>NC_071511.1:15037500-15662500 GCF_027887155.1 Malaclemys terrapin pileata
TTGGCAAGTTACTTGCCTCTCTGTGTCTCAGTTTTCATTATAAAATGAAGATAATGATACTATCTGCTTTGTAAAGCCCTTTGAGATCCATTGATGAAGTAGCCTTGATGTTCTGCATTTGCAAAAACGGAATGGGTTTTGGCATAGGTTATGGTGCTAGTTCCCCCTGGAATTTGTTTAGCGCCTGTTCCTCAATTGTTTATCGTGTTGATCAAGCACATTGTCTTTTGGCCCAGGTGTCAACCATCTGTATTGTAACTGGAACTGGGACACAGACCCACTGAGATGATGATTACAATCACAGCTTCATAGCAGTAGTAGTGCCAAGGTCAGCACCATGAAGAACAGCTCCATTCTGGTCAGTCTTTAAAGTTATTTTTTAAACTACTTTTAAACTATTGTTCATCCTTTGCAAAATTACTTGTTTTTTGTTTCCTTCAAAAGAGAAGAAAAAAAAAAAAAAAAAAAAAGATACACTTCTTGTCCGATACAGTGCTTTAACTGTTTCAGATGAAATGCAAAATGTCTATATATGTATAGAACCTATTAAAGATAACAGATATTCATTCAGTATAAACCCTATATGCACTGAAAGGTACGAGTTACAGAAGCTATGAAATTGGAAGAATATAAAATATTGAGTACAGTAATAGGGGACATTAGCTAGGAGTAATGGATTGTATTAAGAAAGGGAAAATTTAAGGTGAATATCAGGAAATTGTCCTGACAGAAAGATCTACTGGTCTGAGGAATAATATCTCAAGTGAAATGGAGGAAGCCCTATCACTTGGCACAGTTAAAATTATTTTGGACTGAACAAAAAGACTAGTAAGTGTATAATAGGGCAAGGCAAATATCTCACACTGCCAGGGAGATTGAGTAGAATCTAACAGAGGTAAGTCTTTTCCATCTATGGAGTACTACACAATCAATATTGCCAAGTGTTCAAAAATCATGAGGCGGGGCCTAAGAAATCATGATGACATTTGCTTTAAAATCATGAAGTTAAAAAAAAAAAAATACCCACCAATCCCACACATCACTGTTGGGGTTCTTTTCATTTACCCTCTATTTTATGAACCTTTGAAAGTACACTTGAATCATGTGTTTACGTTTTTCTGTATAACCACAAGGGCTTACAATTTTTTATTTATTTATTTTAAGTAAAGGTCAGATTCTCCAATGACTCCAGGAGCTGGGGCTTTAAGAAAAACATCAAATATCATGAGCCTCACGGTAAAGTCACAAAATTTGGCAACACTGGGACTAGTCTCTGAAGTCCAAGAATAGGACAATGCATTCCAAATCACTGGCACAATGGGACAGAGTTGGGTCCAAGCTCTGACCCACAGGGGCTATCATGAGTCCAGCTTTACAGGCCACTGCAGAAGAGAGAAATGTATCTATTAAGTTTTATTATAACTAACTTCTAGCCCACAGCACAGTAATCGTGGCTTTCATATTACTTGTGTGGAACAGGCAGGGAAAGATTATTTCCTGAGAGATTTCAGAGTAGCAGCTGTGTTAGTCTGTAGCCGCAAAAAGAACAGGAGTACTTGTGGCACCTTAGAGACTAACAAATTTATTAGAGCAGAAGCTTTCGTGGACTACAGCCCACTTCTTCGGATGCATATAGTGAAACATATATTGAGGAGATATATATACACACATACAGAGAGCATGAACATGAACATGAGTACTCCTGTTCTTTTTTCTGAGAGAGGTTTTCTTGTGTGGGATCCAGCTACAGTTTTTGGATTGTGAAGATGCACCTGTTCCTACCCCAATGTAAGTTACAGCAGCCCCTAAACTGCTCTTACACCAGCTGTATATTGGCCCTAAGCAACTGTAGGTTAGCTGACAGCAGAGAGGAGCTCTGCTTCACCCCACATCTTACTGCCCTTTCCCGCCTCATGTCTCCTGTGCCTAGGTGGGAGCTGAAGTGGTTCGTACAAGGACCAGCTCTGCCGGCTAAAACCTCTCCTGGCTGGACAATTCTCCTCTGGCCAGTTACAGCCAGATTCCAACTCCTTTGCTGAGCTACTCAGGTAGAACAAAGGGGCTGGATCCCAGGAGGAATCTGCTGCACAGTGTTTTGAGAGGGATTTCTTTTGCTCTTGTGCTCCCTCTGTTGGCTCAGTCTGGAGCACAAATAAGAGACTAAAAAACACCTTAGTGGTGCTGCTCCACTAAATAAGAGAAGAGGCTCTGGACCAGTTTGTGACCAGTCTATGCAGAAGGAGCTTTCCCAACACTTTCACTCCTCTACCCCATGCAGACCCAGTCACAAGTGCTAGTCATAGCAGACCTTGTGGGAGGAGTGCAAAGGGCTACTAGCCTAACCAAATAAGCAGGAGAGACTGGGCCTGGCCCCAGGCTGGCTGTCTGCACAGGGAAGTCATCAGCCCTCTGTCCTCCTCAGGAGTGATGCAGCTGACATGGTTCCCCAGGAGACATCATGGCTCTGATGAGCTCTTCTTGCCACAGGGTGGTGAGGCTCTGTGCCACCCCATGCTCAGGGCAGTCTCCTAAAAGGTACAGCCTGGTCTGTGGGGTTTGCCAACTGGAGAGGGAGTAAAAGCACGTGAGAAACACTTTGGGAGAGCACCATGCCCTTTAACAAATAGATAAGCTAAAAGACAGCACTGCCTGTTTAAAATGTTCATCATTATTGTTACTACAGTATGTTTCCTCAGAGATCCCCAGATCACAGAGCACATTTTTACAGGGACAGAGGGAACACAGTGCAAGGGTAATGGTTAATTCATGGTCTTGCAGAGGTCACCACAAAAGTGAATTCCATAGAAGTCATCTCAGATTTTCAACAATAAACCATTTGGGGAGCTCTTTACAGAGATTTGTTTTAAAGGGGCACTGTCAAGAGATGACCTTTTTTGGTTTGAAGCCTTTCCCCTGGAAGCAAATGCAGCAAGATTGTTCTAGTACAGAAAAGCCGAGTAATAACATTAGGGAACCTAATTTTATTATCTGAATGCAGTGAAATGCATAAAATAAACAGTGTTAAAGAATTTTAATTCTGCATTCAGATGCCACCATGAGGAATGCAGAGAGGTCAGAATAGATAGGCTCACTGTGTTTATTCAGATAGAACCAACACCAAGTGCTCACCACTCCTCTGGGTTTCTAACTCCTATATTGCAACTCCCGGTATCAACATACAAAAATGAGAAGACTGCACTGAACTAACATTACCACCTTTATTGGCATGACAAGCTATACAAGGGATGCCAAGGTGTAAGAAAGACATACCCCTCAGGTATCTGTCAGAGACTGACAAGACCCACCCAGAACAGAGTTAAACACTGTTTGGGCTACAAAGTTCTGTGTCCATTTGTCATACCTGATAATCATTACATTTTCTTGTTAGCCCTATATCCTTCATCCCACCTGTTGTGACAAATGCCTGGTGAGGGAGGAGAGAGAGATGGTGGGCTTTGCAGCATTAACAGTTGTGAGTTCTGGTGGACCAAGAATAATTGAATATATTACTGGTTACTGAAGTCTGAGTTGTTTTTTAAATAACCATGTAGCCCTGGCTACATTAAACACTGATTTCCACCATTTGAGTGTTGCACAATTAAAGTCAATGGACTGCCATGAGATGAAAATCTGGATGATGTTTTTTTACCTTAAAATTTCTTTCAGGTTTTTCTTCATTAACAAAAAAGTGAGAATGAATGAAGCAGGAAAAAAAGATCCACCTGGCATACAAAGTAGCTTTCTAGTGTAAGTTATTAATGGAGGTCTAACATTAGTATGTGAATAAAAAGTGTTACAGAACAGACATCATCTGAATTATTTTAATTTCTGCATCATTTCTTGACCTGCAGCATATAAGAAGCAGATTCCTAAACACCCCAGTCTGCCTTAGGAACAGTTTCCAAGCAGCATTCAAGGAAGAAGGTTACTGGATTGTCATGGCAATCAGATTTTCCTTCCTAGAACAAGCATCTAGTGCATTGAACAGCATTTCACTGCCATCTCTTGGCAGATGTTCAGATAACACTTCAGCTCATTACAGAGTTAAGAATATGTAAGCACAAAAAACACCCACCGGAGTACTTGTCGCATCTTAGAGACTAACAAATTTATTTCAGCATAAGCTTTCGGGGGCTGCAGCTCACTTCTTCAGATGTATAGAGTGGAACATACAGACAAATGATATTTATACATAGAGAGAACATGAAAAGGTGGAAGTACGCATACCAATTGTAAGAGGCCAATCAATTGAGATGAGCTATCAGTAGCAGCAGAAGAAAAAACTTGGAAGTGATAATCGAAATGACCCATAGAAGGTGTGAGGAGAACTTAACACGGGGGAAAAAAATTCAATTAGTGTAATGACCCAACCATTCCCAGTCTCTGTTTAGGCCTAAGTTAATTGTGTCTAATTTGCATATTAATTCAAGTTCAGCAGTCTCTCTTTGGAGTCTGTTTTTGAAGTTTTTTTGTTGCAAAACTGACACCTTCAAGTCTGTCACTGAGTGATTAGAGAGGTTGAAGTGTTCTCCCGCTGGTTTTTGAATCTTATGATTCCTAATGTCAGATGTGTGTCCAAACTGGACAGTCTCTACGCAAAAGAATAAATGTTTTGTTATCGGTCCTTTCTCCTCATATATTTACCACATCATAGCATCAAAATGTCAGAAGGTCTTTGGCCTCAAGAGATGTAAAATGACTGCAATATAAGTTGCGTATCAGATCCCTACAAAGCTAGGAGCATGGCATAGTGCCATCTTGTGGACACTACATATAACACAGCGCTTCTCAAACTGGGTCACAATCCTGTTTTAATGGGGTCGCCAGGGCTGGTGTTAGACTTATTGGGGCCCAGGGCCGAAGCCCAATCCCCCCTCCTCTCACCTGGGGCCAAAGCCCTGGGTGGTGGGGTTAGGATACAGGCCCCCTGCTTGGGGCTGAAGCCCTTAGGCTTCGGCTTTGGCACCCCCACCCAGGGCGGTGGGGCTTGGGCTTTAGCTTTGCCCCCCGTCCCCACTCGGGGCAGCAGGACTTGGATGGGCACAGGCTTCGGTCCTTCCACCTGGGGTCAGGTAGTAATTTTCATTGTCAGAAGGGGGTTGTGGTGCAATGCAGTTCGAGAACCCCGATCTATCAGGAAGTACCAAGGCAAAAAGAAGTAGGCTAGATAAAGACTTGAAGTCACAGAGTTTAGGAATTCCCTGAGTAATAAGACACTGAATCCAGTTTCATTCACTATGTTACGGATGTAATGGTTAAGCTAAAAGCAGTCCACTGAAACCTGAGACTCCCTGCTTCCATGAAAAATACAACAAGAAGCTAGCCCTCTGCACCGTCACACAGAGACAACAGTCTCTTGGTCCTTGTATTCTTGGCCAAGGTACCAAGAGCAATGATTAGGACCCTACCAAATTCATGGCCGTGAAAAACACGTCACGGACCGTGAAATCTGGTCTTTCGTGTGTTTTTTACTCTATACTATACAGATTTCACAGGGGGAGACCAACATTTCTCAAATTCAGGGTCCTGACCCAAGAGGGAGTTGCAGGGGGGTTGCAAGGTTATTTTAGGTGGGGGAGGGGCGCAGTATTGACATCCTTACTTCTGTGCTGCTTTCAGAGCTGGGTGGCTGGAGAGTGGCGGCTGTTGGCTGGGTGCCCAGGTCTGACGGCAGTGCCCCGCCAGAAGCAGTGCAGACGTAAGGGTGGCAAAACCATTCCATGTCACCCTTACGTCTGCGCTGCTTCCTTCAGAGCTGGGTGGCCCGAGAGTGGTGGCTGCTGACTAAGGGCCCAGTCAGCAGCAGCGCAGAAGTAAAGGTAGCAATGCCATACCAGGCCATCCTTACTTCTGAGCTGCTGCTGGCAATGGCTCTGCCTTCAGAGCTGGGCTCCCAGCCAGCAGCTGCTGCTCTCCAGCTGCCCAGCTCTGAAGGCAGGCCATTGCCAGCAATAGAGCAGAAGTAAGGGTAGCAGTACCACAACCCCGCCTTCCCCCCTCCCCACAACTCCTTTTTGGGTCAGGACCCCTACAATTTCAACATTGTGAAATTTCAGATTTAAATAGCTGAAATCATGAAATTTACAATTTTAAAAATCCTATGATCATGAAATTGACCAAAACGGACCGTGAGTTTGAAAGGGCCCTAGCAATGATATAGACGCCACACAGGGGATGAAGAAGGGTTCCTAGGGGGTTGTGCTGGGCAGTTTGCATGGAAGGGAAGTGGAGGAAGCATAAGCATTGCCTCTTGCAAGGATGTAGCAGATGCTGCAACAGTGCACACTCTTCAACAGCTTTGGACCAAATTCAAGAGGGATATAAATATCAGCACACCTTATTTGTTAGGGAGTACAGGAGTGTGTGAGTGCATGCAAGAGTAACTCCCAGTCAGTGGGCATTACAGGTGCCCTTCTCCGCCACAGCAGGGACTGCCACCCTGGGGGAGTGCCTGGACCTAGAACTGCACAGGAGAGACTACCAACCTCTACTCTAGAGGTAGTAGGACCCAGATGGTGTCTCCCCCATCAATGAGATCTTGAAGGGAAACTACAGAGAGGAGCCTGCCAGAGACACCAACTGCAGAAGCAGCCAAAGCAGGGATGTCTCTCGCTGTAGTTTTGACTGGACTTTCTCTGGCATTGGCTGTTTGCTCCAACCCTCCCGCTCCTGAGTCTCTTCACTTCAGCTTTGCTCCTCGCCTGCATCCCCCTCCCCCCATTCATGCACTGAGGCACGAGTAACATTTTCAAGAGTGCCTATGTGACTGCAAACCTAAGTCACAATGAAAGTCAGCGGAACTTAGGTATGTTTGAAAATTTTATCCGCGGTTATCTGGGATCTGTCCCCAGGGTGCTGCCCAGTACAACAGTCAATGATTTAAAGTGACAATGTAGCCCTCATTTAAACAGAATCTAGCAGTAAAACAAAAGGCGTTGGCAGGTTCTCCAGCCATTATTCCCTAAGATCAAGTAATGAGGGTAGCTCCTTCCTTCAACTCTGAATACAGGGCCAGATCCCCCACTGGCGCATTTTGTCATCGTCCTCTTGAAGTGAAAGGAGCTGTGCCATTCTACACCAGCTGAGAAGCTGGCCCCTAACTGTTAAAGATTCCAAAGCTTGATTTTGAGAAAGTTTTTTTAAATAAAAGAATTCTGAAGTATACAATATTAAGATAAGCAAGGACATTTGTCTCAGTGCTTATGCCCCAGTTATTACAAACTTGACTATTTTTATAATAAATTGCAAATTTCAGTGAAAACAACCTTTCAGATGTAATGATACGGTGGGAAAGAGATATCCCTCACTTCTTTTCTATTAAGAAAATCCTATGTCACAAGTTAAAGGTCAAACAGTCCTTTGAAAATGGGATTGCTTTTCATTTATTTTTCCACATTTCGTACAGGTCATTCATGGGTGATCTCTCCAAACTAGGCTATACCACACTGCTGTCTTGCCATGTAAAAACTGTACATCAGTCAGGTCCCTCTCTTCAACAAGAAGTTTTATTAGACCCTATTGTGCTAGGTGCAGTAGCCTCTCTCCCAAAGAGCTTCCATCTTGTCTCAACTTAGACTATAACATGTGGATAAAAAAAAAAAAAAAAAAAAAAAACAAGAGACAGAAGGGAAGACAAGGGTTAAGAAAATAACAAACACATCACATGGTTACATAGAGAGGAGTCTTCAAATTGTGCAATAGCTAAGGGCTCTAAGTGAAGGGTTTTTTTCCCCCTTCATTTGTATAATTTAGGCCTGCATAAAGCTTAGATACACTATACAACACTTTTTCCATGAGCCACCTTCTCCCTAATAATAAACATAACAGCTACTGGCCAACGTAACACATCAAATAAGACCATATTCCAAAATCCATTCGTGGGTATGGGATTTAGTCCTTTTAGGGTTACAAAAAAATACTTCCTTCTTGCTCATATTTACATTATACATGAAGCTTTTAAAGTTGTCTCATTTATCAGAGCAGAAGCCAACTTTTAATTTTTCTAAAGGAAGCTCCCCAACTTTTCCCAGTTACTACTCACTATTTCTAGAAGGTCCAATCCTACATCTCTTGCTCAGAAAATCTCCCATAGCTACAAACAAATATCCAGCTAGTCTCCATCCCACCAAAGAAAAAACAAACATTTAGAATATCACTTCCCACCACTCACAGCAGTACTGCTTGCAGAAGTGCCCATTAAGCACGGCAGAACAGCACCAGCAATAAAAATAAAGTACTGAAAAAAAACCTATGGGTTTGATTGACACTAGTGTAAATAAGGAATAAGTTCAGTGAACACAACACAGGTATAAAACCTGGGAAGCCATCAGACAGTCCCCACCATCCCACGTCTTGTGTAGCTATTTACACCAGTGCAAAGTGAGTGTATAATGCTACCAAATTACATTGAGGGCATCTTACACAGTGCAAAGTGAGTGTGAGTGAGAATCAGGCTCTGTGCAGCTAGAGTTCCTTCTGCATTTGCCAGCTCAGAGTCAAGCATATAATCTTTCCTGATATATTCAGTTCAAGGTAAAAAAAACAAACAGGAACAATACAATACCCAGTGCACCAACAAAACTGTAACAACCACATTCTCTTTAGCAACAAGGTCCTTCTCAAAGCAGAACAATGCCACACAGAGACAAACAGAATTCATAGACAGTCATTCAGTTTCTTTACTATTCCCTTAATAGCCTTTAGCCCCAAGTTTCTCACTTTTTGTGTAATCATCTGAGCACTATATGAATCAACTCTATGGTCTCATCTACCATACATAATGATACCGAAACCCCTTGTTATGTAACTGTAATATAAAATATTCTTTATATAAATTCTATAGTAAATATGTCATTATTTGGCAGTACTTCAAGCTAGGAATTTGAAGAAGGGATAGAACATATTGATTCTTAACGGAGTTTGAGTGTATGTGGGGAGGAACAGCAAAATATGGAACAGAACACTTTCAATAAAGGCCTCTAATTCCTTCACTCTTACTTACCTGTAGGAAGTTTCCAACAAAGAAAAGAATTCAATCCCTTTCTGAAATTAAGCTGTAAAAACTCTTAACTGCTACAGTATAGCTAGGCTGATGAGTTCCCTAAATAACAGCAATGTTGTCTCCACTTTTTACTGCGCTTGATAAGCTAATTAGTGGGAAGGCTCCACCTGTGTTCCCCCAGAAGCCTGCCTCTGAGAGAGTTAAGGTTATAAAAGGGGCATTAGTAGGCTGGGGGTGAAGAAGCAAATGTATATTGGTTCTGTAGGAACAGAAAGATGTCAGCTTTGCCTACTGCAAAGAAAACATTATATAAATTGGCCTGCTTGTTGTTTATAATTCCTGCACTTTTGTGTATTTTCACTAATAATCCATTTTTCACCTAAATCAGTGTGTCTGATGTAGATATATGTTTGTAGAAGATTATAATGTAGAGATGTTCCCTCATAAGGGACAGTATTATGAACATAGGAACTTAGAGATGTACCCTAAAGGCAGGGGTTGGGAACACTGCATGGCTGTATGCAACAGTTCAGAGATCCTCTGCAGTTTGTTTTATTAAAGTTTTATTCCTTTCTCATTCACTGGTTTGCTCCACAGGTGACCCCAGCAGTTCCGGGCCGGTAAGCCTGACTTCAGTACCAGACAAACTGGTTGAAACTATAGTAAAGTACAAAATTGTCAGACACATAGATGAACATAATTTGTTGGGGAAGAGTCAACATGGATTTTGTAAAAGGAAATCACACCTCACCAATCTACTAGAATTCTTTGAGAGGGTTAACAAGCATATGGACAAGGGGGATCCAGTGAATATAGTGTATTTAGATTTTCAGAAAGCCTTTGATAAAAGTCCCTCACTAAAAGCTCTTAAGCAAAGTAAGCTGTCATGGAATAAGAGGGAAGGTCCTCTCATGGACTGGTAACTAGTTAAAAGATAGGAAACAAAGGGTGAGAATAAATGTTCAGTTTTCAGAATGGAGAGAGGTAAATAGTGGTGTATCCCAGGAGTCTGTACTGAGGCCAGTCCTATTCAAAATATTCATAAATGATCTGGAAAAAGGGGTTAACAGTGAGGTGGCAAAATTTGCAGATGATACAAAACATCTCAAGATAGTTAAGTCCCAGGCAGATTGCGAAGAGCTACAAAAGGATCTCTCAAAACTGGGTGGCTGGGTAACAAAACAGCAGATGAAATTCAATGTTGATAAATGCCAAGTGATGCACACTGGAGAATATAATCCCAACTATACATAAAAAGTGTTGGGGTCTAAATTAGCTGTTACCACTCAAGAAAGAGATTTTGGAGTCATTGTGGATAGTTCTCTGAAAACATACACTTAATGTGCAGCAGCAGCCAAAAAAGCTAACAGACTGTTGGAATCATTAAGAAAAGGATAGATAATAAGACCAAAAATATCATATGACCTCTATATAAATCATTGGCATACCCACATCTTGAATACTGTGTGCAGCAGTGGTCGCCCCATCTCAAAAAAAGATATATTAGAATTGGAAAAGGTTCAGAAAAGGGCAACAAAAATGATTATGGATATGGAATGGCTGCTGTATGAGGAGAGATTAATAAGACTTGAACTTTTCAGCTTGGAAAAGAGATGACTAAGGGGGGATATGAGAAAGGTCTTTAAAATCATGACTGGTGTGGGGAAAGTAAATAAGGAAGTGTTATTTACTCCTTCTCATAACACAAGAACTAGGAGCCTCCAAATGAAATGAATAGGCAGCAGGTTTAAAACAAACAAAAGGAAGTATTTTTTCCACATATGCACGGTCAACCTGTGGAACTCCTTGCCAGAGGTTGTTGTGAAGGCCAAGACTATAACAGGGTTCAAAAAAGAACTAGATAAATTCATGGAGGATAGGTCCATCAATGGCTATTAGCCATGATGGGCAGGGATGGTGTTCCTAGCCTGTAACTTGCCAGAAGCTGAGAATGGGTGATGGGGGATGGATCACTTGATGATTACCTGTTCATTCCCTCTGGGGCACCTGGCATTGGCCACTGTCGGAAGACAGGATACAGGGCTAGATGGACCTTTGATCTGACCCAGTATGGCCATTCTTATGTTCTAAGGGATATTTCTGAAAACCATTACCTGGTTTGTTTATATTAAGGCAGCTTCTAGGGGCCTTTAGTAGGTTGAGGTCCCAATGTAATCTGCATAGCACAAACATAGAAAATAGCATTCCTTGACCCAAAGAGCTTACAGTCTAAGAAATCTTACCAAAGATTACAATCTAACAGTTTTACTAAAGAATGGCATACTAGTTCATTCCCTCTGGGACACCTGGCATTGGCCACTGTCGGAAAACTGGACTAGATGGACCTTTGGTCTGACCCAGTATGGCCGTTCTTATGTTCTTATTTAATGAACCACAAGATCATTACCTTTGATAACCTGAATCTTTCCAGCCTGGACTGTCACCATAGTTACAACAAAACTCCAGATGTGGAAAATGTTGCTTTTGGGTTGTATTATAAAAGTTTAGTATGGTTCTATGATTGAGGAAAGATGAGAGTATTATTAAAATTCATTGATCTAATGAATACTGGTTGACTTCAGAAATATTCATAGATTAAATAAAAATGAAATAATACTTTAAAATGTCCAAATACAAACCTTAAAGTAAGAGGGCAAATATTTGGCTAAATTATGTCTTGACTAGGGTTGCCAACCCTCCCAGTTTCGCTGTGAGTCTCCCAGAATCGGGCTCTATCTCCCAGAGGCTACTGAAGCCAAACCGGGAGATTTTAGGCACTAAACGTCTGGTGGCGCAGTGGGACTAAGGCATGCTCCCTGCCTGCTCTGGCCCCACGCTGCTCCTGGAAGTGGCCGGCACATCCCTGTGGCCCCTGGGGGAGACAGGGGTCTCCACCCATTGCCCTTGCCTTGAACGTTGACTCCGCAGTTCCCATTGACCGGGAACTGCAGCCAATGGGAGCTGCAGGGACAGTGCACTGAGCCTCCTGCCCCTCCCAGGGGCCACAGGGACATGCTGGCTGCTTCCTGGAGCAGCGCGGGGCCAGGGCAGGCAGGGAGCCTGCCTTAGCCCCACCGCACTGCTAACTGGGAGTCGCCTGAGGTAAGCGCCGCTCAGCTGGAGCCTGCACCCCTCACCCCCTCCCACACCCCAACCCCCTGCCCCAGCCCTGACCCTCCTTTACTCAAACTCCCTCCCAGAGCCTGCACCCCCCTGCACCCCAACCCACACCCCCAACCCCTCCAGCACCCAAACTCCCTCCCAGAGCCCATACCCCTTCCTGCACTGCAACCCCCGTCCCAACCCAGTGAAAGTGAGTGAGGGTGGGGGAGAGCGAGCAACGGAGGGAGGGAGGATGGAGTGAGCGGAGCGGGGCCTCCGAGAAGGGGCAGGGAAGGGGTGGGGCAAGGGTGTTTGGGTTTGTGTGATTAGACACAAGACCCTAGTCTTGACACTCGACCAGGGGTCGGCACCTTTCAGAAGTGGTGTGCCGAGTCTTCATTTATTCACTCTAATTTAAGATTTCACGTGCCAGTAATACATTTTAACGTTTTTAGAAGGTCTCTTTCTATAAGTCTATAATATATAACTAAACTACATGTAAACTAAATAAGGTTTTTAAAATGTTTAAGAAGCTTCATTTAAAATTAAATTAAAATGCAGAGCCCCCCCAACTGGTGGCCAGGACCCGGGCAGTGTGAGTGCCACTGAAAATCAGGTGAAGGCGGCACACGTGCCATAGGTTGTCTACACCTGCACTAGACTCTACTATTTCTTTGATAATAATGTTTATTGAGAGTTCCTGTAAAACTAGACTGCCATTGGCTTCTGCCTTCTTGTCATGGGTACTGTGGGAAGACAGCAGTTGACAGTGATTCAGAGAACTCAAAAATATTCAGGGTGAAATCCTGCCCCATTGAAATCAATGGGAGACATGCCATTTACTTCAGTGGGGCCAGGATTACACGCTAACAGTTTCCATTTTAAGGTGCAAGTGTTGGGGCAAGTCATTTTGGATCCTGCAAACTCTGCATGTTAAGGTCAAACACAGAGTCACAGCAGCATATGTTAGCTCCTATTCTAGGCTGCTTTTATATGTTTCTGTGATGGCTAAGGGTTGGATTTTCACAGAAGCCTAAGGAAACTTAAGACTGTAAATTCTCTGGGGAAGAGATCATCCTTTGTTCTGTGGTTGAACTGTGCATTGAACAGTGGGGTCCTGGTCCATGATTGAGGCTTCTGGGCAGTGCTGCAATACAAAGAAATAATAATAAACCAACTCTCATTGCATTTCAATAGGATTTGAGGTCCAAACTCCTTTAGGCTTCTGTGAAAATCCTAAGTATAGATGATTAATTTTGTAATGGGGAGGAGGTTGTGGCTTCCAAGGCACAGGCTAACAAGTTGAGATGCATTTGTTGTGCCTACAAAACTGATAGTTAGCCCTGTAAGAACAGGCAATCACACATGCAAATAGATCCGTATACAAGCAATTACCTATTTTTCACAAAGAAAGCTACATTTGGACAACTGTCAGCAAGAACAAGGGGGCTATACACCCACTTCTCCGACGCTTCCTTCTTTGAAAGTATTGGTCATAAAGAACTCTTAATAGCTGAACTCAGTAGAACTCAAGCTGAATAGCTACTGAAATATCTGGTTTGCCAGACTGCCTACAGATCCTGTACCACTTGAAAGCCAATTTATCTCTGAATGCATCAGGAGTCAGGAGAGCATCAGAGTTTTATGTGCTTCCCAGGAGAACTTCTGCAGGGGATATTGCAGCCACATCAATACACGAGTGCTTGGTATCACTGAGATGCCTCACGACCAAGTGCTGTCAAAAGGCAGCATTCCCGGGAATGCCATCTGTTTTGGAGGTTAAATCAAGAGAAAGCTAACTTCACTGGTTGCACAGGCATAACTGGGGGCCCAGCATTTGACCCATTGCTCCATTTGCTTCCAGAGGCTATGTAATATAAATCACGTTAGTTTGTTTTCTCATTGACACTGCCAGCTCTTGCATCATGGTGAGGTAGACTTTACCTTTCATCTCAATACTTGAAATCCAAGTCAGGAGCATCTGGCTAATCTTTAGGCCATAACATGGGGAAAGTTGTCTACTTCACCTGAAGCAACATATCCAGGAAGAAAAATCAGAACTGTTGATTCTACCTGGTGGATTTCAAATACTGGAACAAAGAGGAAAATAGACCTGAAAGGACTTTTAAAAAGATAGAATAGTGCCTATAAAATGTTTGAAGAACTTCCCCTACTTTTCCCTCCATAGTGCACTCCCCAGGCATCTGATCAAGCCTGCCCTACTTCAGCTCAGCCTGGGTGCATGATAGGGAGAAGAGCTTTCACTTCATAGAATCATAGAAGATTAGGGTTGGAAGAGACCTCAGGAGATCATCTAGTCCAACCCCCCTGCTCACAGCAGGACCAACCCCAACTAAATATTCCCAGGCAGGGCTTTGTCAAGCCAGGCCTTAAAAACCTCTAAGGATGGAGATTTCACCACATCCCTAGGTAACCCATTTCAGTGCTTCACCATCCTCCTAGTGAAATAGTATTTTCCTAATATCCAACCTAGACCTCCCCTACTGCAACTTGAGACCATTGCTCCTTGTTCTTCATCTGCCACCATTGAGAACAGCCTAGCTCCATCCTCTTTGGAACCCCCCTCAGGTAGTTGAAGGCTGCTATCAAATCCCCCCTCACGCTTCTCTTCTGCAGACTAAGAAGCCCAGTTCCCTCAGCCTTCCCACGCAGGACCTTCATTTTAAAAGTAAGTCTGACATGGCACAGCCTTGAAGAGTAGTTTTGTCTTAAATACGCAGAGAGGATTATTGTAAAGGCTCAGGTCAATGTTAATAGTTAAGACCTGGTCTAAGGCTAGCACTGGGATTAGGTCTACCAATAGTGTTATAGGTAGGGCTGCTGTTAGGGTTACAGATGTAATTACAGTTATTGTTAGACCTACCAACAGGGCCAGAGTTAAAGCTATAGTTAATGATGTTGGTAGGATCACAAAAACAACAAGGAGTCTGGTGGCACCTTAAAGACTAACAGATTTGTCTTTTAAATCTGTTAGTCTTTAAGGTGCCACCAGACTCCTTGTTGTTTTTGTAGATACAGACTAACACGGCTACCCCCTGATACTTGACAACATGCAAGGTAGGATCACAGTTAGTGGTTGGGTCATAGTTACAATTAGGTTGGGTTTATGTTGTCATTTTCAACCTGAATTAAATTTAGGTGAAACATTTGGTATATTTCATGCTAAAGAAAATCAAGGCAGATGACCCAAGCTGCTTGCCAACAAGCTGCCACAGTGGAATATGCCGGCATTTTCAAAAAACAAACAGAGCGCAGCCTGGTAATCCATTAAAAAGCAGAGGTGGATGGATGGCCCATACCTTGCATCCAGGGTTCCTTGCATATATATTTTTAACATGTGTCTGATATATTTTGAACTATACAGAATGTAAACATTGTCAGCCTGAGGAAAACTGGGCTACAAGAGGTTCATTTACATGTACAGCAAGTGGAGTACATTTACAAAATGGGCAGAACACAAGTGTGCCACTGAGAACTTGTCACCATTTCAAGCTTACAACACAGACAGTGCCACCCTCTACCTCCCTCCGGCATCTTGAGTCACAGATTTGTCTCTCCTTAACTGGGTAATCTCATTATAGTGATAATTACAACAGACTTCTGGTACCGTGCTTCAGAGTGTGTTGCCTTTGTTGTAACCACCACCCCTATAAAACTGTTTTTGTCTCTTTATGACATCTCATAGAAAGAGTCTCTTGCTCTCTTACTGAATTAGTTCCAAGGCAATTCTATTTGCTCAATAACCTTACTAATGTAAATTCCTAACTTTTTTCTTGCACCGGAGGAATTGCATGCCATCAACCGTTCTATAACGTGACCTCCTTAGATCATTATTTTATGTACTGGTTGTTGGTGTAACATGTGAGCTGCTGCTCTCCCATGAATGTGTACTGTTGTTTCTATTACCTGAACAATTGAATCTCGTCTATCAACTACACTTTTTCGAACAAAAGTGCGTGAGTTCTGTTCTCGTCCCTTGTATGCAGGTTTTATTGACAACTGTGTGGCTTGCTTGTGTGCAGCCCCCGCTCATACAATACATATTGTAGTTTACAATACATACCGTCTCCTTTACAGGATCATTTCAGAGCTATCAAAATGTCACAACAAACAAAATAGCAGTCTAAAGATGGTTTTTAGAAGCATGTTCATAAAAAGTCCACTTCACATAGTGCTGCAGATGGCTGTCTGTTACCTTCAGTGCTGACTTTATCAACTTATTCCTATTCTTCTTCTCTCACATGGATAGCTGCTGTGAAAGAGCAAGAAGCATGCCACTGAGCAGAAGAGAGGCCCTGCTTGGTAATTATGTTTGAAGATTCATTGGTACCATAGTGATTTCAATCCTCCTTCTCAGGGGAATACCCAATTGTTTAGTCTTATATTCCCCAAAGCACCTCCCATAAAGAAGAACACTGTTGTTTCCCTAACAGCTGCTTGTTTGCTCATAAATAAATTCCATCTTCATCTAGTCTGTAAGTTATGTCTATAAGGGCTGGGGAAAGGAGGAGAAATTTCATTGTTGTTATGTATCAGAGGGGTAGCCGTGTTAGTCTGAATCTGTAAAAAGCAACAGAGGGTCCTGTGGCACCTTTAAGACTAACAGAAGTATTGGGAGCATAAGCTTTCGTGGGTAAGAACCTCACTTCTTCAGATGCAAGCAATACTTCTGTTAGTCTTAAAGGTGCCACAGGACCCTCTGTTGCTTATTGTTGTTATGTTGATTCAGTTCCTTATTTATACAGGCATTTGCTTGCCATACTACAGCACAAGTCACGTAAGAGGCGCGCAATACTGGGGTTTTAGTGATGAAGAGGGAAAAGTGCTCCAAACAGATTAATTTTTTCTTCCTCCTTTGAACACCAGACAAATAAGGAAGCTTTATTAGCTCAAGTATAATTTGGTCCCAACCCTGAATTTTTTTATTTATTATGCGTATTATATCAGCCCCAGCTGAAATCATGACCCCATGGTACAGACACTCAGCCCTGATCTTGCAGAGCTTACAACCTAGCCAGAACAGACAGTGTGTGGAAGGTGGAAACGGGGGGCAAAGTGAGCGGAAGTAGCTGGCCCGGGGCTGAGCTGGGAAAAGAACCTGTATTTGCTGACTCCCAGTCTAGCCACCATTCCTCTGCATGGAGTTTGTGTACATAAAACTTGCATTGACTTTGGCAGGAGTATGCAAGGAATGCAGAATTGGACCGCTTGTCAATAACAACATCAGGCTCAGTCCTCACCCCCATCTTCCTCCCAATCTTAAAATGGGGTCCCTCAACAGTGACTCTTACTGCAAGAGCACCAGACACTGTTGCACCTGCACTCCATTAGAGAGGGCTGTGCAGAGCTGCTCAAATCCATGGAACAAGAGAGAGTGACTGACGGTGAAACAAGGGGGCCCTGGAAAAGGAGAGGAACTGCACTGTTCAGTATCAGAAACACCAGCCCCCAATTCCTGTTCCTTTTCTCAAAGACTTGGGGTAAGGGGCAGGGCTGGCTCCAGCGTTTTTGCCGCCCCAAGTGGCGAAAAGAAAAAAGAAAAAAAGTGGCAGCTGTACCGCGCCGCTTCATTCTTCAGCGGCAATTCGGCAGCAGGTCCTTCCCTCCAATAGGGACTGAGGGACCTGCCGCCGAATTGCGCCGAAGAGCCAGATGTGCCGCTTCTTTCCGTTGGCTGCCCCAAGTACCTGCTTACTGTGCTGGTGCCTGGAGCCGGCCTTGGTAAGGGGTTATATGGCCTAGCAGCCTTATAGGGGACACCATTAGCAGATGGATCCGTCTCTCAACATGTAATACCTCCGGCCCTTGTATTGAAGAGTCCAGTCCAGGAGCTGCAAAATGCAGTGATCCATGAGACAACAATTAGTCCAAAATCTGTTCACTCCCCCAAAGGCTGGGATGACTCTATAGGGAATGCCACAAAGGTCACTCGTATATATCCCAACTTAGACCCATCCCTGTCCCAAACACAGCAGCTGCTCATCCTGTGTCATGTGGTACAAATGAGCCAATCGCATGTTCTCTCGGTATTTACAGGTACACCCATTTAGTCATGGAACACCACATGGCACATGTGACATGTCACCAATCAAAAGTTAAAATGGCAAAATGGCATTTTTGGAGAAATGTTGAAACAATGAAAATTTGAAGAAAAATGAAACATTGCACCAACAATTTTTAAAATTGAAGTTTTTCATCTCTTGAAAAATTCTAAGAAACTTTCTCTGAAACATTTTTTGGATTAAATTTTTCCTTTTGAAAAATGTTGACCCAGTTGAGAAAGAAGATTTAGAAAAGCCTAAACATTATGTGTTAGAGGCAAATTGGCTTTGAAGGTCATGATGCAAAACAGGCATCTCAGAGCTATGTGAGATAGGTTATTAGCTGCCCTACAAATATACTTGTTCAAAAACTTGTACATATATTTTTGATGTGGGAAATTAATTTCCTACCAATGACATTAAATAAATACATAAATTCTTAGCTTTATACTGCTCCATCCCTTTTCCAGTTTCCAGTTTGATTGCATGCTATACCGAATTATTCAGTAATCATCAATTTTAGAGATTTATTTTACTGTCACAGGATGTACGGTAACAATATCCTGATTATAATTTCACCTTTGTTTTCTGTTGTCATATCAACAAGAGAAAATTATGGATTTAATTAAACTACAATTCAGTGATATAGGAGCAAGACAAGCTGAGAGTCTTTTTTATTCTTGCTAAAGACATACCGGTACATTTCTTGATAGTGTAAATTAAAAAATTGTGATATATGATCCTTTTGAAAGAATACATAGCACAGAATCATAATTTATAAAATATCAAGAAAGAGTTGCTTGAATCAATGACCCCATTTTTCTTTCTGTAAAATGATTTGACTACCATACAGTACATGATGTAGACCAAGGAGCTATGTGCTTCAAGAACTGGAAGGAAATGTAGCTCACTCTTCTTTATCATGCATTATGGGTGTGATCCAACACCCAGGAAGAAATCCAGGAAGGCTAAAGAGGTCTTTCCACTGGACCATGTAATTGAAGCTGCAAAAACAATGGCTAAAGAACAGCAAATTCATAAGAGCAATTTTTAGATGGAACTAGGCCCAGATCCTCAAAGGAATTTACACATGAAATGCCCACTGCAATCAATGGAGCTACATATGTAAATACCTTTGAGGATCTGGGCCTGATTGATTGCAATCAATGAGAGTTAAGCACCTAAATACCTCTGTTGATTTGGGCCTTAGTCCTTTAGCTGAAACTGTAGAGGCATTTGCTATCAGTTATGAAAGTTTAAGATTCAAACACCAGGATAGCTATATTCTTGAATTAATTTTGGATAACAAATACCATGGCAAATGTCAAAATCTGCTCCTGGATTGTTCACCAAATAGGGGGTTAAGTTAATCAAATAAATTGTTCACTGCAAATATTTTGCTTCATTGTAGTATAACAGTGGGAAAGGCAATCCAAAATTATTTGTTACTGGATAGTGAATCTCCCCATTAAATTTATATAAATGTGTGGTGAGTGAGAGCACCCTGCTCTACTTATTCAAACACATCTCATCCTTAAGCCAAAACAATCACACTTTATGCCAGAATTCTGGTCGCCATATGAAGGATTTTGACTCAAGTATTCTGCTTTTCGTATATGCACTGAACACCGTATAATGTCAGTTGGGATGATGTGCTGTGCACTAATGAGTTGATCTAATATGCTGCACTAAGTAAATGAACACTGGGACTGAAATATTGGGCCAAATCTTGTACTCAGGCAATGCTCTCATTGAAGTCAAGAACTGAGTAAATGCTTGTAACTGTATTTACTTGACCTGTGGAAGACAAATTAGAGGTCACTGATATCAAGTGAAGTTTTCATATGCAGGGGGAATGCAGGATTTGGAGTAGAGCACCGACATGCACATCTAATGGAAGAATTTTCTCCAGACTGAACAATTCTATGTCTTGTTTAGTAATAGCAGCAAAGAATCCTGTGGCACCTTATAGACCAGGGGTAGGCAACCTTTCAGAAGTGGTGTGCCGAGTCTTCATTTATTCTCTTTAATTTAAGGTTTTGCGTGCCGGTAATACATGTTAACGTTTTTTAGAAGGTCTCTCTCTATAAGTCCATATTATATAACTAAACTATTGTTGTATGTAAAGTAAACAATGTTTTCAAAATGTTTAAGAAGCTTCATTTAAAATTAAATTAAAATGCTGATCTTACGCCGCCAGCCTGCTCAGCCCGCTTCCAGCCTGGGGTTCTGTTCACCTAGGCCTGCAGTGGGCTGAGCGGGGCGACTCGAGGTCAGGGCAGAGGGCTGGGGTGTGTGTGGAGGTGCAGGGCAGAAGGCTGGGTGTTGGGGGGAGGACATGGCAGAGGGCTGGAGGGGTGTGGGGGTGCAGGGCAGAAGGCTGGGTGTTGGGGGGAGGTCAGGGCAGAGGGCTGGGGGTGTGGGGGTGCAGGGCAGAAGGCTGGGTGTTGCGGGGAGGTCAGGGCAGAGGGCTCGGGGTGTGGGGGTGCAGGGCAGAAGGCTGGGTGTTGCGGGGAGGTCAGGGCAGAGGGCTGGGGGTGTGGGGGTGCAGGGCAGAAGGCTGGGTGTTGTGGGGAGGTCAGGGCAGAGGGCTGGAGGGTGTGTGGGGGGGTGCAGGGCAGAAGGCTGGGTGTGTGTTGGGGTGTGGGGGGTTCAGGGCAGAGGGCTGGGAGGTATGGGGGGAGCAGGGCAGAAGGCTGTGTGTGTGGGGGTTTAGGGCAGAGGGCTGGGGCTGTGGGGGTTCAGGATAGAGGGCTGGGTGTGTGTGGGGGGGTCAGGGCAGAGGGCTGGAGTGCTCGGCTCGTGGGGGTGCTCCCAGCCCCCTGCCCTGAGCGGCTCATGGCAGGGGGCTGGAAGGGATATGCCCTGTTCCACCCCCTTCCCCCAGGTCCATCCATACCTCTCTCTGCGTCCTCTACGGAGCTGTGCGCACGCTGCCGCTCTTCCCCCTCCCACTCGCTAAGGCCATCGCAGGCAGGGAGAGGGAGGGGGAGGAGGAGGGGCCGGAATGCACCAAGCTGTGAGAAGAAGCAGGGGAGGAGGGAAACTTGGCTGCCGCAGGACCAAACTTCTGCCTCCTGCCCCCACAGGGGAGAGCGGTGGGCGGGGGGGCTGAGTGGGGCGGGGGGCCGGGACCCCCCATCCCTGCTCTCCCCTGCCGGGGCAGGAGGCAGAAACTTGGTCCTGCCGCAGCCAAGCTTCCCCCCACCCCCGCTTCTTCCCCCAGTGTGGCGCTTTCCGACCCCTCTGTCCCTCCTCTCACCGGGCAGGCAGCGTGCCACTCAAAATCGGCTCGCGGGCCGTGTTTGGCATGCGTGCCGTAAGTTGCCGACCCCTGTTATAGATTAACAGCTGTATTGGAGCATGAGCTTTCGTGGGTGAATACCCACTTCGTCGGATGCATGCACGAAAGCTTATGCTCCAATACGTCTGTTAGTCTATAAGGTGCCACAGGACTCTTTGCTGCTTTTACAGATCCAGACTAACATGGCTACCTCTCGGATACTTGTTTAGTAATAAGCAACAGAGGGTCCTGTGGCACCTTTGAGACTAACAGAAGTACTGGGAGCATAAGCTTTCGTGGGTAAGAACCTCACTTCTTCAGATGTAAGTCATCTGAAGAAGTGAGGTTCTTACCCACGAAAGCTTATGCTCCCAGTACTTCTGTTAGTCTCAAAGGTGCCACAGGACCCTCTGTTGCTTTTTACAGATTCAGACTAACACGGCTACCCCTCTGATACTTGTTTAGTAATGACTTTCTTTAGAAGAAATATTGCTACACTGGAATCTATTTAACTGGAATGCTGATAAATAGCATGCTCAGTTAACAGGAATGTGGTGATATACCAGGGAACAGATTCATTGCATCACATTATAAAAGCTCTACACAATGGATAAATGACCTATCAAAGACCTATAAGTGGCGCAGCTGGTGTTGTCAGTCCACAGTAGTTTATAGATGTGAATTTGTTCCTCTGACTTGCATCCTTAGAAAAGTTTTCATCAAAATGAGTTGCTACAAATCAAGATGTAATTTACGTGCGATCTGAATGGTTGACAATCCTCGAAACCACAGTATTATTTGCTTCTGAGGAGACAAGTGATTATTAAAAAAAAAATCATATGATTTAGTAAATTTCTAAGTCACGATTTTCTTCTTGGACAGACAGACTTACTACACATAACCCTCAGGATGATGGTCCATAGAACAGGACATAGTGACAGATGCCATGGAAAGCTCTATGATAGGAAGCTTGGGCTCTCTTCCGGGCCTCTGCCATTGATGTTGAGTATGTCATTTCACCTCTTTCTACCTCAGTTTCCCCATTTGTAAAATGTGGGACACAAGATTTATCTATCTTAGGCCTGGTCCACATTAACCCCCCACTTCGAACTAAGGTACGCAAATTCAGCTACATTAATAACGTAGCTGAATTCGAAGTACCCTAGTTCGAACTTACCGCGGATCCAGACGCGGCAGGCAGGCTCCCCCGTCGATGCCGCGTACTCCTCTCGCCGAGCTGGAGTACCGGCATCGACGGCGAGCACTTCCGGGATCGATCCCAGAAGATCGGTCGCTTATCGCCGAACCCGAAGGTAAGTGTAGACCTACCCTTTGTAAAGCACTTTGAGAACTACACATTAAATGTGCTATATAAATGCAAAGTATTTTTCAAGGTTAATCATTGCTCCACAGCTAAGGTGAACTTAAATAAACTGATCTTCAGTTTCTCCCTCTTTGACTGGATTTATAAATGTGATTACTATGTCTTTAGTTCCAGCATTCATTTATTTATGGCATATTTGGCCAGCTCATTAGCACACAGCAAGATATTGTTCACCATCCAAGATCCATGTGCTGAGAAATGACCTCAGAATTCCTGCTTCTGAAGGCAGCGAAGGCCAGGTGTGACATAAACATCATGAGTTTGGCCTTCCAGAAAGAGGGTCAGGGTGCCAACTTGACTGCTCTGTGGAATTTTACAGCACTGTCACAGCAGGCAAGTCTGTAAACCATTCTCTCATTATTTCAAACTCTCACTCCATAAAGACATGTTTCAGAGTAGCAGCCGTGTTAGTCTGTATCCGCAAAAAGAACAGGAGTACTTGTGGCACCTTAGAGACTAACAACATTATGCTCTAATAAATTTGTTAGTCTCTAAGGTGCCACAAGTACTCCTGTTCTTTTCACTCCATAAAGTACTTTCAGATTCTTTGCAAGCTGTAAAAAATAAATAAGACAAGCTGAAGAACTGACTGAAACAAATTTCCTGGCTGAGCAATTAATGAGCAACATTAATGCATTTTTAGAACAAGACAGAGTGTTCTCCCTTGCTGTTCTGAGGGGGGTCACAAATACAGTCAGTTAGAGAGAAAATTGGGGCAACTACCATACAAGGGTACAAGTAACAGACCTCAGAATAACAGTGCTCTTTCGCCACGCATGGAGGCTCACATGGAGTATCCAGCAGACCAATATGTATTGTTTTTGACTCCCCATCTCAGAATTAAGGCAGCATTGTCCAGACGAGAAGGAGAAGGAGCTCGGGAACAGGTTCAGACTCTGCTCTCCAGAGAATTGGGGGTCTGCTTTCTTGCTCATGAGGATGTCAGGCAGGTGGGGAATGGACTGGGATGAGGAACCTCCAGAGGCAGCCATTTGATTCTGGTGGAAAGAGGCAGAATATCTGATCTTCAAGTTGCTGACTTTTGAGACCTGCCAACTCTGGGATGTTAGGAATGGTCCCAGTGTTGACGAGTTAGTGGGCAGAATGCAGGTGAGGCAGACAAAGGTGCATAGTAAATGCACATGTTGCACACATGTGGTATATATTCTATATTGATAAAGTCTGCAATTCACAGTCTGGTGTTTCTGCATCGCCCTATAAGCATTTAATAGCAGACACTGTAATAAGATATCAGTTTACTAAGCTTTCATTATGGTTACTAAACACACTATAGTACAATTACAATTATACTATGGAATACTATGAAAGATAATCAACACTAAACTACAGTTGACAGGAGTAAATCAAAGTATATTTTGTATTACTGCTGCTTTTTTAGATTCAGTCATTCAACAGGGGTCTTCCAATCACGAATGCAAATAAATTAGGTCCTAATCTGTATGTGTATATTTTTATCTCTCATCTATCTATGCAGCATAGTCTGTATGGAAAAAAAATTACATCTTTAGTTTCTGGACACTAACCCTGTGAAGTTGACTTGCCTTGAAAACACTGCTGTCACTAAACTTTTTTTAAATGGGATATTGATTTTTTTCTACTTCACTCTCTAGCAATCAATATTCTAAATAGATGCACAATAGACTGGCAGAGGGATACAGAGTACCTGCACACTAACCCAATGGACATGATTATCCAGCAATCAAGGTCAAATCACAAAGCAAGATTAAAAGTTGGACTAGGAGGAATGGCAGAGCAGAGCAAGCAAGGAGTAGAAGAGAGAACTGTAAGCAAGGCAGTAGAAAAAAAATTAAAGACGACAAACTGGAGGAAAAAGAGGAAAACACAATCGTACAGAAATTGTGTTTTAAAGGGGCCACAGGCTGTAATGGGTTGCAAGCATAAATTCCAGTGTGCCTAAGCTGCAGAACCTTGTTACAGTGTAAAATATTAGCCAATGGAAACTCAGTGATGTAATGAGAGAAAGACTGTTCGAAGCTGAACTCTATTCTAGACGCATTTACCCTCCTCATACCTCATTACCAGAAGGATATTAAATTGCAGAGCGTGCACAGAAAAACCATAAAACTTATTAAGGAGCTGGAAGCGATTATTTGTAAGGATGAAATGAAAAAGCTATGTATGTATATATAAAAGCAAAACAAAATATAGATCTATCCAGTAGCTCATTGTGATGTTATGAGTATGATATAATATCTCATTG
Source organism: Malaclemys terrapin pileata (assembly GCF_027887155.1). Taxonomy (NCBI): domain Eukaryota; kingdom Metazoa; phylum Chordata; order Testudines; family Emydidae; genus Malaclemys; species Malaclemys terrapin. The sequence continues at coordinate 15,062,575 of NC_071511.1, forward strand.
AAAGATGACAGGGCCGGAAAGAGTTAATTAACTCAGACTGACCTGACCCATGCATGAACCTTAAGGACTGGTTAGGAAGATATGTAAATGAATAGAGCTTTGAAATGCAAGTCTGCATTGTTAGAGGTAAAAGGGTAGATGTTTGCTCAGGGCTTGTGATGTAAGCAAACAAGTCTTGTCTATTGCTATAGTTTTAAATTCAAAGATCAAAAAAGGAATATTAACATTTATGATGATACTTAAGTGAAATAATATTATTGTCCATATGTCTCTTTGAAGGTTGTGGTAACCTGTATCTGAACTGTTTAATGGATAAATTACCTTGTGCTAATTGCCAGGATGTTTGGAAAGAGAATTAAGCCTATTGTTTTTCTCAGGCTGAAAGGCTGCTGGAAATGTATAAGAACGCTCGGACACGATCCCGCTGCATCTCAGATCTGCTTTGGGTTTCAAGAGGGGGAAACCTTAAGCCATAAGGATTGAGATCCCCAGTCACTGACTGGAGCCACCCTGAATATGGGCATTGAACTATAACCTATGGACTATTTCTAAAAGGACTTTTGTCAGCTACAAGATCACCTCTGCTAATGTATCTGAACCTCAAGAATTGAATTCAAGTTTGTATGTATATTGATCTTTTTACCAACACTCTCTCTCTTTTCTTTTTTTTTAATAAATTTTAGCTTAGTTAATAAGAATTGGCTATAAGCGTGTATTTTGGGTAAGATCTAAGTTAATTGAACCTGGGTATGTGGCTGATCCTTTGGGATTGGAAGAACCTTTTCTTTTATATGATGAGATAAGATTTTCAGTAATCATCATATCTGACAGGTGTGTCTGGACGGAGGCCTGAGGCTGGGCACTTTAAGGGAACTGCGTTGTTTGGACTTCTGAGTAACCAGTGAGGTGCTATAGAAGCTGTTTTGTGCTGGCTTGGTAAATCTAAGTATTGGAATAACCACCAGCGTTTGGGGTTTGTCTGCCCCATTTTGTTTGCAGTTCACCCTGATTGAGTGACCTCAGCGGGCTCCCACGGGCAGCACCGTCACACTCATATATGCACATTTGCTCCCATTTTAAAAACATGGTGGCTTGTTGATAAAATAATTCTGTAATTGCACCAGGAGCCTTGGCTCATCAATGCATAGTTCAGACTCAGTTCTTCACTTCAACTCCATTCTGTGCTTTCTGTCAATAACTGTTTTACATTAGTTAAAATGCGCTTCTGTCAGCCTCTCACCCACTCTGGACAACTTAAGACTTCAACCCAGGGTATGGGACAGCATAACATGAGTATGTGGGGGAAGGAGGAGGAAGAGAGAACAGAGGGTTTTCCATGCTCCTGTGCAAATTGTTAACACCCTCTCCCCCATAGCTACAAGCAAATCTGTTTCTTGCGCAAAAGAATAATGACTCACCATTTTTGTTATTTAAACAAATGGAAAAAAATCCATCTGTTGCTGGGTGTTAGCAGCCAAATTGTATTTGTCTTAACCCAAAAGTCCATTTGATAATAATAAAAGTCCTTGAACTACAAAAAGGAAGTGGAGTTAATATCAGTGATCACTCTGCAATCAAACTTCCAGCTTGGGAATCTGATCCACCTCTCCAGTATGGAAGGTGTGGAAAAGGTGGATAAATGAATCCAAAAAGGGTGAGAGTTGGCAACATTCTGAAGAGAGGGATGCTGGAGCTGAAAAACATCTTAAAAGAGACCTGCTGCAAGTACTTAAAGCTGTTGCCATTATCATCTCTTCAAAATATGGAGATACGGTAGTACCGATTTATTTCCCTAACATTCATGTCAGAATTGGGTGATTTAGAGATCACACTATGCCTTCAGTAAAGTGACATATATGTAACCGATGCGCCCCCTGCTCCCCCCTCCAGGCAACTGGGCTCCAGCTTCTTTTTATGTAAGAGGCCACTGGCAATGGGGATCTTAGGAGGCATGGAGTGCAAGGTAAATGAAGGCAAGAGAGATTTGGTGGGGGAGCAAAGGGAAGCAGGAAAAATGGAGTGGAAGAGAGGCAGAGTGACAGAAGGCTGGGGGAGGTAGACTAAAAGGTTAGAGAAACATCTTTTGAGTCACAACCGTAGAGGATATTACAGAATGGTAAAATTCATGCATTTCCCCCCCACCTCCTTCCCATTCATTTCTCAGCAAGATCCCATGCAAACTCTCTCTCTCACACTCACTCACTCACTCTATGGTAGCTGTGATTCTGTCCTTGCAAAGCCATACACATCCTCCCCTTTCACTCTCCATCAGGTATCAATCATATGTCTACACTGGACCCAGAAGGTATAATTTCCAACGTGAGGAGACATAGCCACACTAGCTCTGATCGAGTTAGTGCACTAAAAATGGAAGAGTAGGCAGCTCTAGTGTAGCTATATCCTTAGTGTCAGAGCACAGGTATCATTTCAACACCTCTCCCGCAAGATGTAATGACTTTTGTGCTTATTCTCCATCTCCGCTTCGTACCCAAACATCCTTAAGAAGCTTTGCCAGTTGAACCAATCAAATATAAAGTTCCACAAAACAAGCACTCTACATCTAATTTCCTTATAGCAGTATTTCACATATTTTGTAAAACAGAAACAAAGGAAATTCCCAGATTAACCCCTCTCCCCGCAAGGAACCATAGCTGAAATAACACTGTGGTGACAAAGACGCCTCAATGAACTGAAAACAAAATTATAATTGTGTAATGGAATTAGGTTTTTTTTTTAAAGACAAAAATGTTTGAAAGCAAAACATTTACAAATTAAATTTCGGCACATTAACTGTAATACTGTACCAATGCCCATTTTCTACCTATTACTTACTAGCTGGAGCAGCCCCTTCATTTCTAACTACCAGACATTATATAAATTTCCAATATTAAAAGGCAATTCTTTCTTCTTTTACTGTTTAAATAAACTGAAGAGCCACTTTCTACCCATCTCAGGCCAACCACCACACATATCTCATTTGGTCCAAATATGTGTGTGTATAGAACAGAAAGAAAAAAAAACTTCTCCTAACGGTCTCATAGACTTATAGACTTTAAAGCCAGAAGGGACCACCATGATCATCTAGTCTGACCTCCTGCACACTGCAAGCCACAGAACCTCACCCACCCACTCATGTAATAGACAAATATTCCTCTGTAGAGCAAAAACCAAAATTTACTGCCTCCACTGTGAGAAACTGCCAAGAGGAGTTATTAGTACTTACCACTGAGAAGAAAAGAAGATACAAGCACCAAAAGTAGTTCCAAAGAAGCCACATATAAGTCACAGCAGATATTCTCTGCGAAATGTAACAGACCAGCCGCCACAAAAGATATGCTAAGAGGAAATATCTTATTAGAGGGGCAAGCCTCACAGACAAGCTAGGAAGTTAATATGAAAGGTACCCTTGATGGACAGGCTGTACCAGCATGTTACAAGCAACAAGTATATCACACTCCACTGTATGTACCTTACTAATCTGTAAGATCTCCATAAACAGGCCTCCGATGCACTCTTGCCCAATCTGCTCTACAAAAATTGGATGCATAGGCTGAGATAATTCTTGTAGAACATAATGTGGTGATGTGAAAAGCTTCTAAAGTTGTTGCAATACTTATACCACACTAGTATTCTGACTAGGACTATTACCACTCTAATTGAAATCAGTAGGATCAGTACTGGAATCATTATTCATGTTATTTATCCTAATGCTATAGAATTAAAATTATAATTTTCCTAGCTTTCAAACATATAGGTCACTGGGTAGCAGGCCCACTGAGCTCAGGCCTGGCTAGGAAATTTAGAATTTTAATTCTATAGCACTAGAATAAATATCTGTCACAGGCTCAGCTAACGAGAATGAGCCAACGGAGATCCACCCACGGGACCATTAGAGTTACTAAGAATCACCAGGACACAGGGAAGTTGAGCCAGTGTCCCCTTCTCTTAGTCTTGTTGCATATACTGGCCACAGAAGAAGGGTGGTGCAAGACCAGCCTTAGATGTTCTATTCCACCTGATGATCTTGCCACATGGGTAATCCTCCTGTAGTTGGCTAAGCCAGTTTCAGGGCAGCTTTGCACTGGCAGAATCGTGTCAAGCTTCCCAGACAAGGAGAGAGCCTGGTTCCACCTCCTGTTCATACCTTCCTTCATAAAGAAACCTTACTTTGGTAAGCCTAGGGAGAAGAATTGGCCCTTACTTTGTACTCTTGAATTTAATTTTTTAAAATATGCTAGTTTCTTCTGTAAATGTTATTGTCAAGAGTTATCACATTATGACAACTACAGTTTCCAGTTTGATCTCATATCTCTCACGTAAAACCACAGAGAGCAAAGAACATCCAACCACAGAAGTGATATTTTAAAAACATATATTAGCTCAGTTCAAATACAGAAGTAAGAAAAGTTAATTTAAAATGTTTGTATGGGGAGACAAGAACACTAATTAAACATCCAGAACTCATTCACAAATCTGTACCTTCAAAATAAGCAAGAGAGATTTAATTTCATAGTGAAAGTTTTAAAGTATTCAGCAGTTCCAAATGACATTTCAATAAGAAAGTTTAAAAAGATTCAGTAGTAAAAGATTTTGTTTAATGTCAGGTAAATATGATTGAATTAAAAATAGCCAATGGTTGTAACTTATATGGAGAAAATAACCCAGCCAAATGTGATGTATGTTTTTTTTTAAAAGTGCGCCGCATGCTCTTTTTACAGAAAAATCTCTTTTCTCAGAAGTGAGAGCTCACCATTTTATTTATGCAAGAGCATTCTTTTAATCTTACCTACTGCTTCCTACAGTTTTTATGAACATGCAATTAAAAAATTAAAATTAAAAAAAAAATCTGTGAAAAATAGTGGTAGAAAAAAATCATTTCCCAACTAGCTCTAGGAAAACCCATCTAATAGTCTGTGGCATTTCCAACAGATTCTACTTTATAAAACCAAAGAAGTAATAAGCAGTAGTGCCTATACAAGGTAGTGCCTTGTTGGATCTTTGGACTCAGCCCTGCAGTTGAAGCATCTGCAGGTGCAGTCATCGCCCATGTGGAGGGAGTTGCAAGAGTAAGGCTTGCTTTTATCTGCACAACTAGGTGCAACAGGATAGCAACAATGTCAAGGTGCAGCAGTACAGGACAGCAGCCTTCTCAAAGTGCTCCAACCTTGACCTGAGTGCGTGGAGGGATAATTCTGGTTCCATGGCCAGTCACAGCTCCTCTGCCCAGTGTGCTAATGAGAGGGCCATCTATAGCAATTTGCCCTCAGAGATCAAATGGCGCATCACCCTGTCCCAGTGCTTAGGTCCCCATGACATGGCACAATCGGACGCTGTGTGGCTGTAACAGTACGTGGCCTCTCTCAGCTGGATTCCTTGAAATGCTTTACAAATACAGTCATTTCACAAAGCCTCACAGGGCCTACGAGAGAAAGGGGACATAACAAAAATAATAGTACTACGTCGGGGTGCAACAGCACCCTGTCAGATTGTGCTGGGGCAACACACACAATGTCATCGCCTGTGTGTGAGAGAGTCTGTGTCTGTCTGACACGCATAATTAGGGTGACCAGATGTCCCGATTTTATAGGGACAGTCCCGATTTTTGGGTCTTTTTCTTATATAGGCTCATATTACCCCCCACCCCTGTCCCGATTTTTCACATTTGCTGTCTGGTCACCCTACGCACAATGTCACTGTGTGTGAGTCTGTGTCTGTCTGACTCGCACAATGTCATTGTGTGAGAGCGAAAGCTTATGCCCAAATAAATCTGTTAGTCTTTAAGGTGCCACCAGACTCCTTGTGGTTTTTGTAGATACAGACTAACACGGCTACCCCCTGATACTTGACATTGTGTGAGAGAGAGTGTGTCTGACTGACACACACAATGTCACTGTGTGGGTGAGTCTCTGTCACACACACAGTGTCTGAGAGAATGCCTGTGTCTCACACACAATACCATCATATGTGTGTAGGTGTCTGTGTCTCACACGCACACAAAAAACTCTTCCTGTGTGGGTCAGATGGAAAGTCCCTCTCCCACGGTCTAGCTCCCCACCTGTGGTCCCTTTAAGAGAACGCACACTTCCGGGTTTCCGCCTGTGATGTCATTCATCTCGTCCAATCACACAAGGACATGTCGCTTGGGAGCCAATCCGAGTGGAGGGCAGTGGGGTTTGTTGCCATGGCGACAGTAGCCGGGCCTAGGCCCCGGCTGGCGGAGGGAAGCATGGCGGTGACGCCCCGCGCGCGGGAGCGGGACCTGAGCCGGGGGCTGGAGAGCCTCCCCGTGTCGGTGGGGCCGCCGTCCGAGGAACCCCCGGCCTTCCAGGTAGGCGGCGGCTGCGGCCCGGCACAGAGCAGGAGCAGCTGCCGCGCCTGAGAGACCGAGGAGCGTCGGCCTGGGACGCGCGGGTCCAGAGCATCCCCCTGGGAGCCGAGCGCGCCTGAAGCGCCGCTGCCGATTCAGAGGCGGCCCGGCTCGCTGGTGCCTGTGGCCGAGCTCTGGCCCTGCAGGCTCGCTGGGCGGGGAGCCACGAGCCCAGCCCTCTAGGTGCAGGGGTAGGATCCGCGGCTGGGATGAGCAGGGCCCTGCTGGTCTCGCCCCACGCTGTCAAGTCTGAATGCCCAGGAGCGAGCTCGGGGCTCGCCCGAATGTTTCACTGCGTGTTGCTAGAGTAGTTGGTGAGCACGCCTGGGCCGTGTGATCTGCGGTGTCTTGTTCCAGTCCCCTCCTGCAGTATATGCTGTATTGCATTAGAGGGCACTATGGTCTTCGCCAAGAGCCCTCTCCTTGCAGGAAAGTTCAGCTGGTACTAAAAACAAATAGCCAAACACGCACACACAAACTGCATCAGATTAAACAGATGCGTTCCCTGGCTGGGGTGAGGGAAATACACGTTTAACTTTGAAAGCAGGGTATAAAAAGGTGCTTGTACAAACAGGTGCCATTTCCGTGTTCCATAAATCTTTAATAGGTGCAAAGGAAGTTCTGATTGTTTGCAGGGCCTGCTCCAGCATTTCTGCTGCCCCAAGCAAAAACAAAAAAAAAGCCACGATTGGTGGCGGCAATTGGGAAAAAAAAAAAAAAAGCCGCTATCGGTGGCAGCAGTTCAGCGACAGGTCCTTTGCTCCTACAGGGCGTATAGGACCTGCCGCCCCTCTCCCTTGGCCGCCCTAAGCACCTGTTTGTTAAGCTGGTGCCTGGAGCCGGCCCTGATTGTTTGCCTCAATCCTGAAACTTTATACCCAGTTTCCCGTTGGCATCCTCAGGCGGGATGTGGTTATTATTAGTAGGGAACTGTGTGCATGTAGTTGTAGGATAGGGGGCCCTGAACCGGTAAACATTCTAATGTGTCCCTTCTGAAACAAATCAGGGCTTAGAAAATCCTCACTTATATCTAGAGATACAGGGTGGGTGAATGATATCATTTATTGGACAACTTCAAGAAGTTGCCCAGTAAAAGATATTACCCACGCACCTTGTGTTTGTAATATCCTGAGACCAGCCAGGCTCCAACATCTTATATCTAGGAATAGAATGGTTTGATTTCCAGTAACTTGGAAAAATAAAACCCTGCCAACATGGTTGGCTCTTCCACTTCTGTTCAAAAAAGATTTTTAAAAAGATTTTAAAATAGGTAGAATGGAGCTGAGTACATGTATTTTAAAATATTCTCTATTTGGATGCCCTGCTCATGTGTTTTTACCTATTTACATTATTTTGCTTTCCAGCAGCCACTTGGCCATTTAAAAAAAAAAAAAAAAGGCATGAGAGAGCATGATTTACAGCCTGTACCTGGAAGACTCAGTAAATAAGCAAATAGTTGAAACAAACATTACTTTTAAAAAAGTGACATTAGTATATCTTTTTTCTGCTATCTCTTTATAGATTAATGGGGAATCAAAGCACTAATTTTAGCTGGTCTCAGGTTAAAAATTACATTTTGCACAATTTTTTTAAAGGAAACATCCCACATCTTAATGGAAAAGCTCTTCTCTCTAAAACGTTTTCAATTGTACTACCTCCTTTTTCCTTGCTGACTGTTTTTACAGATTTTAATCTTAAAGCCATATCTCACCTGCTGGTCTCCAGAAATAAAATATATTGCCATAGGTTAATTTATAGCCCAACTATTAAAACACGTGCATTGCTAGCAGGGATTATAGCTTTTCTTCAGTAAAACAGAATCAAAGAAAGAATTTGACAGGCACTTTAGAGTGCCATACTGTGTGAGGTGGTTAAGACAATAAAATATATGAAAGTTTTGAAACATTAACAGTCACTTTTCATCCTAAGGATGAACTGATCCAACTCCTAATGTATCCAATCTCTTTTCTAAACTATTTATAGAGACTTAAAAACAAATTCCCCAGAGGTGTATGGCTAGTTAGGTTTTGATTAAGTGGTGGATTCATTGGATTTAAGAACCTGTAATCCCCTAATGAAAATGGAGCCATGTATTGGACTAAACATTAACATTCATGTTAAATGATGTGGGCTTGTGAAATTTTAGGGAAATAGAGAAACTTCTAGTTAGTGTATAAGGGAATATCACAGATAAGTGAATGTTAGAAAGATTCAGACTTGATCTGATTTAAATACAGGAGGCTGAGCAAGCTGCTAATTGAGGAAAAATAAACCTCTGAATGAACTGGTATGTTCCTGAGCACCCAGAATTTAACATAAGAGGCCACGGTAATGTTTTAATCACAGTATGTACTTCAGGTTTCTGGATAATATGCTCCCCTCCCCTCCTTCAAATGGAACATTGTAAAGAAAACAAACATGCCTCTGGAGTATCTTGTTATAAATATCTATAGTTTGACTCCAAAATTTAGCAAAGTTTTGACCACCTTCCTTCATCATATGAATATTCACTCTGATGTGAACCTGGGCCTGCCAGGGGCATTTGCGTAATTTTGAAAGCGTGAATTCCAGCTTCGTGTTGTCTGAAGTAAACCAAATCCCTTCCTTCACTAGTAACCAGATTGAAATGCAATCACCAACTCATTTTTGTTCTCTGCAAATGCATCACTATACAGTTCCGAACACTTAGATACCTGCCTCTGCCACAGACTTTCCTCTTGTGACAATTAAATCACTAGGACCAGGTCTCAATGTAACAAGATACACCTCTACCCCGATATAACGCTGTCCTCGGGAGCCAAAAAATCTTACCGTGTTATAGGTGAAACCGCGTTATATTGAACTTGCTTTGATCTGCCGGAGTGCGCAGCTCCGCTCCCCCGGTGTGCTGCTTTACCGCATTATATCCGAATTCATGTTATATCGGGTTGCGTTGTATCGGGTTAGAGGTGTATCTACCATCTCAAAATGTAAAGCTTTTTGGATGATGAATATTAAAAATAAAAATGATGGCTAGAAATTATTTTCAAAGTCAAACACAGTTCTCACAGGAGAGCTTTTGAATTGGCCTAAGAGGTATTTGTTTGATAAAATAGTAATGCTGTTTAAATAATTTACTCAATCTCACAATGATTTATATGTGTAGATTAACTAGGAAATTAACATCACCATCTGCTTGTCTTTCTGTCTATTATGTAAATAAATAGTAGCATATTGCATGCCTTTTCTATTTTAAAGGATTCTTTTGTTGCTCAAAATAATTAACTCATGTCTGGTCACTCTAGATATAATTAGATGCATTAGTTTTGTGGGGGCTGGTGAGAATTCATCTCTAGTTTATCCAGTGGGCTGTTTTTAGGAATTAAATAATTAATGTAGCACTCTGCATATTCTCCTTAAATCCAGGTGGACTAGGATTTGCATTTTAAAAATTGGTTTCAAAAGCATTCATCTACATAATTAGCAAATAAGAATTAGAATGAAAAAATATAAAGCTGTTTTTAATTGCCCACCCCCGCCTCTCCTAGCTAATTCACCTAGACGCCCATCTTCAAGTTTTGTTTAAAAAGTAATTGTTTCCAGATTTTGGCATATATCCAGGAAGAGATTTTTCTGGATCCATTTCGAAGTCTACATCACAATTGTCTCCCTGTGGGCAGTCTTATCTGAAAGGTAGGGCCCTACCAAATTCCTGGCCATGAAAAATGCGTCACGGACTGTGAAATCTGGTCTTTAGTGTGCTTTTCTATAGAGATTTCACAGGGGAGACCAGCATTTCTCCAATTGGGGATCCTTACCCAAAAGGGAATTGCAGGGGGGTCACAAGGTTATTTTAGGGGGGTCGCAGTACTGCTACCCTTACTTCTGAGCTGCCTTCAGAGATGGGTGGCTGGAGAGTGGCGGCTGCTGACTGAGAGCCCACTTCTGCAGGCAGCAGTGCAGAAGTAAGGGTGGCAATACTATACCATGCCATCCTTACTTCTGTGCTGCTGCTGGCAGTGGCTTTGCCTTCAGAGCTGGGCTTCTGGCCAGCAGCCGCCGCTCTCCAGCTGCTCTGAAGGCAGAGCCTCCACCAGCAGCCATGTAGAAATAAGGGCAGCAGTACCGTGACCCCCTCTACAACTCCTTTATGGGTCAGGACCCCTACAATTATAACACCATGAAATTTCCAGTTTAAATAGCTGAAATCATGAAATTTACAATTTTAAAAATCCTGTGACGGTGAAATTGACCAGTGTGGACCATGAATTTGGTAGGGCCCTATTGATAGGCCAAGAAATGAAAGATGATGGAGACTGAACTGCCTTCTTATTCTGAGAGGACTGGGTTCTCTTGGGCCAGGGTTGAGATACAGTGGTGGGGCAGTGTAAGGGAAGCCAGCGTTGTCACTGCATCTGTTCCATGATCAAGGACTTACTGCTCCAGCACTGTTAATTACTTCTTTCATGTCATGTTCACTTTTTTAAAAAGACACATAAAAATACAGTAACCGGTAATGCTATTGTTAGGAATTGCACAGATGCAGCTGAGTACTGAAACTAAACTAAAACACATTTCTGCTTTCACAACAGACCCATCATCACAATCAGCATAGATTAAAACAGCTTTTGGTTTCTAACTTTAAATGGCAAAACTTTGAAACAGTTCGCTTCTGTAAAGACAAAATATGAAAAGATTCTAGGAGCTATTAATTTGCATACCAGATGCTTGAAGAACAGTGATCATTTGAAAGGCAGTTATCCCTATTAGGCACCTGGGAGATGTTAAACAAAAAAATAAGGTGTATTAATTTTTCTCCCCTGTCTTTACAGGACACAGATCTCAAGAATGCAATATTGTAGTGACCTGATTAGTATGTGCTTTTTGGGGGGCCAGGTTTTCAAAAGTGTCCACTATCCATTAGTCTCACTGGAAGCTCCTGGAGGTCGAGTTCTTTTGAAAATCTGTCCCCTTTATTTTAAATGAGGACAGTTGTGCTTGTCTCTGTGAAGGGGAGTATAGTTATCAAAATGATTTTAATTTGTGATCATCTCTTTGCAGTATAGCCCAGAGCACGTGGCAGGAGCAGGAGAAGACACTGACCCTTCTGAAATCACTTTTCCAGGATGTAATTGTGTTACTGCTTCCTGCGTGGCCAACACTTGTTCGTGTCTTCGCCATGGTGAAAACTATAACAGTTCATGCATCAAATACATAGGAAGTGAAGTGGACTATACTAGGCCTATTTTTGAATGCAATGCCATGTGCTGTTGTGGTGAGTTCTGTCAAAACAGGGTTATTCAGAGGGGTTTACAATTCAGACTTGAGGTGTTCAAGACTGTTAAGAAGGGGTGGGGTCTCCGCACACTGGAGTTCATACCTAAAGGAAGATTTGTGTGTGAATATGCTGGTGAAGTTCTATGCTTCCGTGAGGCATGTAGAAGAATACAGGCACAGACACCAGAGGATTCAAACTATATTATAGCTGTGAGGGAACACTTGTATGATGGACAGATCATAGAGACATTTGTTGATCCTATGAATACAGGAAACGTAGGCAGGTTCCTGAACCATTCTTGTGAGCCAAATTTATTTATGGTTCCTGTCCGAATTGACTCACTGGTGCCCAAACTGGCACTTTTTGCTGCTGCTGCTATCTCTGCTGGAGAAGAACTTTCATATGATTATTCTGGAAGATTTCTTAATGTACCGCTAATCAAAAGAGAGCAGGAAATGTTGGAGGAAGATGATGTAATGAAAAAACCCTGTTACTGTGGTGCTAAATCATGTGTTGGGTTTTTACCGTATGATAGCTCTCTGTGCTATACACCAGGCAAACAAACTTTTGGCAAAGTTTCTCAAGGAAACAGCTGTGCATAGGGATTCAAAAAGATTGACATCAGTGAATATAGCATCTATTGTCAGATGTGCCTAGACAAAAATTGAATGAGATTCCTTTGCCCGGCCACCCAAAAAAATAACCATAGGTCCCCCATCCCACATATACACACACCAACAGCTACAGCAAGGATAGAAATATAATGGCATGATGTGGGAGGGGGAAATGGGAAATGCCATTCCACTTAGCTTCAAGTGAAAAGTTAAATGACTAATTAGGACTACAGGCAAAGTGTAGGAAGTAATTGTTATGTACACTATAATCTTACACAGTTAGAGGCATTTGGCCTTCATCTGTACATTTCACAGTACACTCAGGACACTGAACCCATAACCTTACATCTCAGTAAGGGTTAATACTTAACACATAGGTGAAGGAGAAGTCAAAGCAGAGGCACTGATGGTGCAAAATAAACAGAAGCTAAGGCAGGTGTAAAGTGCTGCAGATGAGTATGTTAGATAGTATATTCAAAAGGGGAAAATGCTGTTTTCAGGAGAGGAGATTGCAATCTGCCTTATTGCTCTGACTGTTAGAGCCAGCCTTGGACAAAAGCCAAGACAGAGTTCCTGACAATATCCTCAAATAACATGCTGAACAATCTCCTGTACTCTCACCTTGATTCCAGGTGGATGATACAAGAGATAGCTAAACGGGTGACCTACTGCCACAGCTAACCTTTTCCTGTTAAAACAAGAAAGCTTAGGATAACTTGCCACAGCTCAAAGATTTTGATAAGGCCTGTTTCAGTGAACAGTGAGGTATATAGAAACAGATTGAATTAGAATGGTAGGTGCAGAAAAGTGGGAATTTGGGGAGATGAGTTAGATAAGGGAAAAAATCACTTGAGAATTAAAGCTTGAGAAAAAAATCAAGATGACAGGTGCAAATTAACAGTGGCATTTACAAAGGTGGCACCCGTTTTTGTTTTTTTAAACTGTGTGCATTAATAGCTCCTGCAAACTAAAACTATTTAAAACATGAATTCCTTGCCTGTTCTGGAGCCTGTTTGAAAATTAGGCCTCGCTTATAGCTATAGCTGAGCCCCTCCTATTTCATGACCAACTTTTACAGAAAAATATTAAGTAAAATGCATTCCCTCCTCCCCATCTTTTGCCAGCTCTTCCTACTTACCCCTCTTGACTGTAACTGGGTAGGGAGCTAATTCTGTTCCATGAACACTTGACGTTGCATTTTCTCCTCTGTTCCCTGAAATGGACTCTGTACCCCAGGCCTTCTCTGTGATCATTCTAATTTTTTTTCTGAACTGGCTCCATCTCAAGGCATAGGCTTAGTTAGCCACAAGAGGGCACCAATTTAGATGTATAGTCATCCCTTCGAAATAGCATGCATCACCTCAATGATGCTTCCAACTGATGTTGGCAAAATAACTGAAGGAGTGGGCAGAAAATCCAAATTCCATTCTGCGGAGTAGCACAATACACTACCTGTGTGTCTGGCAAAACAGACGGAAGTGGTAGATGCTAATATACAACACCTTTACGAACAAGCATCTGTTTCTGCACTGTTCAACAGATGGGAGAGAGAAGAGGGGGATTTGTTTTGTTTAATATTAGTCCTTTCATGCATAGTCAGATGTTTTATTGTTAGCCTCTTTTTTTCCTCTCAAACCAAATTGGTTTCTGCCTCTGGTTATAAGGAACAGGGAAGCAGAGTTTTGCCATTGCAGATAGGAGGGATAGTGGTGCTTAGAAGATACATAAAGTAATGGCTACACTTTCCAACTAAAAACTACAAAATGTTTAACAGTACGAGTTAAGAAAGTTGCTAGTTTTAGGCCAGTTGTTGTGGACAAGTGACTGTCACAAAAAAAAATCCACTAGTGCTATTACTGATTTTCATCAGTCCATAACCATTTGATGGTGTCAGAGTACCTCCTCTCTTTCTCCCTTAGAAATGATTGCTTCTGCTAGCGGTGTATGGTGGAGGTCTACGTAAGAGAAACTTCCTATTTGTTGCTGTCCTGAATAAGTAAAGGGCTGAAAAGGTGGCAACCAACTCACCTATCCCAGGAGATGAAATGCACAATCACTTAGCACTTCCATTTTGGGGGGCGCGGGGGCAGAAGGAATCTTATTGTAAGTAAGCGGGATATTCCAATTGAATTTCTGTCACACCTAGTTCTTTAATTTTGAGATTAACATTTTTATGCATGAGGCATCTGCACAAAAGAACCACTCTCGCCCCATCCTAAAATTGATCTTAACTGGACATTCCAGATGGAAGGGTTGAAAATGTAGAACATGGAAGATGTTTTAGAGCCCAGGAAAAGACCATACTTTGTTCCTTTTTGGCAGTTAGGCCCCAATCGGGGTAGAGTTACTCACATACCCTAGTTTAGAAAGGGAAAAGGGTCTCTCACTCCTTTCCTGTAATTCCATACAGTCTTTGGTTGTAGCATGCTTTAAGTCCAGTCTGTTTCAGTCGGGCTAGTTTAAAGATTTAGTGTTCCTCTACTATCTTCTACCCCCAGTTTCCAGTGTTTCCCCCCTAAGATCATACCACTGGGAAACAGACACTACCTTTGCAGTAAAATTTGAAAGGCAAGTAGATTCATCTATGCATTGCTTAGTTCTGACTGCTGGACTAGCTTATTTTTAATGTTTTGTCATGCTGTTGGGTGGTGAGGTGGTACAACATAGATTAATCAATTAAAGTCGGTTTCTGAGACCAGGATGGATGGGTCAGTTGCTAGTGGATCAAATTTAATTATAATTAAAAAAAAAAAAATCTAAACCTGCATTTTACAACACAGAAAGATCCATTCAGTCCATAAAAATTATTTCAATGTATGCTTTCTGTAATACAATATGTACTCTGTGGCTCACTTACTGTCTTGTTCAACTTACTGAGTAACTCATGTTATCGTAATTCACTGTACACTGTGTTTATTAAATATCACAAAGTGTTCAAAACGTATATGTCTGTCCACTAACTTTGTAAACAAATCTGCTTTATTCAGGTACTTTGGAGTACTTGCTGGTAAAGTATTGCAATGGTGGAGCACCTTCAGCAAAGTGGCTACTGTTTTTCTGCAGTGACTCAGAAGCAATATTGCACATTCACATTTTGATTTTCAGCAGTAAGAGGATGGCGTGAATGGTTCCACACCATGCAAACATTTCACAGTAGGATAAGGAATACAATTCTATGAAACTAGTTTCAGTTCCACATGCTGCTACTTTTCTAACTGGAAAAGATGGTCAGTGACAACACCCTTCACAATCTGTTCCTGTAAGTCCTGGACATTTGAGAAACAACCAGTGAGGGGGCCACTTATGCCAAACACTTAAGGAAAGAACACTAAGAGTAGATGTTATTAAAAGGTAGTTCTGTGTCTGTTTAATTTTTTGTTTTTATGTCCCATGCTGCTGAGTGAGACACTATTGTACTTTTAAGTTTGTAAGAAGTATGTATTTCCACTCATACTATTTGTCCTGTTGGAGCAGTCAGCACCTAAACAGTTAATTTAAATACACATTCTAATTTGCTACCCTTGTTTTTCTGAAGGGTGTTGGCCAAATAGCACCTCCAGTGACAAAATGCACCTTCACTGTTTTCCAGCTGTTAGTTTGCAAAAGGAGTATCTCATCCACCCATCTTGGAAAGGGAAGAGCTTTGGTTTTGCTCACTGTTATTGAGGTGCCAGTCTTTCCCTAGTTTCCCATTTTGACAACCCACACCCTCCCTAAAGCCCAAATCAAGCCACCTACAATTTCACTTTTGTCAAAGAAAGACAATTAGATCTTGTGCTAGGATCACATTTTTATGCAAAGTTTGGAGTAATGCACAGAAGCCATCCAAGACGAGATAGGATTAAAAAAAATCGAATGCCTAAGGCCAAAGGATCCTATTGGTATTACATTGTTTCAACTTTTTAAACAATATTAAAAATAAAGTCCCCAAATCATAAGTTTTATCAGTGTAGCTGTAAGTGACATGAATGTATCTTCTATCCTAACGAGGAGTTGAATGAACGTATTTTTGCATTTCTAAAGTGCCTTTCAGCCAAGGATACCCAAGCGTAAGGCTTCAAGTGTTGCCAGAGAGCACCCTATTGCCAGAAGTCAGGCCCCAAACAAAAGAAACACTGCACAAATGAGAAACAATGTGATCATTTTTTCCCATTCAGTAGCCACAACTGGCTCTCTTGGCTAGCTGCATCCAAGACAATGAAACAAAACGTACAAGGGTGTTGCTATAGTTCCCAGACAGTTGGCATGTGTTTATTGTGTGTGTGGCAAGGGCTGTTTTTGCTTTTGCACATTGCTGTCTTACTTGGCAGGCCAAATTTGGGAAAACCATGTGCCACAACGGAAAGACTAAGGAGCTGTCTAATCTTATCATAACAGTGCAACCACTGCCTGTTTCAGAGCACTAGTTCAGTAAATGTGATATAGCAGACAGAGGAAGTGTCCTTTCATTTTATTTGTTACATGTCTCCATTGTTTTTCCTTATCAGCATTAGATCCCATTACTTTAGCTAATAATCCTTTTCTGGGAGGGGACCACTTCCCAATTTAAAAAAAAAAAGGCCATTGTAAGCATAGTAGAGCTTTTCTGTTTTGTAGGGAAGTGTGTGTACACAGTCAGCCAACAGTCTAGTAATATGAACTAATCCCTCTAGCTTATTTTCCATACAGTTGAGGATTGATGTATAAAGCTGCTGTTACAGAAGATATGTAGATTGCTCTCCTTGGTCAGATTGGCTTTCTGTAATGTTGGCTATCAGATATATTACTTGCTAAATAAGATGAAATTAACAGGGGCATGGATGCTTTAAAACAGAAGGCATTTTGTTTTGAGTTTTCCCCACCTTCAAGAAGAAAGATGTAGATAAGGCTTTGATGTAATTCATGAACATATTAAGCAGTAAACTAAATGCTCTGTGCATGCTCAACTAACCCTGGGTGTGTTTCCTCTCCACAATTTGACAGCCTATAGTCATAACATTTGTGCAGAGGTAGCTTGTAGTACATGTACTATCTGAGGACAGATACATTAACTTCCATAAACCAACAGTGATGCTTTATTTTTCTTATGATGAGGACTTTGTTTTGGAACTGAATCATTACTTGATGCTGATGAGGGGCCAAGGAAATTTGATTGCTCTTTGCTGGACTGTCTTCACACACATTTCACTGCTGGATTTTCACCTTAGTCTCACCCTATTCTATAAGCATATCTCCCAACTTTGGTTGGGGAGAATGACTTAAGTGGGTTTTACAGGTGATTAGAATTACAACTGAAGCTAGAGATAGATTGGAGATCATATCTAATGATTCACTTTTGTCATTTCTATAGGTATGTTAACCCTAAAAGCTCTGTTCTTAGATTTTGAGCTTATGGTTTTGCTCATGACTGGCACTCTGGTAACAGCGATTAATACCTTAATCTCTTAGTTGAATAAGGTTTGGATTTCTCTTAGGAAAAATCTACATCTCAGGAGAAATTCCACAGATTCTGTATCCTCATCTGTAATATGGTTTCATCTAAATATTAAAAAAAAAAAACACAGCACTTAATAAGACTTCAAGCTCTACTTTTTGGTGCAGAGAAGTCTTTCTTTTTCTCCTAAAATGGCATCCTGCCTATCACTTTTAGCTGGTATATTTGAACATCCAAATTAAAAGAAAGTCCAATCTACCTCCTCTTCCTCACTGTAAACAACTTCTATAATATTCTGAAAGCACTGTATTTTCATCCCTTAAGATTAGATGGGCTTTCAAGATCAATTGCACGGCTTCCAATTATTCTCTTGTTGTGAATATATTTGGCAAGGCTCCAAATACTTGGGAAAGTGTAAATTCAAAATGCATTACTGCCATCTTAAATCTGCATTATTGGCACTGAACCAGAGCACATGGCTGAGTCTTGTATCTACATGTAATTGTATTTTTTTTCCCCTCTTTTAGTCCTGGACAGTTGATCTTTGTTTCTGGTGAGAGTGACCCAGAGACTCGAGATATATGTACAGTAACTCCTCACTTAAAGTCATTCCGGTTAATGTTGTTTCATTGTTACGTTGCGGATCAATTAGCGAACATGCTTGTTTAAAGTTGCGCAATGCTCCCTTACAACATTGTTTGGCAGCCGCCTGCTTTGTCCACTGCTTGGAGAAAGAGCAGGCCGGTGGTGCTAGCTGGTGGGGGCTAGGAACCAGGGTGGACTGGCAGCCTCCCCGCCCCCCATCAGCTCCCTGCTCCTCTAAGTTCCCTGTGTGGCAGCCGCCGAGCAGACTATCAATTGCCAGCAAGTCAGTTGTCCCTCACCCCCGCCGCCGCCATGTGCTGCTCCTGCCCTCTGCCTTGGAGCTGCTCCCGGGAGCCTCCTGCTTGCTTGGAGGGGGAGGGAGGAAGAGGGGAGAAAGGAGGAGGGCTAATGTAGGGTGACTCCCTCCCCCCTGGTCCTGCCTACCCCATCTCCGTAGAGCGGTGGCAGGGGGAGGGGGAAGAGAGAGACACACAACAGGGCTCAGGATGGAGGGAGCCTGCTGCCAACAGCTGCAGTCTCAACTTGCTGATCTACTTAAAAAGGCAATGTACTTCGAGTGGGGTCATGGTACTTAAAGGGGCAATGCGCATGCACACGCACGCATACACACACACACACACACACACACACACACACGGTGTGTGGCTCTTGTCTACCATGCTGTCTCCCCTCCCTCCATTAGTGCTGCCTTGTAGAGTGTGAGGCTACATTAACAACCATGTGTTAACCCTTGAGGGCTCAGCCAAGTGCTAGTTCATCATTTAGCAGTAAGGCATTCCCTGGAAAATATTCCCACCCTCTAACTCCAGAACCTCACCCAAGCTTCACAATCATCATTGCTGTGTACAGTATTAAACTATTTATATATACACACATAGTATAATTTTAAACATATAGTCTCTTGTCTGGTGAAAAAAATTTCCCTGAAACCTAACTCCCCCATTTACATTAATTCTTATGGGGAAATTGGATTCGCTTGAAGTCGCATTTTTCAGGAACATAACTACAACGTGAAGCGAGGAGTTACTGTACTTTCAAAAGATTCAAAACTAAAGAATTTGCTAGACCACTATCAAAGTAGTACATTGGCATTTGGTCCCAATAACTTTTATGACAAGTAAGTGTTAAGTGACAAAAACATAGATCTTTGCTGTACCACAGCATTGCAGCTGCCTTCCTTGATTGAATAAAGGCTACTAGAATGCACTCTCTCTCTCTTTCTCTCTCTCTCGAAAAAGACTGAAAAAAGATTAAAGTGCATTCTCCCTCAACTGCATCTCTACTTAACGGCTACAGAGTTTTCAGTCTAATCCTATGAATTGCATGTAAGGTTTTCAAATAGTAAATATCCAATAAGTAAGATTTCTGAAGACTGTGTGTTATAAATCGTATCAATCTGTCCAAATAGAGCCTGTTCCTCCTACGATTAGGCCCTCCACAAAATCTGATCTGCCGATTCACTGTTCAATGTGGACTTTAATAATGGATCAAATCCAAACACCTCAAAAGGCCAAGAGTTTGGATTCCAACCCTTAGTGCAGTAATGTTCATCTATGGTTTTGAGGACCCCCTTAAATAGAGGTGGGGGGGGTTGATACACATTTTTGGTTTGGGCTCAATCACAAATTCCTTCCTTTCAATAAGAAAACTTGTTATAAATGGTCAGATTTTACATTTAGGGGCCTTATGTTGCAAACTCTGAGTGGGTGGACACCTGTGCACTCACTGAGTCCCATAAACTTCAATGGGCTTCACACAGGGGCTCCTTGCTGAGTCAGGATACTTTAAGACTGTCTAAAAGAACTGTAAAACTAGTCAGATTCTGCAGACAAAGTGATACCATTTAGGCCATGATTCAGTAAAGCACTTAAAACATGTGCTTAATTTCTAGTACATGCTTAAGTTCCACTGAAGTCACAAGTGCTTTGCTGAATCAGGGCAATAATACTTCTCTGATAGCCAGGAACCTGGGGGAACCCTATCAGTGCCCAGGGATGATTTTCGTTAGAAATACAAGTGGTTTAGTTATAACATTAATCCTTTTTTTTTTTTTTTTTTTTGGGGGGGGGGGGGGGAGAGACAGATTGCAACCCTCTGGGATTAATTCTTTCAGCTGAATAGCTGTAAGTAGTATTTCTGTAGAATTGCTGATTGAAAGTTGGATGTTCTCATGATACTCTAAGGGGAAAATTTTTCAAATTTAACTTTTGTTAAAGTTGTAAACAAATTCGGGAGGTTTTAATCCCATGCAAAATATGGATGTGGCAGGAATAAAAAGGGGACATTTTGTACTATTCTGTATTGTAGGAATAAGAACAAATATCAAAGAACATCAGAAGCAACAAATCTTTCAACTGGCTGTATATGTTGTAATGTGAGGATGTGAATACTAGCGCCCCGCCATTGGAAAACAGCAAGCTATTGTTCACCAAACTTTTCCTGAAATGTTCATCTGTAAACATGATAGAGGGGGCTAAAGAGATCTGAAAAAATAATAAAAAATACCTTTAGAGGATGCTACCCATATTCTTAATTTTTTATTAGTTTTAAATTAGATGCCTTAATATTGTACAGTACTTTAAACATCTCACCTATTATTTGTGCCTGGGTAGTTGTTTAACATTTCCATAATACAGATCAGAGTAATCCAAGAAAGTTTTCCCACTTTCCGTCTTCCAGCATAAAAAAGTTTTAAATATGGCATTGTTCTCTTTTGGTAGAATAAAGGGGAAGGAAGTTTACCTTGTTGCTCTGAACACTGCTAGAGGGATATCTGATTTGCCCAGTGACAAACCACATGCTTCGCAGATTGCTGAAGAGTGAAGTGAGATGAATAGTAATTCAAAAACCTCAGTTGTTGACAGAATGTTCAGTTTAATCATTTTATTAAAGTTCTGATCGATTGCTGTAAAAGTGTAAAAAAAAGTGGGAATCGTTCAAGCTAATGCGTTTATATGAAACAAACAAGTTAAGCCATCAGAATGAAAGACCACCAGAAGGAAGTTTACACCTATGCCCGTTGGGACAGTAAATCTTGACAGACATGCCCCACTTCTGAACAAGCATTACTCTGAAGCTGCCATTCAGAGACAGAAATTCCAATGATTTTTCAAAGCTTCAGAACCAGACACGTTTTTATATTGTATATAAATAAAGAGGTGTTCAACAATGACAATGCCTCAAAACAAAGAATTTTCACATACTCCCTTCCACAAAGGCAGACATGTCCCTATGATAGCACAGGAAGTTTAAACTAAGGTGGACAGCATTTTTCCTCCCATTTGTTTTAGTGGGTGCACAATTGTGAGCACTGTGTTTAGTATATACAACTGGTCAGTCAGTCTTTCCCGACAGTTCCTTGAGATACCACAGCTTTTTCCTATGATTACGTGATATGTTTTAACACTTCGCATTGGCAAATGTTTATACTTTAATGGCTTTCGCTGAATTTTAGTCTGTCATGCAAGTGTAACTTTAGTTCCTATGCCAATGGGGCCTGGGTGGGTTCACTGCATGGTCACTCCCATAGGAATACCCCTCTGTAGTGGCTTTCCATTCGGTGGGAAACTCACTATCCCAGGGCAGAAGTTGGCAACTAATGTCTTTGTATTTTAATGCCTACCTATCAAAGTTATAGGCAAGAAGTGCTGGAAACAAGTGAATAATATGAATACAAAATATTGCTATTACAAACACACTTACCCCATCTTATTCATAGATCTCAAAGCACTTTAAAATGGGAATCAGGCTTACGTGCTTTGTATAGATGGGGAGACTGAGGCACGAGACTTGTCCTAGATCACTGAGTCAGTGGAACAGCTGGGAATAGAACCCATGGCTAAAGGATTGGCACATTCAGGTTAGGAGCTTCTTAATATTCAGCAAACAAAGTTTCTTGATTAGATTAAAGTTAGAATAAAGAGTAAGTGGTTGACATGGAAACTTTTCCATCTGCTCCTACGGCTGGGTCCCAGAGTCAGCAGCACTGTGCTGGTAAGAGTGAAGCACATTAGAGAAGAAAGATTCAAGTGTATTTTAACATGAAAAGCCCAAGCTGACTGAGTTAATTTACCAGCCACAACTACATGGAGCTTTTCAATACATTTTGAAACTTATTTAAGGACAACCTCAAGGTTTTCCCAATGAAGCCTATGAGAAACTTTCCATTCAGTTCCAATTTCCTGTCTTTTCATGCAAGCTTTCATATAAGAGCCATTCACCGTCAAAGACAATTTTAAAATCACTAGTTTGAATAAATAACTTAAACCCCCCCAAATAAATCTACCCAATGTTAGATAGACGTTAAAGGAAATCTCTGGTGTGTTTCTATCGCTACAAGTTTCCAGTGTAAAGGCAATAAATGTTCAATACTTTATGGGACTATCATCCCTATTCTAATAAAAGCTGCCATTTTCTAAAAAGGGAGAAAGTTACTACTCACCTGGGCAAGGGTCTTTTCTGAACACAATGTTTACGTGCAAAAGGAATGCAGTATAATAGCTACACTACATTTTTACAAAGGTAAATCTACAAAAGCATAGCCAATTGCCAATATAGGGTAATAGATAAAGTGGAATGTTTTTCTTCCGTCCATGACCCTCAGTTATAATTGACAATAGGTTTCCTATATTACTCAGGATATAACAAGTAAATACCATGCTACAAAAGCTCAAATTTTCCTTTAACTCCTCCCAAAGTTTGTAGGGCCTACTTGAGGGGTTTGGATCACTTAGGTAAATCCATCATAAAATACTTACTCAGTACTGAAGAGCATCTTCTCTAGAGGAGATAAAAATAGTATCTAAAACAAAATATCCTTTTCAAAATGCAGTCAGGAAGGTTCTGGTTAGTTCTATGCTGGTGTAAATCTGGAATATTTCTAATGAAATCAATAACATTAACGCCATGTTTTCACCTGCACAGCTGATATGGGAACTCAACCCAACTTCTCTAAAGATTGGTTATAGAATTAAATGTCTCTGACTGGCATTGACTTATTTTGGAAGGTGATTTTCTCCGATGTCTTTTTTAATTAGCTGGATATCTTGTTTTGTCTCACTAGAGACTGGTAACTGCAGAACATCTCAGCAGGCTGGAACTCCACAAAACTCCTCGTGCTGGAGTGAAATTTTTAGTCCCCTGTGGCTTCAAAGCACCAACAAGTTCTGTCACTGTAAAGCTGGCAGAGTGTCTGCTGCACAACGGAATCCCAGGTTTGAAGCAGAACTATCAGGAGTGTTTTGACTGCGGGCTGCACAGCGATACCTGTAGCAATAGGACTAGAAGGCAAGAAAAAAAAAAAAAAAAAAAAGAGTCATTTAAGCGCATATTACAGCTTGTGTCTATGTCTACAGAAGTAAGGGCTGGTTAGACTAATATCACAGAGCATTTCAATTGCCGCTGATGTTTGCTACTGATGGGCAAAGATGACAGTCAAGCACCAGGCTGATGGGAAAAAGTTGGAAAAGCCTATTGGATGGAAGAGAGGAAACTCAAGGAGACATTCTGACAGTTATTTGAACACTTGGTTACCCTTAATCCCACTCCACCTTCCTTCCTGCCCACCCCCCATCTTTTTATATTTTATTGAAGTTCTTCAGGACAGGAAACTAATAAATTGAGTCTGTAATAAGATTGTACGTTACAAATGCATCAAGAGGTACACTGGGAACAATTACCTACCTCAGATGTGCTGAAAATGAAGGAAAGTTTGTAAACTACTCTGAAGATTAAAAGCACTGTTATTTATGCAGTGCCACGGGAGGGTATGACGCTTTAGTCAGCAATATAGAGCTTGCAACAAATTTTTTGGTGGCCTCAGAGTGCAGCCACCGAACTCTTGCTGGTGGTTACTCTGACAATTTTTCCTAAAATACTAACTTTTGGAAAAATTAATAAATATGCACATATAAATGTCTAAATCATTGTAATTTATTTATGTAGGGGTTTTTTTGCAGAATCAATAATAAAAACAATGTACACTTGTCTCTATTCCTTATTGGACCTAAACAGATTAGAAACACAAATAAGGTGCTTTGCACATTCTCGTCTTTTTTCTTGTTGTTTCTTTTGCTTTTTTTGATTGCTTTTTTTTTTTTTTTTTTAATAAGACTTACTAGGCTACTAAGTCTGCTGTGAAAAGTAATATTACCAACATACAAATATCACTTTTCACAGCAGACTTACCGAGTCCCAGCAAAGCTGGGGACAAATTAAGTCCTGAATGGGGAGGTGGGTATGGAGGCAGCAGGAGCTGGGATGATGGGGCACAGGGGAAAGCAGCAGTGGTCGAAAACCGGACGCCTGGCAACCCTAAGTAATATTAGCTTATTGAGAACCGTAGTACATTGACTTTAGATGAAATACCTTAAATAGTAGTTGCACAAGCTTAAAGTACATATACATGAATATATTTAATGCAAGTCCATGTCAGAACGCAGTTCAGTGTGTATTCCAATATACTTTTTCTTGCACTTTTCAGATGTTTCCAGTATAGATAGCATTTACATTATTCTGCAGCTTTTTAGTCAAAAATGAAAATCTGAAAAGATTAGTAACTAATAGATCTCTCCCTCTATTCCCCTTAAAAAAAATAAAAAAACAAACAAACCCTGTATTCCATGCATTTGAAGAATTGAAAATTGTGTGTGAAGATCTTTATAGGTCAAATTTAGAATTGCATCCTGCCTCTCCCCACACTTAATTTGCAACATAAGACTGAAACATACTTAATAAGGCACAGATTAGATTCTAGTGTAGCACTTCATGGTTTGGACACAAACAGCTATAAGATCAGACATGAATATTTCACAATTTAACCCAATCAATGTAGCTGTACTATTTGACAGCCAGAGTGCAAACGAGCCTTTTCTCATTGTACAAGATGTGTCAGCAAGGCAGTTCTCCTTTTTTCTCTTTGTAGCGAATAAAACTCAGTTTCCTGATTTAATGGGGAAAAGGGTCTCGATACATAAAGAGGATTTGGAAGTGAAAGGTACTGACATCTATCTAGAAGAATCCTATTGAACATGACAATGAAATCCCAAGGAAAAAAAGCAACTGGATTGAAGACCAACTTATGTACTGGTATTCCTGTTGGTAGTCTTTTTAGGGATACCTATACTCTGATATAATCTATATCGGTGGCCACAAACATTTTCATTTAAAATGAAACCACTGGGATAGATGATTCAGCTACCTGTCAGAAGTTCTTGGTAAGCAATTATTTTGCGTTGACAGTTTCCTCTCTTACTGGCCTGATTTCAGAATAGGCTGCAATTATATGCAAGTTGCCCTTTAGAAAACTCAGAGGAGGAACTGCTATTTCAAATCTCCCTGATATGAGGGAGGCAGCACAGGATTATCCAACATGACCTACGCTCTCAGACTCTCTTTAATGTGGCCCCTCTGCTGGGACTGAGGCACATTGGTAAGGAACTGTCAAAAGCTTGCACTGTTAATTCTGTACCTGTTCTGTGTATAACAGATTTGAATCTTCAGTGGCGACAGTCAGGAATGGTTATAGTCAACGGAGCAGATGCAAGGATTGCCACACACACACACAATCCCAAGTCAGTTGTTTCCAGTGTAGATAACATTTGTGTTATTCTGCAGATTTTTTTAGTCCAAAAATGAAAATCGGAAAAGATTAGTAATTTATAGATTTGGTTTGTGTGAGCACCGTATGTCTCAACAACATATGGCTTACCAAACTTACAATCCAACAAAAGGGATCAAATTCAAATTCACTCCACTAGCATCAAGGATGAATTTGGCCTAGAGTTTTTAATGGCAGGGCCACCAGAAATTATTCAGAAAGGATTAAATGAACTTCATCCATTTTAGCCCCTAACATTGGACTACCGATTTAAAAAGCTAAACTTCCACTCCAATTAGCATTTTCAGTTAGGAGAGAGTAAGAAACTTGCAGCAATTAGGATAACACAAGTTCGAATAAGTTGGAGAGATTTCATTTCGGCACCTTTCAGATTTCCAGCACACAGTATTAACTGCCATATATACTCGTTCATTAGCCTGTTCATTTATAAGTCGACCCCCCCAAGATGGATAGGTAAAAATAGCAAAAACTGTATGACCTTTTTCATAAGCCGACCCTATATTTCAGGGGTTGGCAAACTTTGGTTCCTGGCCTGTTAGGAAAAGCCGCTAATGGGCCTGGACGTTTTGTTTACCTGGAGTGTTCGCAGGTACGGAGCCCTTCAGCTCCCAGTGGACGTGGTTTGCCATTCCCAGCCAATGGGAGCTGTGGGAAGTGGCGCCACTTCCCGCAGCTCCCATTGGCTGGAAATGGCGAACCGCGGCCACAGGGAGCGGAGGGGCTCCATACCTGCAGACGCTCCAGGTAAACAAAACGACAATGTATTAGATATTCAAGTCAATGATTCCATACAGTTTAAAATAATCAAATTTTGGTGTAGACCCATTTATAATCCCACCCCAGCAATTTGATGCTTCACTTTTTTACCAAAAATAGTCGGCTTATGAACGAGTATATATAGTAATATGAAGTTTGCTTTATTTCAGTTTAATAAACTGTAGGTACTGAAAAAAAGTTAGCTTTCCCTCTTCCACTACACCATTTATTGGACTTTGCATTTTGCTCCCTTTCGGAGAATGAATTCACCGAAAGCATGATTAAAGCTCAAAACTAGGACGTTAACTTGGGACAGGCAAAAGGAGTTCTGTAAAAATGTAGGTCAATTCAAAAACTAGGGGTCTTTATCTACTTCTTCCTATCAAGTAGAACGCTCCTCACTTTTTGGAAAAATTAACTATGAAGTGACAAATATTCTAGAATCATCTGCAGAAAGCAGAGGTAACTGGCTGTTTATCCACAGACACTAACAATGGAATAGGATCTCTCCACCTCTCCCCTTGTAATGTTCAAATAATGATAGCATTTCAAACATTAATGAAATATGCCTTAATATTGAATACTGAGGAGTCCACATTCATGAATTGCAATATGCTTAGAACAGTTAATATTTTGCATTTACAATTGGAGATGCTAATGATTTTCCTACACACACAAATTAAAAATGTGATTAAACTGGCAGGTGTTTAAAAGTGACATTATGGGATTCCTTTGTTCATCATCTTCCTTTCAGATCAAATGTGCTTGTTTATAACATTTATAAGAGTTTTGATCCAAGTGGCTAGTCAAATTTTGGGGCCTTGGGGGCATTTCGGTTAGGAGGAGAAATTGGCAATACTCATATTTCTTTGATGCAATCTTGTTTATTTACAAGGAATGTATGAAGTCCTGGTCTCTGAACACAGAAGGAATCAAATAGCAGAAAATATCTTCTTTTGCTCACAGAGCCAACAGCAGCCTTTCCCACTTGCACCCTTTCCCCAGATGTCTTCAGATCCTACACCATGCTTTCAGCTGCTCCTTCGGGCTGTCTGTATCCCTCTGTGTTCTGTCTTCCCTCTTCTCTCTCCCACACACCCTCTCCTCTCTGCCTAAAACAATATTCAACAAAACTTCTTGGGCAGGTTCAGATACTCCTTGTGTTCTAGGTGGGGGTTTATCCTTACAGTTATTTCAACAGCAAGGTGCATTCACGCCTATCCATCTCAATGATGTTTTACCTCAACCTGTAAAAAAGGTTTCACCCAGCTCACAACAAAGATGTATTTTCCCTGCAAACTCAAACTATTTTTTTCCCTAGGCTCAACACTACCACCAGGAATGTAGGTTCCACAACTGGAATTTAGTTTGATCTAATGTGTGAGCCAAAAATAGAACCCAGTTCATGTCACCATATAGCCTCTCAGTAAAAAGAATAACAGTACTAAAAATGTATCCAAGAAGTTTCATTTCCCCCAAGAGACATGCCTACAATGAGAGTCCTTTCATTCCTGGAAAATGTCAGGCAGAAAAATTCAAGTTCTGTTGTACCTAGCAGCATGCTTTTGCATTACCATGTAGTAATTTGTGAGTTAGAGGGCAAGATTTTAATTGGTACAACCAGCAAGCCATCTAAAGGCTGCATAGCACTGTAGGACCCTGTATTGATGTACATAGCTCATGGAAGTACACACAGTCATCCATTTACACTCACACAGTTTCACAGGTGCAAATGGATTTTGCATGACTGACTTCTGAAGAGCTGGCTTATAAAGGTCATGATGTTAGAAATAGAATCATAGAATCAGAACTGGAAGGGACCTCAAGAAGTCATCTAATCCAGTCCCCTGCACTCACGGAAGGACTAAGTATTATCTAGACCATCCCTGACAGGTGTTTGTCCACCAGCTCTTAAAAATCCCCAATGATGTAGATTCCACAGCCTCCCTAGGCAATTTATTCCAGTGCTTAACTACTCTGACAATTAGGAAGTTTTTCCTAATGTCCAACCTAAACTGCCCTTGCTGCAATTTAAGCCCATTGATTCTTGTCCTATCCTCCGAGGTTAAGGAGAACAATTTTTCTCCCTCCTCCTTGTAACAACGTTTTATGTACTTGAAAACATATGTCCCCTCTCAGTCTTCTCTTCTCCAGACTAAACAAACCCAATTTTTTCAATCTTCCCTCATAGGTCATGTTTTCTAGACCTTTAATCATTTTTTTTGTTCTTCTTTGGAGTTTCTCCAATTTGTCCACATCTTTCCTGAAATGTGGCATACAGAACTGGACACAATATTCCAGCTGAGGCCTAATCAGCACGGAGTAGAGCAGAAGAATTACTTCTCGTGTCTTGCTTACAATACTGCTGCTAATAGATCCCAGAACGATGATTCCTTTTTTTGCAACAGCGTTACACTGTTGATTCATATTTAGCTTGTGATCCACTATGACCCCGAGATCCCTTTCTGCAGTACTCCTTCCTAGGTAGTCATTTCCCATTTTGTATGTGTGCAACTGATTGTTCCTTCCTAGGTGGAGTACTTTGCATTTGTCCTTATTGAATTTCATCCTATTTACTTCAGACCATTTTGTCCAGATCATTTTGAATTTTAATCCTATCCTCCAAAGCACTTACAACCCATCCCAGCTTGGTATCATCCACAAACTTTCTAAGTGTACTCTCTATGCCATTATCTAAATCAGGGGTTGGCAACCTTTCAGAAGTGGTGTTCCGAGTCCTCATTTATTCACTCTGATTTAAGGTTTTGCATGCCAGTATTACATTTTAACGTTTTTAGAAGATCTCTTTCTTTAAGTCTATAATATATCATTAAACTATTGTTGTATGTTAGGTAAATAAGGTTTTTAAAATGTTTAAGAAGCTTCATTTAAAATTAAATTAAAATGCAGAGCTGCCCAGACCAGTGGCCAGGACCTGGGCAGTGTGAGTGCCACTGAAAATCAGCTTGCGTGCTACCTTTGGCATGCGTACCACAGGTTGCCTACCCCTGATCTAAATCATTGATGAAGATATTGAACAGAACTGGACCCAGAACCGATCCCTGTGGGACCCCACTCGCTATGCCCTTCCAGCATGACTGTGAACCTCTGATAACTACTCTCTGGGCACAATTTTCCAAACAGTTATTTCCAGCCAGATAATTTAACAGATTGCTCCATTTTTCTGTGAATGTTACATTTTGACAAAGTGAATTTGTACAGAGAGGTTTTGCTATGTCAGACCTTGTTGCAGCACTTCCCAAAGGAACCGCTGCAGAATCATTCATCTGCAAATGGCCATTCTAAGGATAAAACCACTCCTACAGATTCCAGGGCACTTTTTTTTTGGTAAGATGTTTACTGTAATGTTAGTTTACCAACATTTCCCTACTCTTCTGCTACTGTGCTCTAGGCTGTGTACCACTTGCTACTTTTATACCTCAGAGGTGGCTGCATTTCCTTGGTACTGTATACATGTCATTTGGGATCCTTTAGGATGAAGGATACATTTACTTGCCTATGAAGTCTGTAGAGGAGTTGTCATTCTGATAAGAATTTCTCATCAGAAAAAACTCACCCTCCTTCCCCCCCCATGCAGCTAATTTACATCAAATTTGCTGAATTTTTAATAAAAAGACAAAAAAATCTGAAAAAAAAAACCCCAAACCGTTTGAGTTTTTGATTTGAAATGTCAGTTTTGAAATTTACTTAAATTTTAGTAAAATTAAAATACCCTAAAAATATATCAAACAAAACATTCTGGTATTTCAGAACAGCCGGAGAATTGGAAAAGAAATCAGTTATTCACACAGCTCTAATTCGGATACACTTGCTATACAAACTAATTTGTTGTGTTTTATCATCTGAGGAAAGTAAGTAATTTAAGCATCCAACTCCCATTTGAATTTTTTTGGGCCTTGGGCACCTAACTGCCTTGTAGTAT
This sequence comes from Malaclemys terrapin pileata, assembly GCF_027887155.1. Taxonomy (NCBI): domain Eukaryota; kingdom Metazoa; phylum Chordata; order Testudines; family Emydidae; genus Malaclemys; species Malaclemys terrapin. The sequence continues at coordinate 15,093,149 of NC_071511.1, forward strand.
ATTGAAAACTGTGTTAAAATTATAAACGATCACTTTAAATTTTCAGGGGTTTTCCTGGTCCTTTCAGGCTAGGTGCTCAGTAGGGAAACATGTGATCTGGATTTTCAGTCAGTCAGTCTGCAGAGCCAGTCTAGAATAAGGTGGGGGTGAATTGTGCTTCTCTGCTGTACGGAGCAGCCTGTTTTCTCTCTGTGTTTTGGTTTGTGTGTGTTAAAGTTCTGGGTTTTAAGAAATAAGTAGTGTCCTGCCACATACTGAAGTGTCCATGTAGACCCTGCAGCCACATGCTAGAAGTTCTGTAGTGCATTTTGATCGACCCCACTTTGAAATGGGAGTAGATCAAAGCACAGCAAAGAACTTTTACTGTGTGGCTATGTCTAAACTTGCAGAGTTTTTGCACTCTCAGTTTCAATGGTGATAGTGAACCAGTGAAAGAAAAGCGCTGGTTTGTGTACTCACTCACTTCCACAGGCATCAGAGAGTTTACATTTGCAGCACTTCCATTACCCATCGCCGATGAAAGCAGCGCATTGAGGGCAGCTATTCCACAGTGCAGCTCTCTCCATTTTGAGGAGAGGTCTTGTGGGAAGTATGTGTGGGTACAGGGGGTAATGGTGGGGCCTCCTCTCCCCCAACACTCCCGTAGCTCAGCATTGCTCCAAGCAGAGGATCCTTTGCTCCAGGGAGCAGGCATTGTCACCTGGCCAGATAAGTGAGCACTTGCCAAGAAAACAGGGAGGAGAATTTCAAAGTTCCCAGAGCTTTACAGGGGGAGAGGTGGATGTCTGTTTACCTGGCGTTAGAGCAGCAGAGCTGCTGGCCAGAGTGGTCACCTAGACACTGTGGAATAATCTGTGGACGCTAAAAGCTGTGTAAACAGGAAGAACATGCCTTCTCTTGCACATCACCACAAAAGCATCACCCGTAAGAGCTGTACGCCTCTCGTTGAGGTAGTTTTCTCTCTGCAGTGAAACTTCTGAGTTTCACCACAAAAAGTCATTGGCAAGTGTAGACATACCCTGTGACAGCAGGGTCCACATGGACATTTATTACTTTGCAGCAGACTAAAGTAGATTTACACCCCAGCTTGCCACAAACTTTATGTAGACAAGCCCTCATTTGCAGGCTGTGAACATAATAATTGCTTAAGCTGCTTGTGAAATTCCAAACTAAAGGTGTTTGTCTGTGCCATTCAAAACATTATGGCCCATCAGTTATCTGACATTATGAACACCTTCTTCAGAAAGAACAGGAGTATTTGTGGCACCTTAGAGACTAACAAATTTATTTGAGCATAAGCTTTCGTGGGCTACAGCTATGCATCCGAAGAAGTGGGTTTTAGCCCACGAAAGCTTATGCTCAAATAAATTTGTTAGTCTCTAAGGTGCCACAAGTACTCCTCTTTTTTGCGGATACAGACTAACACGGCTGCTACTCTGAAACCTTCTTCAGAGGTTACATTGCTATAAAACAATCACTACTAGTTCTGAATTGAAATTTGATGTCTCTCTGCCTATGAAGGAAAGTCCACAAGAACAAAGGAACGGGGACAGGCTGCTTTCTAGACAGGTACATATTTTATACTACTTTGTAGTGGCTTATATTCTAGGCTCATAGGCCAAGTAGGGGTTTCATTTGTATAACCAAACTTCAGTGCAGTCAAGTTTTGCCCATTCAGTGTGGAGACAGTTCATTGGTGTTTACCTCCATTAACTGTCAAGTGTCTCCACCTAAGGAGAAATGTAAATAAAATATGGAGATATACCTATCTCATAGAACTGGAAGGGACCTTGAAAGGTCATGGAGTCTAGTCTCATGCCTTCACAGCAGGACCAAGTACTGTCCCTTACAGATTTTGCCCTAGATCCCTAAGTGGCCCCCTCAAGGATTGAACTCACAACCTGGGTTTAGCAGGCCGATGCTCAAACCACTGAGCTATCCCTCCACTATAGTTCTTGATACAGGTACAAACTATGAACCCAGAGAATAGTTTTTGTCCTGAGCAAAAATACTGTGTACGGTAACTGCCATGCATGCTGCAGAGGGCTCTGTGCAACTCATGATACTGCAAGAAGCAGCATCCTACTAGATTTTACAAGACTATCTACTTTGAAAACAAAGTGGTCATTTAACAAGGTTCTCTCTCTCACACACACACACACACACACACACCCTGCCCACCCCCTTTGCCAACTCTAAAGGGAGTAGAGGAATCCATTTAAATGGCTTTTAAAAGGCATCTAATACAAAATCCTTTGTACTATACAATTTTTTGGTCTTAATACACAGCCTACTTTTAACACCTAAAAAAAAAAAGACTAGTCTTTAAAAGCCTTTAAAATGGGTCACATTATTCATCAGTAAAGAAGATTCTATTCCAGTGTTAATTTACTCAAAGCTGCTAATTAACGTGTGACATTGATTTCACCTTACATTCTCACAGGAAATTTAATCTAATTATGAGGATGATTTACCAGCTGCAGGCTTTGAGAAGGAGAGGAATGGAATGGGTTTGTTTTTAATCTGAACAAATACACAAAGGAGGGACATATTTTTAGTGTAACATGAACAGAGTTTGGGGCACAGCTGTTGTTCATGCCGGAAGCTGGGAGTTAAATCAATAAGACTTGAAGGACTATTGTGAGATGGTAGTAATCAAACTCTTCAGAAATAAATTTCAAGTCTCTTACTGCTATCCAAGCTGAAAGCTCCATCTCTTACCAGTTTCTCTTCAACTACCCATCACCCCACACATTCCTGTTGGGTAAAGGATCTTTCTCAAACTGAAAGTCACACTTGCCACAAATGGTGTACCGTGTATTCTTACAAGTGACAATGAAGATTACTAAAAATGAAAGTAGCAGAGGATGTATTTAGACATCAGTTTTATTATCTGCATTTAGTAGTAGGTGGGGTGCAATCAGTTTCACTCTTTCCCTCTCTAGTCAGTTAACAAGAAAGAAAACGACTAATTGAAAAGACCCTTAGAAATAAAGTCTTTTCTGCTGTTGAAGAAAAAAAAAAAGAAAGAAAGAAATCCATAAAGTTTCAGGACATGCTGCTAAAAGGAGGGCTCTATCAGAAAGTGATTTTTTTCATTAGTCTATTTTAAAATATTCAGTTTGATGACTCCCCTTTCACTCAGATAAGCCCTGGCATTACACCTTGTGGCTATTTATGAAGGAAGCAATATAAATACATTTGGTGTTATACAGGGTTGCAACTAGATTTCCATATGTTTGACTTCTTAGTCTTACGCTTCGATATACCCTTTTGTCCATATAAGTTTCCTCGCAGGCCAAATAACTTTTCCTGGAAGCATAAAGCATGTTGGTCAAACAGTAACTGAGTTATAGGTGATGAAAGTGTAATATGCAAGATGCTTCTTACAAGGCAAACTTTGGAGAAAGACTAAAAAGTGGCTTGGCTTTAGAAGTTTGAACTCTTAGGTTCACAATTAGCAGTGCACGGAGTATCAACATTGGTCTAACATGGAGACAGGGAAAATATTCATAAAACAGCTGGAGCATCAATCTATTTTATAGATTAAGAAAATATTTACAAGAAGGTTCAATAAATGCAGCTACAGAATTCCAGAATGGGGTTTATCCACTTTTTTTTTTTTTTTTTGGGGGGGGGGGGGGGGGGAGAGAAAGGGGGTCAGAGAGAGACTAGTTATTGCCACCTATTAAATTCTCTCTGCAAAGAGATGCAACATCACCGGACTGAATGTTTACATGAGATTGAGTAACGTTTCAAAAAGGCTTTCATGTGGAATCCATTAATCCTTCACCTCAGCATTAGTGAAATGTTAGTCTTTGGGAGGAAAGAACAAGCAATGAGTCCCATCGCTCAGACTAACAACCCTCCCAAACTCTCTCAGTTTCTCCACTTGTCATATTCTTGCTTCCAATCCTCTCAAAGCTTTTCTAGTTTTACTATTAGTAAGAAAATTAACACTTTATTAGCTCAAGCCCCTACTGGGGGCATCTGCCTCCTCCCCTGTTCCTCTGAGGCTTGACCACTAAAGGCTCCCCAAAAGGGGAAGTGCTATGTAACACAAGGGAAGTTTTTTGCACCCATTCATCTCTGCAAGCACGGAGTCATTTCAGGATACTGACATAATCATAAGCTCCACAAGCATTCTTGCAGCTAACATGATTTACTGGCGAGGCAATGTGGTAGCACTCCGGGTGTACAAACTTGCAAAAGGGAGTTACGCTCAAGCTTCCTTCACATCATCCTGGCTCAGCTGGCAGCACTCTTACCTCTGAACTTGTGAGTTCAGCTTCTAAACTAGGATATAGACTTGAACAAGTGGAAAGCTAGTACAGCCCGCGGGAAAGGGCTTGTGGGGAGGGAAGATGGAGTGCTACACAGCCATAAGGATTTGATCCCGACTAACTCCAGTCTCGGACAACTGTCCAGAAGCAATCTGCAGACTGTATTGTAATTTACAAAACGAGTGACAGATAAACCTTTCTGAGGGTTCCAATATTTCCTCTCTCTAATCCAGCATTCTAATCCACAACACTGTGTGCAAGCTACTGCGGAGTCTCCAAAGCAGTCACTTTCACAAATTCAGTAGTACTTGACATTTTTATATTTACCTACACAGTTCCTGCATCACCAGGATCTAACTAACAACTGTGCCTTGAGATGATTGGCATATGGAAGGTGCAGTACAAAGCTATTCCTACCCCTTATTTTGCTGGATTTGGGCATATAACTACCCCATCAAGACAAAGAGGTAGGAGGGTGTTTAAAAATCAAGAATAATTTAGTTCTTGACAGTGAAATATGTCTATTCACTGTATATAACATAGTAAGGCACAGTTATGTGTGTTCGTTCCTTACACTAATTCCGATTTAAAACACAGTTTAAGTAGTACTATCCTGAACCAATTTAATCTGGAGTTGTGGAGAACGTGTTTTCAGATTAGGTAGTATTTCTTTTATTTAAATTTTCCTATTTCACCAGTATTTAGTTGATTTAATGCTTACAGCTCCCAAACTGCAAGAAAACTACATGGTAGAGAACTACCTGCAAGAAAACTACAGAAAGAACATGAGCATTGGCTACATTCCGCAATTCTGGAAACATGATTATTAAAAAAGAGAAGGAACACCAATTCCCTTCTCCAATACTGAATTTTTGGCTTTACAGCAAAAAAGGCAACACACTGAATTCTGGAGCATGTTATTTTGCATATTTCCATGACTACTTGCTAATTTTGGCAATAACTAGAGTAATTTTGTGATCAAATGTCATCATCAGATATTGCTTAAATTACCATGCTTTATAAAATAAGTGGTTTTAACATAGGCACATTTACCTTTTTATAAAATGGAAACTCCAAAAAGTTCATGCTCTCTCAAAAGTCTTAAGAAATAAGATGTGCTCTGTCAAAAGCCTTTGCACTTATAAGTACATCTGCTTAACTTGTAGAAGGTTCCTAAACATTTAAACATTAAGATGCTTTAGGAAAGGAGGAGAGAACAACTCCAATAATTCTCATCTAATTGACTCCTGGGCACCACAAGGTTTTATTTTAACATCTGTTCTAAAAAAGGTAGGTTTTGGTCAAAAAAAAAAAATTGTATGGGAGCCCCCAAGATCTCCAGTAATCTTTGCTATAATAAAAAGATAATCAACTTCCCTACCCCCACACACCCCCACCCCCCCAAAAAAAACAAACAAACACTGAATATTATGTATCGACTTCAAGAGTGCATACTGAAAATGTTTGAGAGCTGCTCGGGAGACTCTACATACAAAAATCCAAGAACCATAAATTACACCATCCTCTGGAAGAGAAGCTAGGTTTCCTTTCCTCCAATGATAACAATCATCAAGCTCTGGAATGGAATGGTATAGGACAGGACATAGTACAATGGTGTCTCCAGAGTACTCAGGAGAGCACATATGATATGTGGGAAGTACCAGCAGTTGAGGGCTTTTCCATCATTTACAGGACACTATTTGGCTGAATGAAGTAACCATTAAGGACTCACACTGCAATAACTTTGCAAGCCTGGATCTGACAACATCTGCAAAAAGTAAATTCTCTTTTTGCCAGCTCTCATGTCAAGCCAGGGTAAAATGGTACAATACAATATTGATTTGATTAACTTTATAAGAGGCTGTTTGTTGCACTGAACAATGTGGAGCCTCTACAACCAAGTTAGCATCATGCCAAACCTAGACGTTGCTAGAAGTGGCATTAACTAGACCAGTAGATGGAGATTAGTGGCAAAATTGGCTACTGTCTCCTATGGAGCCGAGACAGCTAAATTCTGAGATCACATCTCTAGATGTCGAAAACTAGTACTTCATCACCTCTGGTAATATGGGAACATGACTTTGCTTCATTGAGATATTTACATATCCTTTCAAGGGTACTACCATGATAATTATCTGAGCAACTCAAAAATGTAGCCATATAATGTTTATGCAGAATTTTTGAACTATTCCTGTGTAACATGTATCAGGTTCCTATTATGTACTAATAGCCTAAATGTATTTACTTCAGCTTAGTCTCATTAGATAATCACAAATACATGCAGACAAAAATAGAAAGCAGTAATTACTAACAATAGCCTGACAGCTAAACCAGTGAGGTTTGCTGTAAGTCTTTTAGCTTTACCTTATGGCACATATAGGATCCACCTTTCTTCACTCTGTCAGTCCCTGATGAGGGCCCTTTCTGTGGATGGAAGGACACCAGTTACTTTTCTTCTGAAAAAGAACAGCCAATTAATTACAAGGTAAAGGTACAAAGTGGTAAGAGCAGGAAAATGAAAAAGGAATGACCATCAGCATTCAAAACAAAAACTGCAGCTGTTTCTGAAAACAGAGAAGCTTGAAATAATTACATTGCAAGAGACTTGAAGCCAGGACAGAGTAATTGTTCTGATTTCACCACTTCAAGTAATAAGTACTTGAAATTCTAATAATTGTTCTACCTGTCAAGAGGACAGTGTGCTATTCTGTTTCTTTAAAGAAGCTCATAATATACTGTAATAAGCAGAATGACAAGTATGAAGAGTAATGATGTTGAAGATATGAAAAAAGCTCTGTTGCTGCAGAATTCTCATAAGAGACAAGATCATACATCTTCACCTGTCACTCACACTGCACTGCCTCTCTTCCCATCCACGTGTCACGTGGAAGCAGCTGAAGAGTTCAATGCTTTCTGCGAGATCCAGTGGGGCCCTTGTGTAACTGTATGGGCCTGCAATTAAAAGCATGTTTTGTGTGCACACATTTTAGGAAGATCAGACCCAATAATGTCTTCTCATGCAGACTTTAATTTTACAATCTCTTATGAATTCCACCCCCAAAAAGGAAGAAGTGTTGCCTAGCCATTAGAACAGGGGTTGTAAGTCAGGAAACCTGAGTTCTACTAGTGGGTTCACTACATTCTCAATATGTGAATCTGGGCACAGCTGTGAAATGGTTACCATACTGCTCACCTACTTCTGTACGTATTAAGTAGCTAGTGCATGGGAAGCTCTTTGAAAACCTGGAAGAAAGGCATTACAAGATACAAGCTACCGCTGCATTTTATATTTGTCTGCACCACTGATTTATAGACAGGCTACTTCTGAAGGGAAAATTTCCCACAAGAGTCCAAGTAAAAGTTGCTCTCTCTCCCCTTCACATGAAACTCCTCCTCTAGGCAGGAAGAGCTTTACTATCACAAACTGGAATTGCATGCAAGAGAGCACGTCTTGCTTACAAAAGCTATAAAAATTATCTTAAATAATATGTTATGGATTGTGTTGCTGGCATATTGGGCCTAAAATCAGTATCAAATGAAAAACTTACTTGGGCAGGATAAATGAGCTCTGACATATACAGTGATTCAGATTTTGGTACCTACTGAACAATCATATATTCTGCAAATTACTTCAAATATTTCAGTCAAGTGTCTCAGTGAAAGTCTCACAGATAACTCCAAGTAAATGAAGAATTCCTTATGTGGCAGCGAAGAATTTTAAAGTCGGCATGATGTCTAAAACAAGGTTCTGTATTTTTAAGAGAGAAAAAAGACAAACAGTGATATACTTAAAAATGGTATTTGTAAAAAACCAGAAGACAGATATTTTAATCTATGCTGCCTGGTTTTTAAATGGAGAGTAGGGGGACAAAGACCACACAGTAAATTCACCATAATTCTGTTATTCATTTTTAACCTTACAACTACAGAGGTGGGGTGAGGGATTACTTCAGGGTGTTTTGCAATCTAGTAACTAAAGAAGTGATATACAAGCATTTTTCCAAATCTCTTTCCAAACTATTCTACAAGCGATGCCACAGTATGCAATCCAAATCCATCCGTTTCCTGGATTTGGCTTCATTACCAAATAAGGTACAACAATCAGCTCAAACCTTCTCCCCACACTTGGCTGCTCTTAGGGTTGCTCTGTCAGAACTCCTCAGCACACACCCTAGATTTTCTCTTACCTGTGAGCCATTCCCACCTCCCTTATAACCAGGTTGAATTAGGAGCCAACCACCTGCCTCAGTCCATCAGTTGCACTCAACTGTTCTGAGCAGGAACACCATCTGCCAATAAGATGGGGGTGTTTCAGGAAAAGACTTCCAGCTTCCTCCACCGCAATTACAGAAATGATCCCCCTCTCTAGTACAGATACACGAAGTGTACAGAGCCATATTAGTCTTCATAAAACACCTGAAAGTAGGCCCACATACACTATGTCTTCAGGAGTTTATATTTCCCCCCCAGCTTTTAAACTGTACAGTCTTCATGCTTATGAACGATGCTCACCCCCGAAAATCAGTTCACAGAGCTATAGAACAGGTGTAAGAAGGATAACTCAGACTACGTCTTCACTACAGGGGGGTAGTCGATTTAAGATACGCAAATTCAGCTACACGAATAGTGTAGCTGAATTTGACGTATCCGAGCCGACTTACCCCGCTGTGAGGACGGCAGCAAATCAACCTACGCGGCTCCCCTGTCGACAGCGCTTACTCCTACCTGCGCTGGTGGAGTACAAGCGTCGATTCGGGGATTGATTGTCACGTCCCAACAACATGTGATAATTCGATCCCCGAGAGATCGATTTCTACCCGCCGATTCAGGCGGGTAGGGAAAACGTAGCCTCAGTCTCTCTGACCTATTGAGTCCTAGACATATGTTGAGGTGGTCAACAAGAGAAGGGCATCCCTTCCCCATGGACTGTGCCTTGACAATTCAAATAGACCTAGAAGAGACATGATTATGCAAAGTGGCCAAACCTCAAGAAAGATACTTCACTGAAGAATTTGTTCTCTTCAAAAATCCATTACCAAAATTGGTACATGGCCCATGCGACATAATAAAACCACCTCAAGGAGCGGCAGTAGCTATGACGGTGGGAGAAGCTCTCCTGCCAACATTGCGCTGTGCACATTACTGTTTACACTGGTGAAACTGATGTCACTCAGAGGTGTTTTTTCACACCCCTGAGCAACAGAAATTTGGCTGACATAAGTGATCGTGTAGACATAGCCTTAAAGTATCGGCACGTAATCATTTCACTGCTGATCACTGTAGAACCACCATCCAGCTGGTGTGCATCTCTCACAATTCCAGCTTACTTCCAAGAGGCAAAAATCACCACTGCCCTCTACTTAGCTGCCAAAACTCCCAGCTTCTCCACCACTCCTCTAGATATACATCTCTGTGGCATGTTGAAAAGAAACAGTGGGAATACCCTAAAATAAAATATAATAAGTAGACACTACAGAAGCTACTTGTGCCAAACGTACTATTTTTAATCACTCTTTAATAATCTCCATTTTAGAGGTTTAACTGAAGTTGCCATACAGTTTCCAAACTACTGGTCTAGAGCACAATTTAATCATGGGTAAAGGAGATTACAAGGCATCAGATGCAGCTGTGGATCCAATGAGTCAAAACAGACCACAATGGTGTCCATTACTTAATAAATGGGTGAGGAGGATCCCACTGACAAAATGGGAACACAGTTGTGCTTCCTCCACTCTTCCCCCCCTACCGTTCTTGGAAAGGTCTTTCTTTGAGGGAGAAGGAAGAGTACATTCTAGAAGCAGACTGCATGGTACCAAAGATACTCTTACAGCAGTACACCATCACTTAATTGTGCTCCAAAACAGGCAAGTATGTACTGCAGGTAAAAAATTATTAGTTCATCCTCTGTATATATTGCATGATTTCTGCTTGTCATGGTAATTACTCATTCTCCATTTCCAAGGTCTGGGGAAATGGACTCTGTGACAGACAGACAATGTCTTGTAATATACTGAACAAACCTTATGGAATTCAGCTAAGCTTTCTTGAGTTAACCCTAATTCAGTAATACTTAAGTTAATACCTGTGGGGTACATTGTATTAAAAATGCAACTGTGTATGTATTTTTGGGGAACTGCATGTATCTTCACTAGTAGGGAGGGGGATGCTAATGAACTTCCTCAATTATCAGCCTTTGAGCCCCCACCATCCCCAGGAAATATGCATATACTAGTTCAAACTGGATCCTCCATAGACCCACAGACAGGAGGAAAGACTTTTGGATAAAAAGCCCAAGTTTAGGCTGACTGGGAGCATTATTAGCTTATTAGCATGCGTGTAGGTTCTTTCAATTGTTTTTACCTCAAAAATAAAGTAGGCTTGCATAGGAAACTGTGTGGTAACATATCTGTAGTGATCACTCTTATCAATCTCACAGGAGAAAGCAATCAGGTCTGTTTAGGCAGACTGTCTGCTGGGAAATATATAGTGAAGGCAGGGAGCTGTATAGCCCAGAAACACCCAGGTCAGGAGAGAGATGCAGGTCATCAGTTCACACCCCAAAGAGACAACAGTTGGGGAAATGGAAACCTGAGAGTGGGTACCCTTGCTGAACCCCTGAGGGGAGATATAGGTGCAGCTGCTCTGAACCATGACAGACTCCATAAAACCTTTGACGCAAATATGTTGCGTGTCTCATTGTAAAGATAAGCCATCAAAAGCACAAATGATGCGTAAACAGCAAATTCATCTCATTTCAGCAGCCAGCATGGAGCACAGATAGAAAGCGGAACATTTACCTATAAAAACAAGATCTGTGTGAAAACAAAAAACAGAAACTGTTAGCAGGATTCCCCACTAAAAGCAATAAAAAGTGAGCACAGAGTTCAGAGCAGCAGCCATCCTGCTATCAGCTCAGAAGGAGCCCAGTTAAAACTAGAAAGAGCATGCTAATCTGGGATTAAAAGAAGTGTTTGTCCATCTACATGATTGTTGTATGCCTCAGTAATTACATAGGCAACTCCTGTTACTGATGTGCAGATACAATTACCACTTTCTTTGGTTTAAGTCAGTCTTATTACAAAAATCTAGTGCCAGACAAAACTAAACCTTAGAGGGCTATTTGTTACAAAGCATGAATTATACTGAAAATCCCAGCCTCTGAAATAGGATTAGAGCATAGAAATGCTCTATCGGACCATTTGAGCTGTAACAATGCTTCCCAACGTGACTCTCTCTTTAGAGATCTATTGCATTATAGAGCATCATCCTCTTAATGTATCCTTTCAAATTACTGAAGATAAAGAAGTTATTTGATAACTGAGAAAGCTCTTTGGGACGCAGAAAATGAGAGAAATGAGCTGGAGTTACACCAACTGCTTATTGGGCAATTATACTTGTTCTAACTTTGCTTCTCTTCCTCAAGGTTTGTTGCTGATATTTCCCCCATATCTTGCATTGCAGCTCAGTTCATCAATAGGAGCAGGGCTGGCTCTAGGATTTTTGCCGCCCAAAGCAAAAACAATTTTGGCTGCCCCCCCCCCGTTCTTTAATTACCCCCCCCCCGGCCCCGCCTCAACTCCGCCCCTTCCCCAAATCCCCAGCCCTGCCTCCTCCCCGCAGGCCCTCAAGCCTGGGAGGGAGGGGGAGCAGCGGCGCGCGAATCAGCCGTTTTGCGCGCCGCCGCCGCGGCTCGGGGTCTCCCCCCTCCCTCCCCGGCTCTCAAACCTGGGAGGGAGGGGGAGATCCCGAGCGGCCATTTCGCACGCCGCTGCTTGAGAGCCTGGGAGGGAGGGCGAGTAGCGGCGCACGAATCAGCTGTTTCGCGCACCGGGGCAGCAGCAGCAGAGGTGAGCTAGGGCGGCCGGGGCACATTTTTAGGGGCCGCATTCTGGTGCCGGCCATGCTGCTCCTAAAAATGTGCCGCCCCAAGCACCAGCTTGTTTTGCTGGTGCCTAGAGCCGGCCCTGAATAGGAGTACCATGCAGAAATGAAAGGGAGAGCATAGGAACCGAATTTCAGTCAGCCACATCCAAATGCACATGCAATTGTATGTGCAAATGGCCAACTACAAGTCTGATGGGCCCCAGGGTTAGCTTTGAGTGCGGTTACTGTGAGCTGAGCAAATGCACATTTTACCCATGCCTGCATGAGAGTTGTGTTTTTTAAAAACACTCGGATTGCCAATGTTCCTGAACTAAGTGAATTCCCTTCCCCTGCCCAATGTTAAAATTCAAGTGTACAAAAGCTCTCAAAAAAGCTTCTTTTTAAATTAAATTAGAGTTAAAATTAGAATTCAACTATTGAACATAGACAGTGATTATATCTTCATACAGTATGCAGCTCGGGTTCTTTCTAAAAGGCTCCACATATCACTCAAGTCTTTAACAGTGGGTGCTGCCTGCTCTGAAAGAGATGCACAATAAACAGAAAAATGACACTTATTCCAGAATAAGAATGTCCCCACAGGACATAACTGAACGAATATAATTCTGCCATGAAGTAAAGATCTCCATGAAGACCAACTGTTTTTATTCAGACACTAAACTCTGGGTTGGAAATGAACCTTGCAAAGTTTGATGCAAAGTGGTGTAGTGGACTAAACCTTGAGCCGGAAGCCAGGAACCAAGAGACCTGATCCCCCAGCTCTCCCACTTATGTCATCTATGGCCCTAGCAAGTCACTTTCTCTCTGTACCTCAGAGTCTCCATGTGTAAGACACTACAGCCCTTGTCACAAAGGAAGGCTTACTGTTTTTATGGCACTGAAGTGCTATGCATATATAGGCTACAATAAATATGACAACTTGCATTCAGAGAACAGAAACAAGTTGACAGTTCTCAGCACATGGATTCAATCCTACTGAATGTCATTTAAGCTACCCTGCACCATCCACCATCCCTCCTACCCAGCAGCACCTACTACATATTCCCCACCCCCAATTTTCAAGTCTTCATCCCAGGGTTTTTACTATGAAAATGCTGTAAAACTGCTTGAAAGAATCCAAAATCCTAATTCTCACAGGTGCTTTTCTAGAATATGAACTCCTATCATAGATATCCATTTTACGAGCATATCCCATGTGAAAGGCTAAGGCATAAGCTTATTATACTACCAAGCTTCTGTGTTGGAGACACGGATGGATAATTTTCTCTCTCAAACACACCCTAAGGCGGCCTGAAATCAGAGGAATTTTCTTTTTCTTTTGCAGGTTGCACTTGACTGACTTTGCAGTCAAGTATTTCACAAAAATTCCTGATGCAACGTGTAGTTAAAGAACTTGGACAGGATCTTTTGTAGAATGTAGTATGGTAAGGGAAACCTTTCTGCAACAAGTTGGATTTAAAATTTTTATTAAAGCCAATGTTAAAAAAAAGTATAGAATACATAGGTTGGGAAAAGAGTGTCTGTACATCTGGGTATAGTGCTTAGGTTATCCACAAATAAAAAGTTAGTTCTTAAAAGTCATGGTACTTAGAGTACATAATCAGCAATAACCCAAATTTAGGTGAATAGACTTAACAATACAGTTTAGATATTAGAATCCAAATACTCAGGTACATCAGCCATGAAAAGTTGTACGGCGATTTGGTTGTAGAAAGCAAAATATAACAATGAATGGAGATTCTGAATTACTGAGGGACAATTAGGCAGGTTGTCCATTTAAAAAATACAATCCATAGTTATACCTAAACTGGATGGGCCTTGTTTCTAAAATAAAACCTTAGTGTATTACACAAGTTACGCACTGGAAACTATTAACACCAGAAGACAATCCAGAAGTTTGTCAAGTACCAACGCTCACATTTAACAGCTTCTTGAGAATGCAGAAACGATGGTGCTTAGTACAAGAAGTTCCCTTAATTGGTTTATCAAGAGAGTGTAGAATAGCATCTTTCGAAAGTCAGAGTTTAATTTCTTAGCATGAATTAATACAAAGCTCACTTATGACAAGTATCATTGGCTACTGCATACCTCAGTTCTATTCGCAATCTCTCTGGAAGGAACCCTTTAAATTGTTGAGTACCTCTTCCTTCTGTGGTCACTCTTTTTCATTAATCCTCTTCCTTGTTTTGCAGACAGTTGCAGCAGAGAGTGAAATGTCACTGTTGTAGAGTTAGCTGCACCTCTGTCCCCTGTGTACACCTCCTTTGGTCTGATGTCTTGTGCCTTTATCTATCCCTGGGTATAATTTTGCAATTTTCCCACTCTTAAACTGCACCCTCAGCTACAGTACCCTGTGTATCAATTGTTCCTATCTTGCAATTCCAAATGAGTTCTGGCACCTGTGGGTCTTCCCTTTGGGAGGCTGACCAGTTGTCTATAGTAATCAAACTGCCTTCTTAAAATAAAGGTAATGATAGGAACTAAGCTTTTAAAGAGTTTTTAACATTCCACATCCATGTCTCTTACCTGATGGTAACCTAGGCAGGCCTAACTTCTTCAGACATCCTCAGCAGGTTCAAGTTTCAGTGTAGTTCCCCTGTACTACTACTGCTTGAGAGAGAGAGAGAAACACTGACCCTTTTAAGTCCCACCATAGATCTTTTATTCTTCTGTGTTCCCACACTTTAACACTTCTGGTCCAAATTAATTCTGTAGCCTCAACTGGAGATCAAGACAGTCCTGGAGCCAACGATTCTGGGATTGTCCCTTAGCAATTCTCAAGTGTTTGAGAGGTGGCTTATCTTCATCTTTTCCTTCCTGCCTGTTTTTCCAGACAGACTCCTATCAAACTAAATCAATATAGTCATAAAGAAAAGATCCCAATAACCAGGCAACATACTGTATTAATAAATTACAGAGCCACCACACCATCTTTATCTAAGCATTGGCTGACTGGGGCATATTAAAACAACTTTGATTACTCTGCAGAACTCAAACACAGCCCCACAATAAAGTGCAACCTCTAAGTGTCTAAAAGTCATCCATGGAGCCAAGCCTCAAACATCAACTGCTTCACCAGGATGGTGCACACACCTAAGGATGTTCTATCGTAGAGCAAGGTTATTACTTTGGCTAGAAGGCCCCACCTAATTTCTGATAACTTGTATTAAAACGTGTAAGACCACAAAAAGCCAATATTTGCTCATGCTTTTATTCTCCTTAATAGATGGAGAAAACCTGCTTGTTTTATCTCACACATAACAGCCTGGAGCTGATCAGCTGTGCCCTCACCCTGTAGTTACAGTGAGAACCATGACTGCAGGTCACATCTGATTCATGTGGGTACCTCTATATGCTATTCCTTTCATTCCATTATCAGGCATTAGATATTGCACAATTATCCCAGGAGCAGCAACAACCATTGAGTGGAGCATGTGGTCTAAAAACAACTGATCAAAAGGGCAAGTCCAAGCCACATCCGTACGCTAAAGAGCAACGGACTTTCATCCAAGATTGAACCTAGAGATGATTAAACTACCATAACCACACTTTACTCAAATTGTGTATTTTGTTTTAACACACAACTTGCAGAAATCATATTAAGGGCTGGTTTCAGATCACAAATAGCTCGTTTGTACAGTTTATTTATGTGATGAATTAAAAAAAGACTCGAGATACTCAGCCCTCATTACAGGAATATTAAAACATACTGTAGAAATAAAATGTCTATTAAAGCAGTTCTAACAAACTGAACTGTTCTCAAACCTTGAATGTAACCTTCCCACACCGCACTAGTCATCCACACTGCCACTCCATGCTGTGCTAAATTATGTCTTTAATACAGAATTGTAGGTCATCCAGTAACTATGCATTACATACTTGAGACAGAAATGGCTACAATTAAAGCAATCTCCATGAAGGAATCATGGTATATTAATCAAACATGCACTCTGCTGCCCTTTGCAAGCTGATCATTTACACGTCACAAAATAAGTCTGACATTGCTTGGTCCTGCATTCACATGCACTAGTAATGATTGCAAGCTGTGTTGGAGCAAAGACCAGCCTTCTTGTGAATTTAGTTTGCCTTGCACTACTTTCTCACCCACGATCTTGACACTCTGTAACTATTAGGAAACACAAGACTGTAAAGCAAGCAGTTAAAATCCCGTTTCAAAATTAAGAGACTAGTTTCCTCTGGCATTTCTACTGCTGCTCCCTTCCCCGCAGCCCCCTCAAAAAAAAAAAAAACACGTTGCCAAAGCTGCCGTTAGGAGTAGGAAGTCAAAGTATCAGTTTTATATTCTCTTCTCTATTTGATTGTATCTGCACTTCCCTCAGCACAGTTTCACCATAGAAACAAATATCACTTGCAGTTACATGAATGGATTATTTTCCCTGCCTATCCTAAGAGGACCTGAAATTCAAGCCAAATAATTTCAAAACAGAACATCTAGTTAACCACTTGATATCCCAAAACCAGCTCCATCAGACAGATCTCTTACGCAAAAGAGCCCCCAGAATGCAATGTTCCATTCCCTAGGTCAAGTTCTGTAGTCAAAGGGGTGGCACAATGACAGGCAGAATTTGGCGCATTAAGTCTAACTGCAGTATCTGAATTTCTGTCTGCCTAAAAAGTGTTTAAGGGATATTAAAAAACTGACAAATTTGCAGTAAGAGTCAAACTATAAATGAAGATAGGAGCCAGAAGAAAAGCAGTAGCATCACAATGGATAATTGAGAGAGTCTACATTACTATGCAAGACACACAATATGCCACTTGAAGTATATCCAATACAGATATATGAAAGCTTGACAATGGTTTAGTTTCCCTCTCAATTCATTGCTGATAAAGCTACATAAGATCTCCTAAATCAGCTATTTTAGGTTGTCCTATTCTTATTCCTGCCTGTTTTGGATCCCTCATGTACATATGAAAGTTTCACTCTGCTGGGCTGTTGCAATAAAAGGGAGGCTATTACCTTGAAAACTTGCTATTTGGACTGATAATTAAAAAGAAATGCTCTTTATCTCAAGTGAATTAAAAGCTCTGGTCCAAGTTCCCTTCAGTGTGTTCTAGACAAATAGTTACATTTATAAAACATTTCATCTTCTTACTTACAATTACTGAATTTGTAACCTAAAACAGAATTACAAGAGTCATTTACCTGTTGCTTTCACACAGCTACCAAAGCTTTTCAAACTATCACTCTCTCTACTAATGCTGGATGCTGTGGAGGGTTAAATTCACAGCTTCCTTTTATTTGTTCAAGCCAAAATAAAAAGGGACATTTACAATACATCAGACAAGAAATCTGTTAGGAACTTAAGTTCAAAATAAAAGCTGCTTGCTCCTCATGTCTCACAGAAAGAGCATTTCATATAAGTCAGTTTTGTTCACTCCTATTCAAGTAACTAAATTTATGAGCAACTCACGTTTTCTATCAGAAAATCAGAGGTGACCATGGAACAAGAAAAGCTTACTCGTATTAGCTTTGGATGTTTAATGGCCATACCCACAAACATAAGAGTCCAAATTCTTAATTCTCCTAGTTAGTGCATTGCTGAACTGTTTTGAAAAGCAAAACCCCAATATGTGAAGTATAAAATTGTTCAAAGTTGTCAAATGATATTAGAATGATCTATCCAAATTAAACTTCATATTATTCATCACATTCATTGCTGAAGGGATTTTATATTGTATAGACTCTTGGTCTTGGGGATAGTATTAATCCTAGTCTTCTGTAATTTTACAGTACCGTGTAACACACCCACACACCCCCAATTTAGACTTTTTCCATCTTCCCAAGTGCTACTTTTTGAGACCTGCACAGCAAACTTTCATTGAAAAATATTTGACAAAGATAAGAAATTTTGTGAAAGTAAGATTGTAATGACTGTTGTGGACCAAGCTCTACTCTTTTCTCTTTCTTGCAATTCCCTGATATTGCTCTCAGACTTGGACTGAATTTGTCTCCTGAAATCATTATTTTATAAAATGGAGTGTTGAGGGCGAGGAACAATTTGTTTAGAGAACTTAATATTTTAGTAACAGCAGCTATTTAGTTTGAACTAAATTAAAAATCCCTACAAAAGCTTTAGGTGCCCTAATTAAGACTTGCATCCAACGATAGATGGATGCTACCCAGTAGCAAAGAAATAATCACGCACATAATGAATGAACTCATCCAACCAATTAATCAAAATGGTCATTTTAGCTCTTCCAGAAGAATCTCTCTCTAAGGACTGCACCTTGCTGTGGTGTGAATGCTTGTGTAGTCCAGTGAGCTATCCTGGCAAGAACTTTAGTTCCAAGTAGGGCCACTCAAGCTAGACAGGTCAAAAGTAGGGAGCAGATGGAAAGTACCGGTAGTTCATTTGTCCTCCAGGATGTGGGTTCAAGCCAACACCCTATCCTTGTAAAACCAATCAAATGGCAAATTACAGAAAAACTAGGTTACCATTCTATCAAACAACATGCTAGGGTAGAGCCTTGTTTGTGCCCTAAGCAATGTCTGGACAGCACTGGACGTATTCAGACTCAGAAGCATACGCCAACCTTCCCCCAAAACCCTGTCAGATAAATGGCTTTGAAAACTACAGGAGTTGAACTACTCTTTACCCTTCTGTATGTTCATCCCCATACTGTGATCCTCTCCCTCCCCGCAAAAACCCTCATGCCTCAGACATGCTTGACTGCTAGCGGCTTCAGAGATATATTTGAGTGCCTCAACAATGGTATCCAATGATTGACTGGTTAAGTTGACCCCAGGTTTGTGCTTGGTATTGAAATCTGTAGTTATGAAATACCACTAGCAAAAACGAAAGTAAGGGCCCAACTCCCTGTCATTTTTAATGAGTGCCTAACTACCCTAGTGGCCTCCAAAAATCTCCCCCCAATTGTCTACAACTAATCAGGTTGACAATAAGCCAGAGTAACAAGACAGTTTTTGAGAGCTACCTGAGAGTCATGGTGGCTGAACGTGCATCTTCAAGACGGACAGGTGTACAGAGTGCCTTACTAGCCCTTGTTTGACTGCAGTTTTCAGTGGGCATCTCAAAATGACCTTGCAAATATTTTTTTCTTAAGCACCTGGACTCCAAAGTAAGAACCCTGTGGGATGATTTCAAGAGGCAACACACTGGCTTCTTAGTTTATGGCTAACACCTAAATAGAAGAGACAGCCTTTGGGAATACCTGTGTCATTGTCAGGACCTCCTTGAGTTGTGCAGAGATATTTTCTCAGAATATCAGGGTTGGAAGGGACCTCAGGAGGTCTAATCCAACCCCCTGCTCAAAGCAGGACCAATCCCCAACTAAATCATCCCAGCCAGGGCTTCGTCAAACCTGACCTTAAAAACTTCTAAGGAAGGAGATTCCACCACCTCCCTAGGTAACCCATTCCAGTGCTTCACCACCCTCCTGGTGAAAAAGTTTTTCCTAATAGCCAACCTAACCCCCCCTCCGCCCACTATAACTTGAGACCATTACTCCTTGTTCTGTCATCTGGTACCACTGAGAAAAGTCTAGATCCATCCTCTTTGAAAGCAGCTATCAAATCCCCCCTCGTTCTTCTGTTCTGCAGACTAAATAATCCCAGTTCCCTCAGCCTCTCCTCATAAATCAAGTGCTCCAGCCCCCTAATCATTTTTGTTGCTCTCCGCTGGACTCTTTCCAATTTTTCCACATCCTTCTTGTAGTGTGGGGCCCAAAACTGGACACAGTAATCCAGATAAGGCTTCACCTATCTGAATAGAGGGGAATGATCACGTCCCACAATCTGCTGGCAATGTCCCTACTTATACAGCCCAAAATGCTGTTAGCCTTCTTGGCAACAAGGGCACACTGTTGACTCATATTCTGCTTCTTGTCCACTGTAACTCCTAGGTCTTTTTCTGCAGAACTGCTGCCTAGCCACTCAGTCCCTAATCTGTAGCAGGGCATGGGATTCTTCCATCCTAAGAGCAGGACTCTGCACTTGTCCTTGTTGAACCTCATCAGATTTCTTTTGGCCCAATCCTCCAATTTGTCTCAGTCCCCCTGTATCCTATCCCTACCCTCCAGCGTATCTACCACTCCTCCCAGTTTAGCATCATCCGCAAACTTGCTGAGGGTGCAATCCACGCCATCCTCCAGATCATTAATGAAGATATTGAACAAAACCGGCCCCAGGACTGACTCTTGGGGCACTCTGCTTGATAGCGGCTGCCAACTAGACATGGAACCATTGATCACTACCCGTTGAGCCCGACGATCTAGCCAGCTTTCTATCCACCTTACAGTCCGTTCATCCAGCCCATGCTTCTTTAAATAGCTGGCAAGAATACTGTGGGAGACTGTATCAAAAGCTTTGCTAAAGTCAAGGAATAACACGTCCACTGCTTGCCCCTCATCCACAGAGCCAGTTATCTCGTCATAGAAGGCAATTAGGTTAGTCAGGCATGAATCCATGCTGACTGCTCCTGATCACTTTCCTCTCCTTTAAGTGCTTCAGAATTCATTCCTCGAGGACCAGCTCCATGATTTTTCCAGGGACTGAGGAGAGGCTGACTCGCCTGTAGTTCCCCAGATCCTCCTCCTTCCCTTTCTTAAAGATGGGCACTGCATTAGCCTTTTTCCAATCATCTGGGACCTTCCCCGATAGCCATGAGTTTTCAAAGATAACGGCCAATGGCTCTGCAATCACATCCACCAACTCCTTTAGCACCCTCGGATGCAGTGCATCCAGCCCCATGGACTTGTGCTCATCTAGCTTTTCTAAATAGTCCTGAACCACCTTTTTCTTCACAGAGGGCTGGTCACCTCCTCCCCATACTGTGCTGCCCAGTGCCATAGTCTGGAAGCTGACCTAGTTTGTGAAGACAGAGGCAAAAAAAGCATAGAGTACATTAGCTTTTTCCACATTCTCTGTCACTAGGTTGCCTCCCTCACTCAGTAAGGGACCCACACTTTCCTTGACCACCACCTTGTTGCTAACATACCTGAAGAAACCCTTCTTGTTACTCTTAACATCCCTTGCTAGCTGCAACTCCAAGTGTGATTTGGCCTTCCTGATTTATTCTCCATTAATTTTCCACCATTGTAAGCAGCATCCTTCATTTTTAGATCCAACCTTACCACCATCCCAGATAGACCTTTACTGTAAACTACTTACACCACAAAAGTTCAGTCATGAAGCTGAGATTATTAGAACTATTTTAGCATAAAATACATCTTGCATTGTTGAAAAACTTCTGCTGTTACTTGTCTTTCAGGTTGACTGCGTGTCCAACCTTTAGCTTTGACTAGCGTGTTGATCTTCTCTTCCTTTTTCCTTTTTTATTGGCCACCAGCAGTGTTTTGTCTGCAACCAAAACCATATTGATTTCTTCCGATGTAGTCACCAAAGTCACATGAGTAATTACATCTATCAAACAGCTTTTCAAGGGCCATAGGCTCAAGACATTCTACCTGACTGGTTCTTGTAGAGCTGATGGTAACAATACAAGAACCTAGGAAAAATAGAACAGTTGCCGGAAAGGAGGTGCTATCTTCAGACTCTGTCCACTGCACCTCATTTGGTGTAGCAGAACACAACCAGTCACAGAGGAGGCTTCTTGCATGTTTTGTAAATAGCATTAGGGCTCCTCTATCCCATTGCAAGGCTATCTGATAAACTGGGGGTTAAGGTCCTGCCAACAATCCTTTCCCTCCTTCCCCGTAATATTCTCCAAAATAGAAGGATTTCTCTTTTTTGTCAAGCTGAATTGGTCTGACTCCTAATTCTCTCTCTCCACTTCCCATAGGTGAGGTTGAGGATGTACATCAACTAGCACTGAGGGAATGACAGAGAACTCTTGGATACCAGATTGGTGGTCTCTTTAAAAACATAGTACTGGGAAGGCACACTACTTGCTCCCCGATTTGTTGCAATGTTTGAATTTGAAGCTTGACAAAGTTCAAACCTCGACTGTGTTCTTTTGGCACTGTTGGAAGCTTAGTCTTTTCTTTACGGCTGTGCTTTCAGTATGGACACAAAATTAGCCATGTCATCGCTGCCCCTTATTCAACGGTTTTTCAGATTTCAAGTCACACAGACCATTGTAGGCTCTTTTAGGAAATTCTTTTCATTTCTCACCTTTAAGCAGGCAGATGTAGTTTAAGTTGAGTATCTACAGCTCAGAAAATGGAGAGGTTTAAAATATATCAGCATATCTGCCAGATTCCAAGTCATTTTTAATATCTTGGAAGTTGCTGCAGCCTAGCTATCTCAGAGTAGTTTTTTTTTTCCTTATTATGGGATTCAATGTGTGTATCTGCTGACTCAGAAAGCACTGCCAGAACTCATATTACAAATGCTCCTCCTTTAGAACTAACACCATTAACTTTCAAAATCTGTCTCTGAAGCAGTAAAATCTAAATTGAAAGTAATTAAAGTTTTAGCATTTTTTACTTGAAAACTTTTTCCAGTATGTAAGGGGAAAATGTTTGGACTGAACTCAGAAGCTAAGTTAAAGCAGTTATTAGTTTGCTTAGCAATCATACACGACCCTTGTATCTCAAGACCCTCTTAATTCAGTGCTGAAGCAGTGCTACACAGATGTTGCAAATACAACTGTGCAAATACAGTAGCATTTCTTCAAAGAAATCCTTCTAATGAGGGTGCACTTATCTCAGCGATTCAAAAAGGATTTGAGATGCTGAAGAGATCAGTTAGGAAACAGGCTTTTATCCTTAAAATCCAGACACGATGAGATGAGAAAATGTTTAGGGTTGGAATCTGGGATCTATTGTAGTGCATCCACTCCACCAATGTGAATCTGGCCTGCACTGCCATATCCTTCTCATCTGATTAGCAATCAGCACTATAATCTTAGAAAAGGTTCACTTAAAAGTAATGAGGGCGGTACCTGCACAAGTGACATGAGAACACACAAAATGAAGCATTTCATATGCATTGAACTGAAATATTTAGCACCAGAACTCTACTCTAGTGAAAGTGGAATTTTACAGAGAAACCAAAACTCTTTATTGTGAAGTGGATTGAGCACTCTTATAGGACACTGCGGTTTAAAAGTTTGGTATCCAATGTCTTTTGGCCTGACCACCTTATCCATTCAGTCATTTAGACACAAAGGTGCTATTAAACTTGCAACTACACCTCTACCTCGATAGAACGCTGTCCTCGGGAGCCAAAAAAAAAAAATCTTACCGTGTTGTAGGTGAAACCGCGTTATATCGAACTTGCTTTGATCCACCGGAGTGCGCAGCCCCACCCCTCCGGAGCACTGCTTTACCACGTTATATCCGAATTTGTGTTATATCGGGTCGCGTTATATCGGGGTAGTGGTGTAATGAACAGGGAAAGGAAAACCCCAAACTCAATGTTTTACCGTGTGCTTTTTTAGTATCCCTAAAAAAACCAAAAAACAAACCAAGAAAACCTACACAGCACCTTGTGCTAGAGGTTTTTCACCTGAATGTATGCATTGATGCAGCATGAGAGTATATGAGTGAATGAATGAGTGAGTGAGCGAGCGACCAAAGAGGGTGGGGGAAGCTGCAATAAAGAAAATACCTAAATATTAAAAGGAAGATGGCTTGGAAGGGGAATGGAGTCCTTCATTTCAATATCTCTGGTTGAAGGATCTCTGGTTGAAATCTTGCCCACATTTGTCACTCGATGACTGCTCACTGGCCTCTCTGATACAAGTGGGTAACTTAGCCAGGGGCTTCGTAGATAAATTACAAAGCCACCACCACCACAGATACTAGTTCACCCCTTTGGCAGAAACAAGCAATGAATGTAAACTGATTTCACCGCTCAACCCTACTGGAGGCCCTGTGGCTCCAGGCTGAGTCATGCTGACAGGACAGCGTGGAATATGGTTACAGGACTGCTAGATACACCCAGGCTGACTGACACCTTCCCCTCAGGAGAAAAATGGCTTCTAGAGTAAAAAAATAGAACATGTTCATCCAAAGTGCCCAGTGAGTCTTTTAAAAGAACATCGTAAGGAAAGGTCATTTAAATAGCGACGCTTGATGGCTTCTATGTTTCTGGCTTTTTGTCTCAGCTAGACTTGTGAGGCCAAGCCTTATATCCAGCTGGGCTGTTCTGTGCACACTTGGGTTGACATTTAGGCATCTGGAAATGAGTTTTGGCCTCTATTTTTGATGCTTGGAATGTATGGTTACAGTTATTTCACATTTTACTACTAAAAATATATTATGCCCCTGAGCCTTCTGTGGCTATGAATATTGCTTTTTATGTTCTCCCAGGAGAAGTTTTACCACAGACTTCAGATGGGAACAGAGTAAGAAGTAGGCCAATGCTGGGCACTCCTGGAAAAAAAAAAAAATTGCATCATATGCAAATACAAACACTATATACAGATACAGACACCCGTAAGATGTCAGAATTTGCATGTCTGTTCAACACTTTTTGTTCTCTTCTATAAATTCTCACACAAGCTTCTATATAGTTAAGTTTTAACTGCTGACTTTACAAAAGTGGCATAACTTTTTTCCAAGCACTGACAGTTGTGAAAAGAGCTACAATTGGAACAAGTTTTCTAGCACCTTTGCTGCTTAAAGATGACGTTTCATATGTAATTGTCTAGATATTTGTTAGAGTAACCTGAATATATATTTACAGTATAACTCAATAATCCAGTCTTATGTTCAAAACAAACTATTCTGGGGCAATGGCATAAATAATAAGCACTTAAAAACTCCCTAAATATAGAGTTGCAACATTGAGTTAATAATTTGCATTTTGGGACAATTTTAAGAAAGGCTTCTGAAAGTGTGTCGCAAAGTCTGTGTATAACCATGTAGGTAGTTTTTTCTGTACACATTTATGAGCAATTGCATGCAATAATCAATTAGCTGATTTACATGGGGGCAAGTGTGAGGGGTTTTAAATTCTGCAGATGCATTTGCTTTTTGAAAATATGGCCCAATTTTGTTTTGATTAATGGCATATGGAAGAAAACAGCAGAGGAAAAAGTGACTCAAGCTGTTCCATCAGTCACATATTGGCGAGATGGCTGCAGTGCTAGCACCACATGTTCTGGCTGAAGAGGAGTCTCCTAAAGACAGGAGCAGTATTATGAAGTGGTGAACACGCCCAAAGGTCAAGGTATTGCTGGGTCCGCAGGTAATGGAACAGCAAGGCAGAGCAGACATGGAAAGGGCCTTGGATTTGTTTTTTTTAATTATATATATAAATAAAATGTAAGAGAGGTTTTTTTTAAATAAAAACTGAAAACAATTAAAAATATACAGTGTGCAGCTAGCTAGTGCCAAAGGCAGTATGTGGGGACTAACAGTAAGGTGGGGACTGGCAGTCAAGACTTCTGGGATTTATTCCCAGTATTATCACAGTGACCTTGCGTATCACTAACCACTCTGTGCCTCAGTTTACCTATCTAAAAATTAGGCTTAATGACCTTGATAGAATGGTGGTAGGTGCTTTAGAAAAGCATGCAATATGTTTAAAAAAAAGAAGTGTGAAGTATTACTGCTATTCCCTTTATCTACGGAAAAACTGACAGGGTACCACACAGACATCACACAGCTCACCTATAGACCCCATACATAGTGCTTTTATTTGCAGAATGGAAAGAGGTGGCCTGATTGATCCAAGTGCCACTTTTAACTACCTTGGTGATCCATAATAGCAAGGAAGAAATGTCCTCAACAACTGGTATTTTCTTATTATGAGAGATCATGGTCCACTAAGCAAGATTAGCCTACCAATTCCTTGATAATATATTTGCAGGAATTTAGGTTATTTCAGACATCCATAATGGAAAGGAATACAAATGGCTAAAAATCAAAGCAACCACTCAACTAAAAACAGATGAACAAGGATGGGAAGAGTCACATTATGCCACAAACTGCTAGTCCTGTGTTCATTCTCTTCTCTTTCCAAACACACAGATGTCGTTTGTCTCTCAAAGTGCGAGAAAATTTTTTTTTATATATATATATATCTCCTTATTCTCCCTCAAGAATAGAATTCACAGATCTGCATGCTCGGAGTCCATGCACTGTTCTGAGCCACTGAACGCAGTTCACAGTGTGGATAAAGAGGTTGGAAAGCTGTGCTTGGCCTTCAGTTTTTCCCCTTCCAACTGACAGGAATTACTAGTCAGTCCATGCTTCATCCACCCATTCCCATCAAGATTGCTAATATTTCAGGAGATTTTTTTTTTTTTTTTTTTAAGTCTTAACTTCCTTCATCTGAAACTCCTCAAGTTCATCTTAGAATCATAGACTTTAAGGTCAGAAAGGACCATTATGATCATCTAGTCTGACCTCCTGCACAATGCAGGCCACAGAATCTCACCCACCCACTCTTGTAACAAACCTGTGTCTAAGCCATTGAAGTCCTCAAATCATGGTTTAAAGACTTCAAGGTGCAGTGAATCTTCCAGCAAGTGACCCGTGACCTACGCTGCAGAGGAAGGCGAAAACCCCCCAGGGCCTCTGCCAATCTGCCCTGGAGGAAAATTTCTTCCTGACCCCAAATATGGCGATCAGCTAAACCCTGAGCACGTGGGCAAGACTCACCAGCCAGACATCCAGGAAAGAATTTTCTGTCGTAACTCAGATCCCACCCCATCTAAGATACCATCACAAGCCCCTGGGCATATTTACCGCTAGTAGTCAAAGACTAATTAATTGCCAAAATTAGGCTATCCCATTATACCATCCCCTCCATAAACTTATCAAGCTTAGTCTTGAAGCCAGATATGTCTTTTGCCCCCACTACTCCCCTTGGAAGGCTGTTCCAGAACTTCTCCGTGTTACTCCAAAACCTTCTCTTTGTGAAGGGAGACAAAACTGGATTTAAAGCTAGCACTTCTAATAAGATCCAGTCCTTTGACAGTATAATTGTTAGGAGACAAGAAGTGAGACGGAAGGGAAACAGACACTGAAAGTGACAAGGGAAGGTACCCTGCAATTCTACATAGGGGAAAAAAAAAAAAAGGGAAAGAAGAATACTTCATTTTATTGCCAAGAAATATTAAAATGAATGCGCAGAACATTTGACTGTATATGCAGCCATGAGACAGAATTAAAAATGCACTTGCAACTGCTTCCAGCAGATCCAAGGTTCATGCAGCACCACACATATGGACTCTATATGGTTGATCTGTTGAAGAACTGTCGTCTGAAGTCTCTAGTTACTAGGAAGTAACCTAGCTCTCATTTATACTCTAAGCATTCCCTGTACTAGTTCAGTGTGCTGAAAATGTAGGGGTCTCTGTGAGGACAGACAGCAGGGACATGGAGGGGAAGAGAAAGGTTTTGGGCCAGCACCAGCCCAGTGACAGCAATACCAGAATAGTTTACAAGTACTCAAATCTATATCAAGCAAGAAAAACTGAAGGTTTAAAAATTACTCAGAAAAAGTTAAACATGCATAACACAAGGAAGAAGATTAGGTCACCTTCTGTCTTTTAGCCAATGACAAACAACTTGTATTGGACAAAATTATTATTTGTTAGGGGGTTTTGGCATATGCAACCAAAAAAGCTGCCTCCTGGATACTTTGGAAGGTAACAGTGAGCCCTACGTTCTGGAATGAGTCTGACTTCCCTTTGCTGGCAACATTCTCTTCTTGAAAAGGACAGGACACAAGGACCTCTGCAATCTACTGAGAAGCAGAAATTATGATTTGCTCATGTTGCCAGCAGTTACTGTGCTATGAGCAAGGGCTGTGACTATGTCAAGCAGCAACTAAGGGAGATCATCATAATTATCATATATTGCAGTATTAAAGGTGTGTCGGGGAGAGTACCGCAGTTCACTTCCTAGGTTTAGCTATCTTTGATCAGAGGAGAAGTAAGGTATAATGCAGGAACTTGAGTCTGCTGAGAAAGACTGGAAGAGGAATCCACACCACAAAAGCAGTCAGAGGGGCCCTCACAAAAAGGTGGCATAGCCAATACTTATAAAAGACTCCCAAAGAAAAGGAATGACTCATCTGTTCCAAATTAATATCCTGACTATGTGGAAGCTACTTCTCCTTCCAAAATGTCATTTAATATTTGACTCAACCGGTACAGCCAGGACTCAATACGCCTTCAAATCATGAAATGAGACTGTTAAATATATAATCCACACAAATAAGTTGTAACTTATGATTTGCAACTGCCAGTGCAATGAGTTGTGCCATTTTCTTGGATCACACGTTTTTCTGTGCAGTTCTGTTACATCTTACACTCTCTTGGGGTAACCAGGAAGTCAACGTTTTTAGTAATTCTCCAACACTAGTAAGTCTTAGTGCTTACAAATCTGATGCTAGGGTAAAAATATTCAATTCCCAGACCATGGATGGACTTGTAGAATTGATGTCACACTAATTAGAAAATGCTACAACGTCACTGTAGAAAGTAACAACTTGCAGAGGCGATATAGCCTGACTCACCAGAACCTGGCCAATCCCATGCATGGCATGGTGAAGGGAGCTAGAGACTTTAATTGGAGATAAAGCAGAGTAGCAAAAAGGCATGTTACAGCACATTTGATATTTAAAAAATACTCACTGGGTTGCGAGTTTCACCCGCAGAATGATGAACAGCCCACCAGTCAGATGTCCACTCCCAGGCATTTCCCACTATGTTGTATAAGCCATAGCCATTTGGAGGAAACGCTGTAACCTGGAGGGGCGATAATGTTGAAAGATCATTTATTACAGTCTTGTGGCATGAAATAGCGTTTAACTCCTGATGACCAACAAGTTAAAACACTGACTAGATGTTCGTGCTCTCGGATATTTGAATCAGAAACTAGTGAGTTAACCATGCAGAAATACAGAGGCTCAGGAACAAGAAAGCTATTTTAATCAGGATTTATACTCGAAGACAAGGGTTCAGTATTATATCTACAAAAGGGCTGAACTATGAAAACCTTTATGTTTTCTTTTTAAACAGTACAAATCCCTCATTGTTATGGACAATGACAAAATATTCTCAAGGTTCCTCCCCCAACACTTACAGGTACGATTGTTAAACTATAAATTATCTTCTTGCTGACCCTGCTATTGTTAGAGCCAGTGATTTAATTACAAGACAACAAATTCCGACTAGCAGCTGTGAGCAGATGCTGGGATATTTTCTAATCTACATGCAAACACATAACTGCACTTTGCATTAATGGGAATTCGATCCAGTGGATCATTGTAAGACTAGTTTACATCCCCATTTGTGAATGCCAGATTTCCCACCAAGAGAATGGAGCGTGTCTCCCAACTTCTGCCTGTGCCGACTTCCCTTCTAGTCACCACTTCTCTTAAAATAGCATTCACAGAAGTCTACATACTTAAAAGACTACAGCATGCATTTCCTTTGCAAGCATTAAAAACTTTGTGACTTCCTCACTATGAGATACTTCTAACCTTTATAAATGGAAGTTCACATCTTCCCCATTAAACAGAAAAAACACCATTCCAGAGGTCATGAAACCGAGTACTGGTATTTACTCAGAATGCTAGTCAAAAGACCCACGATGTCAAAAACCATTTTGTTTATACAGGGCAAGTTATGCCATACTCATCATCCTGAAAGCATTAAGTGTTTTTTGAGTCAAAGGCAGAGATATAGCGAACTTTAGTGAATCTAAAACGTTAAATGCAAGTTATTTTTAGTCTCCATTTCACACTTTGTAGGAATAAATGTATAGTGCCTTTCTCCATTTTAAGAGTCGTGAGAACTCTGCATGGTGGCAACCTTAAAGAGCCTTTTCCACTGTAACACCCCTGGCTGGAATGAAACATCTTGTAGCTTGAAAAGCTGAAGTTGCGAGAAGTGTCCTTCCGGTGGCAGACACCTATTGAAAAACCCCATTACCCATCACACTGGGTGTACCCCTCAATTCGAAGGGGGTGTTGCTAACTCTGACACACTTACTGGTGCAGTTCCTTTGTATCCATCCTCTCCAGTATTGCTTATTGGGAATTCTCCCTGCCAGATATTGGCATAGTGCTGACCTTTTGGCTGAAGCTTATTGCCCCATGGGAAAAGTCTGTTGGAAGAAACACAAGAGACAAGCTGTCAGAAATATGGCTAGCCTTTAGAGTTCGAGGCAACAGAAGGGAAAAAGGGGAAGGGAGAGGACTGCTACCAGTCTCAAAAAGCTATTTTGAATAGGTTAATCAATGAAAAGCTGCCAATCTAGTTCATGTCGGGTACACAAAAATACTCTGAGGAATGCAAGTGCTTGGTCAATGTTTTGAACTTATATGGTCATCTAACTAGGTAGCACTACTGCTATAAAAAAAATGTTAAACTATTTTAAGTAGAGTTGATCCTAGAAAATTAAACCCAACTCCCATCTTTGTCAGTTGTTTTTTTTAATTGGAGCTACAACAAGAAAAATTACAAAGTAAATATTCTTTACATAGTTTACATCTGAGGAGCCGGACATATAGAACATATACAATCCGTGTTCCAACTCCATTTGTATAAACCCACAATGTTTAATAAGCCTTAAAAGGGATGATGGTTCTCGTATTGCAACTGAAGCTCTGCAGCACAATTTGCTGTTCTATGAGATAATGTTTTAGGTTTAGGATATACAAAATGACTGACATATGAACCCAGTAGTGTCTGTGCAATGAAAGGAATTATGACTACTTGAGCTCTCTCTCTCTACTCCCCTTCCCAGTCCTTTTGTTCATCTCAAACTGGCTTTCTCGGACTCTTTGACCAATTTTGGATCTGGCGGCAAGAGCCTTCTACATCACATCTCCCGTCACCTGCAACAGCATTCCTACATCTCAATCACAGCCTTATTGCACTTTGTCTCTTAGTTACTATTTAATTCCAACCTTATATGGTTATATGAAGCGTTTTCTGGGATACGCTTTACATAAAGGATGCTGTACAAAATAAAGTAGTGTTACATTTACTGCAAATGCATGTGCCTGTGCAAGAAAAACATTAAGGAAAATAAACACAGCTTTTCTCTGGATGTTGAGATATCAGAATCTTATACATGCACGAGGGAAGAGTCTTGACAAGTACCTATTCTCAAGGCCCCCTCGACAGCTGTACTCCCATTCAGCTTCTGTGGGTAATCGTTTTCCCGCCCACGTGCAATACGCTACAGCATCATTCCAGGAGACATGAAGAACTGGGTGATCCATTCTGATGAGCAACAAAAGACACAGAATGAGGACATCAGCATGGTCAACCAGCCTCACAGCTATACCCTGCAACAGTGCAAGCACCTTATGAAATACACCCCCCCCCCCCCCCCAGACCATGTCATGATTTAATACAATGGACCATAGACTGCACATGGAATGTTTATATCCTTCATGCTAGACTTCAGTTATCTCTGAACTGGGTGCACAGGTTAGTTTTACAGAAAAGAAATTATTGAAGTAAATACCAGAGCAAGGCATCAATCAAGAACACATACAAAGTGAAGAAAGGCAAGCGTCAGAATAAGGAATTGAGGTGGGAGTGGGGGGGGAATTGATACGTAACAGCAGGTTGCACCACAACTATGCACTCTACCCACAGATCCAGCTCACTCTTGGATTTCCCCCATCATGCCATTTGCGTCCTCACCCAGACTCCATTTAGGGAAGGGTCTGTAGAGCTACTAGCCACTAACTACTCCCATTGGCTTCAATGAGAACCTAGCTTATGAGCACCTCATAGGATCAGGCCAAAACCCCTTCGAGGATGCAGTGTTAGCCCACGTTTCTGCGGTAGTTTTAAGGGTATGCTGTAACGCATTCGAAAACAGAGTCAGAGGAAGAGCAGCCACTGGATGGGGCAGTTTAGGTTTGGAGAGTTAGATAATTTTTAAATCATTTTTGCTATTCATTTTCATTCTCTATTTTCTTTTCCTCTCCCCCTCAGATCTGTTTACTTTGGGGAGAGGGGCGGGGGGGAAGAGAGAAAGAAGGGTAATGGCAGGAGAGAATACTGGCCAACCCCTCACTTCACCTCAAGCCTCTTCAAACCTCACCATTTTGGAGCTGCAGTAATTTGATCATGGAAGCAGGGCTTTTTAATGCAAACTTCTACAAATGACTTCTATGTTTCCTCTGTTTTACTCCCCACACCATCTTGCTCACACATTCCCAGCCCCTCCTACCCAAAAGGGACTGTTTCAGCCCTCTGAGACGGAAGGTCTCATTTATCCTGGTCACAATACACCTGCCCTTCCCCCCGCCCCCCAACACACACACACCCCTCTTTTGCCACAACCCTGCTAGTAGGGGCTTCTGGTACAAGAGTTGAATGCTCAAGGCTTCTGACTCACTGTATTAGCTATTGGTCTTCCTTTCACTTTTCCACATCTCACAGTCTCCACTAATCTTCAATCTTTGTTTCTTTCTCTACCTTTTAGACTATTTCTCTGTGATGGGAAGTTTGGTCACTATACTAGGCCAGACTCACAACCAACTCCTACAAAATGTAAGGCTCAGAGGGCACGTTTCCAAAGCTGTTAACTGCTACGACCTAAATCTCTCTTCCTTATTTTTTGTCTTGTCTCTTGATACCACCGCCTCTATTTTTGCTTCAGATAATTTCTCTTTATTCCCCCTTGGAGAGCAGATGATGTGCACTAGCCATCAAATGATGTTAAAGAGATGCGGCTCCCCTCCTTAAGGGATTCAATACGTCAGCTTCCACAAGACATAGGCTGAAAAAAATCTGCTTTTTTAAAAAGATAACCCTAAATACATCAGCGAGAGATTAAAACTTTGACTAGTCTCTTAACGTGAAGTTACTGATCATCATCATGTTTCATCATCATTTCTTTAACAATACGTAAGGACACCAAACACAAGCTCCTTAACGATAACAAGATTTACATCTACATAAGTGTATCTCTGCAGCATTACACAAAGATCACCACTGAAGTATGAACCCTAAATAAATAAATAAAATTAATGGCGATATCCTATCTCCTAGAACTGGAAGGGACCTTGAAAGGTCATTGAGTCCAGCCCCCTGCCTTCACTAGCAGGACCAAGTACTGATTTTGCCCCAGATCCCTAAGTGGCCCCCTCAACGATTGAGCTCACAGCCCTGGGTTTAGCAGGCCAATGCTCAAATCACTGAGCTATCCCTCCCACCCTAATTTCCCTCACCCCAACAAACCCATTGATAAAACTTAGAGGGACCTACCCTCCTAAGTCATTTAAGTCCCATTGACTTTCAGTGAGAATTAGGATCCTAAATTGCTTAGACAGTTTTGAAAACTTTATTCCTCCCCCCAATATTCTGAGCTATTTTCTATAAACCAGATGGCATCAGAATTCCTGAACCATGGAGCACACTCCGAGGATACCTTACATACAACTCTTTTATAATGAAAGGGGTGCAGCAGGGTTGGGAAGACAAATTAATCCGGAACATCCTCTGCTGATCTCAGGCACAGTGCTCTCTCAGGTGGGCAGGTCCTAGACCATCAAAACTGAACATGACACCTAAAGTCTGATCAAGCTTCAAATTAATACAACGTGCCCAGCTAGTGTATTTTATCTAACCGTGACAGAGGTTATTAGTTCTTTCAAGTGCTAATGCTTTAACTGGAGCAAATGCTTAGAAGTCCCAATTATAATATATGCAACAGAAAAAATACTATCTATGCACTGAGAAGCAATAGAAAGAGCACAGCAAGAAGCCTATCTCGAACCATCCCTCCCACCTTCCGCGCCGAGTTTCTACAGACACTTAAAGTAAATACCACAGTTAAAACGGAAAGGCCATGTCTGGCTCACCTCTTTGAGATACTAGAGTCTGGTCCCTCAGGTTGCCTCCAATTAGCTCCTTTAACAGGCATCCACCAGGGAGCAGCTGCAACCTGAAAACAGGCCAAGTAGAATCAAGAAGAACGTTGTAGGTCTTCTAAATTCCCAGTCAGAGCTATTCTGGGAAACATCCATGTGACAACAGCGAAGAAGTGACTACACCTCATTTTTAAGCTCACAGCTCAGAAGTCTGTCTACTGCCTCCAAACCCACTGTGAGGAAGATCGTCTCTAACCAACTGAGAGCCATATGTTTAGTCTACGGCATTAATGGCCAAACAAAAGCCAGTGCAAGTATGGAATAACGCACTGTGGACAAGAACAGCGGGGAAGTGAAGTGACTGAATCTGCAAAGTTTGTTTAATGACTGCTTTTCACTAGTATTGACCTGCTTCAGATTTTGAAGAGATTGAAAGAAGCCCAATGTTCTCCCAAGTCTCTGATGTTCTGAACTGCAGCTCGCTTCCTGAAAACACAATCTTGAGCAGGTTATTCACATCTGACAGCTCTGTCCTCTCACCAATTTCCAGTTGTAATCTTTGAGTCCTGAAACTATGTTGTGAAGCTTACCCAGGTCGTCTTATAGACTATTTTAGACTTTTTTTGAGCACATCATGTGGTAAATCAGATTTCATCTAAGCATCACAGCAATCTCTTTGCAGTGCTATGCGATGCTATATCCTGTTCCCCTGGTATGGCTAAAGAGTTTATTTTTAACTTACAGAGGGTCCTATGGCACCTTTGAGACTAACAGAAGTATTGGGAGCATAAGCTTTCGTGGGTAAGAACCTCACTTCTTCAGATGCAAGAAGTGAGGTTCTTACCCACGAAAGCTTATGCTCCCAATACTTCTGTTAGTCTCAAAGGTGCCACAGGACCCTCTGTTGCTTTTTACAGATTCAGACTAACACGGCTACCCCTCTGATATTTTTAACTTGTTCACCAGTTTGGTCTGGCAGCTTCTAACTCTAGAATCAATATTTTTGGGACAATTAAACACCCTGAGGACTTCCCTCAATTAAGGTCAAGACTTCCATTTAGCACACTTGTCATTTTCCTTCCAGTTAATTAAACTCACTAGTCTGGATGTGCAGTATTTGCTATCAACTTCCAGGTGGAGACAAACCAATCTCAATTTTAATACGTTGGCAAATACAAGCACTTCACGACTGCATTAGTTTCTCTAAACACAGAGTGGTAAGTTGTTTCTGTAGTTGTTATAGTTTAAGGATCATAAAATTGTTCTTACTTCAAAAATAGCTACGAACAATACATACAGAAGAGTTGTATTACAGTTTACATATAAGCTATTGCTTCCTACTTCAATGAAAGCACTTTGTGGCAAATTGAGGCAAAAAGATAATGCCTGTTTAGGTCACAGGAAGTACAAGTGGCAGAGCTAAGTGAAAT
The DNA here is from genome assembly GCF_027887155.1 of Malaclemys terrapin pileata. NCBI lineage: Eukaryota > Metazoa > Chordata > Testudines > Emydidae > Malaclemys > Malaclemys terrapin. Next base: position 15,128,497 of record NC_071511.1, read on the forward strand.
AACCCTGATCTGCCCCAAAATGGGTTGGCATAGTAGGCTTTTAAAGAAAGATTACATATGCATATGAACAAGAACATCCACAGTTATATTAACTAGGATAAGGAAAATCAGGATGTAAAACTCTCAATGCTTTGGCATGTAAGCAACCACCAACTGCCTATGGTAAGCGAAGGCAGTGTAATCAGTGGACAGAGCACCAAACTAGGGCTCAGGAGACAGGTTCTACTCTGCCACTGGCCTCTTGGATGACCTTGATTAAGTCACTTGACCTTTGTTCCTTAGTTTCAGATAATGATACTGATCTTTGTAAAGCTCTCTTAGATCTATGATGAAAAGCGCTATATAAGGCCTAGGTAGTAATAATGAGAAACTTCCCTTATGAACAGTTTATTCTATAATTGTCCATCTTGGAGTTACTTCCTGTGAAGGATGTGCTATTGCCCCCACTCAGAGACAGGGCATTGGACTAGGTGGATGAGTGGCTTGACCCAAGTACAATCTGAAAGCTAGAAGCAGCTTCCCGGGAGAAACATGATGACATTGATGCTACTTCCACCCATGGGGATTAGCAGTGAGGAGGGAAAGGTATTTGGAAAGGATAATTAAATATTTCAACCATATGTGCTCTATGGTCCTGACCCCTCGTCAGCATTGCTTAAATGGAAATTTCAGAAGAGGGAATAAACGGCAGTCTGACAAAAGGAAGTGGTTAATACATTGCAAAGGTACACTGCTTACACTTGCAAGACCACCAAATAAATGAATCCTCACAAAAACTTGCAACATTGTTTTCCCGAACTAAAAGTGGGGTTTGAGCCCAAGGTTGATGGCTAAAGGTCTTGCCCTAAACCATATAATGGGTCAGTGGCAGAACTGGGATTTGCTGACTTCTAGCCCTGAGATCAACCCACCACACTACAGAACCTCTCCAGTGAGGAACCTCGGAATATTCTTGAGTTGTACACAAAAGCACTTGAACCTCTAGAACAGATGTTCTCAAACTTGGGGATAGGCCCCTCTGGGGGGCACAGAATGTATTCTGGGGGGGCACGAGAAGCTTTGGAAGAGAACTTACTGCGCACATTTTACCCACAGCCATGAATAACTAGCAAAGCTGATTTCTACAGACATATCAAGTCCTCAGATGGCACTGTGCATTTGACGCTAGATGCTGCTGTGCATTGTGACAAATTTGTTAAATTTGCATGGTATGTTAATCCCTTTGTTACAACAGGGATTTAATGGTAAATATTGACCACAATCACCATTTTGCTTTTGTTCTTATTACAACAGACTGTTGGCTTGTTTGGACGAGTGCCTTCCTGTTTTTAATATTTAATGAGAGTTGCATGTTGATTTTTTTTTTAATCATTAGATGTACTTGTGTGACAGGAGAGAGAGAGTGTAAACTATTACACGATCAAAAACGTTTGCAAGTCACTGCCTTAGAAGCATGGTCGAATTCCAGCCAGAGAAATAAGACTAGAACTCTCTGTGGACGGGAAGTGGTCACATACAGGTGCCTGAAACACTTTCCTTCAAAATGCTGGAATAGAAGACGTCACATTAAGTGCAGAAGAGACAAGGATGTTCTCAGCAGCCTGGAGACCAAAGCTTTCTATCTCAGAGTGAGTTCCATTTAAATTTGGCCTGTTATGCATATCACAGAAGACATCTCTCAAAGAGCTTGCGCTCATCTCCCAGTCTACAACTACAAAAAGAAAGCAGACACGCTAGTGCAGCTCAGGCACGCTAGTGCTGTTCTCAGAGGCCCTGCCCTTTCTGAGAAGTGTAATAGCACACTCAGCCCCTCACTAAACTTGGTGACTCCCTTATGGAAGATTCCAATGATCTCAGTTGGAAGAAAAGCCTCCACTTTAAACCCCCAGTTCACTTTCCCCCGCACAGACCGGCTGTAGTTTCATTTACTAGTATCAGAATGAGCGAATTCCAAAACTGACACTATAGACTACGTTTAGGCTAAAAGACTGATGGTATGCAACTTCCTTGCATTTTTTCCTTGTCTCCTAAATTTTGGATCTTTGACTCATAGCTGGGCTTCAATCTTTTATACTATCTCCATTTGAGAGCTGGTGGTTACTGAAAGTTAAAGTGACGTTCACGTGCCAAGAGAACTTGACAGAACCTTACTTAGAGTTCATCAGTAGTTTCATAGGAACTGAAATGTGCATACTGTGACATTTTTCTAAGAAACTGCTAGCTTGAAAAAGATCAAGGTTGTAGTGGACTGTTGTATCCTTATCCAAAAGGAAACCTTGCACGTGACTAAGAAGCCACTTCATGTTTCTTCATGCACAAATAGCAAAAACATGTTTTCAGTTTGAATGGTGTATGGTAACAGAAAGAAAAGAAGTCGCTCCACACGAAAGCACTGCATGTCTCTCTTCTGTTTCTGGTTGTGCTGAACTGAACACCAAAGGGCTGCCAGTTTTTGCAATCAGATTTTTACAAGATAAACAGATGCAGTATGCAAACAGGATAACAATTATAGACTAGGTATACCACAATCTCCAGATTAGCTTCCAAATGACAATTAAGTCAATCCTATATTGACATCATCAACGAATATGCATTAAGTTGCTCTTTCCAAAAAGAAAAACAGTATATGCATTTCAAACTTCTCAGAATGCTTTAAAGCTTTTAATAGCTCTAATTCTAATCAGCACAAAGGCTAATTTGATCAGAGATACTACAACCCCCATCATTTAATACTGCAAACGTTCTCATACCACTAAGGAGCTTATTGCTTTCATAATGCCTAACATTCTCATGCTTCAGACCTAGACATGTGTTCCATAGACTGGGTGACAGATTCAGTCTGCAAAAACAGAACATATGCTGCTGAACAATAAGTCCAGAAGAGATAATTAAAGAAGATATCAACCATTTCACTTTAACTCTTTAATCTGCAATATAGACCACAGGTTTTCTATTAGCAACATTTTTTTTTTTTTTTTTTAAGAAAGAGAATAAAGACTAAGGGCACATCTACACTGGCAAAGTTACAGCCCAGCAGTTCTAGTGCCACAGGAAAACCGCTGTTGTGTGTTCACACTGACAACTGCCTGCGCAATAGCATGTTCACACTTGCGGCACTATTCAGAGCAGTGCACTCTGGGCAGCTCTCTCACAGAGCACCTCTTTCTTTTGCCGCTAAGACTTGTGGGAAGGCGGAAGGGGTCGCAGGGCATCCTGAGTCCTGTCCCAATGCCCCGTGATGCATTGCTTTGTATCCCAGCAATCCCTGTGCTTCTGTCCACATTTGGCACCATCTTTCAATGGTTTGTGTACTGCGCACCCTGCCCTGCCTCTTTCTGGCTGCAGGAATGAATCCCGAGCGGTTGACAAGAATGCTGTTCGCACTGACCAACATGTCGTGAGTGGCAGTGGAATTATTCCTTAAACTACAAAGGCAATAGGAGCGCGATATTGATCTCGCCACATGTAGTAGCTATGACATGAGAATGCTTGTGGCATACACTGAGGTGCTGACCACAGTGGAACGCCGCTTTTGGGCTCGGGAAACAAGCACTGAATGGTGGGATCACATTGTGATACATGTCTGGGATGACGAGCAATAGCTGCAGAACTTTCGCATGAGGAAAGCCACATTCATGGGACTGTGTCATGAGCTCGCACCAGCCCTGCAGCACAACGACATGAGAATGAGAGCTGCCCTGTCGCTGGAGTAGCACTTGGCGATTGCACTGTGGAAGCTGGCTACTCCAGACTGCTACCAATTGATCGCTAACCAGTTCGGAGCGGGAAAGTCGACCACTGGGGTCTTGTTGATGCAAGTGTGCAGGGCCATTGGAGCATGATGCGATTAAAAGACCGTGACTCTGGGCAACGTGTGTGAGATTGTGGATGGCTTTGCACAAATGGGCTTTCCTAACTGCGGAGGGGCGACAGATAGCACGCATATTCCAATTCTGCCACCAGACCACCTAGCCACCGAGTACATCAATCACAAGGGGTATTTCTCAATGGTTCTCCTGGTGCTTGTAGATCACCATGGGCGTTTCACAGACATTAACACAGGCTGGTCCAGAAAGGTGCATGATGCACGCATCTTTTGGAACCCTGGCCTGTTCAAGAAGCTGCAAGCAGGGACTTTATTCCTGGATCAGAAGATCACCGCAGGGGAAGTCAAAATGCCTATTGTGATCCTGGGAGACCCTGCCTACCCCTTAATGCCATGGCTCATGAAGCCATACACGGGGCAACTTGACAGCAGCAAGGAGTGGGTCAACAACAGGCTGAGCAAGTGCAGAATGACTGGAGCATGCATTTGGCCATTTAAAAGCCCGCTGGCGATGCCTGTATGGGAAGCTGGACATGGCCGATGACAATATTCCTATGCTTATATAGCCACGTGCTGTGTGCTCCATAATATTTGTGAAGGGAAGGGTGAAAGCTTCACTCACGGCTGGACCGCAGAGGCTGAATGCCTGGAGGCCAAGTTTGAACAGCCAGAGACCAGGACTATTAGAGGGGCACAGCACAGGGCTATAGGGATCAGAGATGCTTTGAGGCAGAAATTTGAAGCTGAAAGCCACTAATATTTGTTGCTATGCTCAGGATTGCAGTGCTTGTAATGCTAGAGGTGATTGGTGCACATGATGCAAGAAGGGGCCTTAACATAACTGTATGTTGCTTTGCAGTGCTCTTTTTGCTTTCACCTTATAGAATAAAGATGTCTTTCAATAAAAGAACTGTTTGTTTGAAAGCAAACAACTAGAGGAGAGAATCAAATGAAAAAATTCATCAGCAGGGAGGGGGTTGGGGGAATGGGAGGTCTCAAGGAGGAGGAGGGGTCCCGGGACAGCTACAGATTTGTGGATGTCCAGGGATCATACCCAATCTTCTCCTCTGAAGTACGATGCAGCGGGTGCTGTACTTCAGCAGGGCCAAACTGGAGATGGATAGATGTTGAGTGCAGTGGGTATTGGAAGTCCACACTGCTGGACTGTGAGGAGGGAGGAGTGGAATGCTGCGGGTAGAGAGTGGAGCCAAGAGGTTGGTAAGAGTGTGTTGGCGGTGTGTGTGTGGGGGGGGGGGGGGGGGAAGAGGTGCATGGCAAAGAGTTTTGCGACAGCGGCTGCAGGGGAGGGCGGGTGCAGAGCTGCTCTGTTTGAAGAGCTAGTATCGCCTGGAGTGTGTCCGCTTGGTGCTCCATAACTGTTAAGAGCCGCTCCGTGGCTTCTTTCTAGTGTGCCACATTCTCCTTTTGTTCCCTCTTCTCGCTGTCCCGCCACTCCTTCAATTCCTTTTTCTTGGAAGTGGAATGCATCATAACCTCATGAATGAAGTCCTCCTTAGACGCTTTCTAATTCTTTACAACTGTTCTGCTGCCGATAAGGGAGGCTGGCCTCCCAAGGTCAACTTTGTGAAGTTTAAATGCAATAGAAGCAGTAGTGTTTGCAACACAGACAATACTGTTTCAGTGCTTTAAAACACAGCCAGTATTCACACACTTGACACTAACTGGCTGACCCCAGGCAAGCACACAAGCCACAAGACCCCCAAAATGGTGAGTAGCCACAGGGGCGGGGGGAAATCACTTTTCCCAGACCTTGCTGTACACTGGGCACGTGGCTCTTGGGGAGAGCCAGCACTGTGGGGGAGTTGGAGGAGGTTGATAATCATTTCTGTCCCCACACTTTCCACAGGAGGTGATCATTATGGGAAGTATCTTGCTGCTGAGGGTGAGCAGGAAATCAAGGGAGGGTCTTCTCCAAGCCTGCGGCTTCTGCCCTGGCCCCTATGTGCCCCCCCAACCCCCCGTGATGGCACAGTAGTGCAGGAAAGTTCCTGTTAATGGGGCAAGAAACAAAGCAGCTCTGCCGAGGAACCTGCGGGAGCGGATTGCCCGGTATCTCCATGAGAGTTCCCTGGAGATCTCCGAGCGAGATGCACATGAAGTGAGGGAGTGTATCAACAGCCTGTTCCGCTGCTCAAACCAGGCATGAGGTGGGAGACAAGCCTGCTTTCTGCAGCCCTCCTTCCCCCAACAACTCACTTCAGCAATTCCCAAAATCAGATCCACTTATCGGGGGCCTCCTCTCCTCTTTGCGCTTCGCCAATATCCAACTGCTGTGACTGGCTAGGCTCCTCTGGGGTAGAAAAGAGCTCCGGACTGCATGCATCGATGGCCTCCGAGTCATCCTCCGCCTCTGGTTCCCCCTCTTCATCCAAGATTGCCTCCTCCTGGCTTGGTCCACTCTCGACTGGCAACGAAGTAACCACAGGGGACTTCGCAGTGGAGGTGGGGCCACCTCCGAGTATCGCGTCCAGCTCTTTGTAGAACGGGGAAGTCGTGCCTGACTAACCTAATTGCCTTCTATGATGAGATAACTGGCTCTGTGGATGAGGGGAAAGCAGTGGATGTGTTATTTCTTGACTTTAGCAAAGCTTTTGATACTGTCTCCCACAGTATTCTTGCCACCAAGTTAAAGAAGTATGGGCTGGATGAATGGACTGTAAGGTGGATAGAAAGCTGGCTAGATCGTCGGGCTCAACGGGTAGTGATCAATGGCTCCATGTCTAGTTGGCAGCCGGTTTCAAGTGGAGTGCCCCAAGGGTCGGTCCTGGGGCCGGTTTTGTTTAATATCTTTATTAATGATCTGGAGGATGGTGTGGACTGCACTCTCAGCAAGTTTGCAGATGACACTAAACTAGGAGGCGTGGTAGATACACTAGAGGGTAGGGATCGGATACAGAGGGACCTAGACAAATTAGAGGATTGGGCAGAAAAAAACCTGATGAGGTTCAACAAGGACAAGTGCAGAGTCCTGCACTTAGGACGGAAGAATCCCATGCACTGCTACAGACTAGGGACCGAATGGCTAGGTAGCAGTTCTGCTGAAAAGGACCTAGGGGTCACAGTGGACGAGAAGCTGGATATGAGTCAACAGTGTGCTCTTGTTGCCAAGAAGGCTAACGGCATTTTGGGCTGTATAAGTAGGGGCATTGCCAGCAGATCGAGGAACGTGATCGTTCCCCTTTATTCGACATTGGTGAGGCCTCATCTGGAATACTGTGTCCAGTTTTGGTCCCCACACTACAAGAAGGATGTGGAAAAATTGGAAAGAGTCCAGCGGAGGGCAACAAAAATGATTAGGGGTCTGGAGCACATGACTTATGAGGAGAGGCTGAGAGAACTGGGATTGTTTAGTCTCCAGAAGAGAAGAATGAGGGGGGATTTGATAGCAGCCTTCAACTACCTGAAGGGGGGTTCCAAAGAGGATGGAGCTCGGCTGTTCTCAGTGGTGGCAGATGACAGAACAAGGAGCAATGGTCTCAAGTTGCAGTGGGGGAGGTCCAGGTTGGGTATCAGGAAAAACTATTTCACTAGGAGGGTGGTGAAACACTGGAATGCGTTACCTAGGGAGGTGGTGGAGTCTCCTTCCTTGGAGGTTTTTAAGGCCCGGCTTGACAAAGCCCTGGCTGGGATGATTTAGCTGGGAATTGGTCCTGCTTTGAGCAGGGGGTTGGACTAGATGACCTCTTGAGGTCCCTTCCAACTCTGATATTCTATGATTCTATGATTCTATGAACCGGCAGCTCACGGGCACAGCACCGGAGTGGCAGTTTGCCTCCCGCGCCTTGTGGCAGGCATTCTGCAGATCCTTCACTTTGACCCTGCACTGCAATGTGTCCCAGTCATGGCCCTTTTCATTCATGCATCTAGAAATCTGTCCATAAGTATCATAATTCCAATGGCTGGAGGGCAGCTGTGACTGCACGGCCTCCTCTCACCAAATGCTGACAAGGTCCAGCAGCTCGGCAGTGCTCCAAACAGGAATCGCCTGGTGTGTGGAGCAGGCATGGCCACCTGGAAAGATGGGCTGGGACCACTGCATGCATCACTGAGCAAACAGAAAGGGGACTTTCAAATTTACAAAGGAATGTATGGGGTGGGGCTGGTGGTTGGTCACCTGAGGACAGGGCAAGGCAGTAGAGTTCAAACGGATGGCCAGAGATGCGACAACAGGCATTGTGGGACACCTCTCAAAAGCCAATCACAGTGCTGTAATCACCACGGTGTCTACTCTGGCACCACAGTGCTGCAGTCACGGCGCAGAAAGCTCTACGCCTCTCGCCGAGGTGGTTTTTTTAGAGCGCTGTTTCTGCGCATGAAGTGGCTTGGCAGTGTGTACACCTTGGGAGTTACAGCTCTTAAAGCTGCTTTACTGTGCACAAACTTGCCAGTGTAGACGGGGCCTAAGGAAAGACACTTTTATTGAAATGTTTGTTCAAGCAGTTTAAGTGGATAACAGCTCTGAAAACAGGACAACTATTTTGATAGCTATAAGGATGCTGTTTTAAGAAGGCTCAACAGACTACTTTATATAGTTGGTTCAATCACCTGAATATTTATATTCCCCGCAGTCTCTGCTATAGAACTAAAATCTCTAAGAAACCAGAGTGAGGGCTACAGTACACTCCTCATGAAATTGTGCAGACAGGCGGACACCATTTAATCATACTGCAAAGAGAATCATTAACAAACTCACTCCTACAAAAAGCAACAGAGGGTCCTGTGGCACCTTTAAGACTAACAGAAGTATTGGGAGCATAAGCTTTCGTGGGTAAGAACCTCACTTCTTGCATCTGAAGAAGTGAGGTTCTTACCCACGAAAGCTTATGCTCCCAATACTTCTGTTAGTCTTAAAGGTGCCACAGGACCCTCTGTTGCTTTTTACAGATTCAGGCTAACACGGCTACCCCTCTCATACTTCACTCCTACAAGTTCTCCCACATGCATGGAGCAATTTGCGGAACTGAGGTGTAGTCAGCTACTGCCACCTTTGATTAAAAATGAAAATTTCCCAGAGTCCAATTTACTTTTCCCGAAGCGTTTGGGATAGACACACACTTTGGGCTGGATTCACAAAGCAGCTTAGCTGTGGTGATGAAGAGCATTGCCTTGGCTCCCTATACAATGAATGGGGAGAGATAAGCATCTCAGAATAGGATTCACAAAAGTCAGCATGCTAGGCAAGAACCCACCTAAGCTAGACAATAGGAGACAGATGTGTCCTAAGCCTCACCTTCACCCCACTCAGAGTTCAGTGCCTCCCTCTGCTTGGGATTCTCAGTTGCAAACCTCTTGCCATTAGGCTCCTGCACTATTGTTTTGGGTTTTTTTGTTGGGGGGGGGAGGGGAGAGGGGGCAGCACAAGAGGTAGTCTTGGAAGCACTGCAGTCCCATGCCAGGCATCTGGATCCCTCAGCCCCAGAGCTATGCATCAACTGCAGGAAAGATAGGTGCTTCTTTAAGTCACCTGCTGACCCAACAAGCATGTTCAGAGCTTGCCTACCAGATCAGGCCCTTATACATGAGCGTGGGGTGGGGTGGGGACCAGAATGTCTCATAGCCCCAGTGGTTAGGGTACTCACTGGGAATAGGGGACAGCCCTAGTTCAAGTCCCTCCTCCACCTGAGGGATAGAAGGGATTTGAACAGGGAGCTGCCACCTCACAGGTAAGTGCCCTAACCACTGAGCTATGAGATATTCAGGGCATTCTGCACAGGTGCGGAAGGTTCACCTCTCACAGGCGTCAGTAAGTGTAGCAGCCACTGTGTGCTCAATTGCACTCGCACAGCCCAGGCTGCTGGAATCAATGTTTATTAAGACTGCACCGTGGCTACCATATGTAGGCCAATTTGAATGGTTACCATTAGCTCCCATCAAGGTCCTGCCCCAGGTCAGAGTCCCAGATAGATTAGTGTAGTGCAGTGACAAGGCTTGGAGACTCGAGTTGGAGACAACTTTTCACATGGAGAGACTAAGGATACACAGCCCTGGAATATTATAATTTCACCTGTTCTGCAAGGGATTTCCTTACCTAAAGAGTGTATTCCATTGAGCACAAAGATCCTGTCCTGTCTCTCTCACACATACAGACGCCCCCCTCTTTTCCTGTACGACTGGCGGAATTTTAACAGGCTACAGTTGTACATGCAGCCCCTATATTTAAAACAAGCCCCCACCCAAATCAAATGAAGGTCTTTAGATAAATTCACCTTCTCCCTTCACTTGAGCCAGACCTCTCCCCAGCTAGCCCTTTCTTTTCTATAAATACACTGAAAATGGCACCGACATGACCTATTTCTATTCAACACACCATCTCCATAGCAACAGTCTTATGTTAAGTTGAAACAGATGTAACTGACTGCATGGAGACACATTACAATGTAAATAGTGTGAAACTGAATATTGCTTCAAGGCTCAAGACAAAGAAGAAGAGACCTTTTCTAGTCACCCTTCGGTCAGAGACCAAGGTTGTCATAGTAGCTGCATGAAAGAGTCAATCTACAGATGTGATTGTTATTCTTGCTTTTGTGTTTGCAAAATATTCTGCAACAAAGAGATGGAAACAAACACTCTATAATTATGCAAATAAATTATATTTCATTCTCATTCTTAAAACTAACTCCACCAAATATGAAATTAAATCAGGGTGGATAAAAATCAATGATAAAAAAAAAAAATAGGATTTTTATTTAAATCTGATTTTTTTGATAGATGTTTTTTGAGGAAAAAACCTACCTAAAGATAGTTTTAATTACGATATCTTTGAATTATAATGTATCTAATCATGGAATAGGAATTTTAAATTCTAATTTTATAGAATGAGACAATATATTCATGTAATGTTTAAGAAAAGTTTTGTAAATGAGTTCCAATAGTTCATGGATTAGGGACCCAGGTTTATGGGGTTCCACAGGCTTCTGTATAGATTATTTAGGTTAACCTTTCTATCTACCTAATGGGACTGAGTGCTCAGTCTAGAAGATATCATCAGAGATGCTTGAAGTGGGTTCTAGCCCACAAAAGCTTATGCCCAAATAAGTTTGTTAGTCTCTAAGGTGCCACAAGGACTCCTCTTTGCTTTTGCTGATACAGACTAACACGGATACCACTCTGAAAACTGTGGATGTGTCTCTCCAGAGGTAACTTGCTTGTTAACAGCAAAAATGTTTTTAAATAAATTAAAATAAATAATATATAGAAGTGAGAAATAACAGGCCTCAACTCTATTGCCCCTCGGCAAATTTGTGTACACAGAGTCAGTCCCTTACCTCTCTGTAAAAGGTGCAAAGTTTCAAGAAGTTCAATGAATAGAAGAAGATTGTTGGGGGCAGAATAGATCTGGACAAGGAGAAAATGTCTGGAGATAAATATGAGAAGCAAGGGACATATGCTTGTTTTGTTAAAATATTATATGTTTGCTGTTGAAGAAAAAAATCCAGAATACATAACATTGTTGTTTTAGTTAAATAAAACAATTAATATTAATTATTAACTTGTTGAATTGGAGATATTTATGAAGTCATTGGGAGGTGAACTATCTGCTTCAATTACCTTTGTTAAATGAAATAACCAATCATTCATTTTCTGATATAGCTGTAAAACGAATCTGAAAAGTTTTCAAAATAGATCACTGTTTAAAAAGTGTATAGTGTGTACCTTCTAAAAATGAAACCTACATCCATCTCCGAGTTGTGAAGAATATGTATTAAGGTTATAACAACCAACAAGAAAGCACTTTTATGTAGAAAACCATGATTAAATTGAGTTTTCCTGACTAGTGATTTAAATCAAATTGATTTAAATCAAATCCACCCCGAATTGAATACATTCAAATTAGTGAATCAGAAAGTCACTAACTTTTTTTTCTTCCAGCAGATAGCTCTCGTCTTGCTGGCTCTGGCAATTCTATCACAACTCACAATATTGATTGTTTTGCTCAAAGCCCCAGCTCCTGAAGTCCTCTGATTACATGAGAACCTCAGCTTTTCCTTACAAGAAAACAAGTAAGTTTCCAGCCTTTAACACTGGAGTAAAGCTTAGAAATGGGACCTCTTACAGGCCCAAAAAACAGACTGCAAATCGTGAGACTTCAAAAATAATAGAATTTAAGAAAAATCTCTTGATTTTTGAACAGCCAATGTTGGCAATATGGGACAATAAGATTTTTACAAGATGGGAATGTATATTTTAAATGATCACTTAGGAAAGGGCTCAAGATTTAACTGAGAACCAAAATTGTACTTTGATGCAGCTCCAAGAAAAGCAGACAAAGTTTACATTGCATTGAACCAATCAAAAATTCAAATGTTCAAGTTCTGGAGGTCAGGAAGTTTTTTGGGTTAACTTTGCAACAAACAAAAGGCTTCTCTCTCAACAACAACAACAGCAGGAGCACTGGCAAGACTACTACATTTTTGCTTTGCAATTTACCTTTGAGCTTGCTATATGCATTTGAAGTGTCCTGCTCTTCACTTGCTTGTTGGCAACATATCTAGAACTCCAGAAAGACCTATGGGTTTCTATTTTTCTAGTGGTTCAGCAATCCCTTGTCATCCACAATCCCATGCAGTGTGTGCTGACTGTGATTTAAGTAGTCAGACTCATCCTGCAACTTATTATCATCATAATCATACCATTTTATAGGGAAAAGAATCGGGGGTATTGTCATCTTGTATCAGTAGACAGCTCTAAATCCTCCAATATTCTGCAACTAGTAGACTACTAATTCCAAAACTATCCCAGAAGCGTGAATGCAACAGAAAATGTCCTATAGGACATAACATTTAAGTAACTCATGGTTTAGTGACCTCCTCTAGAAAGTATGATATTTGCCACACACAAAAACCAAAAAAACCAAACAAACAAAACCAAAAAAACCCACCAACAACCCCCAACCCTGCAAAAGCACTAAATTGTCCTCCTTAACACTCACCTTTGACCCCCCCTCTTTCTGGTACCTCTGAGCACAACCCCTTAGGTGACAGGCCTGGGAGGGAATCCAGCAATTCTCCTCTTAGGCTGGGTCTACACTACCCGCCTGAATCGGCGGGTAGAAATCGACCTCTCGGGGATCGACGCTCTTACTCCACCAGCGGAGGTGGGAGTAAGCGCCATCGACGGGAAGCTGCAGAGGTCGATTTTGCCACCGTCCCTACAGCGGGGTAAGTCGTCTGCGATATGTCGAATTCAGCTATGCTATTCGCGTAGCTGAATTTGCGTATCTTAAATCGACCCCCCCCCCCCCCCCCCCCCCCCCGTAGTGTAGATGTAGCCTTAGTTGGTTCCAGGAGGCTGTAGCCTGACTGCTCAGCAGGCCTGACTAGATTCAGCAGCCCTGTTAGACTTCCCTTATCCCAGAGCAGCCTTTTCAAAGCCAAGTACTGTTTAATCTCAACAGTAGGAACACAGGCTAACAAGAGAAAAGTGTTTAACACAATTAACAGTCTGTACATACCTAAAACTCAGGCAGGCCTGCTCAGCTGCCTTCCCCCTCCACCTGGGTCTGGGATTCAGTCTGATTCTCCACAGACCCCATCTCTCCCCCTGCACGTCACAAGCCCTCAATTTATCACACCCAAATTTCTTTGTTGCCAGTTTCCAGCCTCTTCTTTTCAGACCCTGAGGTTATGAGTAGGGATTCAGCATGGTGGAGCTAAAACTTCAAAGAGATTGACACCTGCATTATCTTTAAAGTATCCCTTGTAGCCATACAGCAAACACAAACAAATATGTAATAATAATAAAATACAGGCAGCTTCTACACCCTTCACAATGACCTCTGGCAACACCCAAGAACGCTTCAATGTCAGGACTGCTGCTTATTATACAAACAATTGTTTAATTATTACCTTGTCCTCCACATTTGTTTCACCCTATGTTTAGATTCTAATTCTTCAGGGAAGGGAATAGGGATTTTTGTTATGTTTGCACAATGTCTAGCACAATAGGGCCTTGACCCACAAGAGGCACCTCTAAGATCAGAAATATCTTAAATTATAATAATATTGAACAGGTTTGTATACCGGGGGGGGGGGGGGGAAAAAGGGGGAATAGAGTTTGATGGTCTAAAACTTGATTCATAAATGGCAACATTCACCATAAAACTCCACCTGAATATTTTACTCCTGGTGACGGGATAACTCCAGTTTGAAGTCATCAGTCCACTGATATTTCCAGACCTAACATTAAATGCCTCCTAGAAAAAATGGAAAAGTGTACAAATCCATATATTTCAAATGTTATAGCTCCCTTGTTCTGAAACTGATTCACAAGTTTTCTTCTGACCCAAAAGCAAAAAAACAACAACAAGTCAATGTGTCAGAGTTTATCTTCCCCAGACCTGGAATGACAAGCACCCCCTTCTTTACAGTGAATACATTTAGGAACCCTTTGATTTACATTGTATTGAGAGAGGAGTACAAGGTGTCATCCTTGTCACTTTCTTCACAGCAGCTGCACATAGAGCTGAAAGCTTGTGCATTTTCTCTTAACAGCTTGCCAACCTCTTCATTGGAAAGTATGCCTCAGTATCTTTCCACTGAGCAGAGACAATCCTTGTGCTTACTTGTTCTAATGTACATTTGTTAAAAACGACCCAGAAGTGGAGTAATAGAATCATGTAAACACCCCCCCCATGCTGCTCTGCCACGAGACCTCTATTCTGAACACCCCCCCTAACTACTGCAGAGTGAAATTAGAAGATCACACCCCTTAACTGCATATTTTATTTCACTCCCCCCCCCCGCCACACACACACACACACACACACACCAGCCCTGAGAACCCTGCAGTTCTTTCCAACCACACTCAGAAAACTGGGCTTTCAGGTGCTGTCACAACTGCATCAGTTCTGAAGACACAATGAACTCTAGACACTAACTCATTTCACTATGGCATGCAAGCAGTGGGATTACATTTGGTAAGGACAGTGCACCTGTAGGTGCAAACATTTTCCTGCCCAACACACTGGGTGGATGCCAATCTCCTGGGCAGCCCATGATAATTCCAAAGCTGCCTCTATTCTCTGCAGGGAAGGATCCAACGCCCGTGGTGCTCTTCCAACTAATGGGTCCTTTGAAGGGACCAATACTGATTTCAGAAAAATCTGTACTAGATGAAAATCCAGCATCTAAGGAACCAGCAAGACCACCAAGGGGTCGATATCCCATTTGAATAGAGAGCCAGCAACTCCAGCACTAGCAGGTCAGTCACTTCTGTTGCAAGACATAGAGCTACTTCACCACAACAAGACCACAGTACACATTTCCTTGCCACCTCTATTAGCTTCCCCACCCCTCAATGGCTTAAACCAGACTCAAAGCTTATTGGGGGTGATTGGGAACCTCTGAATCATTCACTGTTGATCTCTCTCTCACTTGGATATTGAACAAAACCAAACCACTCTAAATTGAACACTATAATCATAGTGATACAGCAAAACAAATTTCCTATAAACTCCTTCTACAGGCTCAATGCCAATGAAGTACTCATAGACATGCCCAGCCCTTCTGAGTGCATCACCTATTTAGGATACTCCCCAGGAAGGCTAATTCTCTGTCTACACCAAAGTAACTTTTCTGGCTGCATCACCAAGTGCAAGTCATAGGTGCTGGAACTAGGGGTGCAGGAAGTGTGCCACAGTCCCTGGCTTGAAGTGGTTTCCATGATATACAGGGTTTACCGTTTGGTTCAATGGCTCTTGCATCCCCACTATACAAATTGTTCCAGCACCACGGCTGCAAGTCTGTGTTTAGGCAAATGTAAGAAGATGCTCCTCCTCCGCCCCCCAACCCACATATAGTGCTTGTTCAAAACTACAGACATTTTCTTTACTTTCTTGTAATAGCACAACCAAGGCCTACTCTAGACTAAAAGTCCACAATTTCAAGCATGGTCCAATGGATAGAGCGTTAGACTGGAACTTAAGAGACCTGGGTTCTATTCCCGACTCTGCCACTGTTACACCATAGACAAGTCATCTGTCTGTGACTGTTCCCTCTCTCACTTTTGCTCCTGGAGCAGGGACCATCTCTCACTTGTATTGGAGCAGAATCTAGCACAATAGGGCCCTGATCTTGGAAGGGTGTCACTGTCATATTAATAAGTCACTATCACTGCTACTATATTCTCCTTTGTGATCAGGATTTCTTGATTTCGATGCAAATTGAAATCACCTGTTTAAAGCTGGATTCCATACTATGCAGCTGATTTGAAGGTTGTGGGGGGAAGAGAAGATCAAAAGTTGCTTTTTCACTTTTTCTTTCCTAGATCCCACACATTTTAGGGCATACTTTTGTCTAAACTATTAACAGCAGGATTAAAAATTGCCAAACCACAAGGAAGGCCAGTCACTGCTCCCCTGGGCAGCTTGCCAATGTAATCAGCGCAATATCTTTTTCCATGCCAAATCCGAGGATGTTCCACATGCCAGTGACTTAGAAGACATCCTAATAATAAATACTGAAAAACAAAAGGACAGTCCTCTGAAAGTTACTCTAACCAAATACGGAAAATCTGTGTGGGGAAGCAACAGAGAGGACCAGTTTGGGCTCCATGCCAGCTCTTCAGCACAACTCTGCTTCTATTAGCATTATGGCCAATATCAGACAGTTTGGATACAACATCAAGGCAAGTGGCTCCCACATACACAGAATTTGTTTATACAAAAAAGCCAAAGCTAGGCTACAAAAGCACTCACTTTAAAATTCTATAGAATGAGGTTGGTTTGTTTAGCCACAATCTGCTTTGTAGATTTCCGCAGCACAGCACTAGGCGGCCAGTGTGGATTTCACACAACTCTGGAACATTCCCTGCCAGCTTTTACATTTCCAGGTATACAAGTGATCCCAACCAGGATCCAGTGACTGTATTTCTTCCACCTTCAGCATCTGCACACATCATTACTTATGTACTGGATGCTTTAGGTGCTTGTTTTTTTTTTTAAACTTTATTAAAATTCAATACGGTTTAATACCCCACAATCCCCAAACTCTGACACTGCATTACAAGACGCCTAACAGCCTTACTCCAATCATATTTCTTTCCTTATATTGGTTGACAACAAAAAGCATAGCCTATTCTTCACTTTCAGGAATGATGGAACAAATTGCTGTTATGCCATTTGCAACCCATCAGATTCACATCTGTCAGGAGATGGAGATTTCAAACTATGTTGAAAAGCCTCATAAGCTCTCCCCCTCCCTTTCATTTACAGGTCTTGTTTCTTCATACGGCAAGTAAAAGCGTGCAGTGTTTAATTTTACCTAGTGTTACCATTTCTATAGCGCTCTGTATAAGTCCCTGCTCCTGGGCATAGCATTTTCCCCTTAAAGCACACTATGCACAGATTTTTAAGGGAAATGTAATACTCTGCTGCTCTTCTTAGCGCTATGCTGCTAAGGAGGAAAACTGCTCCACCTTAAGCAGAGAGGAAAGGTTACGATCATCTATACAGCACCAGAACATTACAGTAATATGCCTCTCTCTTGGGGGAGGAGGGGTATCAAACCACTTGTTGAAGGGTTTTGTTTCTGCAGAAAAATCCCACATTGCTAAATTCTGTACTGCTCATTTTTAGGGTGTCCTTGATTTTATTTTATTTTTTTTAAAGGTGCAAGTTATTTATAATCACTGGCCCACCACTTGAACTTCTCCAGAGGATTGCCGCACACTTTTCAGGCATGAGATAACCCTTACAACACCTGATGGTAGGTATTATCCTTGTTACAGGTGGGCAAACTGAGGCCCAAAAAGGTTAACTGATTTATTCACAGCAGATCTAGGAACAAAAAACAACAATTCCCATTGCCAGTCCCACTGACTAGCGCATATTCCTCTATGACCTATAATCTAGAGAAAGGCCTTTTGTCATGGGAAGGCATATTTTAAGTATGTGGGTTAATTTTTAACCATTCCCTTCAATCAGTAACTTTAGGCTCCTCTCAATCCACTTTATTTCTGATAAATGGGGCTTGAGCCAGTGAAGTGTGGGCAGGTACTGTAATATATTAGACTGCAAGCTCTTTGGGGCAGGGACCACCTTTCTGTTCTTTGTACAATGTCTTGCACAATGGGGTCCTACTCCACGACTGGGCTCCTAGGCACAGCCACAATACAAATAATAATCTTGGCCTGAGTCACTAATTTAGTCCCGTCTTATGTTTATTTGATCAAAGTGCTGGGGGCAGTTGGAATTGGAGACCAAGCCATGCATTTTTAAGGAATCACTTATTCCCAGTTTGAAGCCCAGGTCACTGGAGGTGAAAGAGTAGCACACTAACCCTCCTTACTACCCAACCCTCAAAGCCTATTATTCTCCTCTTTGTCTTACTGAAATTCAAATCCCCATTGCAGATCCCAATATTCTTGTAAATGGATTAGGGTACACAGCACAGCTTAATACTATTGCCTCAAGTATTAAAGCGTCCCTCTTTGTGGTCACTAGTCAGGCTCTCTACCAGTTGTAAACCACATTACTCACTGCTTGCTGGATTTCAGTCTTCACTTGTTCGCTCAACATACCCTCAAATACAAAGGAATCTCCAAATTTCTCTGCCTAGAAGGAAAAAAACCAACATACTGAATTCAAGCAGATTGTAAAAGTCCACTTGAAGTGTTAAGAAAGCATCAAGTGGAAGCATTAAGGAGATAATAGACTTAATTTAATTCTTTCTAATAGGAATTCTGAGTTTGCTTTAAAGCAAACAATATACTGAGCAGAAGTACAGTGGATGAAAGGCCAAATTACCCAGGGACATAGTTGTTCTTTAATAGTCACTGAGATAAAGTGCAGACTGACTGAATTAGTGGAACAGATGGCAGCTCAAAGAAGACCTGCAAACATTTCTACAGCTATTAATTGGAAAGGTTTTTAATTGTCCTGATTTGCTTTTAAAAAAATCAATACTGCGATGTACATAATATTAATAGTAAGGAATCTATTCCATTAACCTTCCTTTACTTTGGAAGTCATATGCAAATAATTAAGTGGCATGGTTTACTCATTCTCAATGCTCACTGGCTCCACATACTAAGGTGTTGGCACAAAACCCATAGAGGACTATTCAATTTAATCTATTTATCTTAACATTCTACAAAGCCACCTCATTATCAGGAGGAAAAACAAAAGTGATTAGCCATTTCGCTAACTCACAATACAGGAGATGCACCAGCACAGCAAAAAGTATTTTAATACCTGGGTTGGTTTATTAGGAGAGTCTAAATAGGTTACTGGTAGCCAATGACTATCTTTCTACTTCATTGCTTGAGTTTATCAAAACAGGCCACCCAGCTGTGCCCACTGTAGTCAGGGTTGCAAAACTGCTTCCATTGTAACCTTGTTTCCACATTCTAACAACTTTCTGGAAGAATCAATTTTGGGACTGAAGATCCCCATACGTTCACCACTCAAAATCCAGATTGTGCAGAGTTTGGACAAAATCCGTTCAGCCATTTGGCTTAGCAACAGGAAAGGGGGGGTGGGGGTGGGGTGTATGTAAAAAATCCCTTTTCCTCCCTCAATCCCTTTCCCATCTGAAGAATTTCCAGCCACTTTTTTCAGGGACAGGGCTCGAACTAGAGTGCCTGAAGTTTGATCTTGACAGAGGTCTTGACTGAGGATTAGTTCCTTAACTTGTTGAAAAAAAAAGTTAGTTTTGATTTAACAGGATTTATGAGCATCTGAAGATTGCAACTTGTGCGTAAACAAAAAGTTACAGAAAATAATCACTATTGGCCATACTGGAGCCCAAGCTAGCCTTTTGCTGGAGAAGAAAAACTAATTAAGCTAGTATTCTGATTACCCGAGATAATCAGTTATGCAGACAAATGTTTTTAAAGACAACAGCTCGGCTGCTTCTCAAGAGCCTATGGATTCAGTGCTGTTTACTCTAGCTCTGAGTATATTTTTCCAAATCCCATGTACAAAGTGGCCTTGTGCCAGGGTGTTGAGTGGAACATCTACCCATTCCATTTGAAATCATCAAGCAGAGCCAGAAATAGATTTCATCCCACAAGATAATACAATGGGCATTGGAGTGTAAGGCACATTCCAGAAGCTGTTTGCAATGAAGATCCCGCGTTCAAACTTAAGTGGATTAAGTGACTTTACCTCAATTACTGAGCCAACAGCCCAGTGAGTACAAATTGGTTCCACTGATACAAGAACAGCCCTCTGCCTGAACTTTATGCAAGAAGGGTGAAGGGATTCTCGTCGTCCAAACCAGTTTATCAATAAGATTCTGCTTCCAAGAGTGGGCCTCCTCTCAGGCCTGAATAGTTACTGATAACTTGATTTTGGCTATATGGCTTACATGTATTACAGAAAGCACATCAGGCATGTTACCACAGCTTCTGAACTAACAGAAAAGATCAGGGCCTCCAGAGTGGGTTACGGTTTCTCAGAAGAGGAATGGATACCAAGCAACAAACCTTGTATTGCCCAGATTGCTAGAAAGCAGCTGTGTGTTTGGCCAGCCTGCAGTTTCTCCAGCTGTCTCACTGTCTGGAGTACTGTGTCTTAAGCTCCTCCCTAGACACATTAAGGTGGTTTGCTAAAAGCAAGCATTTAGCAATCTCAATCAGGGCCTGTCTATACCAAGGATACGTACTGGCACAGCTACACTGGTCTTAACCCATACTGATGAGCAGCACCAGTAAAAGTAGGGTTTGTAGTGGCATGCCTTGCTAGGTTAACCCGCACCAACTCAGAACATATACATTGGGGGGTTTCCCTGCTACATCAGCCTAACTACACCAAGACACAATTATAGACAGGTACTTGGTTATCACCCTCACTCAGTCTTCATTGCTTTGCCCAAACTAAAGAAAGCCTGCCTGAATTCAGATACCTAGAGCCCTGCTGGAAATACAACACACCATATTCATATCTGGTCTAATGCTACTGAAGTAAACGGAGTCACATCAGGCATGAGTTTGGGCCAAGGTCTTCAGCATGTGCTGTCTGCAGTCTATTCAGTTTAAGATTATTTTCTCAGTAAACTAACTAAATACTGTGTAAAAGACATTTGCAGGGGGTCAACAGCCCCTTTTGTGGGGCCCCTTCCCATCTAGAAGAGGTTAAAAGCAAAAAATGTTTCATCTTGCCACCAATTTCGGTATAATATATTTGTTTCCAGGGCCTGAAAATCTACAAGCAAAATGTATAATGTGGCCTCCTTTGGGAAAAGAGTTCAGCCTGAATTTCCCAGAAGGGTTCTCTGACATACACCTAATCCCACTATAGAAGGTACAGTAGCTTTCGTCTTACCTCTGTAACATAGCCAGTGGCATTTACAAATTTCTCAAACTCCACATTGCTGACCTCATACCGATCCATATAAAACTGGCTAACATGGACTTTTCTAGCAGGCCATTCCCCATCTTGCTGTATTTCAGGTTCATCAGTACCCATTGTGAACATTCCTGTAGGAATAAGGGCCATCTGCAATGGAAACAGATAAAAATGACTAGTTATTTTCAGTCCTAAGTTAAATAGAGTTTGCCATTGTTTTTCCATCATAGACTGTAGGAATGAGGGTCAACACTGCCTTGAACAACACTTTCTTCATGGCTAGAAAATAGTTCAGTGATTAACAATTATAATATTTGGAAGGTTCTAGGTTTAAAAGTAAAGTAAGTTGAGATTGAGATTGGAGACAATCTACCCCACTCTCACAGAGTTCCCAGGGATTTCAGACCACTGCTTAGGTCCAGACCCATCTCCAGATTAGAGAGAAGGATGCCATCTGTCACTGTGCCTCCTTTTTAAATGTGAAGTCTAAAGAGGCCATCAGTGAAAATTGCATCTTGCTCATTGCAAAAGGAAAAATCCTGAGTTTTCAATCTGGTGCAGAGAGAAAACTTGACATGTAGATGGACAGCATGGAGATTATGAAGCTGCAAAGTGTTCTTTTGAGGACAAAGTACAGCCTACCTGTTTGCATACTAAGTGTATATGGGATTTTATTTATGATTGATATGTACAGCATTCCATCACTGCCTCAGGTAAAGACAGTGCCTGCATCTCAACATTGCATCAAAAAAGATATATGGTAAGCTTACAATCAATTAATATTTCCAACTGTGCAAGGTTGGTCTGGAGCTGTAGCATCAGGCTCAGGAAGTAAAGACACAATGCCATGAAGGAACGCCACAACTCTATCTCAAGTTATAATGTCGCTTTATGGCTTCTAGGGAACACATACCCAGGCTTCCCCCAGATGTGTGTCACTGCAAAAGACTCCACTGCTAAACCCTGGGCAGGCTCCAGTCAGTTCCTATCAACAAACTGACAAGAGATCAGATAGTCTCATCCAAGAGACCCTTGAAGCAGCATGCAGTCCTCAGCAAATGAAAAGCAGCTTGCTCCTACAGTTCTCCCACCACCACTACCCCGCCACCTGACTCTGGCAGGCTCTTGGCTCCGTTCCCCATGGGGATGAAACAAGAGAGAGTCCTTTTCCCATCCCTCTAAGAGCCACCAAACCCTTCCTTTTCCTGTTTAAATACTTGCCTTGTTGAGTTCAAGGTGGGGGCTGATTTCATGATTTCAGTCAACACAAGAACCTTGATTTAAAAATCTGATTTTAATCTTATTTTGCATTTGTACTTTTAAAGTTATTTTCCTAAAGAAAGATTTTATTGGTGATTGTAATAACTAAATATGACCTTTACCCTAAATGCACTTTTTGCTAATCAGCAGATAAACTGTATCTATACACATTTATGCATTTGCGATATAATTTCAGTTTCTATTAAACAATTTCTTGAAACAAATCACAAGTAAAAATCATCTAGCAGATTAAAAAAAAATGCACCAGACACCATTTTCTAATGTAATAAAGTAAAAATTAAGAATCTGAGCATAATGTCACATTTTAAAAAGAAAAATGTATTTAATTTAAATTTAGGAAGTCCTTTTTAAGGTTTGTTTGTTTTTTTACTCAATTTAGATCCACCCTGTTGGAGAAGGAGTGGATTCAAGCAGTAGCCAGTTAGATCTGGATAGGTAGGTTTAAATCTAGAGTTGCCACTGGATGTTTTTCTATACACAACAGTGGTGTTGATGCCTCAGTAAGAAACCTGGGCTGGAATAGGGAGTTGCATCTCAGATTTATAACTCAATGGCAAAACAAACTGGGACAGTTGGCATCAGCCTTTGATAACAGGTCACTAAACAAAAAAAGTTATCCTACTTGTCAGTCTGTATGCAGGGTCTGACCTCCTTCCTCCCTCCATGATGTTCCTGAGGAGATCAAGAGAGAGGCTCCCTTCGCTCCCCTCCTTCCTCCCTCCATGATGTTCCTGAGCACATCAAGAGAGAGGCTCCCTTCTAAGCACCATTCCCCTCCACAATTAACTTCCATGACACAAGTAGATGAGTGGAATTGTTGAGGGCTGACTTGCACAATACTCACCCTCCCAACCCAGTCAGGTCTACAAGCCTTGTTTTCATTACATCTGAAAGTGATCAAGAGAGACTTGGGCCCCATCCTGTGACCACTCATGCAGAACTCACATTGGACTTAACAGGAGTTCAATTGGAAAAGCAACTGCAGAACAGCACCCAAAAAACCTAAATTAGCAGAGCCAACACAACAGAATCTAGCAGGAGATATATCTTCTTGAAACAAGCAGACAGCAGTTTTGATTCCCTCATGATTGATAACTCTTTGAAGTCTAAGAGGGCAAGGGATATAGATGCCCTTTCTCAGAGACAGTTCCTGAGATCTGCATACATAAGCCACACTTCTAGAGTGGTTGAGTTAGAACTACAATAAGATGGAGAAAAGTCCATTGGATCTTAAATATGGGGAGTTATACAGTTAAGATACAAAGAACCTTTCTCCACAATACCCATCATTATAAATTAGGCCCAATATGGACTTAAAGTACTTAACTTTCTGTTTTCCATTTTGAACGTTTATTATTTACGAAAATGAATAGACTGATGCTTCACTGCAGAATAAAAACCCAACAGCAGCTGTGGCCTTTGTTAGGATATCCATCTTGCAGTATGACCTACATTACAAGGGTAATTGTTACTGTAAAATAAACACATAAAGGAAGCCATCAAGTTGTCTTTCATCTGTAATGTCCATGGATACCCTTCTCAGACAGAAGCTTACTTGGACTTCCATGCTGATGCATCATGAAGCTGAGAACATTGAGAATCGGTGGCCTTCCATTTCTGCAGAATTCTAGTCTTGTATTATTAGCTCACAGTGATGCTACCAGGTATAACCATTTGGACACAGTAATGGGCAATGGAGGAGTTTATGTTCCCTGTCCAATTCCTACTTCTCTATTCTTCAGTTTACTTTGTTCATTTAACAGCACTGTGTCCAGCCAGCTTCACTGTTTCCCTTCTCTACAGTAGACTTCCATTTTTGTTTCGGTTCCTTCACAGCAACATTTAACATCTTTTACAAGACGACAGAAGTTGTTGTAAAACCACACAGTAGGCAAAGGGAACTCAAGGCCAACAGAGTACCTGAAATTAAAAAAAAAAAAAACAGCCAGCTGAAAAGTAAACTGACTAAATTTGAAGTTGATCTTACAGAAAGGAGTCTAAATGCTTATGAATCATCTTCAACTCAACAGCAGTCTGGGTGTTTGCACTTGTCTCACTGCAAGTGGGTTTCCGGATAAGAAGTCACTCCTAAGTTTCCTGGGGACTTAAAGAAAGCCGCAATAGGACACGATCAGAGCTATATAACTGCCTACCTTCTAATCTCTTGCTGACTCACTGAAGCTAAAATAAGTACTCTGAGCAGGCTTGGGAGTCACAGATTTTGAGCTTGCTAGTCAGTTGTCAGTACATGAAAAACAAAGCCTTTTACTTTACAGCTCAGTGATCATGTCACCCCACAATCTAAAGAATTTTGACAGATGCCCTGTTATCAATGCAGACGCTGATGTGGCCTTTAAAAGCCTTCCTTTTGAACCCAATATTTGCATATCATGCAGGCACTCGCTTATCTATGCACCACAGACTTCTATCATGTCCTCCAAGTCCAGTGCCCAACATGGGACTTTTGGAGTCCGGTGGCACCTAAAGACTAACAGATTTATTTGGGCATAAGCTATCATGAGTAAAAAAACCTCACTTCTCATAAGTGAGGTTTTTTTACCCACGAAAGCTTATGCCCAAATAAATCTGTTAGTCTTTACGTTTTTGTGGATACAGACTAACACGGCTACTCCCTGATACATTCTAATTACAACACACTCATTTTATGGCTCAAGCAAGCCACTGTTTTGGAATACAATCATCTTTTGATTGCAGGTGATAGTGTCAAAGTGACAAGTGGCCTCTTGGCACCCATTTGAGCCAAGAAGCACTGACTGACAGTGAGCGTGGAGGTGTTCAGCACTGAAGGGAAACAGATTCCTAAAATTAGTTAATGGATTCAAGAACCTGTTCATCTAACAACGAATAAAAATCTTAGCTTCTAACTTAAAAATGAAGATTGAACTCAAGGAAAACGAGGTCGTTGCAGAGAAACTAAATGAATTTTTTGCATCCGTCTTCACTGCAAAGGGTGTGAAGGAGATTTCCACATTTGAGCCATTCTTCTTAGGTGACAAATCTGTCCCAGATTAAGATGTCAACAGAAGAGGTTTGGGAACAAATTGATCAACTAAACAATAATAAGTCACCAGATAATGTTCACCCAAGAGTTCTGAAGAAACTCAAATATGATATTGGACAATTAACTATAGCACGTAATCTATCACTTAAATCAGCCTCTGTTACAGATGACTGGAGGACAGCTAATGTAACACAGATTTCTAAAAGAGGCTCCAGGAGAGGATCCTGGCAATTACAGGCCAGTAAGCATAATTTCAGTATCAGGTAAATTGGTTTAAACTGCAGGAGAAAACAGAATTATCACCTACACAGATGAACACGATTTCTTGAAAGGAACATTACTTTTGTAAAAGGAAATCATGCTTCACCAATCTATTAGAATTCTGGGGGGGAGGGGGAGACACGTTAATAAACATGTGGACAAGGCTGATCTAGTGGCCTTTCAGAAAGCCTTTCACAAGGTCCCACACCAAAGGCTCTTCAGCAAAGAAAGCAGTCATGAGATAAAAGGGAAGATCCTCTCATGGATCAGTAACTGATTAAAAGATAGGAAACAAAGGATAGGAATATATGGTCAGTTTTTACAGTGCAAAGAGAGAAAAAGCATGGTCCCCCAAGAATCTGTACTAGGGGAAGTGCTGCTCAACATTTTCATAAGTAACCTGGAAAAGGGGTAAATAGTGAGGTGGCAAAAAAGTCTGCAGATGATACAAAAGTACTCAAGATAGTTAAATCCAAAGCTGACTGTGAAGAGTTACAAAGGGATCTTACCAAACTGGGTGACGGCAAGAAAACGGCAGATGAAATTCAATGTTGATAAATGCAAAGTAATGTACACGGGAAAACATAATCCCAAATATACATACAAAATGATGGGGTCCAAATTAGCCGTTACCACTCAAGAAAGATCTTGGCGTCATCGTGAATAGTTCTCTGAAAACATCTGCTCAACGTGCAGCAGCAGTCAGAAAAGCTGCCAGAATGTTAAGAACCATTAAGAAAGGATAAGAAGACAGAAAATATCAATGCCACTATACAAGTCCATAGTTGGCCTGACCTTCAATACTACGTACAGTTCTGATCACCCCATCTCAAAAAAGATGTATTAGAATGGGAAAAGGTACAGAGAAGGGCAACAAAAATGATTATGGATATGGAACAACTTTCATATGAGGAGAGATTAAAAAAACTGGAACTGTTCACCTTAGAAAAGAGACGACTAAGGGAAAGGTCTACAAAACCATGAACGGTGTGGACAAAGTGAATAAGAAGTGTTATTTATCCCTTCACATAACACAAGAACCAGGGGTCACCCAATTAAATTAATAGGCAGCAGGTTTAAAACAAACACACGGATATACTTCTTCACACAATACAGTCAACTGTGGAACTCATTGCCAGAGAATGTTGTGAAGGCCAAAAATATACCTAGGTTCAAAAAAAGATAAGTTAACGGAGGATAGGCTATTAACCAAGATGGTCAGGAACGCAACCCCATGCTCTGGCTGTCCCTAAACGTCTGACTGCCAGGAGCTGGGACTGGATGACAGGAGATAGATCACTTGAATAACTGCCCTATTCTGATCATTCCCATTCAAGCATCTGGCACTGGCCACTGTCAGAAGACAGGATACATGGCTAGAGGGGCCATTGATCTGACCCAGTATGGCCATTCTTATGGCAGATAGCTAGGTCAAAAAGGTCAAGTAACAAAAATGTTAACGACCAGATCCTCAGCTAGCACAAATCAGCATAGTTCTTCTGAAATCAATAGAGTTACACTAGTTTCCGGCAATTGAGGATCTGGTTCTAAGTGCTCATATGAACACATATATTTCAGAATTTTGCAAAGCTACCTTATCTCATGGTTATCCCAAACAGGGAGTTCCACAAGTTGATTATAACCTACAAAGGAGTTCTTCATATTTTTAGAATGTATTGCTTCTCTCTAGACTAAATAACTTGTTTAATAACATCCTTCTTATAGGAATATATTGCTATAGCATCCAATACTAGTCAGTTTTCATTGCATTTTTCTGGAACAACTAGGTAGCATTTAGAACAAAGCAACTACAGCTGAGTTGAGTACAGTATTCGAGTCAAAGGCACATAGTATGCATACTGCCATTAACTTTTGTTCTCTTTTCTAACCTCTCAACACAGAACAACATTCTAATCTAAATTCTAGACTGCTTTTACTCACTAATACACATTTCCATTAAGCTAATCACATTACCCAGACTGTTTACACTAAACTTCCCAGCTAAGTCAAAATCAATCCGGCCTCAAATCATACATAAGCTCTTGACATCATACCATCTGATATCAAACAAGTGAAGAACATATCAGTGTGCTACAATAGCATGTCTCTTTTACAAACTGCAGAAGAACTTGCTATGCAAGTCTAGTTACCCAGGCCCCAACATTAGTTATGGCGCATATTTTAGTCTAGGCTGTCACGTTTGGACAGCTTATCATGTATTTTGGTCTTCTGCGCCGTATATTTTACATGATGTAGGAGCACTCATGTCTAAGATCAGCTGTTCTCGAGAAGTCAAATAAATTAATAAAGGAAATTGCTTTGAGCACTTAGCCATTTACAAGGCCCTTGTCATCCCAAACCAAAATCCTTGGAGCACTACCACCTGGTCAGAGCCAGGAGACACGTCACTCCACATCGAGAGGAAGCCCTGGCTGGACCAGAACGCAGCAGCGGGCTCTAAACCACCCCCCTAGGCCTGACCTCTCGCTCTCCCTCCCCCCAGCTCGCTGAGTTCCCCTCCGCTCCTCCCACGGGCAGCTGTAGGCCTCGCCCACCTGACTGTGCGCAGCTGGCCCCTTGCGAGTGACGGGCCCCACGGCCGGACTTGGGGCATTGGCCTCCGCGGAATACCTCCGGGCCGCCGCGGCCGCCTCCCCGCCGTTCCCCCGGCCCGAGCTGCAGCCGCACGTCCCCTTGGGGGACGCCGTGTTAGAAGAGGAGGCGCTCGCAGCCGTCCCGGGCAGTGAGCACAGCGCCAAGCCCAGCACCAGAACCCAGCGGCCGCAGCTCAGGACAGCTCGCCCTGCCCTGGGCGCAGCCATGTTGTCTGGGGCACCGCGTGACGTGAGCAGTCAGGTGACCGTCCCTGGCTTTAAAGAGACAGCGCTCACTTCCGAGCGGGCTGTGGGGGTCTGTTCCCCGCTGTAGCAGCGGCTACCAGGGCCGCAGCGTCCAGCGCTGCCGCCGCCCAGCGCGATTCAATGCGGGGTCGTAGGGCGTAGACCTGCCAGGCGGCAATCAGGCCTTAGGGGTTCTACCCCCCCTCTGCCACTGCCTTGTCTTCTCATCTGAGGCGCCCCACCACTCCTAAGAGCCTCAACTTCCCCGTCTGTAAAATGGGACTAATGCTACCTCTCTGCCTCAGAGATGTGTCTAAGCTAAATCAGCTAGTGCCTGCAAAGTGTTTTAAGACCCTCCAGCAAAAGTGCTATAATATATTATTCAAAGTCCCGAGCCTTGGTTGTATATTGAATTTACCCAGATAAATGATGATAATAATTGTCTAGACCCAGATGATGATCCCAATGAAATCAACAGCAAAACTCCCATCGACCTTGGTGGAACTAGGAATTGGTCTATGGTGCAAGAGAGGTAAGCTCTTCAACATAGCTGTCTTCACTTCCTGCATTTCTGAAAGGCATGTGGTATTTTTTGGAAGGGAGTAGAGGGAACATCAGTTACTAGAGAATGTGAACATATATTGCTACCAAGAGAATCCTCACTGCGGGGTATTGCTACCTTGGAGCCTCTGTCTGGAGATAGCTTCTTACTGGAGTTTCTGCAGTGTGAAGTTTTCTATGTTCTTAAAATAGCTTTTAATGCTGAAATAAACAAGACCAAAATAAAGCAATTTGGCCTGCATTTAAGCAGAGATCATATCCTGTGCACTGCTCTTAGAACATATTACTTAACTGTACATATTGTTTAGATTTATTAAAAAATGGCTGTCTACTACCTACGATACCTATTATTCTTAATGAAATATACACAAAATTACATCAGAAGGGTCTATATTGACAAAAATAATTTCCCAACCATCCATAAATAAAATCCTCTTCTCTCAACTCATTTAATTCCCATACATCTTGTCTCCTCAGAGAAACCATAGGAAAAGCCAGAGATTGGATGATTACCGGTACACATTTGACTATCTTTGTACCAAAAGGCGGGGGAGGAGGTCCAAATTGTTCTGGTGCTGGAATAATCATGCTGAAGAAGTGAGGATTCAGGGTAGTCATGAGATTTGGCCCATTTGTCAACTCTTTTAAAACAGTTGCTAGTAACTGCTGTCAAAACATATGACAGGATATCTCCCTGGAGAAGTCAGTTTGCCTCTGTGTCTCCATTTCTCATTGGTAAAGATAATGATACTTCTTCTTTGTAAAGTCCTTTCAGACTGATGGATGAAAAGCACTATAGAAGTGCTAAGTACTATCATTATATGTCTTACATTGGGGAATTGCATTCTCTGCCAATGTGAATGCTCAGGGCATGCGTGTGGGGCCAGGCATATCAATTACATTCACTATCTTTTCTTTTCTTAACAAATCACCTGTAAGAAATCACAAGCATAAGGATGAGTATCTGTCTACCATGATATTCTGCGACTTATCCAAGATGCAGATAAAATTCCACATGGGAGAGGTATGGTCTGATTCTCCTCCTACCCAAAATAAATGGCAAAACTCACATTGATTTCAGTGGGAGAAAGTAGGGCCACTCTGACCAGAAAAAAAAGCAGCATTTTTAACCACAATGTCATTTTTAACAAGTACTGTTCAACACAGTGGGCTGGGCTTTACTACAAGCCCTGTGATGTGGAAACATGTTAATGTGTCATCTCAGGAGCAGTGCAGGGATAGAATCATGTATCCGAGAAGCAGTTTCCTCTCTCATCACTCTAGGGAGAGTAGGTAATTTGTTGCTTCTATAAAAATGAAAATTAATACCCCTGTGCTGGCTGGTGCTTTGAGATCAGACCCAAGGCTTAACCCACTCTCTGCCCTCCTGCTAGGGAGCTGCGGGGAGCAGCAGGTGCCCAGTATCGGTTTACTCCTATGTACAGGAACCCAGGGTCCTGTCACATACAGGGGCAAAAGAGGTGGGGTCTTACCATCCCTTATACCCATATATGGGCAAGTCAGACTCTAACCCAGTAAAACCATAATCAGCTGTCCCAGTGCATCCAGTACTTCCATTAACACCAATGAGAGGTGTTCTGGGGTCTGTTAGGAATGCAGGATCATGTCCTAATAATAAAAGAAATCTTTACTATTGTTAGATATTTACTATAGTTAAAAATATTTAATGTCATCTTGATCTGTACAGATTAGGATTGTGAAACAACAAGAAGCAGCCCCCTGAAGTCAAGGAGAAGGGATTTTTTTGTTGTCTTTAGAACTTGGATAGGAACACTACTAGATTTCATTCCCTAGCCTGAAAGTGTCCTCTGTGTTAAAATGACAGTGCTGGGAGTTTTCCTAAACATTGTTTCCATTTATCAGTCATTTGTCCCTTTTGCCCTGTGATGTACTTAGAAAAGCTACAGAGTGAAGGAAAAACAAATAAACACAAATTTAATTATAAAACCAAATTGCTTTGGGGGTCAGAAAATATAAATGTTCCTTTTATTTTTTAGTAATTATCTTTGCCCCATGCAATAATTATTCCCTATTTAAAATACAAAGGAATTACCAGCAACTTGGTTTCTTCCTCCCAATATCCAGTGACGTGGTGACAATAGCTCATTTTCAAAGTCAGACACCTATAGAAATCAAAACAATCTGCTGAGCAATTTTCCTTTATTAAAACTGTGTGTTTTAAAATGTATCATTGTGGCGTTCATGAAAACCATCTCTTAGCTAATGCTTCTCTGGTGTATCCTGCTTGTTTGGTCTTATTGCGTCTTTTCCTTTGGGGTAGTATTTCTACACTTTCATCAAATAAATTTGGGTTCTAATTCCCCCTCCCTGCCAGAGGGCTGGACTCAACAACAACAAAATGCAATTAGCTTCTGAGCAAACTCAACTTTGGGTTTAAGTTCTGAGGCTGCTTTTATTTACTTATTAGTAATGAATCTGTGGCTGAGTCAGCTGTAAATTCAGACAGCCAATTTTTTCCTCACTTAAGGTCTAATTGTGCTTACTCTTTTCTCATGCTAAGTAATACCTTACTCCAGGAATAGTCCCACTGACTTCATTGGGACCATTCCTGCAGTAAGGTACTACTCAGCATGAGGAGGTAGGGAAGAATCAGGCTTTTGGTGAAGTCTGTGGGGAAGAGAATTAGGCTGTACTACTTTTTCAGCATTCCTTGTCATTCCCCTTCCCCTCCCAGCCTTCAGCAGATTTAAAGGTAACTGGGAGGGGGAAATCGGTAAATGTCTGTTTGTTTATTTGATTACATATAAAGCAAGACCAGAAGGCTGTGTTTTGTTTTTTATTTCAGAAATATCAAGCATGTTATCTTGTTTTCCCTATTTTACTGGAAGTCTCCCGTGGAGGACCTAGAGAAATGGATTAGGAGCTTCCTCCGCCCTTAAACGAAGAAGCTGAGATATTGTCTCTTTTTTGCCTAGAATTTCTCACCATTGCTATGATTGCTTCATCTCCCCTTTTGGTAGTAGCGATGGGAGCTCTGGCATGGAGAAGGCCTTGATGGCTAGGGGTATTTTGATTGATCTGACCTGCTTTGACTAAGATTAGACAGCCCTGTGCTTAAATCATGGGCAACCTCTTGGAGCTCTGCCTACACTCTCTCTTCTTCCATTGCTGCTACCGGTGCAGCTGAACTAATGGTAGCAAAGATGAGAAATTACAAATGAAAGTCCTAGTTCAAACCCAACCATAGAGACTCAAATGACTCCAGACTGTTTGAGATGGGCCTTTGGAGTCAGAGTTAAGGGAGTAATGGAGAGACGGCATGGAAATGGTTCTGTTATTCTATGGCTAATAGAAGACTTAAACCTTCCGCTTAATCAATCTAGCATCTTTTACATCTGATGAATTCACATATTTGCTTTAAATAACAAGACACTTAAGGCCTGGAATAAAGCCCCCAAAGGATACAAAATAGTAGAGTGGCTCAACAACAAAAGAAAAGCCTCACCACGCCTTTTATTTTTAGTCTTAAGATACACACATTATTGAGTTAATAACTGAGTGTATTACTGTTCCCCTCTGAAAAGACTAAAGTGGTATTTCCTCTATAGTAATTTTTACAATGTTTCATCTGCAACTTCCTGAGCAGTTCTTCTTTGTCACTCCATTCTGCACACCTGTGTCTGAGCTAACCTGGGAATTAACCTCTTGCTTGCTGGTGATTAGAAATAGAACTCTCCACCCCATCTCGGACACTGACCCTGAATGTACATTATTGCAGATGACAGGGCAGTTGCAATAGAGTCAGTTTATCATAATTCTGAAGGTGAGCTTTCCTACATAGTTTTCAGGAAGCAACAAATTAGAAGTGAAATTCAGTAGTTAGAGAGTCTGGAGGGCTGCCAATTTGAATAGATTCCATTGCCAGATATGAAAGTGCGGTTATGGTCATTTATAGCAACATCATGTTCACTAGATCTACTGTATTTAGTCATGTCTACTGCCTTTACTGACCAGAATGCAGTTTTACTGCATCACAGAGCTAACTCAGCTGTTGGGGAGCAAGTGACATTCTATTCTGGTGTGCACTAACAGAAAATTGTTAACTAAATTTCAGTTCCAGGTCTATATTGCACCCACCTATGCAATCACATGGATGAGCTACATAGGTGCCATTGAGGGTAACATTTGGCCTGCAGAATCTTTATTTACTGATGAGGCTATACAAACCAGAAAGAACAGAGCTGACTTTTCAGATCCTAGGGTAAGTTTGTAGGGCTCTTAGTTAGGGGAAAATCCATCTTTATAGCTGTGCAAAGTTAATAAGGTTTGAT
Organism: Malaclemys terrapin pileata; assembly: GCF_027887155.1. NCBI lineage: Eukaryota > Metazoa > Chordata > Testudines > Emydidae > Malaclemys > Malaclemys terrapin. Next base: position 15,161,909 of record NC_071511.1, read on the forward strand.
GAAGAAAAATAAACAAGAAACTGATTTTTTTTTTTAGAGCAGTGCTCCTCATTAAGGAAGCACTCATTGATATATTTTTGGTTTGAAGGGATGAGAATTCACTAGGAGAATGCATAGTTATCCTTTCGATATTGGGTAATGAGTTCTACCCTCACAAAAAAAAAAAAAAAAAAACACACCAAAATTCAGAGACCTTTTATCTATTTCTTGACTTGTGCATAAGCGTCAGAGCGCTGTACCTTGAATTCTAGATGTTCAGCTCAGTAGCAATCATTATGACCGGTACAGACTTGTGTTTTTTATGAAGAATCCATATACTGATAAAATAGCAAACACTGGATTGTCATATTGTCATATGAGACCACTGTCTCATCAACATTGGTGTCCTTTCTCCAGTAGTGGGCAAATACTGGATGTTTTAGAGGAAGGTGAAACCAAACAACAGGCAAATGGGCAACAGCTATGAAATGCTCCTTGCCTTTTGTCTAATGCTGTACCTGGGGTGGGGAGGGCAAAGAAGGGGAAGTGCTTTCTTGAGTTTAATGCCTGTGAAAGTGTTGCAGCAGCCAACATACTGTGTAATATAACTTTGAGATACCCCTGTCACTAACAGTTAAGCGTAACAGTTTAAGCACAGCCTGTTAAATCCTTTACTCTTTCCAGGCTCTGTTAAATCCTTGCATTTGTTTCATATTCATTTTTCTCACATTTGATTTTCTTGTGGTTTATTTGGTTGATCTAACATTATTAGACTATGGTTGTTTTTGTGCCGTCATTCCATTCTTATTACATACTTTCCCTCTTCGAACCTCTAGCTAAAGCTCTGCAGAGCCTTCGGCTTAACTATATTTTCTGTGCCTTAATCCTTTTTCCCACAACAGTGCATTTTAATATCACAGATTTTTGAAATTCTTGGCTACCGTGATGGGAGTTCAAATGGGATGTGACAGCCAATAGAAACCTCCATGCTAGAAAGCTCCAAACCACGTTCTAGTAGAAGCATCCCTCTGAAACAGAGACCGGAACGTGTATTTTCAGGGTGACTTACTTAAATTCGATTCGTCTTTTTCTTTCCTTGGCAGGGAGAGAGTCTTTGGACCGCACGCTGGAGGGGGCAGCTCAGCCAATGGCAGCTCGGGAAAGCGCTCTTGACTCCACCGTGCATTTACAAGAGATTCCTTTGATCTGACACAGAGTAACGTTTTCCCCTGGCAAAGTCTCTACAAGCAGCGCCGCGCGGGAGCTTGCTGGGAGTTGTAGTGCGGCTTTTCCGCCTCTGTCCCTGGCACTGGGTGGCGTCCTGAGCCCGCCTGGGACTACATTACCCAGGTAGCCGCTCGGGCGTATTTAAGCAGCCGCGGAGCGACTCTAAAGTGCAGTCACCATGTGGATGTGCTGCTGAGCAAGCCGTGGGCTGAGATTAACCCTCGTCAGCCTCCATCCCTAACGGAACGCAGCGGGGCTGCCTCGGGAACATGGGATTACAAAGCCCCTGCTAACCCTCTCCTTGCTGCAGCATCCGGGCAGGCGGAGCCCCTTGTGCAACCAGGTAAGCCCGGGGCAGGTCGCAGGGGAGTGACCTAGACCAGGGGCAGCTGAACTTTCTCGTGGGAGACCCATGAAGCGGCTCTGACCAGGGCTGCAGCTTTGTAGTCCCGTCCCCCCCTCCCGCTTACTTTCATGGCAGGCTTCAATGCTGAGCTGTGTTACATGTCCTCTGATCAGACTGGGGCTGGGATGGAAGTAGTAACCGATCAGATAGGAACCCCCCCCCCCCTCCCCCGCCAAGTTCAGGACTGTGCAGCAGCAGGAAATAGTTTTGGGGGTGGGGAAAGCAATCCATCAGTCTACCTTGGAGACGATGGGTTTAAATGAACAAGAGGCCAACTTCATGTCTTCTGTTGCATGAAAAGGGGCGGGGGTTGGGGAAGTGTGTGTGTGTGTATATATATATAGAGAGAGAGAGAGAGATACATGGAGAACTATTAAAAGGAAGCTTTAGAAGGGTGGTGGTAATAGGGAATAGTTGTAAACCAGTGTAGTCAGGTGTCTGGACTATAGAGTGGTGTTTTGTAAACTGCTGCTTAATGGAATGGCTAGTAGATCTGAATACGTTCACATTACCTTTTTTGGGTGGCTACAGGTCTTTATGCAAGTTGGCATCGGATAGCAAACTTCTTAACTAGTCTTGCAGAAAAGATGTGTTTTAAGAGGTTAAGTGATTAGTCTGATTGCTTTTGGTATTTTGAAAATCAGATTGAGCAGCTGCAGGCTGAAAATTGCCTTCTGTTCACATGTAGCAGCATGGGGAAATGTGTTTATCTTCCTGAAACTAACTTCTTTAATTTTTAGCAAGTTAACCCATCTGTCACAGAGGTTAAGAGTTCTGGTCATGATATCTGCTCCTTGCTTCCCAGCTTGGGAGTGCTGCAGGGCCGATCATTCAACCTGACCTGACAGGTGGGCATGGGGACTTGGCAACATGGGCAGGTAACACTGGTCCCCAAAAAAGTACACCCAATCCCATCACTGAGGATAAGGGAGTGCATTGCTCCCAAGAGGTAACCCTTTCCCTTGGTTTAGAGGTACATGGGTAATGGAAACTTGCTGTATCCAGTCCTTTTAGGTTGGAGAAAAGATTGCAGGAGTTGAGGGCCAGGGTGCCTGAGAATCCTTAAAGCATCACCCCATAAAAACCAAACCAAAAAAAGCACTTAAATACATACAGTATAATAGCAACTTACCTGGAATGCAGGGCAGCTGTATTGAATGTAATGTGGAAAGGAAGCATCTGTTATTTACTATTTACCATTTATATAAAACACACTGGTTTAGATCTCAGGTGTGTTGTGTTATTACTAGTTGCATTTCGTAGATATAGAAACTGAGGCACAGAACTGAAGTGACTTGCACAGGGCTGAAGAGGGAGTCAGTGGCAGAGACGGGCTTGGAACTCCAGAGTTCCTGCTTCCCAGCCCCCTGATTAGCCCATACAATTGCAGTGTCTGAATACCAGAAAACCATTTTATGTGATTAAACAATTGCTACTTTAAAGTTGTATTGAAATATTTGTTCTGAATAACACACTTTAGTTTAATATGTGCAAGCTATGTCTGGTTGTTGGGGTTTATTCCTTCTAAAACCTGCAAGTTATTAGACAACAGTAACTTGTTGTTCTAGATGTCACTCAAATATGAGTGACTCTTGGGCCTCTACAATGATGGTTTAAGGAGTGTGTGCATGTTAGTTAAACTTTTCCTAGCCATTTAAAAAAAAACAAAACTTGAGACATAATTATAGGGATGTTTGTATTATGTAAATACATGTGAATGCTGTTGCAGACTTGGCTATAGATTTTATTCTTAAATGGTCAAAATCTGGGCAATTGTGGGTGGATATTTCTGAGGGTTTGGTAACTAGTCTAACAGTCTAAATATTTAGCTGTTTCCTGGACTACAATAACTGGACTATATTAAAAAAAAAAAGTGAAATGCTTCACTGCTCTGTGCTGTTTGCATCCTGTTGATAAAAGCCTAATTATTGCTAGTTGCTTTGTACATTTTTTAAATATGGTTGTTTGTTGTTTTTAAGTCTGTCTTGTAGTTCATTTATTTGAATGTGTAAATATGTTATAGCTGGCATAATGCAATAGCTTGTGGTTTAACAGGAGGAAGTAAGGGGCCTTTCCTATAAAATACTATGTATGTAACAGTCCTCTTAGTGCAACAATTATGGTTCAGTGGCAGACTCTTCCCTCTGATACATGCACAAACCCGTATGTGCTCTTATTGATCTCTGTGGGATTTGTCTTCATATATTTGGGGATAGAATTTGGCTCCAGGTGGGAATAATGTTGAAAACAAAACTGTTCCAGTTGTTGCATCTGATGTGTCTTTTGTCACACCGTCCAACAGCCTGGATTTGTGCAGTCAACATCGAGTGGAATGTACTACAATATGTGTAATAAGAAATCCGAAAAGGAGGAACTTCTAATACAAGCCCAACCACAACAAACCTTTTGCTCCCTAAATTCAGGCATTGCTTGGCTTCAGTAGTGTGGCATAGCAAGATGTTAAATGTTGGTATTCTATCATGATCTCTTAAAGCTCTGCTCAGAGCATATTGAACAAACTTCTATACCCCTCCCTCCCCCCCACCCCCGATTATTTTTGCTTAGGCGGCCTCATGAATGTGCACGTCACAAACAACTAAATGGCATAACTCTTTCCCCAAAGAGCCTACAGTCTAAATGCCCAATCTTGCATATACTTATGTGAATAAAGGCTACAAGATTGGGCTCTTAAGGTTTAACCTCTTAAAATTACGGAAATGACTCTCTTGGATAAGTTATCGAGGCCTTGTCCATTGTATAAGGCCCCACTTTGCTCTAAACTAATTTTGAGACACCGAAAATCTTCCAGGTTCTAAGTAAAATGTCACCATTATTACAAGTATAAATTCTTTTGCTTCTGTTAATCTGACAGATAATGTGTTGCGCTGTTGTGCTCATAGTGCAGAGCTGGTGACCTAACACTAACCTGACTGCTACTGACAATTGGTGCTACTGCTCCCATTGAAAGGCTTGGCATGACAAGGCACTCTGCAAATTGCACTTGTTGTCAAAGAAAATATCAACATTAAAGTTCAGTTCAATAGAAAACTGGGCTTGGAAGGGGGTTTGTGTATGTGGAAATCCATGCATGTGAAATAGAAAAGGGGGGAGATTATGATTGAGAAAACTACTCCAGTGTTGTTCAGAACAAGATATTAAAGGATGACTATCAACTTGGTTATATTAAAAATCTGACCTATTTCTAATAGGTTCTCTCTTGGGTGAATAATCCAGTTTGAAAAATATTGTTTTTCTTTAAATCCATCCTTTTTTCATTGAGATTAAAAACTGTTTGTTTTTTGCTGGCTGTGCAACGGTAGTCAATAACTATTGAAACACGGTGCTATCTTGACCCCTTTGCTGCTGATGAAGTAAATAGTAAGATTGACTTCTGTTTGCCTTGGAAAAGTGAGAGGAGACGAAGTGTGGGAAATGGTATCTTTTTTTAAAAAATACCAGCTATGGAGGGTGAAAGAGAGCTCTACAATAATGAACCCCTTGTCAGTGGGTATCATAAGTAACTAAGGCTGGAGACCTGCTTCTGGTTGGCAAGGTCATGCTGTCCTTGGGCAAACTCAATTCAATGGCAAGAGTGCATTGAGACTAGTAAGTGGAGTGTCGTGACTTGCAGTTATGGCCTGTGGCATAAACATGGTGGAATCTGCCAGTCTTAGCTATAGCACTTGGGATCAAGATCCTTTCAGATCCCATGAGCAAAGTAGGGTATTGCAAAGAACATATAGAGTCGAAAAGAGCATAGGAAGTGATGTTGGCAGTGAATTCATCACTTCACCTTATGATTCCTCAGAAATACCACAGTATTCTAGGGCAGTGGTTCTCAACCAGGGGCCCGGGAGCAGACTTCAGGGGGTCTGCCAAGGAGGGCTAGCATTAGACTCACTGGGGCCCAGAATGGAAAGCTGAAACCCCACTGTATGGGTCTGAAGCCCGGTGTCCTGAACCCTGTCAAAGCCTGAGCAGTATAGCTTTGTGGCGGCCCCCTGTGGTATCGGCCCCAGACAATTGCCCTGTTTGCTACCTCTAATGCTGGCCCTGGCTTTTATATGCAAAAAAAAAAAAAACAGTTGTGGCACACCTGGGCCATGGAGGTTTTTATAGCATGTTGAGGGGGGCCTCAGAAAGAAAAAGATTGAGAACCTATGTTCTAGGGTGATCACCACAGACTCTGAAATAGCTCTATTGTATGATTCCCATCAGAATGGGAATGTGGGAGGAATACCTGTGGAAGTGCCTGCCATGTATAGTCACTTCTTGTAAGTGGAGGTGTGCTAGCCCAATTCCAATCTGGGTGATCTACCTGCTTATTATTATTTATTATTATTTCCTATTTGTATTACAATAGAATCTAGAGGCCCCAACTGAGATTTGGGCACAATTGTTCTAGGCACCGTACAAACACATCATATGAAACAATCCCTGTCTTGAAGATCTGACAACCAGAGTTGGAAGGGAAATGGAGGCACAGATAAGTAAAGTGAGTTGCCAAATGTCATAAAATCCAGAAGTCAGGGCAATTGACTGGGATTCGATCTGCTAGATCATGTTGCCTCTCATATATCTAAAGTGTCTCCCACAGTGGCTTGTTGAACACAACATTCTTCCTTTCCTGCTTAAAATTAGCATGCGGTGTTGTGTACTGATATACTGGCTTCAGTCTCACCCCAGAGGAGGTTGCACCTCAGAGAGTGACATGAGCTTCATAGGTATAATTGAGGTACTGATTTGCAAAGCACCCTGGGATCCTGTGGCATGAAAGGTGTCCTATAAATGTAAATATTGGTTTGGCTACATTTTAAGGGCAGGAGGTATCTTGAGATCCCATGGGAAGCACAGCGATGCTAATGCTTCTACTGTATCAGCTACTCCAGCTGCTGTTCGTTATTAAAGGCTATGTGGGTGAGAGGGAGGAAAGGCAGTTTCACCAGATGAACTTATGGAAAGCAGAGGGGCCTACAACTACGTAACCTTCCAACAGCACCATCATTTTCGAAAGTTCAATGTCCCCATCATTTTTATATGGGCACAGTGTTAATTCTCAACACTTTTGCAAGGAAGATCTTATGAAACCTGATTAGAGTTCCTATTTATTGTACATGGGTATTAAAGACCATTCTTTAGAGAAGGTTGGCTGGTGTTTGTTGCTGAAATGAGCTGTCAAACTCATTAGCTTTGATTATTCTTTTTGGCTGAAGCTTTTTCTGTAGTCTTGTGTTGGGTCACTTATAATGTGTGGCTGAGGAGATGGAAGCTGATGACCAATGCCTAGAGAAGACTTGGGTGGTAGCGTACATTGTAGTGTATGCTAGCTGGGTACTAATTGAATTGGTAGCTGGAGGATTGGGAAGATCAGTGGACCTTACCTCTAGGTTGCTAGGTCAAATCCTGTCTAGGAGAGCAGTAACCCCCAGTGGATCTTCGGTGACATTAGTCTAGTTCCCAGTGGACAGGTGGGGACACTACAAACCACCAGCACAACTGGCACTTAGTTTGCAGTCTCAGCAGAGGATGAGGATTGACTGGGCATAGAGATAGAACTCCCTTCTCAACTTTACCGGTGGCTGCCTCTGTTTCAGGGATGACGCATCTTGTCAGAGCATCATGGGGGAGGTGTGCTGCACCTGTTCTGTAGCTTCAGCTGCCTCGGCTGCCCAGCTAGTGTCTTTCAAGAGACAAATTCATATGGGAAAAATGAAGCTAATATAAGCAAATACAGGAGCTGCAATTAGAGCTGAGATGAAGCTGCAAAATTCATCTCTGAATTCTGAACACTTCGGTATTTCAGAATTTTCAGATCTGTGGTTTTTGGTTTGAGCCCGTCGAAAGTTACAATCAAACTAATTTCCCTTCAATGGACAAATGCTTTGCAAATAAGATGTCACTGCAAGTCTACGCAATGTTTCTCTTGTGCAAGACGCAAATGCATCAGAAACTGCTTTGAAAGAATGCTGTTCTAGTTATCTTGTTTGCAGCTCACAGCAGTTGTGGTTATAGACCAGGATGCAGCTACATTAATATGTAGAATGTTGTAGAAAATTAAATTTTTATACCTCATGGACCATCTTATGGAACAGAACATCAAAGAATAGTAAACTGCTCTGAGAAGAGAGAGAGGGCCAAAATGAAGACACTGTCTGAGTTAAGGAATTACATGATTCTACTGCTTTTGAAATGAAATAAGTACTAGAGTGAGAACTTAAACGGTTCCTTTTCTCTTCTTCATCCAGCCTTGTGCAAGATGTCTGGAGCCAGAACAAAGTAATTTTTGTGTGTGAGCATCTAGAGGAATACAGATGACCACAGCATACCAAGAAATAGCCACTGCCTTTTTTTTTTTTTTTCTCATATCTGAGATTTCTTTTACTGCAGTTTAATAGAAGTACTAGTAAAATGCTGGTGCTGTAGATTTTAGATCCTGCACTATTGCATCTACAACTTGATAAAACTCTAATTTCAGCAGAGATGTGATGATGAACCTGCCATTGGGTTTGTATAAGTATGACCGTCACAGTTCTATTGAAGTCAAAGGTGCATAGCTCTGGTTGCAGGCGTGGGGCTAGTGATAATAATAGGCTAGTGATTCTTGGCTTAAAGAGATGCCTGAATTTATCTTATTTAAATAACTTGATGGTGCTTGGTCACTGTTCAGATGGCAAAGGTTAAGCAGATTCTGCTGCTAATGCTCTTTACGAGCTAAGTTGGTGCAGTATCTGGAAGAACCTTTGCTTAGAAGAAGAGCTCGGGCTTCCATTCTATAAAACAACAACTTGGAGTACAGTGGGAATCCAGCATGTACAAGTCAAAACAGGAACCGGAGCCTTCATCTGTAAGTGAGTCCAACTGGTATTGCTATTTTTATTCGCAATTCTTTAAGTAGGTTCACTGGCTACCAGTGGTGCTCTGCAGAGCATGTGGTAGTCATGTGGCGCTAGCGGCTCCTCCTCTACAGCTCTTCCTAATAGGTATCCAGGCTCTTCATTGCAGAACCTGGATGCCTGTAGAAGCATCTATAAAAGAGAAGCAGTAAGTTTCACCTCCCCTAGTGGCTGCTGCAGCTAAAGAAGACAGAGAATACTACAAAGCCTTCAGCAGGAAGAGAGCTGCTAGTGGAAGGAAAGAGTCCGGTGCATTGCCAGTGGGGACTCAAAGCTGCAAGGAGCTGGACCAGATCCCAGATCTAGACCCAAGAGCTGCCAGAAGGACCGGAGCTTCCACAATGAGGTGCATTTGAAGGAAAAGGAAGCAGTGGGGAGCAGGGCATGGAAGAATAGGAGATGAGAATGATGGAAGTATTGGGCAAGTAGGGCGAGATGGGTTGAAGCAAGGGGCATAAGGGATTGTCGGATTTGTTATGGGGAAAGGAACATGTTCTGGATGTTAGAGGTTGTGTACATTCAGCCGGTATCATATTTGCCACAGAACTTAGGTCATGTGAGGTAACAATGAGCTCAGGATTTTGGGGATGGGGGGAAAGTCAAGAGGAGAGACTACTGGTAAAGGTTTAGATGTGTAGAGAGGGTGAGATTAGAAACTACCCTACTTTTTGCTCCCCTCCCCAGCTTTCTTCTTTGGCCAAGCTCCAGTAGACCAGGTACAGCGTGCTTTTTTTGTTACCTGCCACATTGGCCTCCTCTAGTTCCCTTGTCATAGTCCAACTCTCCCCTTTTAATATATTAAAATACTCTGGATAACATTGTGTGCTTTGAGGCATCTAAGCTGCTTTCTCCCTTCTGTGTTAGAGCCAGTAGGTATCGACTTTATTAAGCACTTCTTACTCTTAATAGAATTAACAAGACACTGTCAGGACATACTTGGTCTGAAACTTTAAAAACGATTTTTAGCCTGATGGGGATTCTTTTCTTTGAGCTTTCCACAGATGTCTGTCAATAAAGTCTGCTAGTTGCATTTCTTACAGTAGCCATCCAAATTGATATTCAAACTAACCTATCAAAGCATAGTTCTACTTAGCGCATTGTTACCACAGCTTGACTTTCAGCCTTGTTTTTCCGTAAGAGGAACAGATAATCCACATTGCTGTTTGACATGTTGTACATCCCTTCTGACTAGGCTGGGCTTGGCAAACCAAGAAAGGGGTGCAGATAAAGAAAAGGAAAGGGTGTAGCTGAGGTTTTCTTGTCAGTGTTAATGACTTATTTGGGTTTACGTCGGTAAGATGATTAAATGTCTCATCTCTTTTTGTAAAGAACTTGAGCATCTGTATGATATCGTCGGTAAAGTATAATATTCAATTATATTTAAGTGACAAACTACATGAATTCAGCATACTGGAACTTCCTCACTTTTATGCATGAAAAATACCTGCCAATGCCATACCCCTGTATCAACTTGGATTCTTGCTTTTAATTTCTTTGCTTCAAGAAAAGGGTGAGACCGAGCTGCTGACTGACAGGCTTCAGTCTGAAGGTATATCTACACTGTGAAGTTGTGGACAAAACTTTTGTCTTTCACGGGTATTTAAAAAAGCCCCTCCGATAAAAGACAAAAGTTTTGTTGATGCAAGTGGCAGTGTGAACAGGGCTTTGTCTGCCGACAAAGCTAACGCCACTCGCAGGTCTGAAAGTATTTTGTCGGCAAAAGTACTGACAGAGCGTTTATACCCGCTGACTCTTAGCGACAAGGCTGTGTCGACACAGCCTTGTCGCTAAAAGCTGAGTGGTGTAGACAAGCCCTCAAGGACACTTTTTTATCTTAATGAAAGAAGTCAAGCAGTGTGATCTAGAGCTCAGGGTACTGGGCTGGGAATCAGGAGACCTGGCTTTTTAATCTTGGCTCTGACACCGACCTGCTCTGTGACCTTGAGCAAGTCATATCCCTTCTCTGTGCCTTTGTTTCCCTTCACATCCTCTGTCTTGCTGGGTTAGATTGCAAGTTTTTCAGGATAGTCCCCTACTTCAGTACAAATAATAAGGGGAGAAAAAAGTGATTACTGAAGGTGCACTGTGTTGTCTCTTTCTCACAAGCTGCCTTGCCAAATGGCAATTGTTCTGCAGTCAGCAGACTCCTGGACAGAGATGATTGCAGTAGGCGGAAGATGAAATCATACACTAGATAGTTAGTTATCCGGTGTTGATACCCTTTAATGTGTAATCACTCAAATATCTACATGTCTGATTCTGCAGTACAAAGCCTTATCGGAAAAGCTGACAGTACTCCTTAGCCCCTTCTAATGCCCTTTGAAAGTGTGTAAGAGACAGTGGCAGGACCTAACCCCGCAGGTATGTTGGATCCCTATGCTGCCAGCTCTGCGTATATTACCAAGAGAGCTTGTATTTGAGCTAGTGCAAAAATTTACTCTAATGAGGACTTTGAGTGCCAGTCAAGTCAAGAGGCTATGGATGGCTGCTCAATGCATGGAAATAATTGACAGTCAAGAGGTATCAGCTTACATTATGCTACTGTGAGCTCTGCACATTTAATCTTTCCATGTAGAATGCATACATGTGTGTGAAGCATCTTTGAACTTTAAGAACAAAATGTTTTCACATGTGCCAGACCTGGAGCTTATACATGAAACGCTTTTTTTTGAATTCTGCAACCCCCAAAAGAGTCGTTAATTTAAAAAAAAGCCTGGTGAATAAGCACTCCCTCCTCTTCCTTACCCCTCCTTTCCTTAGCTGTTTTCAATGCAGAATGGAATTCTTACTAATCTCTTCCTCACAGCCCCTGGCCAGGGAGGGAGCAAAGGAACCAACCTTTTCAGAACAAAGATGAGAAACGTCAGGTCTCAGTGTCCATTTCAGAAAAACTAGATGTGCCGTAGGGACTGATTCACAATGTTGGGGACTCATCCAAAGGTGATATCACAGAGGTCAATAGACTCCTTTTGACTTTGGGCTTTGAATCAGGCCCTGGGTGCTGCTTTGGTCCGAGTTATAGCCTCATCATTGCAAAGTTATAGGATTCTGGGCACAGACAATGATCCATCCTTTAGATGTTGGGTGACTTTAATGCTATAGCTATTTTTCACTTTGCCTTTCTTTTCCCCAATGGAAACTCAAACTTTCTTTCATCAGAAACTAAGGTAAAACATGAACTTCCACTCCAGATTACTTGGCCTGTCTAATGGAATAAAGTCTACGCAGTTAAGTATAGTTTAGGACTCTAATCTTATCTAGTTAAACTGTGTAAGTAGTGAAAAAGACAGCAAAAATGCTCAGTGAAGTGCTTCCCCTATTTCAGCAATGATGCAACTAAAATTGCCAATTTCTATTTACTTTCGATGTGCTCTCTATTGCTCAATTATCATAATAGCGAAATGAAAGGATCACTGGCATGCAAGGCACAGCAAGTAGCTTTTTAGCTCAAAACAAAACAAACATTGCTGGAACTGTCTCCTTTCAAAGATTAGGACTCCTGTGTTTTTTCTCTTCCTCCTCCTTCCCCCCCCCCCCCCACCCAACCCAATTTCTGGAAATAAAACCACCACCAAAGAGGCTTATTTGATTTTATTTATTTTTATGAAAAGGATTTTTAGATGTAGGTTCAAGTATTTAAAATACTACACAAGGTAAACATGAGAGATTAGGTATCTGTAAAATATTGTGAAATGCCCGACATCTCATTGATACTTGTCATTTTTGCCCCACACACTGTATTGTTTGTTCTAGTTCAATTGTTGTTAGGAATTGCACTTGCATAGGAAGATGGGTGAAAGCGTCTTAACATGCATAGTTTGAATTACAAATTATCAGATTTATACTACATTTGCTACAGTCTTTTGAGGTCAAGGGGCTATGATTTGCTTTGAATCCTATGTTTAGGTCCAGTCCTCCTTCATATGAGACCTCTCATTGAAGCCAGTGGGATCATGGCGGAGCTTCATCCTTTAGTTGCACAAGGTTATAAAGGTGGTATTGGCAATGCAAGAGTTAAATGTTTAACCCTGTTTGCAGAACCTTGTGTTCAGGATGATCATTTCTATGTCTGAATTTTACAGTTTTTCTAAGCTTTGTATAGAAAGGCCAGGCTATAGTGTCAGTATGCACAAGGTAATCGGCAATATTTGCATAAGCAGTTGAAAGTGCTCCATGTATCTCTTTGATGATAAAAGTTTGGACAAATAATTGCAAGGAAGTTTTCCGCCACTGTTAAGAGCCTGTTTTTTGACAAATGAAGGTTTCAGTCCCGTAACTATCCCAGCGCTCAGTAAGAATGTAGCACACTCTGCTCCCTGGTCCTACACCTTGCATTACAGGCTGATGTTCAGCTATGTATCCTATAGGGGACAGGTAGAAGGGCAAACTGAAACTTCCAGAACAGGGAGTTCCTGTACAGATTAATTCACTGTCTGGATTCAGCTAACTGGTATTTTCAAGTCCATTATCTTAGAACAATAATGCCATAGAACTGCAAAATGACCTGCAAACCAGTGCTTTGGAATTCTCATGAGGCTGAAACAGGTTTCTGCTTTTAATTATTTCAAGGCAACTTCTCAGAGAGAGTGAAACTTAATTCTTGCCTAATGAACAATACACATTTCAAATAAAACCTATTTAAAGTTTTTAGGTCCAAATCTTTAATTGAATTGATAACTTTAATAACATTTAAGGTCATGACTACACTTGTGCCGCTGTAAATGCAGCTACGTGAACACTCTATGCCGACGGGAGAGAGCTCTCCTGTCAGCATAATAAAAACAGCTCAATGAGCAGCGGGAGCTATGTTGGCCAGAGGGTGTTTTTGTTGTTGGTTTTTGTTTTGTTTTTTCCCCACGCTCCTGAGGGGAAAAAGTTAGGCCATGTCTACACTCAAACTTACATTAGCAAAAGTCAAATGTTGCTAAGGAATTCTTTTGGAAAAAAAAGTTTAACCTTTTCATATTTTTAAGGATGTGTGTGTCGAAAAAAATATTCTACCTAACAGTCCATGCTTCATGCCTAACTTTTAAAAAATTAGAACGTTCATCTTTAAAACTTCCTTTCTCCCAGCCCAAATATAATATTTATCTCTAAATTGGATGCTTATGATTAGGAGGAAAAGAGTGTGTTTATTTTTTAAGTTCCATATTGATGCTGCAGTTGTTGCTTCCATCTTGAGTTAAGCCTGTCAATGCAGGTTCAGAGGAAATGGGATTTTTGTTTGTACCTTATTATCATGTTTGCTCCTTCTGGGCTTTTGGTGCTGTCAACATAGCTCAGGGCTCTGAATGTTATAACTGCCGGTATCTCCTTATGATTGGGTTTCATTATTGAAATCCAGTAGCTGCACCCAGAAAGAATCTTTGTTTTAATCTTCAACTTAAACATGGGGAGGAATACATTGTTTCATGACCTGGCGCCTCCCATGTTCTTTTTCTGAGGTCTTCAGGTAACTTTTTTTTTTTTAATTTCTCTTATCCAGAATTTTGTGTGGTGGTGGTGGTGCGGGAGGATCAGTGTTAAAAGACTCTGATTCTACTTGTTCTCAGGAGAAGTTTTTTGTTTTTGTTTTGTTTTTTACTAGTTTTTGTGTACAGCATTAGCTAATTACTCAGTTGGCACTTGCATATCTAAAATAAACAAATTGCCAAGCAGTTGTTCTGTTTACAGTAGCCTAATTGCTTTTTGAATTGAAAAGCATTTATACTTTTAACCATAAACACTAGTTACTGTTCATGTGTGCAGGAGTTCCTCCCCCCCCTTATAGAACTGTACAAATATCGGATTTTATGATGTCTAGTATGCATCTGGAACTATTCCGTTTATATGTGATGAGGAAGGGTTTTCTTGTGGACTTGGAGATGGGACACCTGTGGACTTGGAGATGGGACACCTGAGACATTGGACATGTTGGCCACAAGAGGGAAACCTTCCTGTTTGTCAGTGTGGCCTAAGTGTGACATGAATCTGGGCCAAGACTTCCAAAAGCAATTATTGACTAAGTGCCACAACTTCTGGGTGCCTGATTTGAGACAGTTTAAAGAGGCTTTACTCAGAGGGTGGATGCTCATCGCTTTCTGAAAATCAAGGCCCCTTTAAGTTGGACACCCAAAGTTCCTATCTGTGCTTTGGAAATCTTGGCTTTATGTTTTGACCCAAAATACCCCAACATAAGTAAAATACAGCTGAATACCAAAGACATGATTGAAAACAGACCAAAAGCTTCAGGGCTTTTTTTTTTTTTTTTTTTTAATTGACAAGCCCTATGTCCAGTGAATCCAAATGTAAGTTTGTGCTCCTTGATGCAAGGGGGAGGGGGAAAGCTCATTTCCTGGTAGCTAATCATTTTCAGCCTTGTTGAAATACAAATGCCTAATCAGTCAGGAGATGCTTGTTTTTTGTAGGTGTTCATAAGCCTCTGTCAGATCGGGAAACTAACTAGCTGGAAGCAAACTAAACTCACTCAGTAATTTTTCTCATTACCTGTAAATCTTAGATATGGGAAGGCTTGTTGGATAATTTAGTCCATCATTCCACCTGCCAGTTCAGCATGTTCCTGAGTACTGTCCAATCTAAAAAATTGTGAGCACATGTTTAAGTTCAGTGTCATACATGTTGTTTGGTAGTCCTTAGTTATACAAGAGTGTAACATAAGTAGACAGTGTTCAATTTCATCAGCTTCTACCTTCTCCCCCTTAGTGATACGGAGGGTCTGATCCTGCACTGTTAAATTTGGGCTGGTGTGAAGACTTTGTTATTTAGTTTGCAAAGTTCATGAAAGCTTCAGTGAAGTGACGGATGATAAAGGTCTATTCATAATAGAGACTCCCTGAATCCTCTCCAGGGTTATAAATTACTTTTGTTAAGGGTAAATCTGGTTAAATTTGAGTTTCCTTAAACAGGTAAATTCTTTGATATGGAAGACTGAATAATACCAGAGGTATGTTTGAAAGTTACTGTCCTGCTTTTAAGCCTGGCTTTGGACAGAGCATCTGGGATTTCAATTTTTCATATTCTGGATGCCCGAGAAAGACATTCTTGACGTCTCTATTGGAAGTCAGTAGTTTTGACCTCTACATTCTCCAGCGTACAGCTGTGATGAACATTGATGCCTTTTCTAAAGTAAAATGATCTTAAAGGCCTCTTCCCTAGGGAGATAACTAGTGCACTGCTGTGGGAAGAGTAGTTCACGTCCTGTGTTATCCAGTTTCTCCTACCCAAGTCCTTCTTCTCTGGACATGTGTGTTTTTTTTTTTTTGTTTTGTTTTGTTTTTTTTATAACTGAAAATTTTAGTGTGTGTGTGTATGTGTACTCAAAAGCTACAATACAGTAAGGCTACGTTTTTTTTTCAACCCTGATTTCATAAAGTCAGGCTACTAAATCGATATTTAAGGACTGAAATACGTGGCTGGATTTCCCCCCTCCCCCCCAGTAGTGCTGAGTATCTGCAGCTCCCACTGACTTCAGTGTTTTGCTCAGTAAATGTAAAGTGGTCCTCATTGTACGTGCCCGGGTGTATGTGTGTGTGTGCCTACATAGGGACTGTGGAGCCTGACTTCAGGAACCCAGATCTGTAAATCTTGTCATAATGCTGAAGTGTGCAGTTGAAATCCAACCGAGGAAAAGGGAAAGATAATATTTCTACTGAAGCTCACTCAACCACTCTGTTACCTCAAGGGGAAGAAGGTAACGCTTCAAAGAAAATACTAGAGAGATGGTAGAGGGAAGATATAACAGGGAAAGCCGTTTTTCTCAGAAGCACAGACTCGGCTCCCTTCCGTGTCTGTCACCGGTGGATTTAGCTACCCATGAAATAGAATAAAATAAAGAGAAGACAAGATAATATGGTGCAAATAAAGGTAAGTGTATTAGGGATAAAAGGTACAGAAAACTGGGAAGAAGGGGGGGGGAGGATACAAGAATAACACAGTAAAACGGCAAAACCACGAATCAGTAAAACAGTGAATCAGTGACTGACTCTAAGAGCTTGGAGCTCAGGCCCATAAACCCTCCCGTGGGATTCTACAAAACAATAAACAATACCCCAACACGGAAACCTTTCTCCTATTGCTCTGGTGCAGCAGATGTCACGTACAGGCGTGATGCCCAGGACCTACAACTCTTGGACTGATTTAGAGTCCTTGAGGAGGAACACTGTGGAGTCCAGATGACTGATGGTTCTCGTTGCTGGCGAGGAGACCCTCTGGGATGATGGACACCAGGAAATGCAGGATATAGGAATGACGATGACAGGACTCCTCTTCCTCAAAACACTGCGGGATAGATGTTGTTGTTCTTCGATCTCAGCTCTGGAGCTCTGCGAAGACCCGACCCTGTACGAGCTGTCGCTGGAATGGACAGCCCCGCGCAGGCGCTGAACAAGTCCTTATATAGCCTTTTTGGCGGGAAGAGTTCTGAGGTGATGGAACGCTTCTGAGGTGATGGAACACTGAGGGTTAGACTTGGCGGGAAAAACCAGTTCTGACTGGTTTGAGCTAGAGTCTTTGTGGTAAACAAGTCCCCTTTCAAAGATGGAGTTCAAAGTCAGAGTTCATATACTCCATTTTGAATTTAGTTTAAAATCAATGATTCACTTCAGTATTTTAAAAACATCTTATTTATAGCTAATTGAAACAGTACATTCCATCTAACAACTCTGCATATCATGTATGTTTTCGGGCATATGTTTTAAAACCTCAAAATATTAAGCTCCACATCTGCGAAGAGAAACAAGAATGGACTATGCATCAGGTATACACTGTGGCTGTATGAGTTAATGTTGATGAAGGAGCCTTTAGCCAGCACACTGCTGCCATAAGCAGGCATAGCTTTATTGACTTCCGAGGAGTTGAATAATTTACATCAGTTATGAACTTGGCCCCTTGATTTTAGCTGTGCTTGACTTGGATTTTTAATTCTGCAAATCACAATGTATCTTCAAGGCACAAGAATCTTGGTTTGGAGCATGGTAAAGGGATAGTTGGTTACAGTGTTTTAGGAGACAAAACGCAGTCTAGATTCATATTATGCCTAGCAGTTGCTAATCCCGCCCCCCCACCCCCTCCACAAATGTTCCTAACTCTGTGCTTGCTGAGCCCAGACTTTACTTAATACGCTTGAACCCTACCTCTGGCAGTAAACAAGTTAATGTTCAATGAAATGGGAATGCTTATCCCACTCACAATGTCAAGGCTGTGCTCTGTAATAAGTATAATTTCCTGCTATTTAATTCTCCCTCCTGATGGAGGATCACTTTACTGTGACGCTTACATGTCAGTTCTCAAGAACAATACTGCCGGTTAGCGAGGGTTGGGAGTATTTTTATTTGTCCTTTTAAAACTAAGGCCTCAACCCTGAGCACCTTACTTTGGCACAGCTCCATTATGCGTTCCAGAGTGCAGGATTAGGTTCCAAGGGCATACAAATCAGCAGAGCTCTGTTACTACCTTCTTTCTGAAATCTGTCGTTCAGGGTACTAATCCAAGAATGACCCAACTGTTGAAAAACCATGAGTCAGGCACCACCTAACAACTGTCAGGCTGGCTAAAATTCATGAGATCTGAACAAATATTAAATTCAGAATTCTTTTTATTTGCCTTCTGGTTTTGGAACTTTGAAACTCTTTTCTGTGACTGTGAGGCAGTGGTGCTGGAACAATTTGTATAGTGGGGGTGCCGAGGGCCACTGAACCAAACTGTAAAAACCCTGTATACGATGGAAACCACTTCAAGATAGGGAGTGCAGCAGCACCTCCTGCACCTTCCAGCACCTATGCCACGAGGGTTTGAAATGTGCCTTCATTTTTTGAAAGTAACAGCTCAGACTCTCACATAATGGCATGAATCCAGGAGTCTGGGCTTTAAGAAGAAAATACCAGTTATCTGAGACTTGGGATTAAAATGGTGAGCGTCAGCAACACTGAGTGACTGTGTCTTAAACATGATTATGATTGTTTTGGCACTTTTGCACAGAATTGAATTTTATTTCATAGGGGGTTGACTTCCATGTTAACTGTATATTTTAAAGTCTGTTTAATCACTTAGACTCCTGGAAAACCACAACTGGAATCTTTAGGTTGTTGCATGGAGAATCTGCTGCCAAACATCTACAATAACGTTTCCCACATCTCTTCATTAATATTGTATTTCTGTTAAGATGGCTACTTCATATAGTGATGGAGCTGACAAAAATACTTACAAACCATGCTAATACTTTTACATTTAAAATTCCTGTGACCATCATTTCATTATATCCCAGGGCCCTTTCAAATTGCTCCTGAATGCACTAAGTCTGATCTGGAACTAGCACAACTGGCTTACACAGAGAAATCTTTCCTGGTTTAGAACAATACTGTAAGTAAAATGCCTTAAATTAAGGGGATCTGCTCCTTTCTTCCTTTTTCTTGAACCCCATTCTCCACCTGATGAGAATGTGCCTGGAATGGAATCTTTTAAGTGAACATCTGTATGATAAACTGGGTAAACAAAAATCATTGAATGGGACACTGTGGAGCTCAAGTTGTCTTTGCCCTGAGGTACCTATCTAAGTTTTCACTGCAGCATGGGCTGGAAAATACTCTTCTAACGGTAGAAACTACAGTCCAAACTTCCTGTCTCCAATACATCAATCTCCAGATCAAAGAGTTGTTCAGCTGGCCAGATGGTGACTAGACTCGTGTATTTTTTTTTTTTTAAATGCTTTTATCACTTTAAAGTCAGCACTTTCTTGGAATTGCATCAAGTGTTCACTCTTTGAATTTTTTTGTTAGTTTTTTGGCTTGTTGTCTATGGGGCTCTTACTCAGGGAATTCTTCTACCTAGTAAATACACTAACACTCCTTTTCCCTCTCTTTTTTTCCTAGGGCCAACAAGCCGGAAATGTCTGACAAGATGTCAAGCTTCCTTCATATTGGAGACATTTGCTCTCTATATGCAGAGGGCTCAACGAATGGATTTATCAGCACCTTGGGGTAAGGGAAGCTGTTCTCTTCCGTTGAAAGAAGTCCTTAAGTGTGCAGAAGACTGACAAGGCTGAGCTAGTAATCCTGAGTCTAATGGATATGGGTATTTCCTGCACCCATACATAATAGAATAAGTTGGGGGAATCTTCTGTAAAGACTTGTCATGTTTTGAAAATAGCCCAAAGCAATATAGCAGATAGAAAGTTATCACTTGAGAGGACGGAGGGGATAGGAATGGAAATAGTATGGTTTTACCATGGGATGGGCAAACAGCTTGCCACGGTTAAGTTACGGGGGGAGGGATGTGAGGAAGGAAGTGTGCTTCTTGCTTGGGAAGGAGCAGGCCCCTTGGCATAATCTGCTGATGGAGGATGGAAGGCAGCTTAGGTAGACATTTTAAAAGAAAAGAGTAGGTCAAATCGCATCTGTACCAGTACTTACCACTAATGACTGGTCCTACCTCTTCCGACATGCCTAAGATTTCTCATGTAAACAACATCATGCTTCTCCAACTCAAGGGTATTTACTTTTTTTGCTGCTGGGCGATAGCCCTGACTTGTTTGCTTCTGTTGCTTGGTGCACTTTCTTTGGTGGCCTGTCCACCCTGACAAACACCATACTACAGGCTTCCTGGTAGAGTAGCCATTCAGTGAGTCTTCTCAGAAACCAGTCCAGGCTGCTTCCTTAATCAACAAGCATTAGGTAGCCACTCTTCTAGGGCAAGGAAGCTTTCTCCTGGTGAGTGTCGTCAACTCCAGGAGAATCTAAGCTTAGACTAAAAAAATGACACAAACCTGTTTAATTTCACTCTACTCTACTGCTGCTTGGGGACAGCTCTTCACATCAGAGACTGGCACTGGAGCTATTCACTGGACAAAGCAGTGAAGGCTGGGAGAGGGGTAACAGCAGATACCTTCTCCTCACAGCAGTAAGAATGCTGAGGGAGGGCAGAGTAACTGGTAGACAGTTTACTGCTCATTCCTGGTTGCCATGGTAAAGTAACAGTCAGGAAGGTTGGTGGGATGAGGTCTAGAGAGACACACTGCTTCTCCCTTCCAGCAGTCATTGGGACCTGGGGGTGGGTGAGGTAGTGATAGTGGCTGCAAATTAATTCAGTGCCTACTGTCCAGATGTATGTAAGAGATAAAGCTTCTGAGGAGGGGAAAGGGACAGCATCTCCTCTCCCCACTTCCCAGCAGTTAGTGATGGTTGGCATCTTACCTGGATGTTGCCCCAGACAAACTTGTAGATTTAGTCCTCGAACTGTTAGGGTTCTGGAATAGTTGCTAAACTTTCTGAGTAGGTATGGGGATGAGTGGGTGCATGGAATCATCTCTTGGAGGGAGATGACTGAAAAGACAGAAAAGATAAATACGTTATGGGGAGGAAGATCCCGCAGTGGGAAGGACTCAGAAGAAAGGAGTTAGGAAAATCTAGGATGTAGAGAATGCAACTGAGGGGGGAAAGGGACATTAGTGGGAGAGAAAGAAGCAGGCACTGAAGAAGCACCGTGATCTATTATAGGAAAAAGAAGAAAATATGGGATGCTGCCAGAAGGGAAAGAAGGTATGATAAAAGCAAAGCATGTAGTAAGTAGGGTTGGTCGAATAGTATTTGGCGAACGTATTTGACAAATTTCCCAGGTACTCCTCAAATATGATTCATACTCTTTGCAGCATTCGACCAGCTGTATATCTGGCCAAATACTACTTGCTGAACGTTGGTGAAGTTAATTGAAAAATATATTTAACTATTTTATTGTTAAGGTAACCCGAAGAGTAAACAACATTTAAAAAAAACAAAGCAGGAAGTTGATTTGACAGTACATTTTAATTAAATACAGTGCACAATAAACAACTGGCTATGGTTTTGAGGGCAGCTATTTTTCACCATGGCTTCAAATTCATTCACAATATTTTAAGGTAATTGTACTGTAAAATGGTCATGTGTACTCTGAGCCAGATTTGAAATAGAAATCCCAATTGCTGTGTAAAACATGAAATTCATTAGCATCTTAATATCCCTTCATAGTCAAATTATCTTTGTCCCATAGTTCGCTTACTGTTTGACCTGAAGAAAATTAAAGCAACTCAGGAAAAAAATCAATGTAATCGTACTCAGTTGTTATGATATCAGGCTATCAAAACTCCAAGTTATGCTGTGTGTGATGGCTTATGCATACAGTTAATGAAGGATGGAAAACAAATACTGTTATAAATCCTGATGCTGTTCCATCCAAGTAAATCTATCTTTGAAGGATGTTCTTGTTTAATATTCCTGTGAGGTGTCTTCACTGCTTAATCTGAACTTCCTTTTTGCTATTTTCCAAATTCAGTGTTCTGATTATTCTAATTACTATTTTATGTATATAAATCTCATCTTGTGTGTTGCACACACTAGAAAATTATTTTCTTTATTTTGATAATCTACCATAGTATAGATAGGAAGTTCACCTTCTCTTAAGTCCATGTAAACGCCTCTGAATCAATTAATTTTCTATGCACTTCACGATTTTCCATAATTGTTGTCTCAAAGACATTCCCTGCATGTAACCAGCCTCTGCAAAGAACAGTTCTCCTATTCTAGATCTCAGGCTGTCTTTCCCAGCTGTTACTATATGAGACTGGAGTGTTCCAAACCTTCAGGACATTGGGGAGAACTGTGCTTTATGCACATGTTGAAAGCCTCTTTGACAGGTCAGTGGAAAGGTTTTAATTTGAGCCGAGAAGGTCAAACTAGATACTTTAAAATATTTGTTTACTGAGATGTTTTCACTGTATATGAAAAATAGAGGTGTTCATCAAAAATATACTTCCAGATGGTCTAAAAAATGTCCAAGGCTTAAGACTTGTGACAGGTTACAGCAATATACTTACCTTGTTTCCTTCGTTCCCTGGGAGTAGACACGCCCCCATGTCTTTGCCAGTACACGCTCAGAGAAGAAGCTCTCTGTTGGAACTCTCTGATGGAACGCCTTACAGGTGCAGTTATCCAATTCTACCCCCTTCCTGGTAAAGCAGGAGGAGGTTAGATTGATCTTCTGTTGGTACCAACCTTCACTGTGCTATTTAAGAAACAAACAAAAAAAACCTCCCACTCCTCCATAATTAAGCCAATTTTGACCTGACCCTGGCGGTTCTTTTCAGTGATGTATATTTGGCTATCTGGCTCCAAGGTGAAACCTTTACCTTTTGATGACTGGTAAGCAAGGATGCATCAATTATGCCTTCCTCTCTCTTTCGGGAGTGTGTTTTCCCTATGCTAATATAGTTTTGTTCCTGGCTTTTTGGACACTGAGGCTTCACTGGGGTAATATGTGATCTGATGCATTCATCATTTTTTCCCTAGTTTGCTGCCCTTTAATGGGGACAGGTTCATTACATATTCTCATATAGTGGTATCTGTCCAAGAAGTGACATTTGCTGTATAGTCTTTGCTCATCTAATTAGAATATGGACCAGTCTGTATGTTTCCCCAGGAGGGGACATGAGGAAGATGCAGTGAGCAGGAGTGATAACTTAATAATTGTCCCACCTGTCCAGCAGTGTGGTTCTGGACAACACAAACAAATTAGCTGCATGCTTCATAGAAAGATTTGGCATGAGTTGGTTTCTGGGAATTGTCTGTCCTCCGTTGAAGTGGCCAGCAGGATTGAGTATTGAAAGCAACCCACTTTGTGTCTGGTACCTAGGAAGTAGCAGTTGCAAACAAAAACGTCTTACCTGAGTTGCTCATTTCTTTGCAGCCTTGTGGACGATAGATGTGTTGTGCAGCCGGAAGCAGGTGATCTTAATAACCCACCCAAAAAATTCAGAGGTAAGGTTATAAGTTTACTTACGATCCTCTTTCAAATCTCTCCTTAAAACTCACCTTTGCTGTGATGTCTGCAAACGAACTTGGTAAGTGTTAGGTTGCTGGTGGGCTGGTACCCCCTGCCTATCATGCTGACTAATATTGTCTCATAGTTTCCTTGTACTTCTCCCTCTGTCTGTGTCTACCTGCTGCCTCTTGTCTTATACTTAGACTGTAAGCTTTCTGGGGCAGGGACTGTCTTTTGTTCTCTGTTTGTACAGCGCCTGGCACAATGGGGTCTTGGTGTACTTATTACCCTAATAATTTAAAGATCCCCTATCTCTGGTTCAGAACGACAGCTGCATATGTCATGTTTTAGAGTCTTTGAGCTAGTGGCCTTCTGTAGGTGATTTAGCATCTTCCTGTGAACCTGTCTTTTCCACTGGCAATGACTTAAACTTAGTCCCAATGTCTTTCGTGGTGTGGAGGCACATTGCTGTTTTATGTATTGAGCAACTATTTCACAAATAGTTGGCTTGCATAGGTTTAAGAACACATTTTGGGTGTGTTTAGTTTAGGCTGGTTTTCTTATCGGGGCAAACAGGATGCAAACAGGTTTGTTTCATTTCCTTTTCTCCATATTTAATTTGGCTCCTTTATGACATACAGAGAGCATAAATAGGTTTAGTATTGGACAGACAGAAACTGAAAATGACAGAAAGTAAGCCTAGGAAAGAAAATGAAAGGGAGTGAACCTGGTTCGACACAACCGCTCCTGTTTTGACCTCACCAAGTACTAATAAGTTTAAATTTGCCCTCCTGCCCCGCACCATGAAATTAACCCTAAGAAAGATAGGCTTGGAGTAAAAGCCTTTCTCTTTCAGATCTTAGATAGGCAGTGGCAAAAGAAGACCATAGTGACTTCTCCTTGTTTAAACTAATTTTTGAATGGGAAGGGAAGAAATTAATGTGGGTCCCTTCTCAGTTAGTTTCTTAAATTCCTTCTCTGTGCCCCACTCATTTTTAGTGCCTGAAGTTCAAAGAAACTGAATAAAAGATTCATTTATCTTGTATTGCCTCCTAACCCTTGCTAACAAACAGAAAATGAGCAAGCTGGTTAAAGAGTGGGTGTGTAAAATGTTTGCCCTCTCTTCATTGGGTGTATTCTGCAGCACACTACCTTCAATTTGTGTTTGCTACCCTGTTTCTTTAGGTCTGGAATGACATTTTTTGAGACGTGTGGAGTGCCAACAATCCCATTGAAAATCTGAGAGCTGCAGGTGATCAGCTCCTTTGAAAAGTCATGTACCCTCTCCATTGCTGTCTGACTTTTATGACCGGCTCCAGTTTTTCCTCCCTCACAATTCAGAACACTGATGAGATCACATAGATTAAAAACAGCCTGTAAAAAGGGAATTGGGATAAATGGGTTATTGCTGTTAAATCACTGTAAAGTGCTCTTTTTTTTTTTTTTCTCCCCTGGGTGCTTTAATACTAAATGGCTAATTGGTGTACTTATATGCAATGCATTGACTATGCTGAAGAAGTGGTCTAGAGTAGTTTTAGCACTCAATGTTAAATTAGCCAAGGAAAGTGGAATGCTGCTGTTCTGGATGTTGTCTCATGAACTGGAATATATGACGCTAAACAAATTTTGATCTTAGCATAAAAGACTAAGGAGGAAAAAGAACTGACTTGACTAGGAAGAGCCAGAAAAGGTGAGAGGAAGAATAGAAAAAGACATAATTATCACTCACGTAGCTTAGCAACTACAGGTAGGTATAAGTAGCTATCACACATTTTGTCCAACATATAAAACATTATGTTTGGAGGTTGCTTGTAAATTATTAGAGGAGAAATGAATAATCTGACAACCATTTCAACCTGTGTAGAAGCAATTTCACCAAAGACTTCACGGGGAAACCTATGTGTTCTTTCCTTTTAACAGTTAACGGCAGTGGAAGGTATAAAACCTTAGCACAATATTCTTTATACGTTAATTCCCCAAAAGATCTTAAAAGTGTGTAACACCTCTTTGCCTATGTATTTTTATATGGCCTCCATCACCACTACACTGGAGCATTTCAGGTTGACTTCACCACCTTCTGAGCGGTAGGGAAGTATTTCCTCATGTATAGATTGTAAATAGAGGCACAGAGAGAGTAAGTGACTTGCCTGCGGTCATGCAAGAATTCGATGGCAGAGCCAGGAGTTCAATCCAGGTCTCCTGAGTGTCAGTCCAGTGTCTTAATGACAAGAGTGAGCATCCCAGCACAAGGGACACCGATACGTCACAGCCTACGCTGTACACAGACACTAGAGGAAAGTCAACCTCCTCTTGAGTGGAGGGCAACAGCAAACCAAGGGCTGTAGTTGCACAACAGGAGAAACTTTGGCTGAAGAGACACAGACACCACTTAAGCTTACAGGTTCTTTAAATAGCAGATGATTTGATATATATTAACATCTCTAAAGAAAAGCTCTCCTGAACTCTGCTCGAATGGCACCATGTGGTCCCAGAGTTTAGGCTGGTCAAACTTGAGGCTTAGGACCCTGTGATGCTTTCTCAGAGCATCCTGAACTGTAAGCTGCCTTGTTACCCCTCTGCCTCAGTGAGAGAGATTTGCTGCTGCTAAACTGTACTTCAGCTGCCTGATGCTCCAATCCATTAGCCAGCCCAACAAACTCCTCAGGACTCTGCCAATCCTAACTTTGCCTTGCAGGTTAACTCTTGGTGTACTTCAGTTCCTGAACTCTCCCGAAGTGTTCCCCTGCAGCATCCAGACTTGTCACTGGGCGCCCACAGAAATACCAAGTCCATTGTCTCCAGAGAGACAGAATACACACCAGCCTGCTGGCTCAGCCAAGGGTGCACGCTTCACTTAATAGAATAGCACTGAGGTGGATTTATAATAAAGCAAGAATAAATTCAAAGTGATACTATGCAGAGATAATAGAAACTGATTACAAATAAAACAGAAGTATAACATGCTTCTAAGCGACTACATCTAACCTTAGCAGGCGTCAAGCTTTGTCTAAAACACAGTTTTCTCACCTCCAGTTACTTTTCAGCGTCCCCACCTTACATAGTTGGGGATCCACCATTCATAGATGCAAAGAGTGTTGACCTCTTTGTTCCCTTAGTGATGGATCACAAGATGCCCTTTTGCTTCGCCTTTATATTCTCCAAGGTTCATTGTCTTTGTCTCAAGAGTCACGCTGACCCCCTGGGGCTCAACATATGGTGTTCTCCGGGGTGCTGATGCCATGCAGTGTGTTCATCCTCCTGATAACTGATGTTTACCTCTGATGCAAATGAACTGCCCATCGTCTCTGACATTCCTGTGCTCCATTTACGCTATAGATACTTGCAAATCAACACTGCTTTGTCTAGGACAAATGTGTTTATAAAGTCTGCCTCCAAAACACACTTTAGGAACATATTTCCAGCACACTCACCTAATTCTGTGCACGCTGTCTGTACTTGCATCACACCATGATATTTTTGACCAGTGTGTCACCAGTTTTCATTTGATAGGGCACTCTTTACAGATTACACCTAAATACTATGTGTTATAAGTGTGTCCGGTCTGATGGAAATTCACAGAACAACGGGCCCGCTGCCAATTGGCATTGAGAGGGTCTTAGGGTGACACCTATGTCTATGTTGCAGCCGTTGGTACGAGTGGCAGTTCACTTAGACATATCCGTGCTGGCTGTACTCTACCTACCTCACTAAAAAATAGCTGTGAGGACTCTGCGAAGTGGACTGCACAACCCTGCTTGCCACCCCCCATCCCGCTGATATGTACTCGCTTGTGCGGCTGGCACTGAAGACTGCTCCATGGCACTCTTATGGCTATTTTTAATGAGCTAGCTAGACTACAGTTAGTGTGAATATGTCTGCCTGAGGTGCAAATCACGTAAACATAACCTTTGTCCTCAAGCTTTTCCCTCCAGCTAAAATATTGCAAAATCACTCTGGATAGCATTGGGACTAAAACAGGTAGATAGCACAGATACCCTTAATCTATGGGCTGTATCCAGTTCCCAACAAGGTCTCTGGTCTCTCACATGCCCTAAAACTAGGGCTGTCAAACGATTTAAAACAATTAATCGTTCTTAATCACAGTTTTAATTGCACTGTTATACAATAATAGAATACCAATTTAAATGTATTATAAATATTTTGGATGCTTTTCCTACTATCCAAATATATTGATTTCAATTACGATGCAGAAAGCGAAGTGTAGAGTGCTCACTTTATATTATTTTTGTTACAAATGTTAGCACTGTAAAAAAAGAAAAACAAAAGTAGTCTTTTTCAATTCACCTCATACAAATACCGTAGTGCAATCTCTTTACTGTGAAAGTGCAACTTAAAAATGTACAATTTTTTTTTACATAACTGCACTCAAAAACAAAACAATGTAAAACTTTAGAGACTACAAGTCCACTCTGTCCTACTTCTTGTTCAGCCAATTGCTAAAACAAAACTTGTTTTTTTTTTTACAGTGCAAATAATAAAAATAATATAAAGTGAGCAATGTATACTCTGTATTCTGTGTTGTAATTGAATGTGTGATAGTGATTTCACATGGTATTTGCTGGAGCATAGCATTAGGTGGGATCCAGTAGGCTGTAATGAGGCCTGCTCTCCATGAGACTTAAAAGAAGAGATTATGAAGATGCCGAAGTCTGATTTTTAGCTTGACTTGTGGGGGCATTCAGAAAGCCTTGCTAGAAGTAAGTGAATGTGGTTAATTACATTCTAGGTTTCCATTAGAGTAGGAGCCCAGGTAATCAAAGGCCAGTGATTTAGCTGATAGCATGTCTTCACGAACAGAAAATGTTTACATGTTGTAAGTTGCTTTACATCTTTGTGTGAGAATCTGCTTTCAAATGAGCTGTGCTTTCAGCTGTGCAGATGTCCGTTAATACTTAAAATTCACCTTCTCAATGGGAGATGTCAGAAACATGACTGTGGATTTCACTTTGATGGCTGATGCTCTTTATAAGAAGTGCAGAAACCTGCTTGAGCTTCTGTGGTCAGAGGTAAACTTACAAAGATATTTTTACTGCTGCATTAAAAGTAGTGGTAAAGAGATGCCTACGGCCAAATTCTCTGCTTGGATATGCATGCATGACTCATAGAATTCAAGGGAAAATGCATGCATATATTTCCAATGGCAGAATTTGGCCCTTTTGCTTTCACTTAGGTTTCAATATTTCAAGATTAAAAAGTCTTGTTGCGTAGATGACAATTAGTCGCATGTAGTGTGCTCTGAAAGCTCCACTGTCGACATGGCGACTTTACCTTTGATATCCTGATACATAGCTTTTACTTCACAACTTTTAGAATATATTCTGCTTTTGATGTGAGTAATGGTTCAGTTACATGTATAATCTGTTTGCTGGTGTAACTACTTCACACAAGTCTTTTTATAATAAATACCTCATAAGTATCATTAAGCACTAATATCACACTCACTACATGAAAATGTCCCTTAGAACTAATGACCTTTTTTGAAGGATTCTCTGTGTAGCTGAGAAGAGGGATAGTTCTTGGATTATTTTGCCCGCTAATGATTGATTCCTTATTAAACATTAAAGAGATGAGTTTTGAGGAAGAACTGGATAAGCATGATGCCTTGGTGACCCAGGATACAGAAGGAATTCCATCCCAAGGGGGAGATCAGAGTGGGAGAAGGAAATTTATTTAAGCTTTTGAGTTACTGTGGTCAGAAGTAAATTTGTAAAGGTACCATTTTGAGGGCCTTAGGGCTGGTTTTGTTGGGAGAGCAATGGAGAGGAGATTGAGATATCAGGCTGATATAGTTGGTGCAGTGGAAAGAGGGGATGAAATAAGAGCTGAAGTTACTGAGATGTGGGCTGAGACAGAATATTGCTGGGCTCCAAAGAAAAGGATAAGAAGCTTTAGTATGCTGCCGTGATAAATTAAAGTATCAGATGGAAATTTGTGTCTGATGCAAGAAGCTCATGTGCTTCCCAGAGCTTTGAGGAAGGTTGTTAGTTCAGTTGTTTTGGTCCAAAGTCACTGTTTGGGTGCCAAGATTATTTCATGTTTTGAACGCTGGCACACCTTTACATCCTTCACCTACAAAAAATGAAGTGGAAAGACTGCTAGAAGACTGATATTTTTGTTGTTGTTTATTGCAGAAGCAGTTGACGAGTGGCCATAAGTTGGTGTTAGACAGCAGTTCTACGGCAGTGAGACTTAATATAAAAACTACTCAACATCTTATATATGATTTCTCCCCTCCCCAGTCTAATAAGTGGTGTTGCCCTTCATAGTGGCATTTTCTGCTTCAGTTAAGCAAAAATCCTACAGCAGAACGGCTTGTATGCTTGAAAAACATTCTGAGACTTTAAGAGTAGATTCGCTAGGGTGTCTTTGTTTTTCCCCATGACATCTACAACAAAATCTTTAAGAAACAGCATTTTATTTACCTTGCTTGAATATAGTCTCGGTACAAATGACATCTGCAGCAATAAAATCCTAGTTTCACAATTCTTAAAACATAAGCCAAATCAGTAATCTGTGCTATTTTTGGATAGTAAAAACTATCCACTTAGGCCAGAGGTTTTCAAACTGTGGGTCGTACCTCCCCCCGAGGGAGGGTGGCGAGCAGCGATGCCAGACCATGATGGGGCTCAGGGTTCAGCGCAGCAGGGCTCGGGCAGGGAGTACTACCTCCACCCCCTGACTCGCCTCTTTTTGTCTTGGGGGGTGGGGAGTGAGCACAACCAAAAATTGTAACTCAAAGGGGGAGCTCAGCTCAAAAAGATGTTTTTTAAAAAGCTGGGATCACATTTTATTCATGCTATCAAGGCTGTTTGAATAGGATTGTGACTCTCATTGTAGACCAGGGTTAGGCAACCTATGGCATGCGTGCCCAAGGTGGCACGCGAGCTGATTTTCAGTGGCACTCACACTGCCCGGGTTCTGGCCACTGGTCTGGGGGGCTCTGCATTTTATTTTAATTTTAAATGAAGCTTCTTAAACATTTTAAAAACCTTATTTACTTTACATACAACAATAGTTTAGTTATACATTATAGACTTTTATAGAAAAAGATGTTCTAAAAACGTTAAAATGTATTACTGGCAAAACCTTAAATTAGAGTGAATAAATGAAGACTCGGCACACCACTTCTGAAAAGGTTGCCGACCCCTGTTGTAGACTCTTCCATGACACCTTTTTATATACACAGGTTTGTGCAGAACATATGAAATAATTCCAGTTGAATCTCTTATTGGTGATAGAGGGCTGAAAGTAATAATGCTTGTAACTTGCATGATTCTCAGAGGTGAATGTCTGTTTTACAGATGAGGAGGAAAGGGAGGCACTGAGAGGCTAAGTGACTTGGCCAAGGTCACACAGGCAGTGGGTAGCAGGGCTGGTAGCAAAACCTGGGTGTAGGATCTTGCCAGTCTTGTGGCTTAACCCTTGGCTCATACTGTACAGACTTAATGTGCTTTTGCAGTCTTTTTTTATAGGCGTGTTTGTTTCCCATCAGAATTTAGCAGTGCAGTAAACCTGTATGTTAACATGATGGAAGACGTCAGGGCTTGCCAAGTAGCCTCCCTCTATTGCTCAAATATATTTATTCAGGACATAGATCCTATTGCAACCTCAAATGGACTGAATAGTTTGTAATAACTCCATTGCAGTATAGTGAAGAAAAAATGTGCTTGTTGGGTTAATTTATCTAGCTGCCACCTCCTTCACAGAACATTGTTTTAGCTGTTGCTGGGCAACGCTTCTTTTTGGCAAAACATTCAAGGAATAAGCCGGTATCTCTCTTAGAGTTAAAATGCCCTCATAGCGAAGCAGAAGATGAGAAGTTGAAATTCTGTTTCTTCTTTGGATCCTAATCCATGTTGTTTCTGAGTAATGGTGTCATGAAGCATTTTATTGTGCTTATCTAGTAGTGTTAAGGCTAATGTTGAACATCTCAATCTTTGTAACTAGAGTGTGTATTTGAAATGAAGCTGGATAGTAGAGAGAATTTCTAGTATATATGCTGGCTGTCTTGATGGGATTCTCTTAAGTTATGCTCCACATTCAGTTAGATCGATATATATCTTTTTAATACAGAGCTGAGGATTCTTAAGGATGCGCATTTCACACTTGCCACCAGGACTCAAAAGTTTGCACCCAAATGCTTTGTTTAATGTGAACCAAGTCACACCATGTACACAGGTTGCATAACTCCATAAACTATGGCACTTCCGCACGTTTCTTGACTGTATATTCCCATATATTGGAATGCTGAATATTTTTGAATTAAGAGCTACAATGAACTCGCCTTTTAGTTCAAGTGTAGTATACCTGTCCTCAAAAATGTGGGCCATTTGATATCTGTTTAGCTTCACCTAAAAAGAGTTTTGGAAAATTTCAGTTCTTGTGTATATGTATGCATAGATTCTCTCCTCCCTACCATCACTCTGATGAGAGTAATCAGAGCAGTTTGGGTTGCTGTATATGACCTTTTGCTCCAAAATAGCCTGCATTTGGTGATTATCTGGCTACGCTGCAAAGAGCATCTGTTTTGATAAGAGTTTGGCAGAGGATTGTTCATGGAATGATGGGGAGTAGAGAGGGTTATTGTTTGAATGTTCATATTAATTATCCGGGTATCTAGAACTCACATGGGATTTTTTTTTCTTTCAATTTAAATTTATCTGGTAGTGGCTCAAACATATTTTGGTGACGGTGAATTAACAAATTAAACTAGTAGCACAAACTTTATGCGTGGAGTATGCAGAAATGATTTCAGTCAGATTTACTGTACTGTAACTTTTGGAAAGTACTCTTCTCATGGTCAGCATGGTGGTTTTGGATATTGGCAATGTGGTTCCATTTCAGTTTTGAAATTCATGGGTTAGATTGAGATGTGCTCATTGAGTATCTGAAGATTAAACAGGGTGAAGTCATAAACACCTGCTTATTACACTGGATTTTTCTTACCTGTCTGACTTATAACATTTTAATGCTGTCTCTTAGTCCTTCACGACATCTCTGCTGATGTCGTGGTCTCTTATTAAACCAAGAAACTTTTTAAGAATGGAATTCTGTTCACATGACTGGGGGAAAACGTTATCCAGGGATTTGGAGCAATCAAATTTTTGAATTGCTCCGCTCCGGCTCCGGGCATAAAACCTACTGATCCGCGCTCCAGCTCCGGGCTCTGCTCCAAAGCCCTGTGTTATACTAAATAATGACAAATTTAGGTGCTTAAGACTTTTGCACTTTTTTGCAACTTGCCAATTAGGTGATGTGCCAAAAAGGCCTTAGACTGTGAAAGGAAGCGCTCATGGAGCATATTCTATGAGTGGATGTTGCATCTTCAAAAATGCTGATCACTTTAGACCATACTAGAACGGCAGTGGTTTGTTCTACCATTCCAGTTGATAGCATACGTAATTTAAATACATACCATCTTCCTGAAATTTTGAACTCTCAACATGAAAGCCGTCTGCCTGTCTATGGTAGAATTTTATATAGCACTTATCACTCTGGCATCTAAGTGGTGAACAAAATTAAAGGTTCTAAAAGTATAGTCTCATGAGCTAAAGCAGAAATGCATTTTTTAATACCCACCCAAATGTGAAAATGCTGCATTGGACATATATTGGAAAAGCCAAAAAGGACTCCTTTAAACACCAGTGAAATGCAGTAGACTGAGCTTTTGTGGAGAGAAATGGTAGGTAAAAACAGTACAGTGCTTGCAACTTTACAACAACATTTGACTGCGGTTGCCCCAGAGAAGTATCTCAGGCACTGCAGTTATATTTGTTACGTGAATAGGGGTGTCCCTCAGATACTTCTGTGCCAGAACTCGTGATCTATTCTGTTCTAATGAATGATGTCCAGTGTCTCCAGCTTGTTTTAACATTCAATGAAGAGGAGAGGACTTGCCCCGTCTATACAAATGTGGTTGGAATATAGAGTTTATATACTAACTTCCATAGATATTAGGAGCTAAATTCTGCCTAAGATATGCAGGGAGAATTAACTTGTATGAGACTTGAATGCAGCCGTTCGAGGGCAGAATTTAACATAAGAAACAAGGAATTCTCATACTGAATTAGCCCCAAAGTCCCTCTAGCCCAGTAAACTGTCTCTAACAGTTCTTAGCACCAGATACTTTATTGGTGGTTTCCGTCAACCTTTCTCTAAACAGTTGTGGGGTAATCTGCCTCCCATGAAGCTCTTACTCTAATTTATAACAGTTAGACTGATTTGACCTTTGACGGATGAGATTTTATGTCCTCCGCAACATGTCTTTTTATTAGCATTAACTATTATAATACTAGGTATTCCTATAAGCTCTATAAGCTCCCAATACCTTTTTGAATCCTTGAATTTTGCTTTTGGGGGGGAAATACTTTTTATTAGTTTGATTTTTTTTTTTTTTTTTTTTTCTTTTCTTTCCCATTCTGTTCTGTGGGAAGAAATGGAAGCTTATTCACTATTGGCCTGTTTCTTAAGGCAGGCTGGCATTCTGTAGCTGGCTCGGTGACTTGCCGTGCAGCTGGAAATGGGAGTGACATTCAGTACCTTGCTTCCCATCTTATTGGAGCTTGGGTACTTCGCTGGGATGGCTGCCTTGTCTGTAGAATATCTTAACAGTGACTCTCCGGAGTGGTGTTGCTATATTTCCTGGAGAAGGAGCACCAAGACGGTGTTGTCAGGGAAAGTACATGGGAAACAAATTGGTATGGACAGGCTCTACTCTCTAATATGTCTCCTTGCACAGGAAAGTTTACAGGTAGGGGGAGGGAAAATGAGAGAGACCTCCCTGGCATACAATGTGAATGCTGTGTGGATTGGCCAGGTTGAGCTCTCCCATTGATTTGCACTGGGACCGAGTATTGTGGTTAACATGCAGCATTCAGCCAACTATGGGTTTTTTGTTTGTTTGTTTTTCATTTTAGACAGGCTCATGTTTTGCACCTAGATAAATGAAAACAGATATAGTTTTATAAATGATGGAGCAAACGTCATCAGAATATACAAGGGTCATAAATATACACTGCTGGAACTTTACATGGGAGGAATGCTGGGCTTGTGCTTAAAGAACTAGACAGGAACTCAGAGCCTGCTTTTTCTGAGTTCCTGTCTTGAAGAAGTGAGGTTTTTACCCACGAAAGCTTATGCCCAAATAAATCTGTTAGTCTTTAAGGTGCCACCAGACTCTTTGTTGTTTTTGTAGATACAGACTAACACGGCTACCCCCGATACTTGTCTTGGTGACACTCACTCTGTGGCTTGGAGGAAGTCACTCGATCTCTGTCTCAATTTTCCATCTTGAAAAAATGTGGATAATCCCCTACTTAACAGGCAAGCTGAGAGAATAAATTCATTGTTATTAGTGACGTGGTTGGGGAAATGCCTTCACAAGTACCTTAGTGGTACTAAAAAAGAAGTAACTGAAATGCTCACTAATTTAATTTTTTTTTGTATCATCTGGGTACTGTAAATATATTTAAACTTTTTTTTTCCTTGCTGAACGTCCAGGTAGGACTGAGGGAAGGCTTGCCAAAATCCAGAGTTGAGCTGTTAAGTGCAACAGTAATGTTAAAACCTAGTCCCAACCTTGTAGACAAAAGAATACTGTGCCTTTGTTGCCATAGTTTCAGTGCAAAATCTGACCTTCGCTACAATAACATTCGGTTAGAAAGAACTTAGCTAATCAGTTTTCTAAAATTAGTGTGTTCCCTAGTACATAAGCTGGTATGAACAGGATATTTAATGAAATATTATACTTAGTTACAAGAGCCCAAGGGAATGAAATGCCTTGATGAGTTGTTAGAGGGGGGAAGGACAGACGGATGGACCAGATCAGTGCCTATCCCCCTTTTAATACAATCAGAAGTACTTTGTAGTTTGTGGCCTGCTTATTATTTAAGGTAATTCTATTGTTCTGTTCTCCTCTGCAGCTGGCCCTCCTCGCAAACACACTTAGCTTTCTTCCTTAATAAGCTTTCAGACTCTCCCCAAGCGAATAGGGGCACCTGAGCCTCTGAAAAGTCACTAAGGATGCTGATTAATCAAAACTGATGGCTCACATCCATACTGGGAGTATTAATATAAAACTTTTCAGAGGACTTCAAACAGTTACAGTAACCTAAAACAACAACTTAGTGGTCTTCATCCATGGGTCTCAAGCACTTCGTGAAGGGGTAGATATAGCCTCTATTTTATATGCAAAAGTTGAGGGGAAATACTGAGGCAGAGGAAATTAAGTGCCCAAGGTCATATAGAGGTTGTTGGCAGAGATGGGAGTAGAACTTCCAGGTGTTAGACTCTACATGTCTGTATTAACCAGTGGGGTGTGCTGCCTCCAATTACACACCTGATTCTCCAAAGTGCTGAGAAATATGAAAATGAAATGGAGCTGGAGGGCAGCGCCTAGTATGCTAAAATATTGCATTTGGTATTTTTTTAAATAACTTCTCCAAATTTTTCAGAGTTCTGAGATGCATAAAACTCTGTTGGATATGGAATAACTTAAGATAATGCATCTATCGTGTTCTGGGGAGATAGCCCCTGCTTCACTGACCAGCCCTGGGATGGGATATATTTCTAACTCAGAGCTTCATCTGGTCATGAAAACTGTAGCTGAAAGACCAGTCTGTTAGCAGTCATAAAAGTTATTATGTATTTTGAACCTGTCTTGAACACACAGATCAATCTTACTGGAGCCCGAGGTGAACCTTGAAACCCTCAACCCTATCTTGTGTGGGTGTTTGGGCTTGGTAGGGGAGGAAGAGACAGACAGAGACCAAAATAAATGGGGAACCGAGCTATTTTCTCCTGAATTTAAAGACTTGATGTTTCACTTGAACAGGAAATCAGATGCAAAGATTGAAAGAATGAAAAAGAAAATTAGACTTCCCCTTGAAGGAAAGCTTATTGAAAGAGCTGATTTGGGCCTGTTCTGCATTGTTCATTCCTGTTCCAGCTCTTGTGCTCTGTTCCCCAACCGAAATCTCTGCTTCAGCTTTACTGAATCTCTATGCATTTCTGTTTTTTTCCGATTTAGGACTAGAGCAGCGCTGATTGGCAGCCCTAGACTGAAGCCTCCTGTATGCGCAAAAAATGCACAGCACAGGTAGCGGTAGTGCAAGTTTCCCAACACTGCTACACTAATGTGCCTCAAACTTGACCTTGAGAAGAACCATCTTGGGGGCAAAATTATCCACTCATTTTGGGAAGGAGGGTCTTGGTGTCAGTACAGGGAGTAGAACCTAGGTTTCTAGACTTGGTGCTCAGGACAATCTGCTGTACCACATTTTCCCCCTCCCACCAGATAATGCTTTCTGACTGCTTGCTTTTTTATATGTGATCACAGCGTGATAGCAAACTTTTTTTTTTTTTTGGTGGTTAGGGGATGACTCCACATGATTGATTGATACCCCACATGACTGATCCTCTGCTATGTACACCCCCCATTTGGTGACTCCATTTGGAAATGGTCTGGGCTACTTCTGAATCAGTCACAGAGATTAGTGTGGAACTCTCCCCTTTTCAGCTGATCCACTCTTCAGTTAGGGCAAGTTCATCATTCTTGACCATTTTAAATGGCTAAATATGAATGTAAAGTAAGTCCACTGTTTAACCAATCCCCTGAAATTTTACTTTATCACATGTTAAAACTGTCATTCAGTGGTGCCTGGAGGCAGAGGAGACAACAAATGGTAGGCAGTGTTAAGGAAAGCAGCTGTTATTGCCAGAAACATTCTCCTGTAATATCCTAGATGTTCTCTGACACTTAAATGAGTCAGCTTTCAAGAAACTGCTCCTATTGGCTCCTTCTTAGCTTTGCTTTTGCTAGATGCAGCTTGCAATTCCTTAAGTAGCACATAGTTGCAAAAAGATGTGAACTACCCACTACTCAATTCCAGTACAGCTACTGTAATTCAACATGACTATAAAACAAATGGTGAAATTGGTGTGCATATCCTGCAGTTTTATTCCAGGCTTCTGATTTATGAGCTCTGAATAGAAAATGGCAATTCACCTCCACGTGTCAGGAATGAGAGCCCATGTAAATTTGCATCATGTATATCTCTGGGTCTACTCTCAACCTGGTGAAGCTTACAGGATAGGCGGTGCGGATGAGGGTTGAATTAGTGTTCATACAACTCCACTTTGGTGGAAGATGAGGAGAGAATTGCCTTTGGGTTTTTTTCTTTCCTCCATTCTCAAATACAAGATACGATTTTCTTTCTTTCTTCCACCTTGCCTTAATTTTTTACAATATGCCCATCTAGGCCTTTATGGGGGAAATCCGGTTTAATAGGGATGAAAGCAACAGATTCTATAGAAAAGCAGTAGGATTTAAATAGTCTAAAATCCCATAGAAAACATTTCATTCTCTAGTCAGTTCTGTAGTGGTTTTTAACCTTTCTATAGTAGAGACATAACTTCCATTAAAAGGTTATTTTTAGACCACCTTTAACGTCCTATTAAATTCTATAGGACATAAAGCTCAAATAATAACCGTTTTTAAAATACGGTAGAACAGCAGAGTTACGAGCTGACCAGTCAACCACACAGCTCATTTGGAACCAGAACTATGCAATCAGGCAGTAGAGAGGGTTTTAAAAAAAAAAAAAAAGTAGTGTTAAACATAAACTACTTAAAAAAAAAAAAAGGAAAGTTAAAAAAATTTGACAAGGTAAAGAAACAGTTTGTGTGCTTGTTTCATTTAAATTAAGATGGTTAAGAGCAGCATTTTACTTCTGCATAGTAAAGTTTCAAAGCTGTATTAAGTCAATGTTCAGTTGTAAACTTTTGAAACAACAACCCTAACGTTTTGTTCAGAGTTACAAATATTTCAGTTTTATGAACAACTTCCATTCCCGAGGTGTTCATAATGCTGATGTTCTACTGTAGTTAATGTAAACGTAAGCAGACTCAACCTAGGAATAATCGGTTAAACACCTTGTCTTAACCCCTTAAGCTAAATCCTCAATGAGAAGGTTCCCCCTTGTACATATGTGTGTGGAGTGGTTGTAGCCGAGTAGGTACCCAGCATGGATCACGGGATCAGGGATGTGTAGTCTGCTCCTTCTGCCTATGGCCAGCAGTCCTGATCTTCTCAGGACTGTCTTCGCAGTCAGATACAAGGGGAAGTACTCTTGTCTAAGCACAGGCAGAGGAGCAAAGCATGATTCTGCACATAGATCCAGCAGTGTAAATAGTGTAATCCCAGCAAAACATTGTCACTTGAGCTGTCTATGGGGCTTGTGAGCTCCAGCATTTGACATATTGCTGTCAATAGACTCCTTTGTCCTTTCAATTTGAGAATATGGCAGTTCCATTTCACAATGTTTTCAAGGTAAACTAAGGTATTTAATCTGCTAACATCTGAGTCTAGGACTGATTTTTCTCCTTTGACTGTTGGTGCATCACTAGCATCTGAAGAAGTGCAGGGTGCTTCACTGGCTTCTGAGCAAAGGTCAGGGTGCCATCATTAATCTGTAAAGCACTGTGGTTTGAGTCCTGAATATATGCAAGTCCTTCTGTTCTTCTCAGTAGCTGATCGCTGGAAGTATTTTTAAATTGTTAGGTGGGGACAAAGAAAGAAGGGGGCGGAGGGTGTTGAAGATTCTTGACTGGTAATCCCTTCACTTTCTGGCAATCCAAAAGGGAACCTTTGGGGCCTCTATTTGCTTGTTCTTTTACCAATGAAGGTCACTTGAAAACAGACACTAGATATTCATAGGAGTAAACTGAGAATATCATTGTGGTCTTCAAGACAGCATTATAGAAAACTGAAATTATTCTGAGCATCAAATCCTGAGCTTCTCAAACGCTCTTTTGCAAAACATACTATTTGTAAGGCCCTTCATTTTTACTGAATTTTTATTTTATTTTTATTCTTGCTGAGGAATTCCTGTTTTTTACAAATGCTATCATTTGTGTGGGGGGGGGGTGGGGTGTGTGTGGGGTGGGGGAAGAGGGGAGATACCTTTCTTTTACATTTTTTTTTCTTCACTTCCCATAATCTGAATTTTGGATGCAGCTCAGTAACCTAGGCAGACCCCTTGATCCCAGCTCCCCACTCGGCAGGAGAAAGGTTGTGGCTCAGTGACCTGGGTTGACCATAGGGGACCCCAGACCTGGCTCCCGCCTCTGGAAGGATAGATGGTGGCTTGGTAACTTGAGCTGCCCAGGTAACCAAACTGCCATCTCTTCTTCTGGAGCAGGACCAGAAGCAGAAGAGATGGAGGAGGCAGCATAAGGACATGGTACCCTTGCCTCTTCTACTTCTTCTGCCTCTGGGCCTGCTCTGGAAAGAGAGATGGTGGCTTGGTTATTTGCACAGATCCCAATATTTACCCAGAAAATTGTGAAGTTAATTTTTGGACCTATTTTTAATACCAATTAATTTGTGGGAAATTTAAAAACATAATAAAAACCAAAAATGAATGGTCTTGATTCACTTAAATTCTACAGATTCTTTTTACATGGTTTTATTTGGATCTTTAGCAGGTTATTCCTAAAGCATTGCACTTACCATTTAAACTTCAGTCCAGACTTACTGGTCATTATGAAGGATTCAGTCCAGACTTACTGTTCATAGGGAAGGATAAAACACAAATAAACCACTCTAAAGTTCTGAGTAGTTTCTGATTAGATTAAACTGGAGGGTTTCTCCAGGCTGGTGCTGGGGCCATGTGTCTCTGCATTTCCATCTGGCTGTACTCCGCTTAGTATAATTATGTCCAGATCTCCTTCCAAGCTAGTTTGCCCAGCCCTTGTTTAAATTCAATGTTAATAATTTTTGGTAAAAGTTAAAGCCTGGCTCAGAGAGGTAATAAACTAGTGTGTTTGTATGAACATGTCAAATAGTGACTGTTAAAAAGTGTTGTCACCTTGGTGATAATAAGCACTGTATTTCTGCAAGTCTTTATATCTAATGCATATAACTTGCACTGTCAAGTAAGAGATCTATAAATTAATATGCACCAGAAGTGAGTAAAACATCCAGTCATATGTGAAAGTAATTAGTGAAGAGTTCTCAACATGAGCAATTATCTTCTGCTTAGACTTTACAATGTGCATAACTTGATTAGAAAGATAACGTCTTGTATTTTACTTTGAGTTATAATGTTTGTTGTAGCTTTCAATCAGTTTCATAGAGCAAGCACTTGTCTTCCCCTAGATCTGCTGACAGCAGTAGGAAAGAGTTTGGCATCAAAAGAAATACAAAAGCAATAAGTATTTCTAGAATACCATTAGGATTCTCTCCTGGTTTAATTGGAACAAATTATCTCTCAGATTTCAAAGTGCTGTTATGCCAAGGGACTTTGGTAGCACTTACAGACCTTTTATTTAGTAAATAATGAAACCTTGATTGGTTGAGGTTAAAACTTATACAAGGGGAAAAAATAAATACAAAGCCATAGGCATGAGGCAGTCAAACTGGATGAGAGGGAGCAGCACTCCTGTAGAGGAAAGAATTTTGGCCAGATCTACGGAAATCTTTTTTCTTTAGAGCAGTGCATGATCCGAGCCAACACTAGCTAACTTGAAACAAGTGAGGAGGCAGAGTAGGGTATGGGGAGGGGGTTATGGTCCGCTAGTTTCTAGGATGAGGAAAGGTGTTCAGGGAGATAACTATAGCTGGTCTTGTGGCACCTTAGAGACTAACAAATTTATGTGAGCATAAGCTTTCATGGGCTACAGCCCACTTCTTCGGATGCATGCTGTCTGTATATGTATATTTATCTCCTCAATATATGTTCCATTCTATGCATCTGAAGAAGTGGGCTGTAGCCCATGAAAGCTTATGCTCAAATCAATTTGTTAGTTTCTAAGGTGCCACAAGTACTCCTGTTCTTTTTGCGGATACAGACTAACACGGCTGCTACTCTGAAACTTATAGCTGGTCTTATTAGTGATTCCAGTCATATCTGCTCAGTGTGCATTAAATTAAAGCTGTAGTGTGTTTTTGAAGAAGCCAAGGATAAAGACAAGATGTTATCTGCTTTTTCATAATACCATGTAGAAAGAATGCATATGCATTCCCTCCTCCCCCTAGAAGCCTCCTGATTGGAATTCTTAGAACCTGAGTATTTGGGAAAAATTCCAACTTGGACTCTAGAAGCCAGGATTCCGTTGAGCTGGGTTGTGAATTCACTGCTTTTCCTAGTAGCTTGCATCTTTTTTCTAGGACAGGAACATAGAAATGTATGGCAATTCCTACCATATTGGATCAGACCAATGATCCATCCAGTGCAGTCTCTGACATTGGTCAGCACCAGATGCTTTACAGGAAGGTGTAAGAAGTCCTGCAGTAGGCAGCTGTAGGGTAATCTGTCCCCCGGGGAATCGCCTCCTAACCCATAATAGAGAATGGTTTGAGTCCCAAGCAGGAGATTTTCTCTTCTGAAACTTTTTTAGTTAATAATTCTTGATATTCTTGTTAAATGTATAAGAATCCAATCCTTTTTTGAATCTTGCTATACTCTTGGCGCTTCAACAGCAAGCAAAGCTTTCATTTAAAAAACTATATATATATACAGGCACATATAAACATAACTCTTAGGGTTGCATAGAGAAATGTAAACTGATGCAGAAATGTCTGCATACTGTCTGAAACCGAAATCTCTGAGAGGTTCCTGTTCATTTTAATGGGTTTTTAACTCTGAAGCCTAGTAATGGAATCTAAATGTATAGGCTGTTAACTGTTTCACAGCTGATCACAAACTATATGATGAAGTTATGCACTGTGAGTTCATCTTTGGCCTCATGAGTGGGTGGAGTTTGAGTAACACCAATCTGAACCCCTTCCTCCCCACATTTTTGGCACTGTTTTTTTTTTTTTTTCCACCTCCCCTTGATAAATATCTACCTTTTAATCAGGTGCTAAAATAGGTTGTAGAAGGGTGTATCCAAGTAATTCAAAGGTGTTAGTGACCTCATTAACTATCCAAGTAAGTGGGCTTACTTTGCTTGCAAGAACACATGGTGTATCCCACCTTTTGTTGCTGAGGAAGTTTTTGGCTTCACTAACTGGACGAGGACTGTCTGTGTGCTTTGAGTGTGCTCAATACTGTGTGATGCATAAGAGAAGATGCTGTCCTGGTGCAAGGAAAGTAGAATCTCTAAATCAGAGCGACAACACCCTACAGAAGAATTTTACTTTTAGATGCTTTAGGGGATGGAAGGTCAGCTCTGATGGCAGTGTAGATTTTTAAGATGATAATGCTTGGTTATCGCTGAGATAAGATGAAGAGTAAGAAGAGCATAAATGTTTAAAGAGTAGCTTGTCAGGTGGGTGTCCTTGATAATAAAGAATGGCAGTGGGGGGGAAAAAATCCCAAATATAAACTGAAAGATTTAGTTCTATATTGATTTTCCCCGTGAGCCCCATACAGCCTCAGTTAGTAATTTTTGTTTTGTGTTTTGTTTGTCAATAGTTTTGATTTTCCAGTGATTTAAGGTAAATATTTTGGGGAAGGTTAGCTTGAGTGGATGATACCCTTACCTAGAAGGCAACCAGTCAACTCCAGGTATAATTCAAAGACCGATAAACCAGTTAGACTGCTAAATTCCAATGAGGTCTCTACAGACACACATTCTAATCCAAATGCAGAATTATTTGTTGTATAACATGTAGGGTTGCCAACTTTCTCTTTGCAGGAAACGGAACTTCCTTGCCCTGCTGTGACGCTCTGTACTTCAGGGGAACACCTTACACTCCTATGTTCATCTTTATAAAATGATTGTGTAGTATCCAATGCAAAGTTTGTCATGTTGGATGTCTTCGGAAGGCTCGTGATGTACTGAGCATTGTTGTTATAGTGATGTTATAGGTTATAATTTCATGTATATAGTTATGAGGCTGAAAATGTATACTCATGGCTTAAAGCAAGCCCAGACAAAAACTCTCCAGAAGCAGAGGGGCAATTCACCCCCCCATCAGGGTGTGGATGGGACAAACCCAGCCCAGCCTCACAGGAACAAAGGGCGCTGGCCTAGGCAACAACAAAAGAATCTTAGGCTCTCGAGGGAGTCACCCCTCTTCCTTTGGTCAGTTTGGAACTGCGATGAGGTAATGCTGACCTGACTCTGAAGGGCGGGGGAGGCAAAGCCAAGAGGGAAGAAAGGACATGATAAAAGGGAGAGACATTTGCCATGCTCTCTCTCTCTCTCTCTCTCTCTTCCACCTACACCTACAGACACCACCAAGCCACTGAAGTGCTGATCAAAGGGGAGAGCCTGGCTGAAGAGCAACCAACCAGCCTGTGAAGAGAAGCATCTAAGTTTGTAAGGACATTGAAAGTGTTAAGATCAGCTCAGAATGCGTTTTGCTTTTATTTCATTTGATCAAATCTGACTTATGTTTTGACTTTTAATCACTTAAAATCTATGTTTATAGTTAATAAGTCTGTTTGTTTATGCTACCTGAAGCAGTGCGTTTTGGTTTGAAGCGTGTCAGAGGCTCCCCTTGGGATAACAAGCCTGGTACATGTCAATTTCTT
The DNA here is from genome assembly GCF_027887155.1 of Malaclemys terrapin pileata. Lineage (NCBI taxonomy): Eukaryota > Metazoa > Chordata > Testudines > Emydidae > Malaclemys > Malaclemys terrapin. The sequence continues at coordinate 15,205,702 of NC_071511.1, forward strand.
TGTTAAATTGATGAACTCATGTAAGCTTGCAGTGTCCAATGGGCATAACTGGACACTGCAAGATGGAGGTTCCAAGGGTTGTATGTGGGACCAGAGATATTGGCTAGTGTCATTCGGTTTCAAGTAGCTGGGAGCAGTTTATATGCCAGAGACTGTGCATGAACAGCTCAGGGGTGGGGGTTCTCACAGCAGAGCAGGGTAAGGCTGGCTCCTAGCAAATCACCAGTCCAGATAACACCAGAGGGGAATGTCATAGTGGCGCAGCGAGCAGGGTGTATGTACGGCTCGTTACTCCAAGCAAAGTTCACACTTCAGGAGGAGGTCACAGTTTTGTTATTTTCTGTTTGCTTATTTCGGGAAAGGGAAGTAAGAACAGGAAAGCAGGAAAATGAGCGAAAGCAGTGAAGCGATTGCGAAGTTGGAGCTTTTTAGGCTGCAGATTGCAGATAAGGGGGGGGAGAGCACCAGAAATTATTGCAACTGAAAGAATTAGAGAAGAGAGAGTCAGCCAGAGAGGAGGCTGCACACACAAGGGCCATGAAAGAGAACGAAAACACCAACTGGACCTGCTAGAGAAGCAGAACCAGAATCCCCTGACCCCAACGACTCCCATCACTCCAAAAATCCCCAAATGGGAACACTTATGTCCAGCATACAGTGAAGGGGATGATATTGCTGAATATCTGACCACCTTCAATAGCCTGTGTATACTACATGAAATCCCTGATAAGAGAGTTCCTACATGATTGTGAAATTAACTGGTAAAGCTTGAAATATATTCAATGAAATGCCTATTGAAGATGCTTTAGACTATTGTAAATATACTGTTTTGTGAAGTTTTCAGATTACCCCTAAAACATAGAGTTTAAATTTTGGAATCTTTAAGAGGGATATTGGTATGAGTAATGGGGAAGGTGTAAACAAAATGAAAGATTTGTGTCCATTTATTCTTTTGCGTAGAGACTGTCTGGTTTGGCCAATGTATATGGCAGAGGGACATTGCTGGCACATATCACGTTGGTAGATGTGCAGGTGACGGAGTCTATTTGAAGGTGGCAATTTTAGCAACAAAAAAACTTCAAAAACAGACTCCAAAGAGAGACTGCTGAACTTGAATTAATATTCAAATTAGATACAATTAACTTAGGTTTGAACAGAGACTGGGAATGGTTGGGTCATTACACTAATTGAATCTATTTCCCCATGTTAAAATATCCTCACACCTTCTATGGGTCATCTTGATTACCACTTCAAAGGTTTTTTTCTCTCTCCTGCTGATGATAGCTCATCTCAATTGATTGGCCTCTTACACTTGGTATGGCTACTCCCACCATTTCATGTTCTCTGTATGTATAAATATCTTCTTTGTGTGTTACGTTCTATGCATCCGATGAAGTGGGCTGTAGCTCACAAAAGCTTATGCTCAAATAAATTTGTTAGTCTCTAAGGTGCCACAAATACTCGTACTTCTACAGGAGATTTGGGATAGGAGTTACCAGTAGAGGAATAAGAACAGAAGAGCCCAAAAAGTGCGATCAGTGTAATTCCACTGATCACCTGAGGAATAAATGCCCTGTGCTGGGAGGAAGCAGGCAACCAATAGCTCATGTTAGTTCTGCTGTTCTCAACACAGAACCCCCCCTAAGCAATTGAAACTTATCATATTGGTTCTGTGAGGTTAGCCTCTGCAGAACCAGATATGGAGCATGTTAAGGCTGTCCAAATTGATGGTAGGGAATATTTGGGGCAGAGGGATACAGAGGCCCAGAGCTCTCTGATTAAGCAGAGCGTGGTCCCAAAGGTCAATATGTTGCCTGGCTATATGGCAGAGATTGTGGGGGTGGGCGAAAGCAGATTCCTCATACCACCAGCTAAAATTCATGTGGTTTGGGAAGGTTTGGAAAGTGTTTTGACTGTGGGGGTAATGAAGCACCTCCTATTTGACCTCCTCCTTGGTAATGATTTTTTCCGTATAGCTCAGGTTAAAATATTTGCCTGCAGCAGGAGGGAGTGTGAGTGTTATGCTGGGACACCCCCTCCCCCCCCCAAGGGAAAGGGTAAGGTTTCAGGAATTACTGAGAGAATGGGAGAGAGTCTCCTTGATTCTTCTGCAGTGTTTCCCCCCGAGGCTGGTGAGATACAGAGAGCAGTTATGGGAAAGCTATTGGAAAAAGGTGAATCTGATCGAAGGATAAACACACCTAGGCCAGAGAGCAAAAATCACAACCTCTAAGGGGCAGGGAAGGACTCAGTGCTGGGAGGGGGTAACCCCAAAAGGGGTGCTGGATTTTCTGCATACATACAATCCTGTGGTTGGGAGACCTCTCCCCAAAGGGCCAGCCAGTGCTCAGGATCCCCCTGAACACCTATCTTGCCAGACCCTGAGGCAACAAAATTCCAAAAGCATGATTAAATTAAGAGCCCACACAAAGGGAAACACTGGAGGGAAAGAAAAGCCAGTGACTGATTAAATGGGAGAGAGTCAAAGGACACCATGAGAGGGGGTATGGGCTCTAGGCTGGGGGTGCAGGCTCTGGTGTGGGGCTGGGGATGAGAGGTTTGGGGTGTAGGAGGGTGCTCCATGCTGGGGGTTGAGGGGTTCAGAGTATCAGAGGAGGTTTTGGGGTGCAGGAGGGGGTGTGGAGTGCAGGCTCGAGGAAGGAGTTTGGGTGCAGGAGGGGGTTCTGAGCTGGGGCAGGGGCCTCGGGCGTGAGAGGGGGTGTGGACTTCGGGTGGCACTGATCTCAGGTGGCTTTCGGGAACTGGCAACATGTCCCTCCAGTTCCTAAGCCATGGGGCGACCAGGTGGCTCCACACACTGTCCCTGCCCATAGTCGCCGCCCCTACAGCTCCCATTGGCTATGGTTCCTGGCCAGTGGGAGCTGAGGAGCCGAGACGGGGGCAGCGCACATTGCCCTGTGCTTACAAGCCACAGGGACATGTTGCAGCTTCTGGGAGCGGCACAGAGCCAGGTTGGGAGCCTGCCTGTCCCTCTGTGCTGCAACTGGACTTTTAACGGCTTGGTCACACCAGACCGCCAGAGTCCCTTTCTGACCGGCGTTCTAGTCGAAAACCAGATGCCTGGCAACCCTAATAACATGTAGGATTAATGCTGTGTTCTGGAATTTTACCGTATAGATGACTGGAGTATATTGGGATAAATAAAGATGCTTCTCTTTTTACAAGCAGCAAAGAGTCCTGTGGCACCTAATAGACTAACAGACTTATAGGAGCATGAGCTTTCGTGGGTGAATACCCACTTCTTCGGATGCATGTAGTGGAAATTTCCAGAGGCAGGTATAAATATGCAAGCAAGCGTGAGTCAGGCTGGGGACTGTATGTGATGGCCAGTGGAGTTCTGTTGGTTTCTTTCTTGGGCTTGTCTTGCAGTAGGAGGCTTCTGGGTACATGTCTGGCTCTGTTGATCTGTTTCCTTATTTTCTCATGTGGGTATCGTAGTTTTGAGAATGCTTGGTGAAGATTTTGTAGGTGTTGGTCTCTGTCTGAGGGGTTGGAGCAGATACGGTTGTATCTCAGTGATTGGCTGTAGACAGTGGATCATGTGGTGTGTCCGGGATGGAAGCTGGAGGCATGAAGGTAGGCAAAGCGGTCGGTGGGTTTTCGGTATAGGGTGGTGTTAACGTGACCGTCACTTATTTGCACCGTGGTGTCTAGGAAGTGGCCCTCCTGTGTAGATTGGTCCAGGCTGAGGTTGATGGTGGGGTGGAAGCTGTTGAAATCATGGTGAAATTTTTCCAGAGTCTCCTTCCCATGGGTCCAGATGATGAAGATGTCCTCAATGTAGCGTAGGTAGAGAAGGGGCATGAGTGGACGAGAGCGGAGGAAACGTTGTTCCAGGTCAGCCATAAAAATGTTGGCATGTTGTGGTATGGGCCATGCAGATGCCCATAGCAGTGCCACTGGTCTGGAGGTATATATTGTCATCAAATTTGAAATAGTTGTGTGTGAGGATAAAGTCACAAAGCTCAGCAACCAGTTGCGCTGTGGCATCATCAGGTATACTGTTCCTGACAGCTTGTATTACATCTGTGTGTGGGATGTTTGTGTAGAGAGCCTCTACATCCATGGTGGCTAGGATGGTGTTTTCTGGAAGGTCATCAATGCATTGTAGTTTTCTCAGGAAATCAGTGGTGTCACGGAGATAGCTGGGAGTGCTGGTGGCGTAGGGCCTGAGTAGGGAGGCCACATATCCAGACAGTCATTCAGTGAGGGTGCCAATGCCCGAGATGATGGGGCGTCCAGGATTTCCAGGTTTGTGGATCTTGGGTAGTAGATAGAATAACCCCGGTCGGGGCTCTAAGGGTATGTTGATTTGTTCCTGTGTTAGTGTAGGGAGTGTCCTGAGTAGATGGTGCAGTTTCTTAGTATATGCATCCAAAGAAGTGGGCTGTAGCCCACGAAAGCTTATGTTCTAATAAATTTGTTAGTCTCTAAGGTGCCACAAGTACTCCTGTTCTTTTTGCGGATACAGACTAATACGGCTGCTACTCTGAAACCAGTTTCTTAGTGTATTCCTCAGTGGGATCTGAGGGAAGTGGCCTGTAGAATTTGGTGTTGGAGAGTTGTCTGGCAGCCTTTTGGTAGTCAGACCTGTTCATGATGACAACAGCACCTCCTTTATCAGCCTCTTTAATGATAATGTCAGGGTGGTTTCTGAGGCGGTGGATGGCATTGCGTTCTGCACGACTTAGGTTATGAGGCAAGCGATGTTGTTTTTCCACAATTTCTGCCTGTGCACGTCGGCAGAAGCATTCTATGTATAGGTCCAGACTGTCATTTCAACCCTCAGGAGGAGTCCATGTGGAGTTATTCTTCTTGTGCGGTTGGTGGGAGGGTATCTGTGTATCAGTGTGCTGTTGAGTGTTATCTTGAAAATATTCTTTGAGTCGGAGATGGCAAAAGTAGGCTTCCAGATCGCCGCAGAAGTATATCATGTTTGTTGGGGTTGCAGGGCAGAAAGAGTCCCTGAGATAGGACAGACTCTTCTGCCGGGCTGAGTGTGTAGTTGGATAGATTGACGATATTGCTGGGTGGGTTAGGGGTACCACTGTTGTGGCCCCATGTGGCAGGTAGGATTTTAGATAGTTTACAGTCCTTTTTCCTTTGTAGAAAGGTGAAGTGTGTAATGTAGATCTCCTGTCTTATTTTAGCGAAGTCCATTTGTGTGGAGGGTTGGTTATTTATGAGAGTCTCCAGGTTGGAGAGCTCTTTTTTGATGTTTTTCTGTTTGCTGTATAGGATGCTGATCAGGTGGTTCCTCAGTTTCTTTGATAGCATATGGCATAATCTCTCACTGTGGTCTGTGTAGTATGTAGATAGCAATGGATTTTTCACCTTCAGTTCATTTGATATGATGTCCATCCATTTGCGTTTGGAAAGGAAGATGATATCTGTCTGTACTTGTGCAAGTTTCTTCATGAGGTTGATGGATTTCCACTCCATATGGCTAAATGCAGTGCCTTGCATGGTGTCAAGTATCAAAGGGGTAGCCGTGTTAGTCTGGATCTGTAAAAGCAGCAGAGAGTCCTGTGGCACCTTATAGACTAACAGACATAAAGGAGCATGAGCTTTCGTGGGTGAATACCCACTTCTTTGGATGCATGTCCATCCCGGACACACCACATGATCCATTGTCTATAGCCAAGCACTGATGTACAACTGTATCTGCTCCAACCCCTCAGACAGAGACCAACACCTATAAAATCTTCACCAAGCATTTTCAAAACTACGATATCCGCATGAGGAAATAAGGAAACAGATCAACAGAGCCAGACATGTACCCAGAAGCCTCCTACGCTCCAGCGACACCATTACAGGACTTAACCAGATTAGCCACACCATCATCGGTTCATTCACCTGCACGTACACCAATGTATTATACGCCATCATATGCCAGCAGTGCCCCTCTGCTATGTACATTGGCCAAACTGGACAGTCCCTATGTAAAAGGATAAATGGACACAAATCAGATATTAGGAATGGCAATATACAAAAATCTGTAGGAGAACACTTCAACCTCCCTGGACACACAATAGCAGATTTAAAGGTAGCCATCCTGCAGCAAAAAAACTTCAGGACCAGACTTCAAAGAGAAACTGCTGAGCTTCAGTTCATCTGCAAATTTGACACCATCAGCTCAGGATTAAACAAAAACTGTGAATGGCTAGCCAACTACAAAAGCAGTTTCTCCTCCCTTGGTGTTCACACCTCAACTGCTAGAAGAGGGCCTCATCCTCCCTGATTGAACTAACCTCGTTATCTCTAGCCTGACTCACGCTTGCTTGCATATTTATACCTGCCTCTGGAAATTTCCACTACATGCATCCAAAGAAGTGGGTATTCACCCACGAAAGCTCATGCTCCTATACATCTGTTAGTCTATAAGGTGCCACAGGACTCTTTGCTGCTTTTACAGATCCAGACTAACACGGCTACCCCTTTGATATTCTCTCTTTTTACACATAATGATGACTGGCCTGTCTGTATAATTGGACTAAATACAGTGGATTTTGTTGTGACATTTACATAAGTAATTTGTGACTTGTTCCTAACAGAACTCAACCGTGGCTTGCTTAGCTGTTCAGATTTTGGTGGACAGATATAATTTTTTTTACTTAACTAAGGAAGAAAGCGACAGGTTTTTTGAGTCTTCAGCACAAATGGCCTTGAGGGGCCAGCAGCTATCACCACAGCTTTTTGCAATACTCTGGGCATGGCCTTGATAACCCAATGGTAGCAAGAGAAGCTGTAAAGCGCATCCTGATGGATGTGAAGTTAAGGAGTGAAAACTTGAACTTAAAACACTGTTAAAGATTCAATATTTAAGCTTTGGGCCAAATCCTGCAGCCCTGTCTGAGGCAAAACTCCATTGCAGTTGATCTGAGTAAGGCCTGCAGAATTAGGCCTACAGGGGCTTCAGTCACATCCATCATGCGTGAGGAAACTAATGTGTGACAGGACAGTCTTTCAAAGCTGGTGTAGGCCCTGGGATAGCAGGCCCACTGTCTGCTTCCAGAAAAAGCTAGGAAGACCTTGCTCTAATACAAGTGATTTGGGTGGGGAGGGGGGGAGATAGAGTAATGCAACGGGAGAAGCAGAGGTAGCGGCTGAAAGGAAAGATTTGGGATTTGTTCGGCTGGATTGAATCCTCTGTGCGTTTGTAGTGGTTTAGATAAGATCAGAACTTCTGACTGCGTGTCTGAACCCAGTAACCCCATTTTTTAGTTCTACTGCTTTAATAAAAGTTTGAACAAACAAACAAATAATCCCCCCCACCCAACTTTTTCACAAAATCGCCAGGATTTGTAGGTCTTGTGGAAAAATTAGTACCTTTTTCCGTGTGTGTGTTTGTGTTATCAAAGTAGTACTGACATTTTTCACTTACTGTAAGCCAGGTAAATAAACAAAATTAATTGGGAGTGGGGAAATCAGGAACATATTTGGAAAATGGAGGGGAAAACCCACAAGAATGGTTTTCTTTCAGATGCTTTGCAATAAAAAAACTTGTTTTTGGTCCTGCTCTGCTTTAGAGCTTCCATGCTTCATGGAAATAAGGATGACCCTGGGGAATTATAGAAATTCAACAAGGACAAATGCAAAGTACTCTGTTCCTTCCTAAATAATCAATTGCACGCATACAAAATGGGAAATGACTGCCTAGGAAGGAGTACTGCGGAAAGGGATCTGGGAGTCATAGTTAAAGCTAAATATGAGTCAACGGTGTAACGCTGTTGCAAAAAAATGGAAGGTCATTCTGGGATGTATTAGCAGGAATGTTGTAAGCAAGACACGAGAAGTAATTCTTCCGCTCTACTCCATGCTGATTAGGCCTCAACTGGAGTATTGTGTCCACTTCTGGCCGCCACATTTCAGGAAGGATGTGGACAAATTGGAGAGAATCCAGAGAAGAGCAACAAAAATGATTAAGGTCTAGAAAACATGACCTATGAGGGAAGATTGAAAAAATTGGATTTCTTTAGTCTGGAAAAAAGAAGACTGACGGGGGACATAACAGTTTTCAAGTACATAAAAGGTTGTTAAACAAATTTTCTCCCTCCTTTTTTCTTAACTCCTGATGATAGGACAAGAAGCAATGGGCCAAAATTGCACCAAGGGAGGTTTAGGTTGGACATTAGGAAAAACTTCCTAACAGCCAGGGTGGTTAAGCACTGGAATAAATTGCCTACGGAGGTTGTGGAATCTCCATCATTGGAGATTAAGACCAGATTAGACAAACACCTGTCAGGGATGGTCTAGATGATACTTAGTCCTGCCATGAGTGCAGGGGAGGGACTAGATGACCTCTCGGGGTCCCTCTCAGTCCTATGATTCTGTGATTCATAGGTGGGATTTGCTGTGTTGAGGTAGAATCTGTGAGTGCTTTTAAATGTACAATGCAGGAAGTGAACCCCAGATAACAAGTGCATTTTGTTAGGGAGCAGGGGCTTGTTGACCGCATTCTCCTTCGCTTTATGTTGGTGTGGGATGGTTTGCTGCATGTTGCTATACAGTGGGTGTTACTGCAATATTGTACCTGGGAGTTTAGGTGCTTGTTAGGTGCTTGTTATTCCTTGTATGGCCCTAGAAACAGGGCTATAACTATTTAAAGGGGGAAGAGCAAAGGATTATTTCAACTTTATAATATGACATGGGAATGGGGGAACTCAGAAATTACTGCTTTAGGTTCAGGTGAGCAGCATGGAGATCAATCCCTGTGGCTTTTTTTGTTAGTTTTTGGTTTGGTTTTTTTTAAATGTATGTGTAAAAAGCCACCATCTTTTCCTTTTTCAAATCCCTCCTGGAGACTTATCTCTGCCATGATGCTTAAAACACTGCCAGGCATGTGATGAATTGGAACATACTGCTTATTATACAAAGTGAACCTACCTCATTCTCTCCAACCCTTTATTTGTTTTTCCCTACCTGTTGTTGTGTTTTGTCCTGATCCTCGATTATGAGCTCTCTGGGGCAGAGAGTCTCTTACTTGTCAACACGTCACCTAGCACAATGGGGCCTCTGATCCTTGATTGGGATCCCTAGCACTACCGTAATACTACTACTCTTAATTTAACCACAATTAAAGTGGATGACAAAATATGCTAACCTGAGGGTTTGTCAAAACCAAAGATCAGTCACACGAGTCCATCTCTAGTGATTGGGTTTCAAAAGAAATTTTTGAGTACTAAACCACAGTAACACCTTTTGAGCTTTTATTCTGTGTGTTATTGAACTGATAGTTGATTTCTACTTGGTGCAAATACCAGTGCAGGATTTAAATTTCATCCTGTAGAGAACTCAAGTTAAGTAACCTTTGACTGGGTTGGTAGCTAAACAGCCAAGTACTTGAAAAGTGGCAGTCTCAAACAAGTTTGCAGTCACATACTTAAAAACCAAGTAACTTTTATCTGTCAGAGACTTAAAATCTTTCTGACACACAGTGCTCTTTTCCTGAAAACATGGTTAAAGGTTTATTTTAGAAACCCACAATGATCCAGCTACTTTGAATATCTCTTCCTTTAGTGAGCAGTTAGGGTTTGCTGGGGACACTTTAACTTTTTTTTTTTTTACCCCTTCCGAAGGCTGTTGGTATTTAGGTTTCAAAGGGTCTTAACACATTTATATCAATGGTGATAGTACAGGTAAGTTCGTCTAGCTCCAGGGTAGGCAACCTATGGCACGTGTGCCAAAGGTGGCACGCGAGCTTATTTTCAGTGGCACTCATACTGCCTGGGTCCTAGCCACCGGTCCAGAGGGCTCTGCATTTTAATTGAATTTTAAATGAAGCTTCTTAAATATTTTAAAAACCTTTATTTACTCTACATACAACAATAGTTTAGTTCTATATTATAGACTTATAGAAAGAGACCTTCTAAAAATGTTAAAATGTATTACTGGCACGCAAAACCTTAAATTAGAGTGAATAAACAAAGACTCGGCACACCACTTCTGAAAGGTTGCTGACCCCGGTCTAGCTTTTTCATTTTGAAACACAATATTTAAGAGAGAGAGTGGTGTCTAATGATTGTAGCTGGGTATTGGGAGTCAGGACTCCTGGGTTAGCTTCCTATCTCTGCTAATGAACTGAAAACAAGTCACTTAATCACTTGGTGATTCAAGCTGCCCACTTGGAGAATTGGCATTATCTCCCAGGGTGAGACTTCATGATTCTAAAGTGCTTTGTCCTGCTCAGATGCCATAGCTAAATGGATCTATATGCACGTGAATCAACATTCCACTGGCTTCCCTGCATCCAGTATATCAAGTTTTAATTTCTTACCAGTACGGCCCTGCACATCTCCACCTGAGCCAGATTTTCTCCTATGCCGTTCCTGCCAGTGTCAGGCTGCAACACACCCTTCATTCCCTTTTTCCACTGCTCTTCCACTCTTCATCCAGGCAGACTGGAAACAGAGGAACTCGCTACCCTTGGAATGATGTATCTATCCCAGTCTTGTTTATTCTCCCTCACCCTATGGTGCAAAGGGCATCCTCCAGTTTCTATAACTTTATTTCAGTCTAGTGTTGATCTGTTTAGGCTTCTGGGTGGATTTGACGGTTGATCACTTGATTGATATGGCAGCTGGTGTGTGGTGAAGTTATCAGCCCCCTGCACAGCCTTAAGTCCACTGCTCCTTATTAATTATTTGGAGCTGTCCACATCTGCATGCTCCCTCCCTCCCTCCCCCCATTCACTACCTGGGGGATGTGCTTGGTAGCTTCAGGTACCCTATCCCAGTCTGCTAGCCCTCATTCAAATTCTTCCACTTCTTTAGAGAGACCCAGATGAGAACAGATTAAGGAATATTTAAAAGGAACATGAAGAAAAAACTAAAGTAATTCCTTCTCATTCTCCTACTGTCTTTTATACTGTAAGCTCTTTGGGGGCAGACTGCCTTGTTGTTTGTTTTCTAGAGCCCTCAGCACATTGTCTGCATACAACAAATACTACCAATGGCAGTCGCGATGAGTTGACCATGGATAGACTCTTACTGAATAAATCAGGCTGATTAAGAAGCTCCATTTATTTACGGTCTCCTTTATAGGGAACACCAATGACCTGGGACTGATTTAGGAGGGGAGCAAACCTGAGTGGTGCTGGGACCCCAAAGGTTGTAGTCCTGCGGGAGACCCATAGGGGCTGGCTTGGGTCACCTCCCAGCCGTCAGGATGATGGGAGTCTGGGTAGGCCAAATTTCAGAGAGTAGCACTGTAACCCCAAAAGCCAGATCACAACTCCACTCACACAAATTTGGTCCAGTCAGGGAGGCGGGGCCAAACCTGAGCAGCACTGCAACTGTGGAGGTTGCAATGCCTGAGGCGGAGAGCCAGGCTCAGCCAGCCCTACAGCATAGGAGTTGCAGAAGCTGGCACTGTGGGGTGAGTGCTGAGCAAGACCCAATACCCCCCCCTCCAGGGGGCAGGACCTGACTACCCCAGGCCTCCACCCTCAGACTATTTACTGGGTCATGACAGGCCATAAACACTTACAAATGGGTCCTGAGTCTAAAAAGGCTGAGAACCACAGTCCTAAGGAACCATTCCAGGACTCTACCTTGAATGGTCTCTTAGAATATTTGCTAACTGCTTGTGCTAAACCATCTGTTCCATCTTGCATTCAGCTGTCTCACTCAGAGTACCTTACCCAGACGTGAAGAAGAAATCTGTGTAAGCTCGAAAGCTTCTTTCTCTCACCAGCGGAAGTTGGTCCAATAAAATATATTGCCTCATACCCCTTGTCTCTCTTGGTAAGGGGTAAAAGACCCATAGGTTAGGACAGGCTTTTTAAAGCTACAGGGCTGGGCATCACCTAGAGAGGCCTGAAACTCTCTTGTCTTTTCTTAACCTTATTTTAGGAGTCTGAACGTACAATTGGCTGCCTAGATGTTCCATTGATATTCCCTTTCTGCTTGTTCCAGCTCCACCTAGAAGTCTGTCACATACCTTCTTGGGTTGCTCAGCCTAAGCTCTGATTCCCCTGTGGTGACTCTTGGCCACCAGAGGCCACTGTGGTGTAGCATTGAGGCAGGGAGACAACTCTGATGCTCCATTCCCTGTGCTTCCCTGCTGATACCCAGCGATGCTTCAAGGAAGAGTGTGGGGGTGGGGGGTGGGGCGGCAGGGTGGAGACTAGACAGGAGCCAATTGCTTCAGGGGAAGTCTGGGGCCTGGCCGAGAGTTCAGGGAGGCACATAATGGTGGTGGGTTAGTGAGTAAAAGGGGTAGTGGTAGAGGAGGATAATGGGAAGCAGGGATAGAATACTTGAGGCTGCTTTAGGGTCTTCTGCAAACAAGCTTGGGAACTTCTTTATTGACGGGTTCTGTGTGGAGGCACCCGGAATAGCTCTGAAGGTACCAAGGAAAGGGTGACTCTCTGAAGAGGAAAGCAGAAATGACTGCCCCTCTCTCCTCTGCCCGTTGCAACCCCTGAGCCTTTGTTTGTAGTCAAGAGAGCCTTGGCAATCTTGTAAACCTTTATGCGCTGTTTAAACAAATACTGTTTTTAATAACAGCTCCTGTAGCAGGTGTGCTGTAGCTGCTTTGGATTTTTTAAGATTGCTTTGTAAACATTGGGCAGAGTTAGTACAATAAACTTATTGATACTGAGAGGAGAAATAGGTTAGTTAGGCAATCCTTTGATTGGAGTGTTCTTACCACTTGGCCAGCTGTATAAACCTCATTTCCTTTTATTTAATTACTTATTTGCTCATGTCTAATCTTTTGAACCTTCAATTATCTGTGGCTGTCACTCTGATTTGCTTACGTAGCTATCTGTGCTGTTCATGGATAAGATTCTGTGTAGCTTTGGAAACAAAAACATTTATCAGCTGATCAAATCAAGCTGTGACAGTGAAGTGTTTGGATGCCAGAGTGATAGGTGTCATAAGAGCCTAGGTACCGTTAGCAGAATTGCAAGTCACAGATTTTACATGTGTTAATTCATAGTTTTAAAATTTCTGTGTAACTGATCTCAGGATAACTGAGCATAGGTTCAAGCAAAGGATTCTGTCCCAAATGCACTCCTCTTATACCCGTTAGTAAGAGCAGCAAATCCCCACTCCCCCCCCCCCCCCCACTGAGGTAGTAGGAAGGAACAGGAGAGGTGTCCTTTCCCCATTGCATGGCCCCTTGAAAATATTAAATGGAAATTTGCAAGTCTCGAGATGCAGACCTCTTCTTTTTTGGTCATTCCTCTCAGTGGTTTCTTTATGAAATCTCACAACACTAAATATGTACAAATTTCCCTATTAGAGTTGCAAGAATCATGTTACTCTCATCCCCATATATGCCACGTTTGGTTGATCAATATGTCTTTGTTTAAAAATCATACAGCAACCATTGAGGCCTATGGGTACAACCTCAGCCAACACCTTGGTTAACGTGAGAAGTCTTTTACATAGTTCTGCAGCAGTTTGGATATTTTCATTAGTACAAGTACAATATGATAAGGAAAGCAAATCTTATCCGGTGGAACAAGGTATCTTTTGAGGTAGTTGAGCATCCCACTAACTAGAGTATTTTCAAGTGCAGAATGAAGGTTCATATAACTTCAGGGGGCTATGTTGTAACCCAGCCCAAAGCAATCTAAGAAATTCCTACCTGAACAGGTGGATAGTAGCACTGAAATCTTAAGTGGAAGGAACTATTTCAAATACAGGAAGCTTCCCCCCTCCCCAGACACACACATTGATTTTTGGACAATATGTGGATTGTTGTCAGTGTTGCTTATTTGCAGAATCATGCTAACAGAAAAAATTGAAACTAGCAGTGGGGGGGATTATCTAGTGGGGTGAGTGCAGGGCTAGTTTTTGGGCACTTGAGACTTCTAGTCCTGACTCTTAGTGATGTACTTTCGGCCAAATCACTCAAACTTACTAAGTTTGTTATCCTATGTTGTAAAAGAGTGATTATCTGCATCTCATGGGGTAGCTCGTACACTAACTACTTACAGCTGTAAAGCACTAACTATTGCATGGGAATTCTGTAGGAGTTTCCGTAACTAGTTTATCTGTTTCTCTAAATGTTGAGCCCTTGTAATGTTTTGAACCATACCTTAAATGGTGCTTCACCCTGTAAAAGCTATGCTTGTCTGTTGATGAAAATTGAAGCACAGACCTCAGCCGGAGTTGATGTGAATAGAGAAAAATGAAGCATTCTCTTTAAATTGCTGGCTCCATTTTCCATGGTCAGTCCTGATATACTGTGGGTTTGGTTTCTGTTTTTTTTTTTTTTAAGTCTGCACATCAGAAATATTTCTTAAAATGCTTAATCATGCAAACTTAGGATCCCTAAGAAAAGATTGGTTTTGAACTTGCTTTAATCTTGTACAATGATTTATTTAGTTGAAAAACTTCCTTGCTCTCTAGCATCTTACTATAAATTGTTGTAAATATGTACAATACGTCTGTCTTGCTATAATACTTCAGTGTGAAACAGATTTTGAGCATGCCTAAGATCAGAAGGCAAAGTATGACCCAAGTGGGTTTCCTTTTCTAACTCTTTAACTGAAGCAATCCCTTCATTTTATAAAATGATTTGTTGATGTTTCCAGTATGGTTTTATATTGTATCCTTTGTTGTTTGTTGTTTGTTGCTCTTTCTCTTTTTTTTGTCCTGTCTTTCTTTTTTTCTTTAATGGAATTAAAGCCCAGAATAGTTCATTAGAACATTATGGTTGAGGTTTTAAGTGTAAAACAGATATACCAATGACCAGAAAAACCTACAGTGAAACCGTAAATAAGCAATAAAGAAAAAAGTGACTTGGAGTGTGCTGTACCAAGCCAGTATCTTTTGCGTATGACTGGATGTCCCCTTTTGTTTTAGGAAAGCTCGGAGTTCAGCTTAATGTGATGTTTCTAGTCCTCCGAAGAGTCTATAGCAAAAAACATGGAACTCCTACCCTACCTCAGTATTTCTAATGTGCAGGAAACGTATTTGAAAAGAAAAATGGCAGTTGTTGCTCCTTTTAGGATGCCTACAAAAGTCCTGTTCTTGGTATGGCTTATAGGCTTTTGCATTAATAAGAGAAAAATGAGTGAAAAGTGTAGGCCATTGCTTCTGGTGACTTCCCCTTCTTGCGTCACGCTCTCACTGTGCAGCTATTTAGACTTTCACAGTTAGTGAGCACACTGTATCCAGGCCTCTTACTGCTCCTGCAACCCCTCCCCCCTCACCCAGAATTAAACAGCGTGCCTGTACATGGAAATTTCATGTTTCCAGTTATAGATGGACTTGAATCTTTACTACTTTTGTCACTTAGTTTTTGTTTTGGTACACTCCGTACATATCAATGTCTGGTCTACTAGAATTAGAATACTGGTCATAGAAGTTGGAGATCAGGAAGACTGAGGAGGACATCAGTCAATATATCTGGCAAGCTTCATGACCTGAGACTTCAGACAGTATGAATGTTTATGCTCCTGTTCAGATGGAGTTCAATATTAGGACCCTTTCTACAAATGTGTAACTGTCCCAAGGTAGCGCCTAACATTTAAAGTGGCTTACTTTCCACAATAATATCTAGGATGCTTCAATGTATTTCTTGATTTTTTGCATCTTCACATGCCTAGTCCAGTAATGGTGTAGGTGTTCTTCATTAATGCAGTGGGTTACTGGCAAAAGCTTTCCTTCTCTTTCTTTCCTTTTCTCTTTTCTTTAAAAGCACGTGGTGACACTGAAGGGGTTAAAGGCCAAAATTACAGCATGTGGACTCTACACGTAGGTATTAAAAAAAGGGAGGGGGGTAGTTTTAGGCTGATCTGTAATTTTGACGTTTTCCTTTTTAAGTGGAGACATGAATATTCAAAGCATTGTTTCAAACCTTTGTGGGAGGGCTAGCATCAGATGGTGGCATTTAACGTTCTACTAGCTGTCAATGCCAAGCACTATTAATTTTTTTTTTTATTCTTATTATTTTTTTTTTTTTATGGCAGAGAACAGAAATTAGCACAGGAAGGGTGAAATGATCTATCAGATGTCACTGTTGATATAGTCCTGGTGGACTTTGAGTAGGCTTACGAGCAAACAGGAGGGCCTCAATCACTTTTTAAACTGCTACTTTAACTCTGAGAAACCAGGCAAATCCTAGTACGTGAGCATCGTTTCTCTTGTTTTTGTTTCCAACTCTTACTTTCTCTTTCAGGGTTATTCTCCATTTCAGGCTGCAGTACAAGAGGAATCAT
This sequence comes from Malaclemys terrapin pileata, assembly GCF_027887155.1. Classification (NCBI taxonomy): domain Eukaryota; kingdom Metazoa; phylum Chordata; order Testudines; family Emydidae; genus Malaclemys; species Malaclemys terrapin. The sequence goes on from NC_071511.1 coordinate 15,221,900, forward strand.
TTTGTCTGTCTGAACTGCCACTCTGTTTTATTCTACAAGGTGATCTTTGTAAATCAGTTGTACAGTACAGTAGTGGATGCAGTCTTCTCATATTTATACTGATGTGGATTTTGGGGGTAGAGGATGGGGTGATGGAAGAGAAGCATCCCAGGCTTGAGTTTTCAAGCAGTTACATTCCAAAAATAGAATTCAGTTATTTTTGGAGCAAATGAAACAAGAGCAGGCTATTTGTTTCACGGGGTGGGGGAAATAGAGCTTTATTTTGGATGCTGAAAAAGATGTGAATGTGCTGCTCTGAATTATTAGATTACTATTGCATCTGCCCTCCCTGGGAAGATGGCATTCACAGTGCAAAGGGGTTGTCATTGTTAATGCTTCTCCAGTGTGCTGGTTGGGAAGTTTTCAGAAAGTGGCACAGCTGGCATGGTTCTACTGTCTCCTAGCAGCCTATCCATAGTTTCTGAATCCAATTCTCTTGCATACCATTTGGCACATTACCATTATGTCAGTGGAGCAGCTGAAAGATCATTTTAAATAATGGAAACTGCTAATTCTTGTTTTCTGTGTAAAATTGGGGCTAGGGAAATAGGATTAAAACACGGTTGGAACCAGCTTTGTCAAATGAAAAATGAATTTAGATGGATGTGACTTGAGTAAACACTACCTTCTATCGGTTTATAAGAAATAGACCTAAGTTACCAATGTGTATAAATGCAAGTGTATTGGAGACTAAATAGAAACCTGTGTACCACAGTGGTAATATGTTGAAGGTCAAAGGGTAAGGTACATTGAGTTACATCACTTTCTGTAGAGGATGCAACTTCCTCTTCGTGTATGTGCAACGTGCCTCAGGTGGCACATGACCAGGATTCATCACCAAATTTGGTCTGTGGGTTGAATCATTAGCTTCCCCAGCCTGGGCCAAGTACTGACGGGGAGCACGACATAACTGTCATCCATGCCCCCCGAGGATGCGATTGTCCTGTGCTATCTTGTTGTAATCTTTGTTTCGTTAGAGTAACACTTTGCAGCACAAAGAGCAACCAAGAAAGCTTGAAAGAGCAGATTTTGGTTACAACCATATGTTTTTCACTTAGTCCTGCCCACCACTATGCTTTTCAAGATGAAGAAAAAGGGAGGCATAAAGTTTTAGTTATTTTTGTATCTGATAGTAACAGTACATGGCTGTTTGTCTGTGTAATTTTGCTTTTGAGTGGCATCCCACTTGCAGATTTCAAACACCACACTAACATGACTATTTCTGCAGCCTGCAGAAAAGGGTTTGAAGGCCAGGATGGTATGTATAGGTATGAAATTCTGCTGGAAAGGGGAATAAACCTGATCTGGATTACTAACTTTATGTAAGAAGGCAGCAAAAAATAAGGCTTTTAATTCAAAGGTTAGCAAACATTATGTTCTTCTAGAAGGCAAATACATTTAGGAAATAACCAGCCTGCAGAATTGGACACTTGTATGTTGAAGTTGTGCCTGCAGATTTTCCCCCCTGAATTACTGTATCTTGGTATAAAAGGTGGTGTATTCCTGATGGTGCACTAAAGGAGATTCACCCTGGACATATGCTGTTCTTCCGATTGATAGATCGAAGAGCTTAAAGTCTATTGCTTGCTCCTTCATATGCTACCATCCACTACTACTCACTCTTGGCTTTCTGCTTCGACTCTAGAAGATTCAGGGAAATAAGGTGGGCATTGTCACATTAATTTGTTGCACTCAGAGGAACCATTAGGCACTTTGTTCACTTAATAGTTGGACAAAGAAGCTAAAAGAAAATTGACTGACACTTAAAAGTTACCTCTAGACTTTTGCTACACCTCTGAATTCTGCATATGATACTATCCATATTGCATGATGCCATGGCCCACGTTTTTCATGAACACGTTCTCAGCCATCACAAGCCCAGGGACCCAAGAAGCTGCACTGTGCAATGTACATTTGCAAGAAGAACTTACAGTTAGCCGGAGAAAAAAAATGTTAAGGAGCAGAATTGTCTCCTGCGTTAAGAGCAGAATTTGCAACTAATGCTCTGTGCTGTTAGTTGCAAAAGGCAGGAGTACGTAAAAAATAGTGCCGCTCTTGAAACTTATGTAATGGGGTTGGCCAGAAGTTGTGGGGGAAATGATCAGTTTTGTAATGTATTTTGAGCACTTGCAAATTGCTCTTTCAAGGCACGTGGAAACAAAGCCAGCAAAGAAAAGAAAATTCTCTCCAGGGCTATTGATAATTAAAATGTTGGTGCTGACCTTGTTGTTTATTCTCTGAGATAGCTAAAAATGTAGTTGGATACCTTTCCTTTCCTCTTGTAGAAGAGAAAAGAGAAACTAAGGCTATATCTACACAACCACTTACGTTGGCAAAACTATGTTGCTCAGGGGAAGTTTAGGATTGAAATTAGACGAAGGTTTCTAACCATCAGAGGGGTGAAATTTTGGAACAGCCTTCCAAGGGAAACAGTGGGGGCAAAAGACCTCTCTGGCTTTAAGATTAAGCTAGATAAGTTTATGGAGGGAATGGTTTGATGGGATAACGTGATTTTAGTCAATTAGTCAATAACGTGCCATCGCTGGTAAATAGTATCAATGGTCAATGAGGGTCTGGCTGGAGAATCTTGCCTGCATGCTCGGGGTTCTACTGATCGCCATATTTGGGGTTGGGAAGGAATTTTCCTCCAGGGTAGATTGGCAGAGGCCCTGGAGGTTTTTCGCCTTCCTCCGCAGCATGGGGCAGGGGTCGCTAGCTGTAGGATTCTCTGCGACTTGAAGTCTTTAAATCACGATCTGGGGACTTCAACAGCTGAGTTAAGGGAAAGTGGGTGGGTCAGCTTTTGTGGCCTGCATTATGCAGGAGGTCAGACTAGATGATCATAATGGTCCCTTCTGACCTTAAAGTCTGAGTCTATGAGGGGTGTGGGGGAAACCTGCTCCACCCCCACCAAGCAACATAAATTTCGCCAGCATAAGTGGTAGTGTGCACAGCGCTATGTCGGCGGGAGAATTTCTCTTGCTGACATATCTACCACTGCTCGTTTGAGGTACTTTAATTATGTCAATGGGAGAGCTCTCTCCTGTGAACATGGAGCCACTATATGAAAGCTCTTACAGCAGCGCAGCTGCATAGATACAGCTGTGCCGCTGTAAGGTCTCTAGTGTAGACCTAGCCTAAAATAAGTTATCCAAATCTACTGTAATGTTTAAACAAACAAAAACCAAGAAATCCCTTGTTTTTAAATGGGAAGAATTTATTTCTATCAGTAAGTAACTCTATCTTAATATTGTACTTCCCTTGTCCAGTAAAATTTATACCATCCTGTGCAACAGTGTCAATGTATGGCAGTCCAGGATTCACAGTGCATCTTAGACATTTAGGGCTCACTCCTGTGACGTGCTGAGCGTCTTGTCTGGGATGCCGAGCACCTCCTGGCAGCTTCTTAAAGGAGCGAGCCCCTGGTAACCTCATAGCCCACATCAGAAGATGATGGTGCATTGTTTAGATTGATAAGACTCGAAGGGACCACTGTAGTCATCTAGTCTGACCTCTTGCATAACACAGGCCATGGGCCTTCCCTGAATTAATTCCTGTTTGATCTAGAGATATATTTCATTTATTTATTTTTTACAAAATTGTACTTTAATGAAAACATAGCTTAGGCTCCAGCAGCCTGGGAGAAATGCCTTCTGGCCCCTGCTTGGCAGCCCTTGCTTCCGTTCATGGTTTCTGAACATTTGTTCTTCCCATTTGCAATCCACTCTAGTAAAACTGGCGCATTCACATTTCTGTTATCCAGCTGTCTGACTTTTTTGAAAGATACAACATGGGTCTGTTTTTTTTTTTCTGGCTTTTAGCTTTCACTTGCCTTATTTGGTAAAGCATTGCTTTTAGCTGTTCCTGGAAGGGGCTGTTTAACTAGTTTAGGGACTATTTTCCACTTTCGTTTTTGATCTCTAAAGCTATAGAACTTTCAGCTGCAGCGAGGCCAGAATTTAACTCCTCATGGCTGTGAACCTGGGGTGCTGTGGATTGTAGGAGTGCTTGGTATGAAGACCTCTTTTTAGTGTAAACCATGTTAGGCTGACACCGCACAGCAGGGCTGATGTTTACAGTCAATACTTTTTAACGTAAACTTCTTTGTGCACTTTGGAACACAAAAGAATTTTTTTTTTTTTTAGCTCTGAAACGACATAATGGGGGGGCTGGCCCAGTCTTAGTTACTTGCATGCTCTAGTGGACTCTTGGGTGCTCCATTCCTGAGACGGGGAGTGGCTTGCACCCTTAAATGATCTTGGACGTATCCGAGCAGCAGCATCTGATAGGTTTCAGCAGGAGTATTTTCTCATGCTCAGCCCAAAGAGTGCTGGTTGCTGGAGAGATTTTGGAGAGAGATAGTTGGGCCTCCATGAAGGCTGTGGAAAACTCAAGCAGAGAATTGGCTGGGGATCGGAGGTGGGGTGAAGGGCAAAGCTCTACTTATTTTTTGTTTTTTCTACCTGTTGCTTTCCCAAGTCTAACACACAGCCCATTTTCGACTGAATGTGCTAGTTTTGCTCCTTGTATGGAAGCATAGCACAGCGGAGTGCAGCAGCATTATTGTATTCCACTCACCTCCAGGCTGTTGTCTTCTAAAATTAAGCCAAGACTGTCCACATCTGGCACGTTTCCTCCTCTGCGCTGCTGGCATCTATCAAATGATGCTGCTTGACTCTGTCCAAGATTATAAGATATATCTTTTTATCATAAACTTGTTGACAACTGTGCTGCACACATGTCTTGCCGGATGTTGTATTCTCCACCCTGTGAAGCATCGGGTGTGTCTGTGGTGTTGGTAGTGTAACTTCTTATGACCTGAAAGTCCTTTGTGGGCTGTGTGGAGGAGAGGAGAAGTGGTGGTACAGGAGTAGTGATGTGGTTACCTTTAAAGAAGAAGTAGGAAGGCCATAAGCCTCAAGTGTGGGGGACAGCACAGCCATGGAGAGGTGAAGGTTGTTTTGTTTTCTGGGACACCCTGAGGGGCACTTTAAAGAACTTCTCATATGGAAGATGTTGTGCACCACAGTCACATTAGACTTACCAGTTATTAATGCATCTGATTCAGTTTCATCTTCTCTTAGGAAGTTCCTTCCCTCCCTCTCCCCTCTCCATTTCCATAATGATATGAGGTGTTTGAGTTCCCTCTGTTTATTTTTATTTTGTTGTAATGGCCAAATTCGTATTTTAAAAACAGAACTATTAAGCTACTTGTTGGAAATATTGGCCTTTGGTTTTCCACTATTCTTTTAGTAGTGGTGGCCAATCTTAGTTTCTTATGACTCACAACAAAGGACTCTTAAATAGACACAATTTTTATTACTGTGCTCAGTTACTTCAGCTCTGACTGTCAATAACATAATCAGACTCTCTTTAAACTGCTTAAAAGGGACATGCTATTAGGCTGCAATTGAGATTTGATCTACTTTTTTTTGCTGTGCTTATACCCTCTGTGTAACAGCCCCCCTTTCCTCATCCAGTATAAACCCTCCCGCTTCAGTGCTGTTTTTTAATTAAAGAATTCAGTGGCAGCACTTGTGAGCAAAAGCTCTGTAGCAGAAGAGCAAGCAAAGTGGAGGAAGTAAAGAATTAAATGTGAGACTGGAATCTAAGGGGCCAGACAGTGGAAAATTAAAATGAAATGATAAGTAAACTAATTGGCGAATGCCCCTCCTTGTCAATAATCCCCCACCCCAAACCCTACAGTATGGATTGAACAAAAGACCTCCAAGGTGGTGAGAAAAGAATGTGCTCACCACAGCCTCTGTGCAGGAGCGTCCTTGTCCAGTTGGCCAGAAGAAAAGGGGTGTTGCCCTATAAGTCCCCCCCCCTCCCCACACACACACACACGTACATTGGGACAAGAGAGGGATTTGGGGGAAGTTCACAGGGATGGGCAGGAAGCAGCTGGTGCCATGTCGGGGAGGGTCATTGCCCTTCCTGCTGACCAGAAGAATGGGGGGAGGGGATTTATATCCTATACAGACCCCAAGAAGCCCTCTTTTACAGGGACTGGGCTGACAGCACCTACTCACCCATGAAATTTACACAAGGAGCAGGTTTTCTCATGACTACTGTGGACATTACATGAGTCCCCGTTTACCTTGGAGGCTGGGAAGGAATTTTTCACTCACTGCCAGATTATCTGAGTAAGGGTAGGTTGGTATTTTTTCCCCCACCTTCCCCACAGCAGATCTGGACCCCGTGGGGTGGAGAGGGGCGGGGAAGGGGAGGCGGTTAGATTATACCGTCACAATTTAACATATAAAACTCGTGATAGATGTCCAGTGCATATTCTCCTTATTTGGGGGAATACAGTTACTAGATAAAATGAATTGGAAAAAGATTTGAAGGAAAGCTTCTTGTAGGGGAATTGAGGAAAGGGAAGTTGGAACTCCTATGTCTGGAACTGCGGGGAGCTGACCACCCACCCCCTTTTATGGCCCCTTTTCCCTTTATGCAAGGGGAGGGTGGCGAGGGCCCAACAACGGGATGGCTGGGACCAGGTTGGTGATTATGTGTAAATGGAAATGATGGTGACCTGCATCATAACATTTATTGCAGGTTACTCCCAGATATTGTAAATGAATAAAGCTGTGGCCTAATTAAACCACATCCATTGCATCTTGTCTTTCTTTTATTGTGGCTGGCCAGTGTTGCAAGGTTCATATTTAAGACTGCTGTCTTGTGCCTTGGAATGGCCTAATTTATGAAAACGGTTATGTAGCAGCCTTCTTGACTGCCTAGGTAATGAAGAGCAACCTGAATTGGGAAATGGCAACGTTAAGGTGATGACAGATGATGAAAACCAAGGAAAGTCCATTAAAGTACGTGAAGTTGTGGAATCTGTCCATGAAACATCTACTATGCGATTCCTTGTGTTCTGCCAAAAACATACGTTGTTATGTTTTGATTGGGTATTTCAATTAATAATTTAGCTTGGTGAACAAACACAAAAGCTGTAGGTTGTTTTTTGAGCAATTTATGCAAATTAGTCATTGTGAATTAGTTTTTTGGTTTTTGGTTTTAATATCCATCTTTGTTCCTCACTTGCATTGGGCATTAGAAGGATCTATGGTTGATTTTGGTTGACTTCCCAGATCCTGGAATCTGGGGGGTTAACTTGAATCACTTTGACTGTTCTAATTTGATTTTGTGTAAACTAACTCCCACTGTTCATAGTCTGTTCTTAAGGGTATCTGGCATACTCATCATAACATCCTTTGTACTGGTTCTCAGCAAGCAACATGCTGTGTTTTTGTTTCTTTATATAGCTTATGTTCCTCACTATGAAGTCACCAGTCTCAGATGACTTTGCTGTTTCTCGGTGTCCCTTTTGGTGCTACCTCTTGAAAGCTGGTTGCCCTTGAGTCTGATTCTCTGTCAAGTTTTTCAAGTATGAATCAAGTATGTAGCCGTGTTAGTCCGTATCCACAAAAACAACGAGGAGTCCGGTGGCACCTTAAAGACTAATAGATTTATTTGGGCATAAGCTTTCATAGGTAAAAAAATGACTCTTCAGATGCATGGAGTGAAAATTACAGAAGTGTTTTTTTTCCCACGGAAGTTTATGCCCAAATAAATCTGCTAGTCTTTAAGGTGCCACCGGGCTCCTCATTTTTTTTTTTTTTTTTTCCCCCCAAGTATGAATAGATCAGTACTTGTTCTCCCTTCTGCTGACATCGCATCTGCTTATGTATCTGGAGCTGCATGAATCACCTTCATTTGCCATCCTTCTCTTGTGATGGGACTCAAGTGGTTTGCCCTTTTTCTATCCATGTTTTCTTTTGGGGCTGGTTTGAGTTATCTCTCACATCACGCTGTATCTCAGGTTACTAAATGATCCTCTGTCTTGTCAAAGCAGAAACCAGCTTGCTGCTTGTATGCCTAGAGGCCTTTATTGAGAAGTAAAAATATTTACACACGATCTGCACTCAACTGCCTTGCGTTCTTCAGCAGAAGTTTATTTTCGTAGTTATTTCACAATATCTCTTTTGTTGGAATCAGATTAGGGCCAAGGCCTTTTGCTAGCACTGGTTTGCAGTGCCCTGTTGCTGAGCTAATGTAGTGAGCATCCCAGGCTCCGTAGTGCTCATATCTAGTAATCACTAACAGTTTATCGCTTACCAACCATCTCCCAGGTGTGTCAAATTTCCTTATTTGTTTGAACTGACTCTGCTGCTGCCTTGCTCGTTTGAGCTCCAATACACCATCCAACAAAGTTGCTAATGCTAACAGTGCTGGCTTCTATACTGGTAAGACTTCAAAAAATTAGGTGGCAGCTTCCGTGAGCATAAACTGTGGCAGAGGAGAAATGGCATGAGGCTGGTTGCCCCGTGTCTCCTCGGTGTCCGCTGTGGGTGGTTATCTCTGGCTTAGTTGTACAAAACAATTAAAATGTGTCCAGGATATCCTTTATAGTCTTTCAGTTGAACTGTGGTGAAGAGGGGTATATGTTGGTGAGATGTATTACTGAGTGGCTTCCTTTATTTTAAAAGATCGAGTTGAAAGCTCTGAAGCCATGCAAGATACTTGGCTGCTACATGCTGTTAAATAACATGGTTTTCAGAGCAGCATAAACCCCTCATATATATTGTCAAGTAATTAATCTAGCACTATTGAATTCTGAATGCTGGGTGATCTGGCAGTGACACGGGGAATTAAACTGCAGGTCCTCATCATTTAGAATATAAATATGCTTCCACTGGCCTGTACATAAATTTTTTCAAGTCATTGCCTTGCCTTTAGTGGGCTGGGATGCTGAGCATTTTATTTATTTTATTTATTTATTTATTTATTTATTTAATGCCTCCTAGGAAGAAAACATTTTTGAAATGTTTTGATGCCACCTTACCTGCTAGAAAAGCTTGTTTTGGGGCATGCAACCCCAAACCAGAAAGGGAAAAGGCAAGTTTTCCCTTGACAAAGACAGTAATTCTTTCAGTGGAAGCAGATGTTTTTTCTGCATGGAAATCCATAAAAGTTTAATACTTTGCATTTGTCTATAGCCCATTTTATGCTAAGTTCTCTGAAGGTCCTTGACTGATGTAGAATCATTTCAAGTCTAGCAAGGCAGAGGTATAGAAGTAGACAATGTAGTAATCAGACCTGGGGTTTTGAGAAGATGGACTTGATCTGAGCGTGAATAAGTTTTGATAATTTGTTCTTCATGCTCCACTGCTTGAAAAGACTTCGCTTTCACTCAGAGATCTTCATTCAGTTTTGAACATAAATGGATTTTTATCTGTTGATATGCTGTTTATATATTTAAGTTATGAAAATTTCACAGGCAGTAGTTTTGAGACGGTAGAGTTGCTTTCTGATTTGTCAACTTAAATTTTTCTATCTTTTCCTTTTTAAAGCTTTTTTTCCTTAAAAAAATAAATTTAAAGTTCTTTCAGTAATAGCTAGTGTGAATAAACTCTGGCCTCAGGAACTGAAGAGGGTGAAGGGAAACTGTTAAAATTCACTAGGGAACTGTTAATTTTCTTTTAATTTTAGTAACTCTCTCTATAATAGGAGTTCAATTGATTTTTATCAAGAAATGAGGAAACAGCTATGTTGGTATGAAATGCTCAGCAATTCTGTAGCTGACTTACTCAAGTATTTCATATTTCATAGATTTCCTGTTTGAAAGGCTTTTGATATTTTTTTTTTTTTTTTTTTTTTGAGGGGGAGGAATAGTTTTTAGTTGCAGTAGTTTTTGGAGAGTATCCATCGTACATAAAGGATCTTATGAAACACTTTCCTTTTGCCTTGGTCAAACTGTTCTGGGTGCTCTACTTCAAAATAATCAAGCAAACAATTAACAAAAATATGTAGAGATGGCCCCTTAAAAGCCTAAAGTAGTTGTGGCCATTTGCAAAAATGGTGAGTGAGGTAGTAAATATACCCAGCCTGGGCCAAACTAAAATATTTCCATAATCTTCATGGAAGGGACATGGACTGAAACCCAGGGGAGCAGAACCCATGCCATTTGGGCCCACTAGCACTAAAACCTGACTGGTCCTTCACTGCCTGCCCTGGATCCATGCCGCTCCCAAAATCAGACGGCACATCCCTGCGGCCCCGCGCCGACTCCGCAGCTCCCATTGGCCAGGAACTGCGGCCAATGGGAGCTGGAAGGGCAGTGCTTGTAGGCCCGGGCAGCGCGCGGAGACTCCCTGCTCCCCGCAGGGATGTGCTGGTCGCTTATGGGAGCAGCACAGGGCCAGGGCAGGCAGGGAGCCTGTCTTAGACCCGCAGTGCCACCGCCCGAGGTACGCGCCTCCCAGACGGAGCCTACATCCTGCACCCTCTCCTGCACCCCTACCCCAGCCCAGATCTCCCTCCTGCACCCAAACTTCCTTCCAGAGACCTCATCCCCTCCCGCATTCCTACCCCAGCCCGGTGAAATTGAGTGAAGATGGGGAGAGCAAGTGACAGAGGGAGGGGGGTGGAGTGAGCGGGGTGGGACGTTGGGGCAGTGGGTGGGGGCAAGCGCATTTGGGTTTGTGTGATTAGACAATTGGCAACCCTAGCTCAAGTGGATGAAGTCTACATCATGGATCCAAGGTTCCAACGTTGCTGATGAGCCATTTGGGTGGCAGTATGATGTCATATGATTGAATTTATGTTTTCGTTTGCTTTTTCAAAACCCTAGGTGCAAAAAAATTCCTCTGTTTTATAGAATATTATTAAGGCTCAAAGTCAAGCACTCAGAAGTTAGGAAATGCCAGAATTAATGTTGCCTGTGCAACCTTACTTTGGTCTCTTTGTGCATATACATTAAGACAGTCTCTAATTACATGATCACGTACTATTTTTTTCCCCATAGGACCCCTGCCTTACTCAGTGCACAGGATGGACCTGCTCTTGGGATAAGTCAGGGTTAAGTATTGAAGGAGACTGTTGTGGTCTCTAGGACCGTTCCCTCATTTGTCGCTGAATTTGGGAGGTGTGTACCTATTGTGGTTCCAGGGCCTAAGCCTGCTCATAGCTAAAGGCCCTTCCTCTCAACCAAAGAAGTTGGGCAGTGAATCTAGGCCACAAGTAATTGCAGGGGACAACAAATGAAAAAACGGGGATGGGAGTGAAGGTCTTATGGTGAAAATGAGGTAACGAGAAGGGCACATGGAGCAGAGAACCACTGACTGCGTCCACTGTTCATCGAAGGGGGTCAATGGACACCACCCAGAGGAACTTTGCTTGGAGATGTGACTGAACAAGGGAATAGAAATAGGCCCCACAGTCGCAGAGTACCCCTCTGCCTCCAATCTAACTTCTTCCTCTTGGTATGATGGATGGCCATCTGGTCATTGCCAGAAGGAGGTTGACAAGGAGGGCCTGCAACTCTGTGGGGCCAGGGATAGTCTGCCAGGATCAGGAGGTGTGGGAAAAAATCAGCCAGGACCTCAGTAAGAGGTGCTGGAGGAGGGGCTGCAACCTGATGCACTCTATTTAGATGTGCATTAGGGTCTCCTTGGAACATGGTAGTGAATGAAGTAGGGGGATTGCAGGAAGAGAAAAGGATGGTCTCCTGGTTAAGACAGTTGAATGCTGTCCTGGGGAACTGGATTCTATCCTTCCTGCTGACAAACAGTTGTGTGATGCTAGTCAGGTTGCTTAAATCAGTTGTTTCAGAGGTAGTTGCAAATTGTACGGTCCTCATTTTCTGAGTGTCTGACTTGAGACTCTAGAGCCTGATTTGCAGAAGTGCTGAATGCTCACAACTGCAGCTGAAATCAATGGGAGCTGGTCTCTGAACATACAAAGTGCTATATCATACAAAGTGCTGAGTATTCACTCTGAAAAATCAGATCCTAGGCAGTTCAGACTGGACACCCAAATTTAGTAAATAGTTTTTACCTTAATCTCTCTGTGCCTCCTTTCCACGTGTATAAAATGAAGATGATGATGTGCAAATAAATACATATTTGGGAAGAACTCCGATACTGTGAGTGCTACTGAAAGGCCCATTAGGAAATTAATAATTCTGTTTTTAGAGCGGACATGGATTAATATGCCTAAAATTTTAGCAACAAATTAAACAAGGAGAAAACAAAATACTGAATAGTTGCTCATTAAATAAGTGCTATCCTTTCTGAGCACTGAATGAGGCAGGGCTCCTGTGGGGGGAAAAATAGAATGTGGTCATATAATTAAAGCTATTATGATGCATATGAACAAAGGGGAGAGGTGAATTAAGGTTGCACACGAAAGCTTATGCTCAAATAAATGTTAGTCTCTAAGATGCCACAAGTACTCCTGTTCTTTTTGCAGCTACAGACTTACACGGCTGCTACTCTGAAACCTTAATTCTGGCATTTCCTAACTTTTGAGTGCTTGATTTTGTAACCTTATTGCTCTTTTAATGTAATTTTGGTGTGTATTTATATTTATCACCAAGGCCAGCAGAGTAATCTAGTGAGAGGAAGTCAATAATTTGTTAGTCTCTAAAGTGCCACAAGTACTCCTGTTCTTTTTGTCAATATCTGGGAATGGTCATGATATCTTTTGGGGACATTGCTAAATGTGGGGGAAAGCATCACCAGAGAGTGCAACAATGCAAAACTCTCTCACCCATTGCCCTTGCAGTGTTGGTATCCTCTGTGAAGGAATTTTTGGATATGGAGAATTTCCACCCTCAGTCCCTGGAAAACCGTAATCTTGCTGCTTCAACCTCTTAATTAGTGTCTCCCCTTCCACTGAGTCAATTACAATCTCTTTGTTTTAGTCACCAGCACAGAAAACTATAACAGGTTCGGTTGCTTAATAGAAGATTTCCCCCCCCCCCCCCCCGAATGACTCAAAGTATGATAAAGATTTATCCAAGGGGAAAGAGGGCTTTATGTGGCAGGAAACTGGGAACTTTTGCTAAGGATTCTGTTTTGACTTCTGCCAATAATTCAGGCTATGTCAACATCTGGAGCTGGGGTGTGATGCCTAGCTTGCATAGGCGTACTCATGTTAGCTTTGATGTGAGCCTGCATGCTAAAAATAGTGGTGTAGCCATGGCAGCATAGGTAGCAGCAGCAGTGGCAGGTGCTATCAGCTCTGAGTATGTACCATAGGCTTCAAGTGGGTTTTTACTCAGGGTGGCTTGCATCGTACCACCACTGTCCATGCTACTATGGCTACCCTACTGTTTTTAGCATGCTATCTCAGATGAGAAATAGTGTGGATATATCTACATGAGCTGGGAATCCTACCCCTAGCTCATAGTGTAGACGGAGCCTCTTTGTGCCTCCATTTGTGGACCTTTAAAATGGATATAATTGTCTGCTTTTCAGGAGTGTTGAGGTTTTTAATTCTTGTTTGACAAGTGTTTTGAGATCTTTATGTTCCACAAACACTTGTACTGTAATGGATTGCATTGTGTTGAATACTGCCACAATCATAACTGCTCTTCTGTACTGTTAGCCATGACTGATAGACAGTTAGGACATAGATAAATATAAAATTTCAAGGTTCATAGACTCATGCAGTTTAGAGATCCCAGTGCCGTAAAATCTTTCAGGTCAGGGTGTAATCCCTGGATAAAATACATCCATATTAGAATGATTTTGTATTTGGCTGGTGGTCGGCAAATAAGGCTATGTTTACCTCAAGCACTTAAGAATTAGATTTCACAAAACAAATATTCAAATAGGAGGGTCAAGTGCTTTTAATGTTTGCTTTAGATTTCTAGCTTTTTAAATAGACACAGAATGTGGGCATATTTTGCATTATTTTTCCCTCCATTGCATCATGTGTTTCTATTTCAGTGGTCAAGGTCAAATGTTTCTTTTAAGAAAAAGAAAACACTACTGAGGGATTTATTTTGCTGACATCCATTTTAAAGTTCAGCTTGACTTCAAAATACAACACTTCTGGCTTCGGAAATGCACTTATTCTGTGACTAAAGACAGTGTGTGATTAATTCTGCTGTGCAATGCTGTGTGTTAATTGCTGGCACTGTGTGAACTGGTGGCTTAAGCAGAAATAGAAATTCTTATTACAGGTGTGTTGCTTACAATGCATAGTTTTAGTTGAAAGTACCAACTTACAATGGCTTTTAAATCCTGTTCTCTGCTGTCAAACTCCATGTATCATTTTTATGTAAATTAAAAATGCAACTCTCTGGGAAAGAACATAACTTGAAAGCTTAGGGCACACTGCATTTCTCACATTTGTTATGCATCTGAAGGCTATGAATCAGTAGTTAAGTGGCCGTATGAATTGATGTACTTGAGTCCTTTCTAGTGCCCATATCAGGGCATATCCCCAAATTAGCTCAATATGACTTTACTTCATTTCTTAGTCTAATGAACCACCATTTGGCCACCTAGTGTGTACCTTGTTCCAGCCTAGTTCTGAAAATTGGGTTCATTGTGTTGCCCTCCACTTGTGCTACTAGTTCTCTGTGTTTCTTGAAGTTTCCTATTAATTTCATCCAGGTGTTGTGTCTGCAGTGGCTATAAAAGATCTCAAATGAAGTTAAATGACTAAACTTGCAGTTGGTTTATCTTCTTTCTCCAGGGGATTAGCTCACATATTCCATTAGGTTTCCCTGTGGAAATAGACTCTACAGTCTACAGAATAGACTCTAAGATGGGTATTCCCTTAACTATCTAGCTTTCCAATTCCATTACTCTTCTGTATGAATACAATGGTTGCCTTTAAAATCATTATATAACTAGCAGCCTCATTTTTATTTCCACATAATTGTCAAAGAGATGTCCAGAATACCTGTCTTTGCATTTGGCTATTAAACTTCTGTTACTTTACTTCAGGCACTAAATTTGAATAGCTTAATTTAATTTTTGCATTGTCAGTTGCTAAGCAACTGACAAGAGAAAAAAGTGCAGCTAATTTAGTTCTTTTACTGATCAGTTAGCTTCTCATTAATATAGAAACTTATTTGTAACATGGCTAATCAGCTGTCAAACCCAGTTTTTGCAAGGCAAAATGTTTTCTAAACAGTGTCTAGGAAATTAGTAAAAGATACTTCTCCTGTATGATCCGCAAGTTTCTTGCTTTGGTGCCCAGGTACCAGTGCTTCACTAGGAATGTTACACTCGGAATATCTAGACTGACACACTTTTTTCCATGCCGTGGTCAAGAAGACAAGGCAGGGGACCGAGTCTACTGCTGACGTGCTGTGTGACCTTGGAAATGTCACTTTACTTGTCTTTTTGCTTCAGTTGCCCAAGCTGTGCAGTATGGATAATGAAACTTATCCACCATTGGAAAGCATTTTTTGATCCAAGATCAAAAGTCCTGTTATGGAGAGGAGGTGTTATTATTGTGAATGTTTAAATATGTTGATTCTGAAGACTTGTCTGCCTATTTGCATTGGAAAAGCTTGAGAAACTTTACCTAGCTGAATCACTGACTGAAATTCCCCTTTTCACAAGGTAGCATTTTTGGCAGGAATTGGTTAAGTTTCAGCTTTCTCTGGTCTTGCTTTACAAATCTGGCAGCACCATTTTTATTTTTTAAACCATTCATGGGGCAACATTGCTGTCACCCAAAAAAGCATCGCAGTCTGAGATTTAGATCTTTCCTGGAATCTGTTTTGTAAACCTTTCCCTGTAGCTGAAATGTTTGGACAATATTAAAAGTTAAAGGGGGAAAAATGGATAATTCTGAATGGCTAAAGCAGTCTCTCTATTTATTTCCTATATTTTTGTAGATTGCCTGTTTAAGCTATGCCCTATGAACCGGTACTCTGCACAGAAGCAGTTCTGGAAAGCAGCAAAACCAGGAGCTAACAGCACTACAGATGCAGTGCTACTCAATAAACTACATGTAAGTATTAACGTTGGTAGGCTGCAGTGAAGTCAATGGAGCTATGGTAATTTACACCACCCGAGGATCTGGCCCATTAAGTTGAGTGGGACTGCTCATGTGGGTATTGCTACAGAAGATTAATGAGATCCAGTCCCCTGTGTTGTTAGGCCCCAGATTTCATCTCCCATATGTGTTTTCAAACTTTTATCTAATTTAATTATCTGTGATGGCTGCCCTTACTGAAACAAGCTTGCATGTGTATTCAGCAGTTAAAACTTGGTAAGAGAACAGTTTTCAGTTTTAAATTTCTAAGAAATTGCTTTGAGTAATTTAACTACTGTATGTTGACAGCATCTGCTTTAGTGCTAAATAAACTATATTTACCTTAAAATTATATGGCTGGAGCACTTCACGTTAAAATTACAAGTCCAAATATTTTTAGTCTATCAAAGCCCGTGTTAAGCCTACAGTACTCTAAACTATAAAGCACCCCTGTAGGAAAATATCACTTGCAGAAAGCCATGTGTTGGCCCTACTCCTTTGTTGCACAAAGACCAAGTGTTTGCCTCAATTTTTTCTTAAAGCTATGATTTTAACTTTATGCTTGTGAAGTATTAACTCTACAAACAACTTTACAAGTCTCCCACCCCACTCCCAAACTAAATAATCACAAGAGTAGAAGTCAGCTGTAAGTATAAAGTAACAAATGCTGCTGATTATTTTTCTAAAGCCCACAAAGTAAACAAATAGATGATATGTCCTAAACTGTCAGTAGTGTAGAGGGAGAGAAAAACCCTTGCAATGGTGCTAGGTAACTGTGGGCTGTCACTTTTGTGCCATAATTGATTTTCTTTCTTTTTAATATAATCAATTCAGATACTTAAGCCCTGATTCTGTTCTTTTGAAACAGGCCAAAGTCCCATTGTGGTCAGTCTCTATTCCCCTGTCAAGTGAACCGGGTAGTCTCTCAATGATACATCACAGTGAAGAAACATTTACACAGTAAATAGCCAAATTTTACTATTCCAGTATAAATGAAGAAAGATTTAATGGCTCATTTTGAATCACCATTACATGCTGGGTAAAGTACAGGGCGTGTGCAAAATTGTCATCTTTTAAACCCACTCAATTTCACTGAAGGGTAGAATTTGGTCCTGTGTGCGCATTTGATTCATAGTCCATAACTTAGTTCGCTCCCGACTGTATGAAACTCATGGGCACTTGTGTCAATTTAAACATGTAATGAAAGCACAGAAGGTACTGGAACAATTCTATTGTCCTAATATTGTTGCAGGGCAAAAAATATCTATGTTCAACTGGTGCCTTCCATTTTCTACTCTGTTTTTTGATCAGTTCATGGTCATCTTTAATGAAACATTGGTGACCCATGATTTATACTTAATCACTTGCCATTTTTGGCTTGTATTTGTCCACTGTTGGAATTTATTATCGACTATTCTGGAGAACCCAATGCTGAGGTCAGGTTATTTTAAGTTAATACCATTTAAGGGATTTAGAAATCTGGGACACTTGACTTTGACTGGTATCAAACATCAGTGCTATTTGAAAAGCTGACATCTAGTGGTCAGTAAATAAAATTTGTTCCTTCCAGTGTGTTGACATATGCAGTGTTGTCTGTTCACTTTAAGCTTTTGGAATATACTTGAACTTAACTTGTTTCTTCACTTGTACCTATATGCAATGGATCCCTTTGCTCTATTAATGTAAATGTAGGGACCAATTCTGCATGATACATGTCTTCCACTTCCATTGATGTCCTGGGGACTAGAGGGCTCTCAGGGCCTTGCGGAATTGGGCCCAAAGTTAATATCCAATTTCAAGAAACCTTTTCACTGTAGAATAATCTGAAATCTAGCAGTCCCAATGTTGGATCTTTAAGCATTTTAAATTGTCCTGCATCATATTGTTTGTACTGAAATGTACAGTTACACTTGAGATGCTCATGGAGAAAGCCAGTTGTCCTACTCAGCATATCTTCTAACAGAAATGACTTAAGATACATGGAGTTATAAAGAAGCAAAATTATTTTCTACCAACACATGGCTCACTGTTGCTCTTTGATACGCTGAAGCCTATTGTCTCCCATTGCATTGCCTACAGGTAACTGAGCACAAGTGAGTTCTAAGGTGGTTGCAGAACTTTTGAGAACTAAAATAGTTGATGCATAGACTTCCTAAATGCATGATACCTCATTTAAAATCATCCTCTGACATCCGATTTAAATGAATTCTTCCCTATAATCTGTATTTTCTCTGGTCTTGGTGTAAGGTGAACCAGTACACCTTTACAAAACAAAGCGTCTTGAAAACAACATGAAACAACTCTTGAAAATAAAATGAAAATCAAGAGGAAAGCAGTACGGTAGAGTAACAAACTAGGGCTTTCACAGTGTGGTAGCATTAGGTTATAAATCAGGTTTGGTTTCCTCATATCTTCTTGTGGATGCTTCCATGTGGTTGAAATGTCTGTCTGGTAAAGAGAGTCCCAGGATTAGATAATTATGGATACAGCAGGTTTGAAATTGAAAGGCATTGCAGCAGAGCATATCTAGGGAAGTTTTTTGTGCTGTGCCTGATTCTAGGAAGTACTATCCTATCTCTTACTTTTATGAACTCTGAACTTTCCCTTATTGGGAAGTTTAGAACTAGACAGTCCCTTCTTCCAGTGCTGTATGTAAGTGTCTAGAGAATCCTATTGAATGAAAAGGATGACTATGGTCACCATGAAAAGATTTAATGGATGAGGAGTGAAGAGGGAGATTTGTCTTGTCTTGGCAAAGTAAAATCTAAGTTTTTGGAAACTGCCTGATTACATGGGGACCAAACCTGCAGTTCTTTAGTCCTCATCCTTTATTTTATATTAAAGTTGAGCAGGTGGAAGATTGGATTGCCAGCTTGAATCCCCCTCTTTTCCATCTTTCCTTTTTACCTATTTTCTCATGGCTCAGTTTCCTTTGGAAACTTTTCATCTCGTGTTTTATTCAGAAAGCTTCAGTCAGTTTGAAGTCAAAACATTGACTCCTCAGAGTTGCTGCTTCACTTCAGTATAGTTCAAATAGAACAGATTCAATCATTTTCCTTCCTGAAAATTGTAAAGGATGAAATCTGATCCTCAGCTTCAAATGGTTACATTTGTTCCAACTGTATGAAGTACCTTGATGTTTTATTACAGTAAGTAATTGCCAGCACTGTTTGTTTATAACAACACTTTCTATCTCCACAATTTCCTTCTTAAATTTCAGCATGCAGCAGATTTGGAGAAGAAACAGAATGAGACTGAAAACAGGAAACTGCTGGGAACGGTTATCCAGTATGGCAATGTTATCCAGGTATGCGGTGGCCCTGTTCACGCTGTGTACTCTGTAAGACATAGCTCTGTAGGGTTTTACTTGAACCACCAAGGTACAATTATACTTCCAAAATAGTGGAATTCCGGTATCAGTGTGTTGTCTTGCAAGCCATGACAGGGTTATCCAGAAGCATGGTACTCTGAAGAAAGAACTACATTTATGGTTTTGTGTGCTGTGAGAGATTCTAAAATGGAGGCATTTTTATCTTGCTATGAAAGTTGCCTTTTTAAGAGCACCATCTGAATGCTTTAAACTAGAATACTCTTCATTCATTTGCCTGGCCTTGACCTGGCCATGTGATAGATGGCAAATACACAGTGGTGTACAATTCTGTAGAACTTCTTTCATTTTATCTTCACTTTATCCCCCAAATGCTGTACAGCACCATATAGTAAACCCAGTGCAAAACAGAAGAACCAAAATACTCAACCCACCAATGCAATGATAGTCCACCCTGAACAAGGGATTTGGTGCAGCAGACCTCAGGCAAGTCACCCCCCACTTGATGAAGATGGATTCCCAGCTAATGCAAAGAATAGTGATGAGTCGCAAACACCAAGAATAAGATGCTGGGGAAGTGTTGTAATAGTAATCAAGGACAAGCCTTGTCATGCCTTAAATGCAGCCAGTGCGGGACTTCGGACCACCACTGGTAGAGCATTCAACAACTCAGGGTTCTCTGATTCCTTCTGGGGACTGAAAGCAGATCCACTTCATCTGATCACAACTGCCAGGTGGAGGTGTAGAGCAAGAGAACTGTAAGCATTTGGATCTACAGCTTTCTAAACAAGTACTTTGAATTGTATCCTCTGACCATACCATCAGCCAGAGTAGGATTGCAGGGAGCAAAGGTAACAGGGTTCCTCTTTCTCCTCTTGTAATGAGAAGGCAAGCAGTCCTGTTCTGCAGCTATTACAGCATTGGGAACAACTTCAAGACAAGTCTTTTAAAGAATTCACTACAATAATCTAGCCTAAGTGTAACATTAGAATGATGAAAGTCTGTGGCAATGTCCTCATCTGAGAGAGGGCCTATCTGTCAGTTTTTCAGGTGAACAAGAGATTGCAATAAGCATTTCTAACCAGTCAATGCTCCATACCGAGAGTAGTTGTGAGTAGGGGAGGAAGGATTAGATTTGTATCAGTAAATGTTGGTAAACATTGGCTTCACCATACACACCCAAACCAACCAAAATGTATTTCCATCGATAATAATTGAAATGTACAGATAGGAAAAGTAAGAAAAATGCTGCTAGAGAACTTATTCAAATTTGATTTAAGGCGATTAATTTTGTATGCTTTGACCTGTGATGTTGACAACTTTAACGGTTGTAAAGCTTTCATTCTTTGAATCTGTGTCTGCTGTCTTATGTGAATAATGAGCCAACAGGCAGCAAAAGGCTTCCAAACATCCAAAGCTACAAGCATTGTCTTGCTTTCGTTAAGATTCAACTTTGCTATGTTTAATCCAAATCAATGTGTAAGCTAGACAATGGGGCTACCTCGAGATGGTCCATTATATCCTATAGATATGTATCACCAGTGCATTGAGGTTTATATATGATATCTCATGGCATATTGAAATAAAAGGATAAAACGGCACCTCATGGGGAGAGAAGAATTGTTCCTAGCTAACCTCATTAGTCTCCCATCTCAGAATGAGCACAGCCATTTAAGAGAAGCCTCACCCATCCCCCTGAAGGAAAACAGTTTTGTCACCAATATCTCATGGTCCTTGGTATCTGACTGCTGAAACATAGAGCATAATTGGCAAAGGCAGTTCTCTGTTGTCTATCATTAGTGTGATATGGACATTTATGCAAATGGAAGCTGTTCAGTGCCATGAACCAGTCTAAAGCCTACTAAAAAGTGTATTCAAAACAAGAAGTCCAATTGTCTCTGGATTTGTTATGGACAGCATAACTATTCAATCTTAGCATCTGAAGTTAATTTCCATGTATTATGATCAGACTCGCAGACTATTATATAGTCTTTAGTCAGTGTTTATCAAAGGAAACATATGTTTGTCTTTACAGAAACAAATTGTAATTTTTGTTCTAGCTGCTGCACTTAAAAAGTAACAAGTACTTGACAGTAAATAAGAGGCTTCCAGCTCTGCTAGAGAAGAATGCTATGAGGGTGACCCTGGATGAAGCTGGAAACGAGGGTTCCTGGTTCTATATACAGCCTTTCTACAAATTGCGTTCCATAGGAGACAGTGTAAGTGCAGGCGAGCATCAGCAGAAGATGCATTATTTGGTGTAAAATACAAAGAGCTTGTATCAGTTGCTTCCTTACTTTTGACTAATTAAATGCATAGGTTTTTATAACGTGTAATATTAACAGCCACAGCCCTTTTCCTGTGCTGAACAGTGTGGGAGGAGAATCACTATGGTAACTACTGATTTGGAAATGAGGAACGATTAAGATTGGAAGAAATAAGGAATCTAAATACAGTAGCCTTCTAAATCCCCACCGAGTTCAAAATGGCATGAAATGTTAAGTCATTTGAGTAGCTTTAGAACAAATATAATTAGTATGCTGGTTCATGGTGCTGTAGTTATGAGTCTTGTTCCATTATGAATTTCTGTATCAAGAATTTTATCAGAATTAGACTAAATGGTTGCCTTGCTTGTGGGAGGTGTGGAAGGTTGGTTGATTCTGAGTTAATACCCTAGGTTTTAATCTCTGGAGATCTCCATTGTGTCCCCACATTGGATACATAAGAATGAATGTGGTCGTCATTCCATAATCCTAAGTAAATGATTTTCTACTTCACAAAGCCATTATGGACGTTGGCATGCCTCATCAGCCTAAACTCAAGAGAAGCCAAGGACTTCGGTATGCTGTGCAGTGCAGTCTGGTCCAACCTGATAGAGGGCACCTAAACGGAGTAGATTCCATGAAATAGAGAATAGCCATATCCATGTAGACTAGACTGTTCATTTCACTATAAATATATGGAGATATACCTATGTCATAGAACTGGAAGGGACCCTGAAAGTTCAGCCCCCTGCCTTCACGAGCAGGACCAAGTACTGATTTTGCCCCAGATCCCTAGATGGCCCCCTGGGAGATTGAACTCACAACCCTGGGTTTAGCAGGCCAATGCTCAAACCACTAAGCTATCCCTCCCTGCACCACTATACATAGTAGTTATCCCACCACTACACGTAATACAGCCTTGACTGAATGTCCTTGTTTTTATTTCATTATTACAGGAATAGTACCTTGAAGATTAATGTAGTTTGTGTTCAGTTAATTTAAAAAGAAGAAACGTCATATAAATTCAATTAATGTTTTCTCTGTATTGAGGGAAATTCAAGTCCCTCACCTAAGATTTTTGTTATGGATTTTTTTGAGGGGGGGCGCCGTGGGAAGAGTGAGGTCTTCAAGCAAGATTGGGAGGCTTTGGATAAGAAACTGCCTTGGAAGGAAAGTATAGGATACATGGGATCTTCACCCTCCATGATAAAGTGCACTTAGCTTACCACATTTGATTGGACCTCATTAATTGAGAGTAAACATGGTAGATTAGAACCCATCAACTCCTCATGGAGGAGGAGAATCTTTCTGATAACTTTTGGTTTTAGGAATTAATTGTTAGATGTTAGACACTGAAATAACTGTATGGAAGATAAAAACTTAGTCAGTGGAAATTGTAGTTTTCCTTTATATGCCACTCAGCCCTGTTGTGTAGGTGTCTTTAAACCTTAAATAACTCTGAATGTTTCATTTTCTTCTGAAGTTGTCAAGATGGGTTTTTTTTTTTTTTTTTTTAAAGATACCAGTGTCTTTCCTTTATTTTGCATGAAACAGCTCTAAACTGTAAGCAAATGGCCTAACCTCATTGCTTATACCCAGACAAAGGTAACTCTGGGGACCATTTCTGAATCTGATTGCAAAGTACTTCTCTTCAGGTTGTCATTGGAGACAAGGTGGTCCTGAATCCTGTTAATGCTGGCCAGCCCCTTCATGCCAGTAGTCACCAACTGGTTGATAATCCTGGGTGCAATGAGGTAAGTGTAAAATAAATCAAAAGCTTGGCTTGTTAGTGCAGTGGTGACACAGAAATTTGGTGTAAATAGAGTTAGAAGGGGCCTTTGGCGTTCTCGGCTAAATTAAGGAGCACGCATGTTATGGAATTGCCAATTACCATGATGGAGAGCATATACTGCATTGCTCTCCCGTCCTGTTAGTGAAGTAGCAATACTACTAGCTCTGGAGACAAGGTTTCTCACTTCCTTCCTAGTGGGCAAACAGCTGGGTGGGGATTGGTAAGAGCAGGTCTGTTAGGTAAATAACAGGCTATCTGGAACAAAGACATGAGCGTTGCCTGTTCTGCCCAACTGCTTGGCTGTAAGAACAGAGATAAGTGAAATGTACTTTTTCTGCAAAATCTGCCATCCTCATGACTGGAGCTAGGTGAATAACTAACTGGTTTGTTTGTTTGTTGTCAGTTTCGTTGCATTTCTGAAAAATTAAAAACAAAATAGTTTTTGGTCAAACTAAGTCTGAAAATTCTGAAATGTTTTTGGCGAAACGACCCTGTTTAATCAATCTGAAAGAATGTTGAGAGCAGAAACCTGGCTTCAAATCCCTGTTCAGAGAAGAGATTCAAACCTGGGTCTTCCCCATCCCAGGAGTGCCCGAACCACCAAGCCAGGGTATTCTGGGTCAGGTCAGGTCTCTCTCAATCTCTCCTGTTGAAGCTGGTTCACTAGTCATTGTGTCAGAGAGAGAGAGAGAGAGTGAGAATGGTTAGGGCACTTGCCTGGGATGTGGGAGACCCTAATTCCAGTCGTTGCTCAAATAAATAACTACTACTTACATAGAATGGAACAGTTCAAGGGGGCAGATTGCCTATAGCAGTGGTCTCCAAACTGTGGGGCACCCCCCCCCCAAGGTGCAAAGGAGCCTGGACCAGCCCCCAGCCTCACTCTGCCCCCAGCCCCTGCCCTGGCTGCAGCCCTGCTCCAGGCTTGGGCTCCTGCCCTCAGCCTACGTCCCCCTGGTCTTGGCTTCCAGCTTGGGGGGGTGGGGAGGGAGGGGCACAGCCACATTTTACTACTGGTAAGGTGGAGGTGAATGGGAGAGGATAAGTTTGGGGACCACTGGCCTATAGTCTGGTCGTTAAAGCCACTCAACTGGGAAAGGAGAGATTAAGGTTCAATTCTCTGCTCCAGAGTGAGGATTTGAACCTAGGTCTCCTACATCCCAGGGAAGTGTCCTAGACAGTGGGCTAAAGGTTTACAAAGGGGAAACCATGTCCACTTCTTTTGTTTCTGTGATTCTAGCCTGTTTGTTTTGTTTTGTTTTTTTTTCCCCTTGGTCAAAATTATTTGGTTAATTGGTGTCAGATTTATGAATAGTTTTGGGTCAATCAAGACTGCCTTTTTTGGAGAATAAATTATTTTTCTGAAAAGTGTCACCCAGCTCTATTCATGACATAGCCAGATAAGGTATCCACGTAACAAGTTAGGTAATAATGTTAACTATAGTTACTGTGATTTACTGCAGGGTTGAGTGCAGGCCACAGTCTTTCTGGATTGTTGTTTTATTTCATACAGTAATAGACAGGGATTGCAATATACTGTTCAGATTCTCTTTCCACTGTAAAGAAAAGGGCAGCACTTTGCAGTGTTTTATCATACTTCTAGTGTGACCAGTGATACTAGTCTTTGTTCTAGGTCAACTCTGTGAACTGCAACACGAGCTGGAAAATAGTGCTTTTCATGAAATGGAGCGATAACAAAGATGATATTTTAAAAGGGGTAAGTTTGGAAACTCATCTTGCTGCTGGCTTTTTAATAGTATGATGTCTGTATTATCTAGTTCGTGTTGATCATTCTGTCTTGGCTTTGACAGGGAGATGTGGTACGGTTGTTTCATGCGGAGCAGGAGAAGTTTCTGACTTGCGATGAGCATAGAAAGAAGCAGCATGTCTTCCTGAGAACTACGGGGAGACAGTCGGCCACTTCTGCAACTAGTTCAAAAGCACTGTGGGAAGTCGAGGTAAGGACAGCATCTCTGAGGCTGTACAAGTGGTTTTATTGTAACAATTGATGCTTTTGTTTAAAACCTTGCTCCACAAGAGAGATATATAAAAAAGACTTCTTTCCGGGTTTTGAAGTTTCAAGACCAAAAAATGCCATTGTTTACTAGCATGTCTGGATATTTTTTACAATATAAAAACATGGTTTTGACTTTTTAACACTGCAGTAAGGTGCTTTCCAACTACCAGTTCCTGGCAATGTAGAAAAAAAGAATGAGAGAGGCGTCAATAAATGCCTTATTTACTCATAAGAACATAAGAATGGCCATGTTTGGTCAGACCAAAGGTCCATCTAGCCCAGTATCCTGTCTACCGACAGTGGCCAATGCCAGGTGCCCCAGAGGGAGTGAACCTAACAGGTAATGATGAAGTGATCTCTCTCCTGCCATCCATCTCCACCCTCTGACAAACAGAGGCTCACCAACCATTCCTATTCTAACAAAGTACTAATTATTTCTACTGCCTTGCTGTATATGCTGAACACATCCATGTCCAGTGTGGAATTCTATAGGTACACATAACCTCCTCTGATGGGAGATTAAACCCATTTGTTAGTCTCTGTCTCTGTGGAATCAAACCATCTTATTAGCCTCTTAATTTTAAAAAGAGAGAGAAAGAAGGATGACTTCAATGTCTTGGCCAACATTTCACCTATTAAACAAACAAAACTTTGAGATGCTTAGGTTCTGGAAATAGATATATATGCTTACGATAATTTGTTTTGTTTTAAAATGTAACTTTAAATGACATGCAGCCTGCTTGTGTGAACACTACAAGTCCCTCTGAGTGGAGGACAGTTATTTTTCCCAGCAGTGCAGTCACTTAATTCAAAGATTCTTTCAGCTGTGCTCCAGCTGGGAACCTGTCTAGAGTCCTAGTTCCATACTTTTTCTTGGGAGGAGCGTGAGCATTAAGATGGATCTCTAGAAAACTCCCTTCTTTGGGAAAACACTGTTAAGTTTGAAACAATTCTACTGTTTTTTTTTTGTTTGTTTGTTTTTGTTTTTTCTTGAGACTAAAGTGACTATAAGGGAAAACAAGAGAATCTTGCCTGACTTTTAGTAAGTTTGTTCAATCCTTCTGGTTCAGCCCAATACAAGCTTCCAAAAAACCTCCTTTTACTACCTTTCTGCCAATATATCCCATTAGCCCTTTGTCTTCATTCTCGGGAGGCTCAACATAGAGCACAAAACCATAGTTGGTTTGTTAGCCAAACCATAGTCGGTTTGTTAGCCAACAAATCCAGCCACTTGGAGATGGCCATGAAAGTAGAACTTTAAAAATCCAGGTGTGCACTACTGGCTGTGTTGGACATGCCCATTTGGGATGCATCGTTGGTGGTGGCCACCATACCTGACTGGTAAATGGTTTGTTTTTTTTTCTGAGCTCTGTCACATTCTGCCAATGTGTGATGGTGTCCCTATAATCTGTTAGCCAGAAGCTGGGAATGGGCAACAGGAGATGGATCACTTGATGATTACCTGTTCTGTTCATTCCCTCTGGGGCACCTGGCATTGGCCACTGTTGGAAGACAGGATACCAGGCTAGATGAACCTTTGGTCTGACCCAGTATGGCCGTTCTTGTGTTCTTACATGACTGAAAGTGAAATACAACAGTACTAACCTGAGGGGCATACCACTGAAATTCAGAATATGGCCCCTCTCTCTCTCTCTCTCCAGGTGGTGCAACATGACCCTTGTCGAGGTGGTGCAGGATATTGGAATAGCCTTTTCCGGTTCAAACATCTTGCTACTGGACACTACTTAGCAGCAGAGGTAAGTACCATGGGGAGGATCCATAAACTCTGCCTCTTCTCCTCTGATGCTTTCTTCCTTTATCCCTTCCCAAAAAACTGTGGTTGACTACTAACTGAGGATTGAAAACAGATTAGTGAATGATTGCTATGTAGAATTAGTATTATTAAGGATGAAATTATGCAAGAGTAGGTAGTATCAAAGTGCCAGACCCATGAAACAAGATATTTTCTTGAAAGATGCTTGGAAAAAACATTGCACTGCAAGAATGACTGTGTCCCTAGCCTTTTTGTTGGAGATAGGTGGTGACTTCTTTTTGTTAAGAAGAATAGACAATAAATGACACGATTTTATGTAAACCATTAAAATCAAGATGAGCTCATTAGTGGGAGAGTGAATTGTACTGTGAATGGCTGGAGCACCTGTTGCTACGTTTTTGGGGGAATAAATTAAACCCATTTTTGGATCGTCTGGATTTTTTGATTTCCAAACAGAACATAGAATGGTTCATAAAAGAGAAGGTAACAGTTAAAGAAGCCTTCTAGGAATTGTCATGAACATTTACCTATCCAAGCATTTTGGAAGGTGAACTGTTAATACCTGTGAATACTCACTGAAACTAGCTTGACTCTGTGTTTCTTGAAACACATGTGTAAATGAAGACAAGCATATTTGTCAAAATAGGATGCTGGGGATATGCAAGGGAGGTTGGCGTGAAGAACGGCAATATAGCCCATCATGGTGAATGCAAGAGTTCAATTGAAATAATCCTGCTTTATGCTTTTCTAGTAAGCAGGTTCCAAAACACTTAGTAGCATTTTCCCAAGTACAAAATGGATCAACAGGACTAGCGGATTATAGTGATGATGACATGATCAAGATTTTTCCCAACTTGTAGTGACTTCTAAAGCTGGTTGAAATGTTTTGAAATTTAATTGTGATTTCAAAATTTAAAAGCTTGACACAATTTTCACAAAATTTCCTTCCTTCCTAGCTTTAGTTATATCCTAGTTGAGTCTCTTTTGCAAGTTTGCTGATTGCTTAATTGTGTTCCTGGCTGCACAACTACCTGGTTTGTTTTTGTCTGTCTGTTTTTGTTTTTTAAAAGTTGATTTCATTGTATATGTGTTTATAGACTCCGAGGCCTGAAGGGACCACTGTGGTAATCTAGTCTGATCTCCTGTAAAGCACAGGCTACAGAACTTCCTGAAAATCATTCCTAGAAAAACATCCAAACTTGGTTAAAAAATTGCCAGTGATTGGACAGTCCACCGTAACCTTTAATAAATTGGTCCAGTGGTTAATTACCTTCACTGTTAAAAATGTCTGCCTTATCTGCAGTCTGAATTTGTCTACCTTCAACTTCCAGCCATTGGATCTTGTTGTACTTTTGTCTGGTAGACTGAAGACCCCAACATTGTGTACTTCTGTAGAAAAAGGTGCATCTGCTACAGGATAAGCTAGATCTCCCTGAGGAATTTTATACCGGGGGGGCGTGGAAAACTAAACTGTTGACTTGCCTGTGATTGTGTTTCATCAGGTAAACCCTGACTATGAGGAAGATGGCCAGGAGTGTCAATCCTCAGTAAGTATAGGCAAGAGTACAATTTTGCCCCTAATTAGGAAGGGTTGACTCAAGCCCTGGTATTTGATTGGCAAGTGAACAGATGATACAAGGCATTTCTGCTACTAAAGAAAGTCGAAATTAAGCATGGAAGGTATTGCATGCAGTGCTCTATCCTGAGACTGAATACTGAAGATTGGTGTAGTAGGCTTTAGAGGATGTTGAAGAGCTGTGCACTTCTAGGTATCTTGATTCTTAAGTAGCTCCTATCAGAATAGCATCTGAACCATTTCTAAGAAGGCTGAACTCTTCACCTCTTCGATAAATTTTCTTTCTTCAAGTCTGAAGAACAAGTTTCTCAAGATGAGCTCTGATACCAAATATACTGAATGCTGTCTTTATCCCAGGGGCCAAATGAAGTGGTTTATTTCACGAATGAAAGTTCTCTAAGGAACAATTTCTCATGTGTTAAATTATCATAGGAAAACCATGATAAATAATGAGGCTACAAAACAAGAACTGTGCCCAACCAGTGGGCAATTTTGATGTCATTGTTTTGAATTACCAGTAAAAGCGAGTGTGATGTCCTTTCCAATAAATGTTGTGGAGTTACATCACACTTACTCAAGATCCTGCTTGATTTACTTTATAGAGTATGAATTACCAGAAGCCTCCTATTGATGTGACTAGGGAAGCAGGCATACTGTACGGCCATTGTATTTGCAAATCAAAATTTTATTGGTGACAGCAGATATAACTAAAACAGCCGTTTCCATTGTGGATTGTATTTTTCATTTGGATGAGACTGTAGGCTTATGATGCCATAACCTCTATTTCCTGATCAATGTCTGGCATAAAGGAAGATAGCTTTATTTAGAAACAAGGAAGAAAAGCTTGTATCCTAGGAGAAGAGAAGAATGTATCTCAATGCATGGAAGTGAGAAAAGCTCAAATTTTCTTTGTAGGAATATTAGTTGGCCTGTCACCTTGTCTATATATGAAAGTCATCTAAAGTGGTAGCCATTAAAAAGCCAACATTTGCCACCAGATACCCAAAAGTTACTCCAGTTATTTTCTGTTATAACTCATTTTCCTGTACTGCTTTGTAGCAAATGCTGACCTCCTGGCAACACTGTTTAGTACATATTCTGGATAGTGAAAACCAACTTGTATCTTAACTTTCCAGGTAAACACTAATGGTTTCTAGTACCTCTCTGGAAATCAGAAAAGACTTTCAGTTTTACCACTGTTGTTACACACAGGTCCCTCACTCCAAAATGAGCTCAGGTGTTGGAGTCTTGGAGTAAAATCTGATAAGTGGTTTCTGGTTTTCTGCTTATACCTCTTCACCACCAGATGGCGAAAATTGACCATAAACAAATGACAAGAGCATATAATCTCTTTCTAACATACAAATATAGTTTAAACTCCTTTAATTTAGAGATGGTGTTCACAACCTAACCTTATTTGGGTACAGTAACTTTATTCAAGCCTAAATCATTCTCAAGATGGCAAGTTTTTCTGTAGTATCTGCCCTGGATTTCTTTCCTTATCCCTCAATTAATGATCAGTGCAGAGGTTTGATTTGAATGAGCATGAATAATATGTCCCAAACTACACCCTTCAACATTACAAGGGATCCATTGTGTGAATTTTGCAATTATGCTTTTGTAGGTGAAACTTGAGTTCTGCATGGATGTAATAATCTTATCTAAGATCTCTCACTTTCTATTGCCTATTGTTTGCTGCACGCTGGTTTGTAGCTTTGCCATAATCTCTAGAATTGTCTAGTATATTGCCTCAGGTGCCAGAAATATTGAATTGTATGAATTTTCAGCATCTGCCATGTTTGGAGATCAGTAAGAGGTTTGGTGAAGACAAATGAAGGTTTTGAGAATTCAGCACAAGTGTAGAGTAGATGGAGTCTCAACTGATAGTTTCCAAACAGACTGAATATATAGCTGCTTATTTTTTTAAAATGTGAATCACCAATTTGCATGTCTAGTCCATATATTTACCGTCCTATTACTGAATGACAAATCAAAACTGTAAATATCTCCACTTTGCAGCCAAGTCCACGTGCTGCTACTAATCACAGAATATCCTGAAGTACATATAGAACACTGTAAGCATTCTATAGCTTTCATACGATCCTAGCTCTTTCAACTCCTCAAGCTCAGATTTTCAAAAATGGATTGTTTTAAGTTTAAGCTCCTAACTCACTGTTGAGGTCCCTTACTAAGTGGCCTGATGTTCACCGGTACTGAGATCCCAATATTTCCCACTGAAGTTCATAGGAGTTGTTGATTACTCAGCTTGTCTCTGTGTTTTGAAAGTCTTGGCCTCACGTTCTAACATCGGTACCTTGTTGATTGGAGATTCCTGCTGATGTTCCCAAGAAAGATCTTAAAGGAAGAGCGAACCACAGCTTTTCTTCTGAAAGCTTTTCTTCATTCTCCCTCTCCCCTCCCCCTCTTGAGCTTCAGTTTCTCTGACTTTGCTACTTTATACTTTTCAGAGTGGTAACCGTGTTAGTCTGTATCAGCAAAAACAACGAGGAGTCCTTGTGGCACCTTAGAGACTAACAAATTTATTTGGGCATAAGCTTTCGTGGGCTAAAACCCACTTCATCGGATGCATCTGATGAAGTGGGTTTTAGCCCACAAAAGTTTATGCCCAAATAAATTTCTTAGTCTCTAAGGTGCCACAAGGACTCCTTGTTTCTACTTCTACTTTAGGCCAGTTCTCGTCCACAGACAACCTGCCAACCTTAAGCATATTTTCACCAGCAACCACACACCACACCATAGTAACTCAGGAACCAATCCATGCAACAAACCTCGATGCCAACTCTGCCCACATATTTACACCAGCGACACCATCACAGGACCTAACCAGATCAGCCACAACATCACCGGTTCATTCACTTGCACATCCACCAATGCCATCATGTGCCAGCAATGCCCCTCTGCTATGTATATCGGCCAAACTGGACAATCTCTACGTAAAAGGATAAATGAACGCAAGTCGGATATTAGGAATGGCAATATACAAAAACCTGTAGGAGAACACTTCAGCCTCCCTGGACTCACAATAGCAGATTTAAAGGTAGCCATCCTGCAGCAAAAATCTTCAGGACCAGACTCTAAAGAGAAACTGCTGAACTTCAGTTCATTTGCAAATTTGACACCATCAGCTCAGGATTAAACAAAGACTGTGAACGGCTAGCCAACTACAAAAGCAGTTTCTCCTCCCTTGGTGTTCACACCTCAACTGCTAGAAGAAGGCCTCATCCTCCCTGATTGAACTAACCTCGTTATCTCTAGACTGATTCTTGCCTGCATATTTATACCTGCCTCTGGAAATTTCCACCACATGCGTCTGACGAAGTGGGTATTCACCCACCAAAGCTTATGCTCCAATACTTCTGTTAGTCTATAAGGTGCCACAGGACTCTTTGTCGCTTTCTACTTTATACTGTAGTCATCCAAGTTCTTGTTCATTTAACAAATGTTGGTGATTTCATGTCTCAATGCACTCATAAAGCTGAATTCATTAATGGAAGTATGAACCTGGTCAACACTTAATATTGTGCTAGCAGATGGTTGTTTTTGTTGTGCATTGGACACATTTGAATGTGCAAGTATAAATGCCATGAACTGAGGTGAAAACTACCAGCTAGCTAACTTCTTGGTTACCTTTCATTTTTTTTTTTCAGTGACTGACAAGTATAATTCTGTTTCTGCTGTTGGAATCTATTAGATACTGTTGATATTGACAATGTGACTGCGAAATAGAATTGCCAGCTGTTATTTTTGCTGCTTACAAAATATTTATTTAAAGTTATAGTTATCAAGTAGACTTCTGGAGCCCTTCAGCAGCAGTCTCTAGGGTAAGGCTCTTGTGAGACATGGATCATCTGCAGCAGAGTCTGAAGCTAATATGGGTTTTCAGTGCACTGTGAGATGAATGTTTTGGCAATTTGAGTGTATTTTCTGGCACTTAATGTAAAAAGACATCGACACAGGCTAACTTAGGAATTATTACATTATAACACAGAGATGTTCAAAAGTTACCAACAGCAGACAAAGTGAAGAAATGTGTTTGGCAAAAGCAGTTAATTGTCAGTTTTATTTCTGTCCTAAAGCACAGCTGGAGCTTCTGCCAGGACCAGCACTTGGAGAGGTTGATATTTGTGTGCACAAATTATGAAACGCATTGATATAATGCTTGGCTTTTCACGCTGGGCTGACTGTTCTTGGGATAGCATTTCTGACTTCATGTGATTGGATTCTTTCTGTAGACAGATCCTGACCAGGATGCATCCAGAAGAGGGTTGCATAATGCTCAGGAGAAGATGGCTTACTCTTTGGTGTCCGTACCTGAAGGAAACGATATCTCCTCTATCTTTGAGCTGGACCCCACCACTTTGCGAGGGGGAGATAGCCTTGTCCCGAGGTATGATGTTAAATGCAACAGGTTCTCGCTTCTTACAGGCTTACAACAGTACCCAGTTTGAGCTGAATATTCTCCTTGGATGTTGTCGCTACTAGAACCACTAGCTGTTGAAAGATAGACACTCTAACATTTTTAAGAATACAGAAAATTTTTTCACTGTTTGTTTCTCTTTGAAGTTAATTAAAGGTATTAATAGTAATAATACCTAGCAGTTACATAGCACTTCATCAGTACATCTCCAAGCAGTTTACAAAGGAGATGGCAATATCATTATCCCCACATTACAGTGGGGGAAACTGAGGCACAGAGTGGAAGTGATTTACCCAAGGTCCTGCAGCTGGCCAGTGCCAGAGCCAGGGATAGAACTCAAGTCTGCTGAATTCATGTTCACATTCTATCTATATTGCTAAAGGGTTATGTGTGTGAATTCTGCATATTGCTCCTCATACTCAACAGTTTTATTTTTTCTACTAATCGAACATTTTAATGGCGCTATTTATTCACTACATGTATTACAAACTTAGTTAAGACACATTGTGTGCTCCAAAGACCAAGTAATTTGCTTTTTAAAAAAATAATTTGCATTTTGTCTAAACTGATTGATTCTGATCTGGAGAACAATGGACTCCACATGTCCTATTTAGTAAACTAAATGGAGTTCCTTTCAGTGAGTGTCTTGTATGGCTTTCAGCAGTTGTACAGGTGCAGTTATGTGATGGCTAATACTTCCTTTGTAGCCACTCTCTTGCATTGTACTTTGTGTGGTAAATGCGAAGCAGAGATCTAGAGGAAACCAATAGGAGTAAAGCCTTTCTGAAGCCAACACTAGGGATAAAATTATTCCATGATGGTCATCAGTTGTCACAGACATGTAGAACTTAAAAACTTGAACAGTGTCAACTTTTTTCTATAGTTAGGCTTCATTATCTCTGTGACTAGGAAGTTTCTTGAGACGGTGTAAAAACTGTTGATGTGACTCTACCTTTAGGCATAGAACTTCTAGAGTATGTCTACACTGCAGCTGGGAGGTGTGGTTCCCAGCACAGGCAGGCAGACGCACGCTAGCTCCTCTTGAGTTAGCACGTTAAAAATAGCAGTGTGGACATTGTGGGCAGTGGCTTGGGCTAGCCACCTGAGTCCAAACCTGATCCCCCTGGTCTGAGCTCGGGTGGCTAGCCCACGCTGCTGCCTGTGTCACAATGTCCAAACTGCTGGTATTAGCGTGCTAGCTCAAGAGGCACTCTCACAAGTCTGCCTACCCGTTCTGGGAATCACACCGCCGAGCTGCGGTGTAGGCATACCTTTCAAGTTTGTGTGAGGAAACTTGAACTTGTTTGTTTTACTGCAAATTATCGCAGAATATTAGTGTTAGTCACTAAAAGTGAGCCACCTTAACAGAGCGTGAGTTTTAAGTAACATTTTGTGGCTAAGCTGAAATTCCAGCTCCAAAACAATGGGAACAAAAAAACTGTTCATGTGTAGTTGTGATTACATGGGTGCTAAGTATCAGAGGGGTAGCCGTGTTAGTCTGAATCTGTAAAAAGCAACAGAGGGTCCTGTGGCACCTTTGAGACTAACAGAAGTACTGGGAGCATAAGCTTTCGTGGGTAAGAACCTTGCATCTGAAGAAGTGAGGTTCTTACCCACGAAAGCTTATGCTCCCAGTACTTCTGTTAGTCTCAAAGGTGCCACAGGACCCTCTGTTGCTTTTTACATGGGTGCTGTGCATGCTTCCTACACACACAAATCAATGCTAGGCTAGCTTAATTCTTCCTGGTTTGCCCTGCTGTTCTAGTTCTTAGTCTGTCAGTAGATTGGCATGATGCCCCTGGTTGTGGTTTTTGATCTGAGCTGTGGATTAGGTTGAGGCCACCAAATTTATGGAAACTTTTGACCGAACAAAAATTTAAACCAATGTCTTCTGAGGTAAAAGAACTGCTGACTGTCCTCTAGTCTCTGCTGCTCATACTATTAAATAAATATATTGGGCATAGAGAGTGCATGTGTGCGTGTGTGTAAGGTAAGTGTACGCTGTGTGGCTACTTTTCTTTTTTTTTTTTTTTTAAATGGGAACAATTTCTTATTGTAACAAAGACTTTGCTCATTTACTTTCTGTGACACTTGAGCAGGTTATAGATTGTGCATGGTAAGTAGTCAAATGGTTTTCAAAGAATAAGTACTGCTTTTGGGTAGCTTTTCCTTTTCCATTTATGCACAGGAATTGTTAGAAGTTAAGCTGCAGTGTGTTAAGATATAGATGCACTTTGGAGTTGAGTTCACAATATAGAAAAAACTGAAGAGTTTTAATCTGTGTTGCTACTTTGAAAAGCTTTATTCTAGTTATGGGACACCCTATTTCTAGCAGAAAATAATGTGCCTCCTATTGGTCTTTCCTAGGATGACCAGATGTCCTGATAAAATTGGGACTGTCCCGATATTGAGCAATTTGTCCCGCATCCCGACTGAAGTACGGTCAGGATGCCATTTGTCCCAATATTTTGTTTCGGGCGCGGCGGCCATTCTTCTTCTTCTTTTTTTTTTTTGCGTAGGCGGCAGTGAGAGGCAGGGGGAGCACCTTTTCAGTTGTTACATTCACCCGGCACATCCGTGTCTTTGGTGGTATTTTGGCAGCAGGCCCTTCAGTCGCTGACTGTCTTCGGCAGCGGGTACTTCTTTCTTTGGCGGCAAGATTTATTACCCGCCGCCGAAGACCATTAGTGACTGAAGGACTCGCCGCTGGAGTGCCGACGACGACTCGGACGCGGTAAGTATAACAATTGAAAAGGCGCTCCCCCCTGCGGCGGTCCCGATATTTTGAAGTTATCATCTGGTCACCCTAGTCTTTCCTGCCAACAACTTGAAAGTTGTACACACCTAGGATAACTGGTCAATTACATGTCTTGGAAACTGTCTCATTGTTACAATTATTGACTGTGTTGTAGGAACTCCTATGTCAGGCTTAGACACTTGTGTACTAACACCTGGGTTCATAGCACCAATATCCCAATTGATAAAGAAGAAGAGAAACCTGTGATGCTTAAAGTAAGTCCTCTAACTTTAACAAATCCATCCTTTGCCTCCTGTGTTTTCCTAAAAACAATATTTGCAATATTAAAAATCCTGAGTCCTTGAGGCTTATTGTTCTGCTAT
The DNA here is from genome assembly GCF_027887155.1 of Malaclemys terrapin pileata. Lineage (NCBI taxonomy): Eukaryota > Metazoa > Chordata > Testudines > Emydidae > Malaclemys > Malaclemys terrapin. The sequence goes on from NC_071511.1 coordinate 15,258,043, forward strand.
GTTAGTCAAATAACAGGGCAATATTAACAAAGACTACCTGTACAGAGTATTGTAATGAAAAAATTAAGCACTAACATTAGTTGAATAATTGGGCTTTTTAGTTTTCTATATAATGTAATCATCAGGAGCAGCATGTCTTTTGGGTGTTTGTGGCAATGTTTTTGCAGTCTCATCTGGTTTGTGACTGCAAAAGTCTTGAGAATTAGAGAACTCTAGATTTGCATTGAAGTGTTTTGTTCTTAAACTTCATATTCTATCAAAAAAACTTGTATTGCTGTTTCTAATCTCAACTGTTGTTAGGACTGTGGTTTCCTTCATGTCAAATTTTACCGAGTTACTTTACTGCTGCTTTGCCCCTTTGTGTCTTGGTGTGATACTAAAATTACCTTGGGTTTTAGATTGGTACCTCTCCAGTAAAAGAGGACAAAGAAGCTTTTGCTATAGTACCAGTTTCTCCTGCAGAAGTTCGGGACTTGGACTTTGCCAACGATGCAAGCAAGGTGTTGGGTTCCATTGCTGGCAAGTTGGAAAAGGGAACGATCACCCAGAACGAAAGAAGGTAGGGGACTCAAGAAGCAAGCCTCTTGTAGTAATAGGGCTGCTGCCTTTACTCATGTAAATCTGTGATAATCCCTATTCTGAAGTTAGTTTCTTCTTCCCCTTGTATTTGAAAGAACAAAGAGGACCTCAGGAAATACAGACCAGTCAGCCTAACTTCGATAACTGGAAAGAGAGTGGAACAAATTATTAAAAATCATGTTGTAAGCATATGGATGATGATGGAATTATAAGGAATAGCTAGCATGGATTTGTCAGGAACAAATCTTTGACAGGGTTATTGGCCTAGTGGACGGAGGGAAGCAGTAGATGTGATCTAAGTCTTTTGACACAGTCCCCACATGGCAGTCTCATAAGCAAACTATGGAGATGTGGTCTAGATGAAATTACTATAAGGTGGCTTTACAGCTGGTTGAAAGACCGTACTTGAAGAGGAGTTATCTACTACTAATTACTTACTGGAGAACTCTGCTTCCCCCGCATGCCATCACAGTGGGGATGAACATAGACGTATGGGGAGCATCACCAGTGAATCCAGGCACAATATAGATCACATGGACCAAAACCCCTGCATTTAGAAAGCAGTGGACCCCATCCATGGCTGTTCATCATACCCTGAAAACTGTCAAACTGGGAGGGTGTGTCTAGTAGGGTCCCCCAGGGATCAGTCCTGGGTCCGATGCCTTTCAGTATTTTCATTATAACATTTGCAGGTGACACCAAACTGGGAGGGGTTGCAAGAACTTTTGGAAACAGGCTTAGCATTCAAAATGCCCTTGACAAATTGGAGAATTGGTCTGAATTCAACAAGATGAAATTCAATAGCCTAGTGCAAAGTACTTCGCTCAGGGAAGAAAAATCAAATGTACACCTACAAAATAGGGAATAACTGACTAGATGGTAGTACTGCTGAAAAGGATCTGGGGTTATAGTGAATTATAAATTGAATGAGTCAACAATGTGAACAGTTGTGAAAAAGGCTAATATCATTCTGGGGTTTATTAACAGGAGTATGTAAGAAATGGGAGGTTATTGTCCTGCTCTACTCAGCACTAGTGAGGCCTCAGCTGGACTACTGTGTCCAATTCTGGGTGCCACATTTTAGGAAATAGTCCAGAAGAGAACCAAATATTAAAAAAAAAAAACAAGAAAGAGGTTTAGAAAATGTGACTTTGAAGGAAAGGTAAAAAAGCTGGGTATGTTTAGTCTTGAGAAGAGAAGACTGAAGGGGGGGACTTGATAATACTCTGCAAATAAATTAAAGGCTGTTATAAAGAGAACAGTGATCAGTCCACTGAAGATAGGATAAGAAGTAATGAACTTAATCTGCAGCAAGGGAGAATTAGGTTAGATATTAGAAAAACTTTCCAGCTATAGGGATAGTCACGCTCTGGAATAGGCTTCCAAGGGAGGTTATGGAAACCTCATCATTGTAGGTTTTTAAAAAGAGGTTGGACAAACATCTATCAGGGAGATCTAGGTTTACGTGGTACTGGTGCAGCTCGGGGGGCTGGATTTGATTATTGATTTCCACCTTACATTTCTATGTTTCTGTGATATCAGAGGATCTCAATCTGTGTTCGGTGGAGCCCTCCTTGTTTTGTTTTTTTTTTGTTTTTGTTTTTGTGTGTGTGTGTGTGTGTGTGTGTGTGTGTGTGTGTGTGTGCAGAATTGAGAGCGTAGGAACTAGACCAGAGGTAGGCAACCTATGGCACGCGTGCCAAAGGCGGCACCCGAGTTGATTTTCAGTGGCACTCAGACTGCCCGGGTCCTGGCCACCCATCCGGGGGGCTCTGCATTTTAATTTAATTTTAAATGAAGCTTCTTAAACATTTTTAAAACCTTATTTACTTTACATATAACAATAGTTTAATTATATATTATAGACTTATAGAAAGAGACCTTCTAAAAACATTAAAATGTATTACTGGCATGCGAAACCTTAAATTAGAGTGAATAAATGAAGACTCGACACACCACTTCTGAAAGGTTGCCGATCCCTGAACTAGACAATAGACCTCAACTGTATTCAAGGTCTTAGAATAAATTTTGAAAGAGAGAGCAGTGAAGGACATAGAAGTAAACAGTAATTGTGATTAAAATACAATGTGATTTTACAAAAGGTAGATTGAGTAAGACCTCCCTGGTCTATTTCTTTGAAAAGATAACCAATTATCTAGATAAATGAAATGCAGTTGATCTAATCTACCTGGATTTCAGTAAAGCATTTGATACAGTTTCACATGGTTTCAGAGTAGCAGCTTTGTTAGTCTGTATCCGCAAAAAGAACAGGAGTACTTGTGGCACCTTAGAGACTAACAAATTAATTTGAGCATAAGCTTTCATGGGCTACAGCCCACTAAATACATCCGATGAAGTGGGCTGTAGCCCATGAAAACTTATGCTCAAATAAATTTGTTAGTCTCTAAGGTGCCACAAGTACTCCTGTTTTTTTTTTTGTAGTTTCACGTGGGAAATTATTACTTAAATTGGAGAAGATGGGGATTAATGAGAATTAAAAGGTCGGTAAGGATCTGGTTAAAGGGAGACTACAGTGAGTCATGCTGTAAGGTGAACTATCAGGTTGGAGTGATTTTTTACTAGAGGAGTTCCTCAAGGATCAATTCTGGGACCAATCTTCTTTAACATTTTCGGTAATGACCTTAGCACGCTCTCACTTCTGTACCAAAGAAATTTGCAGTTGACGCAAAGTTGGTATGTATTGCAAAGACAGAGGAGAACCAGAATATCATATGAGAAGATTTGGATCACCTTGAAAACTGGAGTAATAGAAATGGGAGGAAATTTAATAGTTATGCGTTTAGAGACTAACAAGAATTTTCACTATAAACTGGGTACTTAACATTTTGACATGACAGCGGAAGAGAAAGATCTGGGTGTATTTCTCGATCACAGGATGACTTTAAGAGTTACCAATGTGATATGACAATGGAAAAAAGCTAATATAATCCTAGGATGCATCAGGTGAGGTATTTCCAGTAGAGCTAAGAAAGTGTTGTTACCATTATACAAGGCACTGGTGAGACCTCATCTGTAATACTGTGTGCAATTCTGATCTTCCATGTATGTTTAAGAAAGATGAATTCAAAATGGAACAGGGAGTGAGAAGGGCTACTTGGATGATCAGAGGAATGGAGAACCAACTTAAGGAACTTGGCTTGTATAGCCTAACAAAGGTTGAGGAGAGAGATGATTGCTCTTGACAAGTACATCAGAAATATAAGCGCCAGGAAGGTAGAGAAGTTACTTAAGTTAAGGGCCAATGTTGGCACAAGCACAAATGGATATAAATTGGCCATCAGTACATTTAGATCTGAAATTAGACAAAGGTTTCTAATCATTGAGTGAAGTTCCGGAACAGCCTTTCAAGGGGAGTATTGGTGGGGGCCTGTGGGGGGGGGGGGGGGGAACCTAACTTGTTTCAAGACTGAGGTTGATAAGTTTATTAAAGGGGGATGTACAATGAGACTGCCTACAATGGCATATGGCCCATGTGCAACTGCTAATTTGAAATATCCCCAGCAGCTGGACATGGGACACTAGAGGGGGAGGATTTTTTCCAGGTGTCTGTCATGTTCAGGTTCTAACTTGATGTGTTATATTTGGGGTCAGGAAGGAATTTTCACCCAGGCCAGATTGGCAGAGAGACTGGGTTTTTTTCACCTTCCTCTGCACGATTGGGCATGGGTCACATGCTGGTTTAAACTAGAGTAAATGGTGGATTCTCTGTAACTTAGTCTTTAAATAAAGATTTAACTCAGTAACTCAGCCAGATGTTATAGGCCTACTAAAGGAATGAGTGGGTGAGGTTCTGTGGCCTGCAAAGTGCAGCAGGTCAGACTAGAGATGATCATTATGGTCCCTTCTGGCCTTAGTCTATGAATCTGTATTCATTGTAGGGCTGGGAGGAATTGTCCATAGCGTACCTATATTGAAACAGTGTGGGAACATCTAATCTAACTTGCTTCAAGGGCTGAACACATGACTTCTTGCAACCCCCTCCACCCCCTGCAATGTCTTTAGAATTTGTGATTATATGTAATGAATGCATGCAGCCTGGTACATAGAACTAAGGACCTTAAGTTTCCAAAATGTAGGCCTCTATTTGAGTTAAGAGGCTCTCCATCTGCTTATCTGGCCGTACAATCATAGAGTAGCAGGGTTGGAAGAGACCTCAGGAGGTCATCTAATCCAACCCCCTGCTCAAAGCAGGACCAATCCCCAACTAAATCCCCAAATGGCCCCCTCAAGGCTTGAATTCACAACCCTGGGTTTAGTAGGCCAATGCTCAAACCACTGAGTTATCTCTACACAATAGCCAATGTATGGGGTACTAAAGATATGGCATTTCCATTTCCTCTGTAATGTGGCTATTTAACAATAAATCTACATCAACCAGGAAAACTAGTTTTCAGTTAGCTGTTGATCCATTCCCATATGCTCTTATTTCTGGGTTATCTCCTTCTTAAAATACCATTTGAAACATTGCAGTCTTTGTTAATTCTTTTCACAACTGACGGTTCCGATTCTGTGTTGACACTTTTGGTTTTTATATAGGTCTGTTACCAAGCTGCTGGAGGATTTGGTTTATTTTGTTACCGGTGGAACTAATTCTGGGCAAGATGTGCTTGAAGTGGTATTTTCTAAACCAAATCGTGAGCGGCAAAAGCTGATGAGAGAGCAAAACATCCTAAAGCAGGTAAGAGAGTTTTTATCATGTGACAGAGATTCAGAGGAGAGAGTAGGTTCTCAGAATACAGAATATTACAAGTTAGTTGGGATAAGGCAACTTCTGCCTCACTAGCTTTCAGCAATCTTCTGGCAGTGTAGGTCAGTGTAAAACTATGGGTGTCTCATTGCTGGAAGATACCACAAGAGGAAGAACCAATGGATAAAAGGAAAAGCGTCTAGGGTTGGACATAAGTGATCAGCCGCATCCTCTTCAGAGAGAGCTCCTTTGTCCAGACTGTGCAGCTATAAGTTTTATGGAAGTTCATGTGGGAGAAACTGACGGCCTTCATAATTGACATGTGGCTGTGGTGGTGTGGACAAGATTTAAACTATGCTCTGGTTCTGACAAGACAGAGGCCATAAAGTAGCAACAAGGGGCCGTGGGCATGTGTAGGTACACCCACTCACCTTCATTAAGCTTAGGTAGCATGTCTCAACCTTTATCTTCTAAAATAACCCCATAGATTTTCAAGCTGTTACAAGCACCATTTACAGACTGTGGAGATGGGCCAATGTTGAGGCTGGAGGAACTTGGGGACCAGCGTCATGCTCCTTTCAGACACATTTGCCGGCTCTGCTACAGGGTGCTGAGGCACTCGCAGCAAGATTACAGAAAGAATCAGGTTAGTTATGTGTTAGAACCTGTCTAAAAGGCTGGTGGTGTGGGCGTATGAGTTCGTTCATCCAAGATTGGGTACAGTTTAAGTAGTGTCATTACTTACAGGAATTTATGATTCATTGTTATTAACTCTGTCTAATCCAGGGGAAGACTGAGAATTTCATTGTTCTTTAATTTAAATTTTGAAGGCACATTGAGACTTCAATACATTCTACAACTTTTACCATCACTATCAAGCGGTTTAAAACCAAGTCTTATCAATGTTCTGAAAGTTTGAGCAGAGAAAAGGAGATAGGGCTGGGCGTGTCCTACCCAGTAGCTGTGTAGATATAAAAACTGTCCACTGCTGCTCTATGTTATGTTTTTTCCCTGCTTTTCAGTGTGGTCCTAAATCATAGAAACACTAGAACCTAACCAAGCTGTTCCTTTAGGATACTGATATAAACAGCTAACTATTTTTCCTTTTAAATTTCAAGTGAGATTAGAATACCTTTTCCTTCTTCTTTCTCAGGAATACATAGCCAAGCAGTTCGGCTTCATGCAGAAACAAATTGGTTATGACGTTTTGGCGGAAGATACTATTACAGCGTTGCTTCATAACAATCGCAAACTGCTGGAGAAGCACATTACGGCTGCTGAGATTGATACTTTTGTTAGTCTTGTGAGGAAAAACAGGGAGCCCAGGTAAAACGGATTGGTATTGGGACTTAGTTACCTTTTTTCTCTTATTCATAATCTGAGAGATCTGTGTCAGTCAACTTGTTTCTGTATTTAGGAAGCATGTTTAATCCACTCTTGCCTCTGAGCCAGACCATGACTTTCCACCAAGGCAATGGCCTTGCTTGCTTTGCAATGTAACTTGGTTGTCCAAATGTTTTTCTCTTTATAAAATGTAGAATGAGTCAACTGAAGAACCGTGACAGGGATTTAATGTGGTCTGTCTTTTTATTTCCAAATAGGTTTTTGGATTATCTCTCAGATTTGTGTGTTTCCATGAACAAGTCTATTCCAGTGACACAGGAACTGATTTGTAAAGCTGTGTTGAATCCAGCCAATGCAGACATACTCATTGAGACAAAGTAAGCTGAGACTTTTTTATGAATAGCTTTCTAGTTGGTGTATAAGGAAGGTGGATCAGAGCGTTGAGAACACTAGCCTCAAGACTACAGAGAGTACCAAACTTAGAATGTGTGAGGGTCTTTCTAAATACACAATAGATGAGTGTTGGAGGCACCAAAATGATTGCCACATTGATTCCTAGCCCTATGTACTCTAGACATCTTTCAGATATTTAACATTTTCATCAGGTAGCTTGATAACTCTGAGAGAAGCTGCAGTTATATGTAACATGTTTTAAGTCTTGAACCATTTTAAACTAAAGATGCTAAAATGCTCTCTCATCTGAGCTGGATAAGCAGATATTCTGGGATTTGCTATGTAGCAGACTGGTGTTCCAGGTCCCATGAGCCTGGTTGTTCTCCTGGGCTTTAGGTTTACCATGGTAGATTGACTGCAGTCAGCAGCGCCTTTAGGAACTTAGAGCTCTCTGAAAAATGAAAAACTCTTCCCATGAAAACTTTCACATTTTTGAATAAAAAAATTGTGCCGAACTGCAACAAAACATTGAAAGCATAACATTCTTCCTCAGGAAAGCTTTTTAAGAAAAATTCCCTTTCAGGGGAATTGCAATGGAATTTTTTTGGCTTCCCTGCTGTCCACCCAGAAAGCTCTTGTTAACTTCACAAATGAAATTAAAAAAACCTTCTATCCTGGCTGTTTAATTCTCTGCTTGCAGCTCTAGGAGCCAGTCAGGAAGAGAGCCTGTCTCCTGTTGCAGATCTAGGAGCTAGAGATGCAGAGAGCCCAGATATTCAGCTCCCCATTTCCCCCCCTCCATCTCCAGGTGGCAGAGCGTCCTGGTGCTCAGCCTTAGAAGTCCTCCAGGAAAGGTTTTGTCTATTTCACATAGGGAATGTGAAATTGACAAAAGTCTGTCAAGTGGGGAGCCATCGTTTTGATTTTCCTCAGGAAAAATCAGATTTTTGGCAAAAAGAAGAGAGAAAATTTCTCACAGGAAATTTCAGTTTTGCGAAAAGGGCATTTTTAATCAGAAGAATCACTCTGATGAGAAATTATCAACCAGCTCTCTGACCGCTGTGCACATGCCCACAGCAGTGCAAAAGCTGGTATTTTTATAGTCGCCTATTCCACCTCCGGTCAAAATTTCAGTTTTCATCTCTTGGGAACAACCAAACGATGTATGTGTATCCATAACAGGCACCAACTTCCAACTAGCTTCAATAAAGCTGGGTTTACTTGGCATGTGGAATTGAGAGAAGGTTAATATTGAAAAAAGAGGTCAAAAAGAGTAAAATCTAGGTAAACAGGAAAAACCTTGCAGGCGCTATTTCTAGGTTTGACAAGATTAAAAATCTGTTTAATTTGTGCCTCTTGCTTATGTAGTTAGTGACCTTTCTTTTGGCCAGATGCTAAGAACCTTGATTACCATTTTAGGTATGAGGTCATTCTTCTAACTTAATTATGTTTTTGACACCCAAAGAGAATGAAGTTCTGTTCCATTTTCCATTTGTGGGATATTGAATAGATCAAAATTTACTTGATCAATCAAAGAGATTGGGTGAATACATAAATTGATTGATCCTAGATGTTTTTTAAATCAATGCTTCCTACACAGAAGTCTTTTTGGACATTAATTTGTCTTGCCCTAGGTGATACCCTTGTTTCTTCAGCCAGGTAGATAGCCACAAAATTAAATTCCCTTTTATAACCAATCAAAAATATACCATATATCTATGTGGATTACTGTTCACATTCAGTGCTTAGCTCTAACTAGGTTTTAATACCATGCTCATAACAATAGTATCTGAACACCTAAGGTCGTCATGTAGTATAAGGAAATCTCTCTTCTATTTTTCCTACATTATTTGGGATTTTTTGTGTGGACATGTTGAGAGAGAGAAAAAAAACTGTGTATAATACCATGAATGCAAGTCTCCTGAGTGACTATGCAAATCACTGTTACTGTACCCCTGTGCAACTCAGCAGTTGTCCAAAAACAAAATATTTTAAGATATCATGGACTTCATTATTTTGTTGTTTAATCCCTTTCTTTCTGCCAGGTTGGTTCTTTCTCGGTTTGAGTTTGAAGAGGTATCAAGTGGAGAAAACACCTTGGAGGTTGGAGAAGATGAGGAAGAAGTTTGGCTATTCTGGCGAGACAGCAACAAGGAAATCCGCAGTAAGAGTGTCAGAGAGTTGGCTCAGGATGCTAAGGAAGGGCAGAAGGAAGATCGGGATATACTCAGCTATTACAGGTTAACACCGTGTGCAGTAGTTGGTTTTGACAGGGTAATAAGAACTGGATGGGTGAAGGCCTTTTCAGTATAATAATCAGTTAATTAGTGCCAAATAAAGACTCAGAACACTAGACTCAGTACTCAATAGAAAATGATGTAAAGCTTTCTGTACATGGTAAATGCTCTAGAAACACAAAGTTGTGTTTTGATGTCAGATAGAAGTCAAGTAATCAATGTGAGCACAATGAGAAAATGTAAGCATAAATACAGAATAAATGGGGTTCAAAGTGTGTAAGAGTTTGGTAGCATTTATATGCGAGGTAGCATATATCTGTGGTGAGTCTTCTCCTGACAGAGATGCTCATGAGTCCGGCTTTCTCCACAATAGTTTGATTTTCTTCATGAGGATCTTAACTTTAGCTTGTAAAATCTGAGCTGTAATAGGGGTTGTTGAAAGGAAGGTGAGCTAGCACTCAGAGTAAAGGAAAAGGTTGGTTGTAACCTGCAAAAAGCTCTTTCTAAGATGCCACCACAGTTCTATATCATTTCTAGAACTTTATTTGTGAGCTCCAGACTTAGTAGATGTCCTGAAGTTCTCACCGGGACACTATATGAACTTGCAAAAACCCCAAGAAGTTTTGTTTTTTATTTTATTTTTTTATTTTTTTTTGCCTTTTTGCACTATTAAGCCATGCTTCTAATATGAGGCAGTGCTTCCAGATGACTTGGCTAGACACCAGTTTCTTGGCGCATTGTAATTCCAAGTTCCATCTCAGACCAAATTCCTGTGTCTGGGTTATAAACTTTTGAGAATAGTTTGACAGACCGTTGGCTATTGTGGTGCAAAAAGTACCACCAGAATTCCTTTTTAACTACTTATCACTTTGGCCTTGCATATTGTGTTTAAAAACTTTAAATAATTCATCTGGTAAACTTGTTAAAAGGGATTAGAATGGATGTTTTGGATTTGGACTACTTAAGAGTTTCAGGCCCAAAGTGGACCTGTTGTAACTTTGTTTTCTCTCCTTTATCTGTTTGCGAAGTCCATGCAATTCTTAGGAGTTCTTCCCGAAAAAGAATTGTTTAAATGCTCTTAACAGTAATTTCTTCTAACTTTTCAATAACAAACCAATGAGTGTATATATAAAGTGTATATATAATGAAGAGAGTAGGAAGCAATTCTGTAAGGTAAAATTTCATGGACTAGGATACAAAGGAATAAGATTCAATTAAATGCCTTTTAATCTTTTTATTGAAAAACCACCTTCTTTAGAGTTAAGGTCGGTAAGGACTATATAAACACTCATACTCTGCATGTGCTTTAAACTTTAGTTGCTGGGTTATAATAATTATTAGAGTCTGTTGTATTTGCATTCATTTAAATGATAGGTGCCTGTTCTGTTCCTGTTGACTAGATCCTTTGGGAGCAGAAAAAAAAAGTACATGAACTCAATTGTTATATCTACCTGTGACTAATACCTTTATTTGTGTTGGGAAATGATTTATTCTATTTTTAGAGCATCCCGTACCTATTGATTAATATCAGTAACATTTTCTTTTTAACTAAAACATTAATTGCTAAACACTGTTGACATTTTTAGGTGCTTTCCTTATATTGACTTCTGGAAACTAAGGTGTAAGTTTCTTCTCTTATAGATACCAGCTTAATCTTTTTGCTAGAATGTGCCTGGATCGACAGTACTTGGCCATAAATGAAATATCTGGCCAGTTGGATGTGGATCTCATTCTTCGTTGTATGTCTGACGAAAACCTACCGTATGATCTGAGAGCATCGTTCTGCCGGCTGATGCTGCATATGCATGTTGACCGTGATCCCCAAGAACAAGTAACGCCAGTGAAGTATGCTCGTCTGTGGTCTGAGATACCTTCTGAAATTGCTATTGATGAGTAAGTACTTGATGGAGAGGTATGAAAGAGCAGGAAATGAAATAGTTTTTTAATTTAAAAAGAAACAAACCCTACACTAATAAGTCATCTTTATTTACTTCTTTACTGGTGCTATCTCACTAGTCTATTATTGGTATTGAAGCCTGGTGGTATTAAAAACGTGTCTGTGGAGACACTTGCTGAGAAGAACTTCATTGAATAGAAAAGCTCAATTATTTTGTATGGTTGCTGCATTTTATTTTCCCCAAGAGGCAACGTGGTCCAGTGGATAGTGCACTGGGCTGGGATTTGAGACACCAGTGTTCTATTCCTGACTTTACCAATAACTTGCTGCGTGACCTAGGCAAGTCTTAAATCTTTGTGCCTTTGTTTCCTCTCACATCTTGTGTGTCTTGTCTAATCAGGGTGTAAGCTCTTCAGGGCAGGGAACTATCTTTTGGTACAGGACCTAGCACAAAGGGATTCCGATCTTTCGGTTGTGCCCTCTAGTTACTATTGTAATAGAAATAATTTTTAAAATACTTTAATGTGTTCAGATGTTCCAAGCAAGATGATATTTTAAAAGATAAAAATTAACCTGATTTTTATTTGTTTTTTCTGGTCCCAGGGAATAAACACTTCGTATTCTGTTCAGTTGGGGTCTCTAAATCTCTACTGCTTCATTGCAATACTTCACTGCTAAACTTTCCTCCCCCTAGGTTAATTTTCTGAAGGAAATCCAATCGAGCATCTTGAGATTTAAAAGCTAAAGGGAAAAATAAGTGCTCAAGTCAGGCAAACTATTTCCAATAATACATAATTTTAAAAAAAGATTTCCACTACCATCCATAGTCCTAATTGTGGATTTTTCTTTAAAAACTGATCTAGAATGTATATTTAAAAAAATAAAATAGTTTAAACGTTTTTACTTACAGAAAAAAATCCCGTTTGTATCCGGAGTTAGCACTTCGTGGTCACATCTGCTCTCTTCCTGCTGTATGTCACTTGTCACCATTTCCATTAGGAAAATGTTTTTCCTCCTTTCTTTCTTTCTTTCTTTTTATTGGTACGAACCTCGCTTTTTCACATGTTTTTAAAATAGTGCAAAGTGAGCATATGGGACAAAGCAGCAAAAGCCAGGAAATTATGGTCTCAGCTTCCTGTCTCCTTGATTTGGGATAAATTGTTTAACAGCCTTAACCTTATTTAGATCTTGACAAACTTGGATTAAAAAAAAATTCTATTTATGTGCATTTTACATTCAAGTTTAATTTTTTCCCCTCCAGCTATGACAGTAGTGGAACTTCCAAAGATGAAATTAAGGAGAGATTCGCACAAACCATGGAATTTGTGGAGGAGTATTTAAGAGATGTGGTGTGTCAGAGGTTCCCTTTCTCTGATAAAGAGAAAAACAAACTCACTTTTGAGGTAATTATTCCATTTTTATTTTTAATCCCTTTTTCTAAAGTAAAACAACGTTACCTTTAATACAAGTTGAATTGAGGAGGTTACATGTGAGTACTAACCTTCAGCAACTCCCTTCTCCTTGTGAGTAATCGTTACTCATATAAACAGCCCATTGAAGTCAGTAGCCGTTTGCAAGAATAGGTGCTAATGTGGGATAAATAAATAAATACTCACTTGTATTTTAAAAATAATTTGCAGTAGTTATGTTCACTTTTGTGCCCACTTGGATTTGTAAGATCAGGTTTTAGTGGCACAAATGTTTGTGGAACCCAGACTTTGTTTGCATGCACAAGTGTTTGTGCATGAAACGGTTGTACACTCATCCAGTAAGAGAACAGTAGAATATCAATCATATAGTTTACCTTACCAGTTACAACAAACAGCTTGAATAACCTGTCATGAATATGCAGGGCAATGTTTCGTAAATAATCCATAGCTAAAGAAAAATCATTCAGTACTTTTGAATAACAAATACATTCAAGAGATTCACTTCCTACTCGCAGAAAAAAGAGGCTACATTAGGCATAGAAATTATTTGGTAAAAATTATTTGCACAGGTCAAGAAACAGTATATTTTTGGGTCTTGTAGGGAAATTCCAGTTCTTGGCAGTATTAAAGATTTGACTAGATTTGTAGTCCTCTGAAAACTCCCTCTGGTGAGAGTCTGTTTAATGGTTACCAATTGATGTAATAACAGTTATGTAAAATGTGCATTTATAGGTCAAGCCCAAAGAAGTTCTATCTTACTTTATTTACTGCCACACGTCAACAAATATATCATGCTTTTTGCTATAGAATAGTTACAGTAGGTATCAGAAGTCTTGCAATCCTGGACATGTAAATATACCTGTAGATATATATTAGCAAACTTATTTTGATTACTAGAATAAAGAACTATAAAACATAATGGAATTTGCTTATAAAGAGTGGGTCAGACAAATGGTCAATTAAGATCATAAGTGTAACTAAAAGTCAAGAAACAAACTGAGGTTTTGTGGCAAAAATAAGGGTTTTGATCAATACTTTCATTTTTAATAGGTTGTGAACTTAGCCAGAAACCTGATATATTTTGGTTTCTACAACTTCTGTGACCTCCTAAGACTAACCAAAATCCTCCTGGCTATATTAGACTGCGTGCATATTGCTACTATTTTCCCCATTACCAAAATGGCAAAAGGAGAAGAAAGTAAAGGTAAGACTGAAAAAAATTATATGGGGAACTCCTGAGTGGAAGTGGAGGATTTCTTGGCCTCATTAATTTTATCTGAATACATGAAATGGGCATCAACATTTTCCCTTTTATCCACTGAATTCTTGGTGGTTTCCGGAGGGATAGCTCAGTGGTTTGAGCATTGGCCTGCTAAACCCAGGGTTGTAAATTCAATCCTTGAGGGGGCCACTTGGGAATCTGGGGCAAAATCAGTACTTGGTCCTGCTAGTGAAGGCAGGGGGCTGGACTTGATGACCTTTCAAGGTCCCTTCCAGTTCTAGGAGATGGGATATCTCCATTTTTTTTTTTTTTTTTTTTTTTTTTTTTTTAATTGGGAGACTAATCTAAGGGGAAGATTTCTAAAGGAGGGTGGGTGCCTCACTGCCCTTTGTGTCTTTTTGAAAATAATCCCTTTGTTTCATATGAAGCCGGTTTGTTTTTTCATGAGCTGTGAATGGCCACTTATCCTCTTGGTGCATGCAAAGTGCACTTATCTTATTCTTACTGTGTTTTTACCTGCCTCTCTGAAGGGAGCAATGTGATGAGATCAATTCATGGGGTTGGTGAGCTGATGACCCAGGTTGTACTCAGAGGTGGTGGATTCTTGCCCCTTACTCCACTTGCTACTGCTCCTGAGGGTAATGTCAAACAGAGTGAACCAGAGAAAGAAGATATCCTGGTAATGGACACCAAGCTGAAAATCATCGAAATACTTCAGGTACTAGAGATACAGTGGAATATAGTGTTAGGTGGGGTCTCAAATCCTGTGTTGTGATGCTTGCATCTGACACTACATCTTAACTAGATGTTAGGGAGTGCTTAGGAGGAGATGGTCCCTTCCAGTCCATTGCTGCCAGGATAGTCTTCTCATGCTTAGAAGGTGTTGCAGAGGCAAACACATAACCCTGTGAAACACTTTTTGCACACCCCTATGGCAGAGATTATCTTCTGAATGGGAGTTGCTAGTTGTGCACATGGGTGACTCAGAGCTGAACTAAAGGTCAACGCTCCATCTTTCTGGCATAGCAGGTCTTTAGCCACTTACCGTGCTATTTAACAGTTAATAATTTTTATAGGGCTGGCTGCCTTAAGTGGATAGTTAATATTCCCCTGGCCTGCCCCATCAAACAACTTCTTGTAACTTTCTAGGGTATCTTATAGTGGATGGCTAGGTAAACTGCCTTTGTTTGGTATCAGGGGGTAGCCGTGTTAGTCTGTATCTACAAAAACAACAAGGAGTCTGGTGGTACCTTAAAGGCTAACAGATTTATTTGGGCATAAGTTTTCGTGAGGAAAAAACCTTACTTCTTCGGATGCATCCGAAGAAGTGAGGTTTTTACTCACGAAAGCTTATGCCCAAATAAATCTGTTAGTCTTTAAGGTGCCACCAGACTCCTTGTTGTTTTTGCCTTTGTTTGATAACTCTACAGCAGGGGAAGTGTCCTGCATATAGAATAAAACACATTTGACTGGTCACTACATTTTCCTAACAGTCTTGATTATAAGCCACTGATACCATGAAGCCATAAGGGTGATTTCAGCCCCCCTCCGCCAGATATAACGTTGTGGTAATGATAATGCTTCAAAAGTGAGCAGAGGCCCTTTATAGACAGAAAGGAGAACAGTCCCCCTTATGGTGATTTTTACAGTCTAATTCACATAGCCTAAATGCTGCTGGTACCCCCGCTGGGTAAAAGAATGCCAAACAGCAATAAAGCTACACATAAGGAGTTTTCATTGAGTTTGCTTGAGCCACCAGTGGTCCTCTGTGTAGCGAGGTGAGGGACTGGCTTTGTGTTTATATGGAAGAAACAGTGTGTACAGAAGGCTTGCAGTGGGATAAAATGAAATATCACAATTTATAAACCTGATTAAAGATAAATATCACTTTTATGGGCTGGAATGGGGCGTTTGATGGTAGATTCTCTTGTTACTTTAGACAACATTATTGAAAAACATGGGTAACAAAATTTGACCCCATTTTTGCAGTAATTGTTAAAGCAGAGCAGTATATTGGACATGATCATGCAGTCTGTCATAATGGAACAGGGAAATTAGAAACGGAGTTAAATTAATAAAAATTGTATAGGATTCTTGAATAAAATATATAATTATACAGGAAAGTAGATTACTTCTAATTCAGATCTTGAGGTAGAAAGTTTAGATGTCCAGACTCAAAGTTGTTCTATTAATTTGGGGGATTTAATTTTTAAAGGTGGGGTTTTTGTGTTTTTGTTTTTTTGTTTTTGTTTTTTTTATAAGATTGAGGGGTTTAAAACATTTAAAAAGGCATAAGGAGAGGCTTTGTCCTTTGTTTGTTACTTACTTTTCCCTGTTAAAAGGGGAGGGGTAAAATCAAGGAAAATGTATCCATGCTTGTAAAGATGTATTGATGACTAAACAGTTGAGAAGACATAAATTTAAGGTTTTAAAACCAGAATTTATTAAATATGGGGCAAATGTAGCAATATTTATCCCTGCCAAAATACATGATTAATGATGAAAGTAAGTATATCTTCTTACGTAGGGATGATACGAGACACTCCTTGGATGGTACATCTCTCCCCAAGGGAGCAGTAAGATGTTAATGTTGTAAAACAGGATATCAAAGTTCATGTTTGCCTGTTTCCGTTAGTACTGACTGAACTCTTAACCAATGATTGGTTTATACTACATGTTTTATTTAAACCCTATGACACATCTACAAAGGAAGTGTGGTACGTTGATTAGGGTGTCTAGTCATAAGAACTGGGTTTGATTCCCTGCTCTGTCTTAAGCTTCAAGCGTGACCTTTGGCAATTTGGTTAGGCCCAGATTTTTAAAGCTATTTCAATGTCGTTGTGCTCAGTTTCAGAATGCCTAACTGATTTAGGAGCCTACATTTCATTTTCCGAAGGAATTTTGGCACTTCTGAGTCTGAATTCCATTGACAGTTGATGGGATTGAAACCAATGCCTATGCATCACAGGGGTGTTGTGAGGATAAATACATTAAATTGTCAAGCACTCAGGTACTCCAGTAATGGGCGGGAGGAAAGAGGTGCATAGAAGTACCCATTAAATCTTTCTTAGATATTTTTGCATTCATGGTTCTTTAAATTGACCTTATACATTTGGTTACGCTTGTAGCAGAATCTTTTAAAATAGAATCTTTTAAAATAAAACCCCCCAAAGTACTGAATTTTAGATTACTTAAAAAAGGGATTTTGGTTCATTCCCCTCCCTTCATAGTAAAATCTGCAGTTTTCTGAGTATGTGGATCTCAGCTGTTAGTTTACACAGAGTGCAGTGTTACAGTCTTGAGAGGTATAGAGACGTGATGTAAAAATAACATGTCTATTTCCATTTTTTTAAAAACTTTGAATCATCAGTTTATTTTGAATGTGAGGTTGGATTACAGAATCTCGTGCCTACTGTGTATATTTAAATGCGAGTTCGATGAAAGCAATGCACAGACCTCTGAATCACCTACTGGAAGCAGTAACCAAGAGGCCCCAACTAATGTACCAGGTTAGTTATTTCATAAAAAGCTTTTTAAAGAAATGGTGGGGGTGCCTTAATGACCGAAGTCCTGATTCAGCAATGTACTCCAGCTCATGCTTGACTTTAGGCACATGAGTGGCCCCACTGAAGTCAGGAACATTGCTAAATCAGGTTCTAAGTGTGACAATTACATTGCATATCTTTTCCACGTAGAGCAAAAACTAGAATTGTTGTCACTCCCTCTTGTTGCCATGAATTCAGTAATTGTACCCGTCTCCGTCTCTATGAGCATTACAAAATTCCTTTAAAATGCATTTTGAAAATTAATTTATCATGGCCCCAAACAAGGACTTGCCTTGTTATTTTCAAACAAAGTTAAAGTGATCCACAATCTACCTGACCACTACCCCAGCAAAGTAGCCTCCAACCCAATCTACCTCCTCCCAAAACAAATCCTGGGAAAAAAGGTGAGTCTTGCAGATTTTCCTGGAGGTCTCTAAATCTGAATTTTGGTGGACCAAAGTGGGAAAGAAGTTGTACAGCAAAGGCCCCCGCACTGGGTCTCTTCTGATTAAAACCACGATGCTGAAAACTTGTGCCCCTCAGATGTTGCTAAACTGCTGTGGTATCACCTAGGGAGAGAGGTGATGTCCTGTAGCCAGAATCTGAAACACTTAAGGCTTGAGAAGTCCTAAACTAAAGTATTTATATTTGATCTGTGTGACTTATTGTGCTGAAAATAGGATTTTTTAAATCAATTTGAGGATCTGTTCTCTAGATGCCAGAGAGGTTTTAGATGTGTAACTTCTCCGCACCGCAAGAGAACAAATATTTTAGTTTCCACTCCAGTCTCTTGCTCTTGTAGTGTCTCTTGCTCTTGGACTGGAGGGTAGAATGACAGGCTTCTGGTCTGGGCCTTTGTAGTCAGGCTGCTTAGAACGCCCCTTGAGTTGAAGCAGTGCAGATCTATGTACTTGTTGTATTCAATGTGAATTTAAAGTGAAAGAGTGTAAATAGTTCTCAGACAGATGTATCTTCCCCTTGCTGTGCCCACTGCTCACAAGAAAGATTGAATCAGGGCCCTGTTATAATGGGGAACTTGAATCTGGAGGCCAGAATTAAAGTAAGATGTCAAGGACCCTATCTTGCAAGATGCAGAGTTTCTTCAGCTCCTGCTGACTTCAATGAGAACTGTTAATGCTTAGCACCTCATAAATCCAGCCCTGTGTGAGCAAAATGGTTACCTGAGATGAGGCTTCACCAGCCTCTGCAGGCAGTGGGGTGGGCTAGGTGATCTAATTGACATATCCTCTAATTACTAAGATTCTAGCTAAAACTTTTTAGCTATTTCCTTGCCAAAAAGCAAGGACTGACATTTACTCTGTGTCTGTACCATGACTAGCACAATGGGACCTAGACCTGACTAAGCTTTCTAGGTATTCCCAGTCAGAAAAAGTGAGATTGGGGAATAGCAGAGAGGAAAAAACTTCCATATTTATTTCCCAGGAAGCAGTGTTCATTTGGGAAATTTTCTAAGAATATGGCAGACATTGTTTGCCTCGTATATTTTTATTCTAGAATAGTAATTCTTGTTAACCTTCTGGCACGTACCTCCTGCTGTGAGGGGCAAAGGCCTTGGTGATGTTAGAAAGTGATTCCTGTCATCAAGGGTTTAATTGCTTAAAGCTGTCAATTAATAACAGAAATGCAGGGCATTTCCTGGGGTCGATGGTGGCCCATCAAGTCAGACGCTAATTCCCATCAATGCTTTGCTCTGAAGCAGCTACTGAAAGTATAAGCTAAAAATCGGTGATGGAGGAAGAAACATGGCTATCTGTGAAGTGGTTCAGTAGTTTAACTGGTGAATAGAGATCATTAAGAAATGCCTTACATTAGTTTCTCAGACAGCATCAATCAACATACTATTCAGCTCATATTGGTCCATTCTGCTAAATTTGTGTTACCACTTACAACTTAAGATTTCTTTAGGCTGCCAAAACAGCTACAGTTTGTATCTCTGACACAATAATCTTATGTGCGTATTTCTACTTTCCAGGAGCCTTAGACTTTGAACATATTGAAGAACAAGCTGAAGGGATCTTTGGCGGAAGGAAAGTATCTCTTCATTAGTACGTCTATGGACATAGTTGCTTGAAAACTTTTGTTTTGACAGAATATCTTTGATGGAATTTAAGACTCTTCTCCAAAAAGGAATTTTTAAATGTAATTGTTCACCAATAGAAGTAAATGTTTTAAATTTCTGTTTTATACATTTTTAAATTGCATCTACGCTCAGCATGTTCTGGAAATCTACCAGACTCTCAAAATAATCATACTTGTTTCCTATGTTTCCACCCAACTCACTTTCCTGTGACCTGTTGTCTTACACGTGAGGCTCTTCTGATTATTATATAGCCTGGAGTTTAAGTACCAGCATACTCAACAAAATAAAATTTAAGGTTTTGTAGCTTTGTGTCCCCAGTAACAGAGTGAGTATTCCAGTCACCTTTTTAAACCTGGGGGTACAAAAATCCATTGGCTATAAAGGCGCTCTCTCGATTAAACAGTAATGTCCTTTAGGATTAAAAGCCAAGAAAAGAGTTAAAGCCTTTCTTCAAGCTAGGAAAGCAAAGAAATCAAAAAGCAGGGATTTCTCCAAGTAGAAGATTTTCATGCAAGTGTAATCGCTTCATGATTCTGCTCTGCGCTTGCATGTGAGAGAGCGTGCTTGAGTATTGATGTGTAGATCTGAAGAGAATTTTACTTACAGCCTAGATGAATCTCACAACTCTTGAGTATGAGACTTCTGATTCTACTGATATTTTGGCCATGCTCAACTAACTGCAAACACACAGCATTCAGCACAGAATACCCAGGAGTCTAGGACTTTGTGTTCCATTTAGCAGGGACTAGTAGTATTGCTTATATCATCTCTTCAAGCCTCCTGCCACTGGAGGGCAGATCAATGACAAACTGGAACACTTGAGCAGATCTGACGTTCCATCCAACAGAGGATAGTGCTCCTGTTGTCCCTAACTTGTTCAAAGCCAACAGCAAATGAGAGCCCCAGATTGCTCTAATTTTAATGTGGTTTCCATAGCAAAATTATAAATGCAGCTGCAATAATTTCCTGTATACAAAAAGTTGGTTGTTTTATTAAGGTGGGGGAGAAGTTAGTTTACTCTGCATTTGGTTCTTTTCAGTGACGAGAACACCCCATTAGATTTGGATGATCATGGCGGCAGGACTTTCCTTAGAGTTTTGCTCCACTTAACCATGCACGATTACCCTCCACTGGTATCTGGGGCACTTCAGCTACTCTTCAGGCATTTTAGTCAGAGACAAGAAGTTCTTCAAGCATTTAAACAGGTATGTGTGGCTATTATGTATATGTCCCCTTTCTGCATGCATGTGTTGCAAGTTTTAAAATCTCTGTGCAACTAATGGATTGCATTCATATAAGGTTCAACTGCTTGTTACCAGCCAAGATGTTGACAACTATAAGCAGATAAAACAAGATTTGGACCAATTGAGGTCTATTGTGGAAAAATCAGAACTTTGGGTTTACAAAGGCCAGGGTCCTGATGAGACTATGGATGGAGCACCAGGTGAAAACGAACATAAGAAAAAGGAGGTAAGCCCTTGCATCTTGGTAGTCAATTTATGTGAACTATTGGAATATCCATTTGGGTAAATAATGTCTGTACCATATTTAAGATGCAGTGTGGGGGCTGTGAACCAGGGCTTACAGCTCCCTGACGCGAGCCCAGCTGCACCCTGGCTCTTCGCTCCCAGCTGGGAGTGCGGGGCAGGGAGCACTTGGGGCTTCTCACCTCTGGTGGGAAGATCCACACCTGGAGTCCAGTCAGCTGCCAGGCTACGGAGCTGGAAACCCAGTTTTCCAGTGGAGCCATGAAATTGACAAGACAGCCAACAGCTGATGTAAGTAAGGCAACATCTACACGGACACTGGGTCGCCCTACCTACACCGATATAAGCCCTGCGTCTCTCGTGGAGGTGGAATTATGTCGGTGTAGTAGGGCATTTACATCAGTGGAAGCAAGCCTGTAGTGTAGACACTATCACAGTTAGGTCGACCTAACTCCGCTGTTTACAGCAAGCCAGAGATTCAATCAAATATAAGGCAGAGGTGGGTAGTGATGGGAGTTAACAGTATGTGGACGTGAATAGCTATTGTTAGTGGTCAATAAGAATAAGTTATTCATTGCCTTTCATACAGATAGAACCCAAAATCTGCTCTACAGAATTAATATAATTTCAGTTGAATAATAGTGGAGAGAGAGGTATGTTGTGGGGAATGCATGACTGCAGACAGAGTGTGACAACTGATAAAGAGGGGATAGGATGTTGTTGTTCTGTAAAAACACTCTACCCTTGTACTCTGGCAGAGGGATTACTGTGACTTAACACAAAACCACTTTTTAATACCCAGGTGAATTTGATTTAAACCAAATTGATTTAAATCATGATTTAAATCACTAGTCAGGAAGACTCGATTTAATCGTGGATTTCTACATAAAAGTGCATTCTTGTTGGTTGTTATAACCTTAATACATATTCTTCACAACTCAGAGATAGATGTAGGTTTCACTTTTAGAAGCTACACACTATACATTTGAAATGATTTATTTTGAAAACTTTTCAGATTAGCTTTACAGCTATATCAGAAAATGAATGATTGTTTGGTTATTTTATTTACCAAAGGTAATTGAAGCAGATATTTATGAAGTCACTGGGAGGTGATCTATCTCCAATTCAACAGGTTAATGATTAATATTTGGAGGATTTTCTTGCCATGTTGTATTAGGAAGAGAACATCACCAGACAGACATTTAAATTGTTTTATTTAACTAAAACAACAACGTTGTGTATTTTGGATTTTTTTCTTCAACAGCAAACGTATAATATTTTAACAAAACAAGCATATGAATTTTTGAATGTAGTTAAACGTTCACGTTTTTTAAAATCAGGTTTGTTTTTGTTAAAATTGTTTTTAACTAAAATAGTGAAATGAAATATTAAAAAAACAAAAATTAAATAGACTATGTCAGCCAGGTCAACATGATAAACTTAAAATATTAGCTTCTGCAGCTAACTCAGTCGTCTTCACGTTCATTTTCCTGTTTGTTCATAATCTGGAAAAGAAAAACAAGCTTTCCTGCTTTTTCAGGTCCCAAACAATTTCTCAATTTGGAATGAATTAGTCCAAAGGAAGAAAATATTTTTTCTACACTGGCAGAAGAAGCTACTGCTGTTAAAAATGAGACTATCACTTCAACAGTCTCTGAATCCAAGTGCTTAAGTGACTTCCACCAGTTCACTGGTGTGATTTTTCTTTAAAACATCATCAGCAAACATATATTTCGCCCTTAGCTCTGAAGTTTATTATAGTTGGCATTATGGAGGGTTGATTGCTGGATGTCTATGTCATAGCCAACTCCTCTTCTTCAGCAGTTAAGCTTTGACCCTGGTACCGAGTATGGAGAATATTTGCAAGAAAATGAGGTGGAGATAGTGCTTGTCCCATTCATTTTTTTAAGCTTGTAATTTAACTCTGTCGTTGCATGTTTCTTTTTTTAAGATCTCACTCAGTGCCTTCCAAATTTCAACAGCATCGGCAATAAAACAGCTATTTCCCTGCATTTTGTTCAATTCTACAGAAATAGGCTTCAGGGTACTCAGCATATGTTCAACATTTCTCTTAAGCCCAATGCTGAGAACTTTGGCTGTGACAGTGCCATCTATTTTTTCACGATTTTGTTCACAAACTGTCATCAGATTAGGCAAATTCTTTATATAGTGCTCAAAACAGTCCACTACTGAGTTCTATCGCACGTCTTGTGGGAGAGTTAGTTTGGTTCCTTCCACTTTTTTCAGAACAGCTGCTGCAAAGTGGCTGTTATGGAAGTATTTTGCAATTTCAACAACATTAGCCTTTATTTCTGGAACACTGAATTCTTTGGCTAGGAGGTGCATCAAATGGGTACTGCAACCGTATGTTATTAGCTTGGGAATCTCTTCACTCTCTTCCAAATAATTTCTTCTCATCTTGGATACATTTGCAGCATTGTCTGTGATCAAGCTGCGTACTAGACATTTGATTTTTTTTTCAGTTTGTTATAGCTTTTACTGCTACTTGTAAGTATTCTGCTGTGTGTGCATTTCCTGATGTATCAATTGTTTCTGTAAGGAAGACATTCCCTTCTTCTGCTGTCACACAAGCACATACAACAGGATCATTGTGGACATTGCTTCACCCATCAAGATTCAGGTTAACAATTTTACCCTCTACGCCTTTTGCACACTGCTCAATTTCTCTTTCATACACTTTATCCAGCAGTTTGCCTGTGACAGCTGCTCTGTTGGGTGGAATGTATCCTGGTCTTAGTGACTGAACCATGTTAATGAAGTGTGGGTTCTCAAACATACGGAAAGGAGAGTTTGTTGCATAAACAAACTGGGCAATTTTTTCATCAGTTACCTCTTTTTGTAATCTACTGGTTCTTATCACAAACTTATTTATGGCTGTTCCTGGATGATGGATATTTTTTTTCTTTTTGCTACAGGTGATATACTGTGGCTATGTGACATACATGATGGGACTGAAACACTATCATTGGCAGATTTCTCTGAAACTATAGAAAATGATGGTGATCTTGAAAGAGGATAGTCTTCAGAATCCTGTATGTTGAGGATGGATTCTCCTAAACAAAATAAATCAATGCAGTTATTTAATCATTATTACCATACACTCAGTACTACTTTAAAGGTTAAATTGTAACCGGAAGATTTGCCTATTTCAGCTATTTATTTTTTATCACCACTGCATCTAAAATGATAGTACCATAGAGTAACAAATATATTTTTTGCTCAACTTGAGAATTCAAGAATAGTCCAGAAGGAAGACAGGCAGTCCTTATGAAAGAAATATGAAATAAAATGTTTTCCATCCTTAAGATCCTGCATGTTCAGACATGTTCCTTTCATCATCTTGAACATAGCTTTCTCCTGAGAAGGAACATCTCTCATGATGTTGTTTCATTCGGGCAACCAGTCCTTGCATTTCTTTGTTGCACTGTTTGCATTTTGCACACATGCCTGTCTTACCCACAGGTAGAGGAACTTCATTAAAATACTCCCAAACTGGGTCTCTTTTATGGCCAGGTGCCATTGTAGGTTTTCCCTTCTAGTGAGAGAACGGTATGGTAGATCTTAAATCAATGAAGGCTACACTCAGAAAGACCTCAAGACTTCTGGAATATGCTGTGCAAACAGTTTCACTTTTGTTTCTACTGCCTGTCCCTCCCTTCTCACATTTATCTCCAGACTTCTTCTCCTTGTCCAGATCCATTCCGCACCCAGCAATCTTCTATTCACTGAATTTTTTGAACCTTTGCACTTTTAGAGAGAGGTAAGGGATTGACTCTGTATACACAAATTTGCAGAGGGACAATAGGGTTGAGGTCTGTTATTTCTCACCTCTTATATTATTTATTTATTTAAAAACATTTTTGCTGTTAACAAGCATGTTATCTCTGGAGACACAAATCCACAGTTTGAGAACGGCAAAACCTAAGCATCTCTGATGGTATCTTCTAGACTGAGCACTGAGTCCCATTTGTAGAAAGAATGATTAACCTAAATAATCTATACAGAAGATCCTGGAACCCCATAAGATTGGGTCCCTAAATCATGAACTATTGGAACTCATTTACAAAACTTTTCTTAAACATTACATGAGTATATTGTCTCATAGTATAGAATTAGAATTTATAATCCCTATTCCATGATGAGATACATTATAGCTCAAAGATATCTTAATTAAAACCACCTTTAGATAGTTTTTTTCCTCAAAAAGCTTTTTATCAAAAAAATCCAATTTAAATAAAACAAATCTGATTTATTCATTTATTTATTTATTTAAAAATTCATTGATTTTTATCCACCCTGTTAATACCCTCAGTCTTGTCATGAAACTGTAAGGTGACAACTGTCAATTTTGGTCTTTACAGATTCAGTTTAATACCCGTATTTCTCAGCCATAGGAGCTATCAAAGAAAATACTCTAATCGATTAATAGATTATTGGTTTTGCCCCTAGGAAGGCCACAGCAAGTCACAAAAACATGAAAGTACTAGCAGCTATAATTACCGAGTGGTGAAGGAGGTAAGATTTGGTTTCTTTAAATTTAAGTATAAACTAATGGTGCAACTCCGATATTAGTCTGAATTTAAAAAACAGGAAAAACTGAGTCACATTTACACTGTAAAAATTACTTGCTGAGTTCTAATTTGCTGAGTAGTAGAATATCCCAACTCCAATGAGACATCTGGAATATAGCCAACATGCGGGTTACATATTTTCCACAAAAACAGATTATTCCAAAATTTAGCATCAATGCTGCTTATTTCAATGGAAATCCAAATTTTTATGATTATAAAGGATATAAAAGAAGCAGGAAAGTCTGGAAGCTCATTTAAATCTGCCCTCTTTCTTTAGGAACTTGTGCTCCATTGTATCGTCTAATACTTTTAAAACTAATGTACAACGAGAAGCCCGTGTGTGGTAGCTTGTAAGTGTTAAGAGTTTCTAGGTTCGACTCCTGGCTGGCAAATGCCTGAATTCGTTGTAAATGGATTTTTTCATGTCCTTTTCCCATTTGCCCAGTGTCTGTCTGCTTGTCTGTCATTAGACTGTGAGTTGCTCAGGTCAGGGAAGTTTCCATCTTAACGTAATTTAAACCGAAACAAAAAAAATTCCAATTTCTAAAGCAAATTTCTTCTCCCAGATTTTGCTTCGGCTTAGCAAACTCTGTGTTCAGGAAAGTGCTTCGGTCAGAAAAAGCCGGAAACAGCAGCAGAGATTGCTGCGGAACATGGGAGCTCACACGGTGGTTCTGGAACTGCTGCAGATTCCGTATGAGAAGGTGGGTATTGCACACAACTATTTCCTTACTTTATAGTTTTGCTGACTAATATTAAGAGCTCCCTGAGATCTCCTTAAACCTTAGTTCTTTCAGTTACCTTTGGCTATTGTAAATATTCATGCCTCTTTAGGATTAACTCATGGTTTATATAAGTATTTGGTTAAGTGTGAAACTTCTGATGACAGCAGACAAGATTCTAAGCTAATTGCTGAAGCACCAACTTGGTCTATTGCAGTTAATCAGATCAAGAGCTTGTCTGTACTGGGGAACTCAAGAAAGTTCATTCAAACTAACTAAAGGTGTGAATTAAAAGTGGATTAGTTAAAATGCATTAAACCGTTGTGTGGACACACTCATTCAGAATTAAAGTGGTCTTAATTCAGTTTATCTTTAATTCTGAATGAGGGGTTAATGCAGTTTACCTAATTCACACCTTCAGTTAATTCGGCTTAATTTTCCTTAGTGTCCCCGGATAGCCAAGCCCTGAAGCTTTGACCTCATTGCCAAAATCAGGTATGTGTTTACTGCAGGATAACTAACATGCATTAGATTCCCACTGTCCCCCATAGTTTGCCAGAAGCTGTGAATGAGTGACAGGGCATGACTTGATGGTCATCTGTTATGTTCGTTCCCTGGCATTGGCCACTGTCGGAAGACAGGATATGAGTTAGATGCACCTTTGGTCTGACCCAGTATGGCTGTTCTTATGTATAGTGTTGTTCTCACCTAGCTACCTTGCAGTAAAAATGACAGCAACTTCTCTCCAACAAGATTTACAGCAGAATAGCTAACAAGAAGTGGTTATCCCATGGTAAAAAAAAATACCTTTTTAGTAATACAGGCGTAGCCTCAGAATTGTAAACTATTCCCTAAGACAATACAAATATTTTAAGCACACATGATAAATATCAGCTTTCTAGTAAAACAGTGACTGAGTATAGAGACAGCTTAGCCCTTGGGGAGTGCTCTGCACTATCGAGCAGGTGACTGGAGTTTTATTCACAGCATTCTTAGCCTCATTAATACTGTGACTTTCCTTCACATGCAGCCACTCCACTCAACTGCTGGCTAGAATCTTTTTACTGCCTCCCCCTGGTGACTGTAGGTATGACAGAAATTAATGCCATGGTTTTAGGCATTCTTGGTATTGGAGGGTAGTAGGTTGCCAGAGAGTGAGGTGAATGGCCTCAGAGAGACGAGAGATATAGAACGGACGCGATCTTGAAAATCTTGCCCAGTTTGAAAACAGAACAGATTATCTAGTGTGAAGCCCCAAATTGGTTTGATTTGGAGGGGGTGTTGTTTTTAACATTTTGCCTTGGAAAAATAAATTGAGCATTAACTGTGAAATATGCTGGAGAATGAAACACATAGGGGATTTCATCCCCTATACTCAGAAGCAGCATGAGCACTTGCATTGTAACTTTCCCTACTGTCATAGAACCATAGAAATGTACTAGTCCTCAACCTGGCTGTGGAAGTAAGTTGATCTCCTTGGCCTCTCTGCTGACCCTGCCGTTTATGCTGATTGGATTTTTTAGATGAACTGCAGCATGACCTCAAACCACAAACATTTCAAGCAGGGCACTGACCAACTGTTGGGTGCCAAATGCTTTTATCAAAGAAATATGGCTCATTTTATTGCATTGACTATCTGTTACTCCCAGCTGAGATGCATTTATGTGTCAGTTAAGTCAGAGACATGTTGCACCTTCTCAACTATTCTGCTCCTCGGACTTAAGTCACAGACATAGAGAGTACTTACTCCTGTGAACAGAAGCTGAATTTTGTTATTGCATCAATATCTTCCTATCTCTTCTTCACCATCATCTTCAAGCTCCTCAATACTGAATTCCATTGTAATGGACCTCATGGCAGTCTTCCTATGAAGTCCAAAGGTATGGGAAAGAACCTGATGTGTGGTTTGCCCTATGTACTAGGTATGTTTGGTTAACATTCAAGGGGTTAAAGTGCATTATTGGCAAGCTTGAATGTTGCATATTCAGATCTGAAAGACATAACTTATTTATATTGTGTTTTGTTCGCCACAACTTTTAAAATCATAAAGGGGGCCAAGTTCTTATCAGTGGATTAATTTGGTTGGAGGTCTATAATGGAGAGAGGTTTGTTTTTCTACTGAGAGAGATGTGACTCTGAAAATTCTGTGGAACAGGTGGTATTGTGCTCCACCCAAAGCTCACCTGAAAGTGAACTTTTGGGTTGTTTTTTAATCCCATCTTCTTTGTGTCATGCAATCACAGGCGGAAGATACAAGGATGCAGGAGATAATGAAACTTGCACATGCGTTTTTACAGAATTTCTGTGCTGGGAACCAACAGAACCAAGCATTGCTGCACAAGCATATAAACCTGTTCCTTAACCCAGGGGTAAGAAGTGATTAACTTAATACCATGTTTTTTTGTAGTAAGAAAGTGGAACAACCTGACCTCTGTCGTGGCCTCTGGGCCAGTTCTTATGCAAGACTAGTTAAACGGATAGCACTTTGTTCTCATTAATGTTGGCAGGAGCAGCATCTGGTTAGCACACTCAGTTATATTGCAAGAGGCAGAGGTGGATGGAGAAGAGTATCCCTGATGGATACAAGTCTCTGTACTGAAATGTTGATTCCTCTGAGAAGTTCCTTCTTTGTATTGTCATGTTCCCTGCAAATTCATTGAAGTTGTCCTGACTTGTATGTGTGACTGTTTTTTGTTTTGTTTTTTTTTTCCTTTTCTTTTCTTCCCCCTCATTAGATCCTGGAGGCAGTAACAATGCAACATATTTTCATGAACAATTTCCAGCTTTGCAGTGAGATTAATGAGCGAGTCGTTCAGCACTTTGTCCACTGTATTGAAACTCATGGCAGAAATGTCCAGTACATAAAGTTCCTGCAGACAATTGTGAAGGCGGAAGGAAAGTTCATTAAGAAGTGCCAAGATATGGTTATGGCTGAGGTGAGAGATGCATATTTCTGTAAGCTCCTGGGCAAAAAACACAACTAGCATTCAGTAGAAAGTGACATATTTATCCTCTTGCTGGTGAGGATGCCAAGAAAGTGACGTTCTCAACTGGGACAATGTACAAGTGATGTGCTGCTATCACAGCGCACAAGGCTTTATTATGGGCTCAGGCTGCTTCATCATGCTCCTCGCCCTTGGATGGGAAGGATGACATTTAGTGTATCTCAAAAGTTATCCTCCCTAGTGCCACAAAAAAAGTACACTTGTGCCACAGCCCTAGTCAAGCTCCCACTGCTGCACACTCAGACTGCTGTGTTTGCACCCTCAAGATGGGCCCATGTGCTTTTACACGTCCCTTGGTCTGGATAGGCTCCAGCATGGTCTCTGGCCACGGTCTCAATGCAAAACTTTTGGGCACAGAATGTTTCTGATACCCCTTCTGGAAGAGGGACCCTGTAGCTCAGTTGCCCTAAGTTCCCAGGACCAGTGCTGACCCCCAAAACACTTCAGTAGCTTAAGTAAACTATTTCCCAGAATTCCCTCCTTCTGGGGACTCTGATTTATAGTTTATCCCTTTAGGGACATGTGATACTTGAAGCAAATAGAAATAGACTTTACAGAAGGATTTCTAAGGACAGTCACTCTTTACTTTAGAGGGCACGACATATACAGGTATCTTCAAGAAACACTTAGATGATATTCCCTGCTTCAGTTACGTCACCGCTCCTGAGTTTTCTTTGGGATTTGGGTCCATGTCCTTTCAGGGTTCTAAGTCCCTCTGCTGGGCTGGACTTCTGCAGCTTAGGGCTGTGTCTGTGAATCGTTGATTCTCTCCGACTTGTGCAATCAGCTTCCTTCAGCTTTGTCTGGTCCCACAATCCATAGGTCCCATCTCCTTCCTAAAGCTTGTCCCTTTTTGTTCCCCTCTCTCTGAGTCCTTCTGTGTTTTGAAAGGGCTGTACCAACACCTCTGTCTCTTTGTTCCCCTTTTAGGGGAATTCCGTTGCTCCTCTTCTCATTCCCTACAGCCAAGCTGGGTTGAACTGGGTCTCCTAGGGCTCAGCCATCCCACTATTTGAAGGTGTTCCCATTCGAATGAGAGCCATTCAGGTTAATAATTCTCCATTGTCCCTGGTTTGGGAGAGACAGGTTACCAGCCCTGATGGGAGATTCCACGTACACTGAGGCATTCAGTGATGCAGCAAATTCATAAAACCAAATGGAATTAATAAGTCGTACATAGATTCCCCAGCCTGTCACAAATGGGTTTGAGTCAAGGGAAGGACTGTCTTTCTCCAGTAAAATCACTTCAAGAAAATGGGTGGCGGAGGGGAGGAAAATCCTTCCCTTTTGTTAAACTTTTCCCGTTCAACCTGATGTGGGACTTACTCAGATGGGGAGTCTCTTCTGGCCTTAACCAGCTGAAAGGGTTGGCGCCTCGATGGGTGTTTAAAGTAGGAGAAGATTGTGTGTCCACAGCAATTTGTTAGGGCCATAGTGAACTCAGGGAGGCGGGAGGGAAGGGTGAGGAGGTGTGAGAAATGATGGAACAAATTCCCTTTAATTTCGGTCACAAAGGATCCATCTGTACAAAAGTGAATTTGCCTATTTGATAATAGGATGTTAATTAGCCGCCTCCTCCTCTGGAGGAGCCTTGGGATCCGAAGTGTGGGGTGTTTGGTTTTGTTTTAAGCTTCTGGCCTTAATGCATCAATTTCACTGGGACTTTTGACTCTGGATGTTGTTCCACATGCTGTAGTTAAACTTAAAGCAGAGTGTCAGCTGTGCAGTGTGGACTTAGTCCTGTGAAGTGCTGAGCAACCCTCTTTCCTGTTGAAGTCAGTGAGTTGAGGGAACTCTGCTCGTTGCGGAGTCCAGCCCTGTGAAGTGTGGCTTTGCATGTGAGTTTTGCTCTGTGCATTGTGTTTGTGGATGTGTCTGAAATCTGCAGGGCAGATTTTTAACAGTGCTCAGCAGCTCCCTTTCTTTTCGGTTGCTATCCATCCTACTGTTCTTGATAGAGGCTGGTGGAGTGCTGAGCTGTTCTGAAAAGTGCATTATTTCGGAGGGAGCCCCCTCTCCCCCCGAAATAATGTAATGTTGATGGAAGTCTGCCTCGTAGGACTTAATCATGCCTCTATCTGCTTGTTGAAAATCATTGTGTAAGGAATGGGGAATTACCCAACCTTGAGGTCCTACCACTCAGAGGTTTCGAAGGACTTTGCTCTGAACAGAATCATGTGCCCCAAGCTAACACTACAGACAGATCAGCTGAGGCAATCTTCATGACATAACTACAGAAAAGTCAGAAGCTTCTTGAAAGAACTTTTATCTAACTGATGAGGAGCCAGTTGAACTGACATTGATATTAAAGATTTTAAAAGTGATAGATTTCTAGGGCATAACACACTTAGAACAGAGGACTAGGGGAAGATGTCATACTTCAGAGAAAGCATTTATAACTATGGAAAGAGAGTGCAAGGTACAGAGCCTCAGATGGATCTGGTGGGCTGAAGTTTTATTGAACTCACAAGTAATTGCAAAAGGGCGTAACATTCCAGTACACCGATAATATATAGCTTTAGATTAAAGGGGGGACCCTTCAGCCTGTTAGTGAAATGTTTAGAGGATGAGGTTTGAGGTCCTCTGAAGAAAAGGGCTGGATAAATGGAAGGTACGCATGCATCTGTGTGTACTAGAAATGGTCTGATTCCAGTAGAATCTCTTAAGTGGAGACATAACAGAATGGAACCCAGAAGAAAGCTGTTCTTTTTTTTATAGCTAGTCAATGCGGGAGAAGACGTCCTTGTGTTCTACAACGACAGAGCATCTTTCCAGACCTTGGTCCAAATGATGAGATCGGAGCGGGACAGGATGGATGAAAACAGTCCTCTGATGTACCATATCCATTTAGTAGAACTGCTTGCTGTATGCACCGAGGGCAAAAATGTCTACACAGAAATCAAGTGCAACTCCCTCCTCCCATTAGATGACATTGTTAGAGTAGTAACTCATGAAGATTGCATACCTGAGGTGAGGTCTGATATTAAACATTGCCTACCTGCCTGTGTAATGTATTAAAGTGAGTGGAGTGAGGTTTGTTTTTAATCACTCTGTTTTGGCCTGGAAAGAATGGCCTGTGGGTAAGCAACAAGACTATGAGCTGGGAGAAGTGTGTGTGTGTGTGTGTGTGTGTGTGTAAATCCTCCCCCCCCCCCATTTTTAAAATGGGGATGGTTACTCCCCAGGAGTGTTTGAGGCTGAGCGCATTGATATATGTAAGGTACATTGCCAATCTTGAACAGAAGTGCAAATTATTAACATTATGCTGAATTGTGGCTGCAGTATTTCTGGCTTTTTACTTTTCGTTGCAGATGTCTTGCTATTTATGGGATTGGATTTCACCAATATTTAAATGAAAACAATAGTTTCTGTAAATTCAGCTACAAATTTTTAAAGCAGTTTTAATGTGATGACCTTGCATTGACTAAAAATGCCCATTTAGTTCTTTTTTTTTTTTTTTTAATCATTTTGATTTCTCCATTTGTAGGTTAAAATTGCCTATATCAACTTCCTAAATCATTGCTATGTGGACACAGAAGTGGAAATGAAAGAGATTTACACCAGTAATCACATGTGGAAACTGTTTGAGAACTTCCTGGTTGACATCTGTCGGGTAAGGATTTCTATACCTATACCTAAATCTAAAAGAGCAAACGGACGTAGTTGTGGTGAGAATTAGCAGAGGTTTGGAACAATGTATCTTAAAGCACAAGTCAGGAAGCTGTTTACTGGCTCCTCTCATTTCAAATTTATATTTGGCTGCTTTTCCATTTAGGTGATTGTGGATTTTTAGTTATGTTCAATGGAACATGTTGATCTTCTTCTTCTTCTTCTTCTTTTTTTTTTTCCCCTTAAAATAAAACAAACAAACAAAACCCTTTGTTTCTGCATCGTATGTCTTTTTCTATTCTGCCACTGGCTTGTTCACTTTGGCCAGGTCATGTGGATCCTTCCCCAACCGTATTTGACGTATTTTAGCAGGTTTAGAGCAATTTTCCTGCACTTGGCATTTATTTTTCCAAATGGCTTTGTGCCTGGGATACCAAGTAGTTCCCCATCGGAAAACATTGCATCTCATTCCTACCTATAATACTGCATTCTTTGCTCTGAGGTATCCAATTTTTCCTCTCCTATATATACTATATGATGCACATTAAAAATGACAGTATAAGGCTTTTGGCTTTGTGTGTCCTAGCTATATGAGTAATTTTGGTTTACACAGAATACTGTGGCGGATAGTCCATTCAGAACTAATGCTCCAAATCACAGAAATTAAATGTTCATATTTATCAGTTTAAGATGTGTTCTAAAAGAAATAATTATTTTGTAGACATGTAACAACACCAGTGACCGAAAGCACGCTGACTCCATCCTGGAGAAATATGTCACAGAAATCGTGATGAGTATAGTCACCACCTTCTTCAGCTCCCCATTCTCTGATCAGAGCACCACTCTGCAGGTAGGAGACAGTACAACAGGTTAAGGAAATAAGCTGCTTTATTCATGAAACCACAGTAATCCGACAGGATAAAAAGAAACAAGTCGGAGATTGGGGGGGGGGGGGAAGGTAAGAGAGAGAGAATAAATATTCAAAAGAGCACAGAAGTTATAAATATTTCCTCCTAGTACATTACAGTTGAACACTCCCTTTCCTGTAGAAGGGACTCTATGCTCTACTACATGTACAGAATTCTTTTCAACAGGTTCTATAGAAGCTTAATTGTAAAATGACACTAACTCGATGATATTGGTGCTCAGTGCTGTTCCTGTCTCTCCAAGTTCAGCTTTCTTAAGGGAAATGATAAACAGCATTGCTGTGGCTCTGGCGGAGTGTAGCTACGCTGCAAGTAGAGAGATGGTGGGGGGCGTTGGGGGTTGGTTCATAAAGACACCTACTGCATATACTACTAAGTATAAGATGAGACAACAAATGGAGAAAGACATAGTACAAGGGAACAATCAGATAGCATTGGTCAGATGATAGCCTGTGGTCTCAACACAACAGCACCCTAACCATTGTCTAGTATTTTGCAGGCATCACAGTATGAGTTCTGAGAAGGGCGTTGAAAGGTACAATGAGGAGGTTTTGTAGGTGTTTATGGGAGAAAGCACAAAAGTGCATGTCTGAAACTTTAATAGGTGGATGATAAAAGCCGGCATCATGGGGCAATTGGATTCAAACCTTGCTTCAGACAAACTGCATTTTAAGGACACTTTGCTTTCATTTCTCTAAAACGAATCACACATTTTAAAAATGCTGCCACCTGTTTTCTTTTGTCATCCCGATTAAATCTCTGGACCTGTGTGGACTTGGGGAAAGTTGGAGCATGAGACTCAATACCTTTGTAAAGTGAAAAGGAGACGGCTGTTCTCCTCTTCCATTCCCAGGTTCTCCCAGTCTCTTCCTTACAGGACACGAGGCAAGAGTAGCATGACAACAGCACTAACAGCAGTGCCAAGACGCCTGCCAGGATAATACCTGGATCACTGCTGCAGTGACACCGTGATAGTGGAGGCAGCCTCTTAAATAATAATCATTCTTTATGAAAGTTTTAAATAGCTTTTTGGGTACGTGTGGGAGGGATGGTCAGGGGTCTGAATGTGTCGTCAAGCTTGGATATGATTTTCATTGAAACCTGGTGCAAACTCAGGTAAGCAGGAAAAACAATTGTGTGTAATTGAACACAACTGGCAGCAAAGTTAGGAAGCAGCTGATTTCCAACTGTGGCAATAAAGAGCATCTGGGAATTTGCCTTTTCAGCCCCTCTTCAGGGAACTTGTACTAACCATTGTGGTGTGCTAACTGCCTTGCTATAGCATGTCCCACTCCAAGGAAAGTTTATGTAAAACAGCCCGCAGTCTGACCTTGCAATCGGTAAAGAATGAAAATTCTGAGCAGTTCAATTGGTTCCCCCTTTTCCCTGAACATAAGCAGTAGCCCTCACACACTTCTGGATTAGATCAGCTCTATCCACATTTCTCTCATTAGGAGGGAGCATGCCCTCCTTGAGTCTGGAAGAAAGACCAGTTGTGGACCTGAATCTATATTAAACAATGGCCTTGCTCCTGTAATGAGGCAAGCAATCCTTATTCAGGAAAGGAAGTAGTCATACTGAGGATACTCTCATGAGTTAAAGGGCTTGAAGGATCAGTTCAGATAGGGTGAACTTGCCATCTGTGTGTATTAGGTAACTGTGGCAGCTATCTGCACTGTAAGTGGCCTGATTAGGGGCCTGAACCTTAACCTGCACAAGCACAGGATTGAGTAATCAGCTGTAAACGCTAATGTTCACTGCTTAATACTGTTTGATCTGCTTCTCGTGTGACTTTGAAGTGAAAGTTGTTAGTTTAATACCAGTTTGCATGCAAATTTGTCAAAACGTATTGTGCAAAATAAAAGTAATGACTAATAATTTACCCTGTCCTGCATGGCTCTGTCCTTTGCCCTGTCTTCAGTTTCTTCTGTACCTTATCACTGTGTGACCTCAGTGCTTGTCATGCCTGTAATTGCCCTCTCTGTGCCAGCAACTTTTGAATCTACTTCTTTACTTCAAGACTTTACGTATCTGCTAATTCATGCATCTGCAGTTCTCCTTCCAGCATCTCAAAGTCTGTCTAAACATAGCGAGACAAAGCATCTCATTTCATCCTCCCTTCTCCATCATGGGGGTGATGGTTCCAATCCTCTGGGTTGTCCTAGATGCCTCTCTCCTCAGCCCCTCACATCCACTCTGTTGCCAGATCTTCTTTCTTCCTCTGCCTCATCTCCACTATCTATCTGTTCCGTCTGTTGAAACCCTTGTCCATATCCTCGGACTCTTCCACCTTAAGTAACTTGTAGCCTCTCTTTGGCTGACCTAATTCCTGCTTTGCACCCCTCCAGCCTATGCAAATTGCTGCTGTGAAAATGATTCAAGTCTCTGATGGCATGTGCACCCCTACTCCCCCCCACCCCCCAAACACACACTGCTACCTCTTCACTGCCTTTACATCTGTTGCATCAAACTCAGGTTTTGTCTTCACTTTCAGTGCTCTACAGAACTCTGTGGCTTCCTACATCTGATCTCCCACCGCTACCCCTCTGAGGACCATATGCCTTGCCTTGCTTCTCCACTCTGTTCTGTGTTCTCCCCCTAATGTCTCCATGCTTTCTCCTACACTTGCACTGTGTAAACTTCAGCCCACTCCTTCCCTGATGTCCTCTCCTCCTGTGTCATGACTTACATTGTACTTCCCCTGGGGCAGGTCCCTGCCTTGTGTGGCCATGTACATAATACAAAATTAGATTAATAGATTCCAAGGCCAAAAGGGACCATTGTGATCATCTAGACTGACCTGCTGTGTAACACAGCCCATAGAACTTCCCTCCCCCTAAACCTCTTAGACCACGGGTAGACAACCTATGGCACGCGAGCTGATTTCAGTGGCACTCACACTGCCCGGGAACTGGCCACCGGTCTGGAGGGCTCTGCATTTTAATTTAATTTTAAATGAAGCTTCTTAAACATTTTAAAAACCTTATTTACTTTACAGACAACAATAGTTTCATTATATATTCTAGACGTAGAGAAAGAGATCTTCTAAAAACGTTAAAATGTATTACTGGCACGCGAAACCTTAAATCAGAGTGAATAAATGAAGATTCGGCACACCACTTCTGAAAGGTTGCGGCCCCCTGTCCTAGACTCTATCTTTTAAAAAAAAATTCAATCGTGATTAAAAAATTGCCAGTGGTGGTGAATCCACCATGCCTCTTGGTAAATTGTTCCAATGGTTAATAACTCTCACAGTTAAAATTTTTGTCTTTTTGTTCCAGTCTGAATTGCTCTAGCATCAACTAGATCTCTTGCATCTTTCTCTGCGAGACTGAAGAGTCCATTATCAAATATTTGTTCCGCTTCTAGGTCCTTACA
The DNA here is from genome assembly GCF_027887155.1 of Malaclemys terrapin pileata. Classification (NCBI taxonomy): domain Eukaryota; kingdom Metazoa; phylum Chordata; order Testudines; family Emydidae; genus Malaclemys; species Malaclemys terrapin. The sequence continues at coordinate 15,295,218 of NC_071511.1, forward strand.
GACTAACCAAGTCACCCTTTAATCTTAGGGTAATGTACAGATTGCTTTCCAAACAAAAACTTCCTAAATAACTGCGTCTTCACTGTATTTATCTTGGCTTTCTTGCCGCCTATGGGCACTACTGACCCAAACCTTATTTTACAAAGTTTAGAGTGGTTTTGATTTATTGACCTCATTTAAGCAAGTGGAACTTAAGCTGAAGTTTTCAGACCGCTAAATCTTTAAACATGTTCTATAAGGAATGTGAGAGTGGCTAGAGTCCAGAAACATAGGTAGTTACAATGTATTTACACCAGCGTCTGCAATATTTTGACATTTGGCTGTGTTGCTGGAAAGGCTGATGGGCATTTGCTATTGTGCTACTCTAAGTAAACTCTGTTCCCCTTTGCCAACACATGGAGTTATTTCACAACTTGAGGAAAAAATATTAAGGAAAAAATATTTCCTTTTCTCTAATTCCAGCTTTTTTTTTTTCTTTTTCTTATAACAGACATCAGTCTTGACAAGACTAACAGAGGTATTTTCCAGTAGTTCCTAAAACTGTGGGCTTTGCACTGAGGTGTGGTTGACTTAAACTAAGCATTATGTACCGAATAGAAACAGACACATTGGGTGTTGCCTCTCACTATAGGCAGGCTTTTTAGTGTTGAAACAAGTTCGTCAGGACAGTTTAAAAAAAAAATTCTGTCAATCCACAGTTTAAAAAAAAATAAATACACTTAACAACTGCTTACATAAAGCAAAACAGTGATTTGGTTTTGAAACTGTTTGGATGTATTTGCAGAGATAGTAGAGTACTCATGTGTGAGTATTTTGCCTCTTTGAGGTGGGGATGTTGGCTTATATATAGTGGAAAATCTTGCAAAAGGCCATGTAGTTGACTTTTTTGACTCATCCATGGCAGCTGCAGCATTTATAAACGAACTGTGACCCATGTTCAGAATTACAGCTGTTCAAAACCCGTATCTCTAAATTAGAAGCCAACAAACTTCAGAAAAGGACCAGTTGATAATTATGGAGCCGAGTTGTAGTTTAGCAAGAGCAAAGCCCCATTTTCCTCTTGAGTGCCGAGCCAGCCTCTGGTCAATCCCAAATGAGCAATCTCTGTATTTTAGGCTGCTGAAAACCCTCCCTCATACAAACTAAAGATTACTGCCTATTTCCTATGCTTAGTGATAATGCATTTAGTGGGACTTCATGCCCTAGGAGCCATCTAGTTGACATTTCCCTATCTGCCCTGATACTCCCTCTTCTGTTAAACGGCTGCTTGTGTAGTAGACGTGCTGCCCAGAATATAAATGTTGCCTTACAAGTGGATGTGGACTGGTAACATGCAGTCGGTCTGCAAAGAATAATGGCTGATGTAGTATTGAAGTAGCAGACAACCTAATCTCAAACATGAGATGATGTTTTTGATCTGTTTCTTTTCATGTGTTCTAGACTCGCCAGCCTGTGTTTGTACAACTGTTGCAAGGAGTGTTCAGGGTATACCACTGCAACTGGCTAATGCCAAGCCAAAAAGCGTCGGTGGAGAGCTGCATTAGGGTGCTCTCTGATGTAGGTAAGAAGTTAGATTTAACATGCACAAAATACTTCTGTCCAATATTTCACCCTTATATCCCAAAAGCAAGATGTAGTCTACCTCCAGCCAATGGTAGGATGTAGCTAACTCAGAGCTAAGGCATGGAGCAAATCGAGCATTTCCTTCGTAGCTAAAGTCTGTTCCGTGGTTGCACAACAAATGTTTTCAATGTAAATGTGCGGTGAAACTGTAAACTGTTTGATTAACTAGGGGCAGAAGTTCTGAAAGTACATCTTGGCATCTGAAACGATGGGTTTTTACTGACCTAAATTCACTCTGTGGTTTCTGTTGAATATGACGGTCATACTCCAATTTTAAACAATGAACTGCTGATTTGTGCTGTTAGATGGCTGCCGCGTTCCTTCCCAGAAGTTACTGCATATTGGTTGCAAGGACAGTAAGCCTTGTGGACATAAGACATAGGGCCAAATTGTTCCATAAGATGGATGTGCACATCCTATTAACCTTAATGGGAGTTATGAAGGTGTATGTGAGGGCATGGTCTTGCTCATACATTGTGAAGTTAGGAAAAAGCTTTGAGTATGAAAAAGGCTGTATTAAACTTAAGGTATTATGACTGCCCCAAGGGCGTCAGATTCATTACACTGTGGATTGAAAACTGCGTCATATAAAATGTATTTAAAATATACAGAAAAGAGTATGAAAGAAGCACAGCTTGGGATCCCCCCTTGTTCCTTTATTGATTGCATGTAGGGGCTAAAGGAGTCCATTCTTATTACCTTTTGTCTGTTGCAGCGAAAAGTCGAGCAATTGCAATACCTGTGGATTTGGACAGCCAGGTCAACAACCTCTTCCTAAAATCACACAACATAGTACAGAAAACTGCAATGAACTGGAGAATGACTGCAAGGAATGCTGCCCGTAGAGACTCCGTGCTAGCTGCTTCCAGAGACTATCGAAACATCATTGAAAGATTGCAGGTGACTACAGAGTGCTGCATTAACAACTTACTTCTGCCATCTTAGTAGCCACATATTTGCATGTCGGCACAAAAAGGCAAACTTACTACTTCAGTTTGGGAGTTCTGAGTCAAAGTAAAAATGCCACATGTGATAACCACAGCCAAAGCTAGTGTAATGCTGTATGTAAAATCAAATGTAAACCATTTATTGAAACAGGTAATGGAACATGCACACAGTATCGCCCAGAGGATTCAGGGGGCCTGGGGCAAAGCGGGGGCGCTGCGGTGCTTGTACTCACCCCGCGGCGGTCCGGGTCTTTGGCGGCATTTTGGTGACGGGGGGGCCCTTCAGTCGCTCCAGGTCTTCGGCAGCACTGAAGGACCCGCGGCTGAAATGCCGCCGAAGACCCAGAGCGACTGAAGGGCCCCCACGCTGCCGAAATGCCGCCGAAGACCCGGGCCAGGGCGTGTGGGGCCCAGGGCCTGGGGCAAATTGCCCCACTTGTCCCTCTCTCTGGGCGACCCTGCATGCACAGCTGTATACAGTCCCTGGCACACAGTGATACAGAAACCATTCATAAACTTTATAAAATATGGTCCCCAAAGATATTGCTTGGGATTGACAAAACCTGAATGTTGTTGTTTCCTAGGATATAGTATCTGCATTGGAAGATCGCTTACGCCCCCTAGTGCAGGCTGAATTGTCAGTGCTGGTAGACGTTCTTCATAGGCCAGAGCTGCTCTTCCCAGAGAACACAGATGCAAGGAGAAAATGTGAAAGTGGAGGCTTCATTTGCAAGTAAGTTGTTTCCTTATGCTCTATGCAAGAGTGCTTTCCTTGCAGAGCAGTCCCCTGTCTTGTGTTGTATTAAACACGACTTGTCTTCAGGAAAATAAACTCATTTGTCTTCGGAAGGAGTTGACAACAGCTGTCCATATTGGTCAATCTGTCCTTGCAGGTGATGCTTGCAAATTCTGGAGCAGTGTATGGCCGTGGTGTACTGTAATACAAATGACTACACACATTTTTAGAGTTATTCCTTATTAGTGAGATTGGGGCCAGTTGACTCTAGTCCCAAGAGTGTGTCGACAAAACACTTGCCTTTATACCTCTTACCATTGGGGTAGTGAGTCAAAGTCGAAGTCTGTGTCATCGTATGGTTTTCAGTTGCCTTATCCAAGGGCCACGTTCTTTTTTTCTTTTAATGAGGAAATAGATGCAGTATTTAGTGTCTTGTTAATGTTACTGGTTTTTCATAGTGGACCTTCAATTTTTAATTTCCCCCTCTCCTATATAATTCCTTGATCCCTATATATAGATTTATTTTTGCCTGGCTGTTGTTCAGGTGGGAATGCTTGAGTTCCCTTCATAGCTTCACTGGTATTCATGATAACTCAGCAAGTGTTACTATTAAGGGGGTACTCGCCAGCTTACTATATACTGGTCCTTAACAAAACCACATTTTAATTAACTTCATGGTTGTAGCTTTGACCATTGAGATAAGATAGCCACAAATGCCTGTCCTAATTTTTAGAAAATTTAGTACTAAAACAAACTATGATCAATTGGTTGTTTTCAGGTTAATAAAACACACTAAACAGCTGCTGGAGGAGAATGAGGAGAAACTATGTATTAAAGTATTACAGACACTCAGGGAAATGATGACCAAAGATAGAGGCTATGGAGAGAAGGTACTTAATTTACAGTTTATCATTTTGCTTTTGTTCAACACTGTCTTTACTATTCAGAGAGAGAAAATACAGTACTAAGCCTTTACATTTGTATTTATACCTCGGGTTAAGGATAAAACCTTTCTAGTCAACTAATTGCTTTCAAGATCATGACATTAAATTGAAAGTTAGTTAATTACTCTGGCTTCTTATTTTAGAATATCAGGTTTGTCTAATTTCTGCAATAGTTTGCATCCTGATCAGCAATGTAGAATCTGTTCCTTTTGGTTGTCATTATAGAAGATAACCATATGTTATAGCTGCTTATAGGAGACTTGTCCATGCAGTCATGTGATCTGTCAATAAGAGGATTCTTTTGATAGCTTAATTTTGACTTACATATAGCTGAGTTAGCTTCTCTCTATTGTGGTACTCAGAAATTTGAATTCTAGATTGGTTGGTATACAACCTTAATAGTTTTCCATTAAAATACTATTCCTTTTTCCCATCAAGAGGGAGTCTTTCTCTTTCTGGAGCTATAGATCTCTCCTCTGCGTCTGAATAATGTGCATATCTCTCACACTTACACACCCAGTCCCATACTTTTACTCTTAAATAGTAAAAGATGCATATTTCAATTTGATTTAGCTGTATTGACACACTGGGATAGGTATCCCATCTTTAGATGGGATATACAGCACCTCTGCTTCTATTGTCTCTTTATGAAGACATGGAAAATAAAAGAACCCAAAGCAGGGTGACAAGTGATGAAAAGATTAGAGCATGACCTTTGATGGATGAAAGGAGTTGAACAGGTACTGTACATCTTAGGACAGCTACAAAGAGAAGAACCATTATGTTTTCCATACACAGACTCAAATGTGCTTTGAATCTAGATGGCTTTCATTTTAAATTCAGGAAAACAGCAAGCAAAGAAAGAGCAAAGATTAAAATCTGTGTGACAGAAAGTAGAGTGTCTGAGGGCTGGTCCCCACTTAGTCCGGACTTCGGACTAAGGTACGCAAATTCAGCTACGTTAATAACGTAGCTGAATTCGAAGTACCTTAGTCCGAACTTACCGCGGTCCAGACGCGGCCGGAAGTCTCCCCCCGTCGACGCCGCGTACTCCTCTCGGCGAGCTGGAGTACCGGCGCCGACTGTGAGCACTTCCGGGATCGATTTATCGCGTCTTAACCAGACGCGATAAATCGATCCCAGAACATCGATGGCGTGCTGCCGGGCCAGCCGGTAAGTGAAGACTAGGCCTAACTTGAGAGTCTCCAGCGTGAAATGCCTCGTGGTCTTGCCCTCTCGTAGACAGGTGGGACTCTTACACTTAAAAGCTGCAGTACACAAGAAACCGAATCATAGCTCTGTAGCCCACAGAAACAACTGCCCATGAGCACTTGAGAGGCAACAATTACAAAGCAGGGAAGGAAGCAATTGAGTGGTTGAACTGAGTTGTTAGAAAAGGTAATCTCTGTGAGCAGTTTGCTTAGAGTTCTTTTATGCAGATGGACAATTGAATAGTTTTACTAAGTGATACAAATGAGGCTCTTTAATTAGAAGTTAATTGCAAGCTGGGTTTGAAGTCATGACAAAGAGCTAAGTTGGTCAGTCTTAGATGATGGTAACTCATTAGTTTGAGGCAAAAATTTAGAGATTGGACAGCTTCTTTACAGACCCTTGTCTAAGGCTGTCTCTTCAGGGGAGGATGAGGAGTGCTGTTTGATGTGGGCAGTGGAAAGTAGAGAAACCACTAAGATGAGCTAGTTGAAGTTTGCCAATCTGAGGGTGATGCAGGCAGCCTCAGCCCACTCCAAGGTTAGCCGGATATGAGGCATGTCACTCCCCACTTGGCAAACAGCAGGCTTGCGAAACCCACAAGTGCAACAGTCTCGAAGATAAACCAGGCAAAGCGATGAGGATCCTTCTCCAATATGCCATGAGCATGTTGGCTATTGCCGGCCACATGCCCCTGCCGTGCACCCACGCAATACCGTAAATGAGCAGGAGACTCCCAGGAAAATACCCTGGAGGTGGGGATGGGCAATGCTACACTCCCTGTCTGATCTGGGAATGCTGCTTCCCACTTCTCTGTGTCACAACTTCCTCCCCTGTCAGTGATCCAGCCCAACTCAGCACCTTTTGCCTAGCTCTGTGAAGTTGCTTGCTTTTAAGCCTTGCTTGCAAGCAGCAGTAATCATTCTTTTAAATAAAGTAACAAGAACTGTGTGGAATGCCCTAACTCCCTGCAAGTAGGATTGGGGTGTTGACAACATCCTGCATGTATATGTTTTAAACCTGCTTTCCAGTCTTGACAAGCCGACAATAATTTGAGCTGAATATCACTCTAATCCACTGCTGTTTGGGAGCCTTCAACTTCTCTCTGTCTGGCTTTAGTTTATTTACTTTTTACCTGCTTTCTAGCCTCATATGGAAGTCAACTAGGCAAAACCTGTAAAAGAGATGCTGCTGCTCTAGCAAAGGGCTTAGATGGTCCTTTGTAGCCATGGCTCATTTCTGAGGATGCGTCTACACTGCAGATGGAGATGTGATTGCAGCTCAGATAGGCATACCTGCACTAGTTTGGAAATGGGCCACATCCACCCTGATTGAATTGGCCCTGTTAGCACTACAATGAGTAATTTCCCCTCTGTTGATATTCACCCCTTCTTGTCAACTGTTGGGAATGGGCCACATCCACCCTGATTGAATTGGCCTCATTAGCACTGACCCCCCCCCCCCCCCCACTTGGTAAGGCAACTCCCATCTTTTCATGTGCTGTATATTTATACCTGCCTATCGTATTTTCCACTCCATGCATCTGACAAAGTGGATTATAGTCCACGAAAGCTCATGCCCAAATAAATTTGTTAGTCTCTAAGGTGCCACAAGGACTCCTCGTTGTTTTTTCTGATACAGACTAACACAGCTACTCCTATGAAAACTAGCTTTAATTAAGTTAGCACAGCTGAAAATAGCAGGAAAGATGTGGGAGCATGGGCTGTACAAGCCCATCTGGACCCTGAATTAGGTACCTACTTGTATTGCTAGACCACGCTGGGATTTGTGCCACGGTGTAGCCACTATTTTTAACTGTGCTAGCTAGATTAAAGCTAGCAAGGTATGCCCACCCAAGCCACAATCACATCTCTGATTAACATAAATGTTGACTTCATGACTGAGAGGTGGTATCTGCCACTACTCAAGAACCAGCGTCTAGTGTACTTGGCATTGCAAATAAACTACTGATACCTCAGGGTTTTTACAGTTGGCTACTAAACTCTTTGGAGCGTGTTCATCCTGAGTTTTTCCATTAAAACCAGCATTAGGACATCACCAATCATGTCCAACCTAAGGAATGTAAAATGAGATTGGGTGTGGCATATCTTGAAATCAACTGAACCAACCTGGTCTTAAAAAAAATCTGTTTCATCTATTGTATATAGTGACACTGATACAACTGGAAATTTTGCTTCAAGCAAACTTCATTTATCAGAGCTTTGCCAGGGTTTTGGTAAAATTGGAACTGCGGATATTGCCAGAGAACATAATGAAAATAATTTTAAAACACTGATACCAAATTAAATGTCGTCTCCACAAATGGCCTGTAAAGCTTTACAAAATTCTAAACATCTTCCAAGTTAAAGATAAGCAGAGATGAAACATATCAACTTCTACCATAGTTGATCAGTACATAATACATGCAGTACAAGAACAGAATAGCCCATGAAGCAGATTTCAGTAAGGGGAAAAGCTGTCTGCCAACTATCAGCTGCTAGTTATTGATAAACTTTGACTGTCTGGCCACAAGAAGTAGAATGATTCATTTTCTACCTGGTGACTACTCCTAACTGCATTTATTCACCACTTAAAGGCAACACGCATTTCTTTAAAAGCTATTCTGAAGTAAAAATAATCTTGTGCTACCCTTGTTAAATTTAGGGTTCTTGAAGATACTCAAGGTAGAAAGGGTTGCAACTGTTCAGGAGAACTCCTAATTTATTGTAAACCAATCTGAGAAGTGTGAGCAGTACTGTTGCAGATAAGGGCATTCAAATAATTTATACTAGAATATATTGTGAATGCTAATAGCTACTTCTTTTCTCCTTGATACTTCTACATATTGTAAGAAATTTTAGCAACAAAGAGAGGCTGCTTAGACCACTCTGTTTACCACTTCTACTTCCCTTTCTTAAATATGGTTAAAGACTTCATACCCCATTTTCATAAACTCTCTCTGAACTTGCTAAATCAGTAGCTCTATGTCAGGTTATGATTGAAATAAATTTAAAATGGTTATGACAAAGTTTAGAGCCCTGACTTCTGCATGCATGTACAGTTATGAGTGCCTGTTCATTTTTCCCCACTCTGTTGTAAAACTTTACCTCAGCTTTTGCTCTGTTCAAGTATGAGAAAAGTTTATTTGGCAGAGCCAAAGTTCTTTTTAGTTCCATTATGGGTAGGACTTCACTTATGTTATTCAGCAAAAGTCTAGTCCTCTGCCCTATCCCCAATGCTCATCCCCACTTTAACCATGTGATTTGTCATCTCCTACAGCATTTGGAGACCTCTATTCCAAATAACTTTGAATTACTATTATCTTAATCCCTAGTAGGCATTTGTTTACCTCTCTTGCCACTATAATCTACTAGATCTGGTAGTTGTCTATTGTGAAATTGAGAGCTGCAGGTCAGACCTGAAGTAGAATTTAGCAAAAGAAGTGTAAGGAAAGTTTCCGTCTAGTGTCTGATCTTGTTATATTGTATACTGCATACTAGTTGAGACCAGCCAGTCTAGTAATAGACAACCAATCTGTTTTTTAGAGGCATTGCCCTCTCTATAAACATGCCTGACCTCCTCTCCCCCCACTAAAAACCAGACACACCAGCATTGTATTTCCTGTGGACTTGTATTTTCACTCAGTCTCCCTCCCACCAAAGGGACATCTAGAGAAAATACAAGATTGTCTGGCTCCAACAGCCAAGGCCTTTGTCAAAGGCTGTACTTGACTTCTGGTTCCATCCCAGACTGCCCACAGTACTGCTGTGATTCTGTGCAACATGCAAAGGACTTGATCAGAGCCCAGATGCTGCTTCTACTAAGATACAGTGGGAGAAATGTTGGCTGCTGGCCTATGGACTGAAGATCCAAGCTCACTACTCAATGCTTTTTCCCAGATGCTAGCCTGTTGTGCTACCGTTTGACTGACTGTGGGAGTGGCCACAGTGTAATGCTGAATGTCTGTGATTCTTCCTCCTCCCATGCCATAAAGTATTTGTTACAAGAGTTTTGGTTTTCCACTTCAAAGGCTGACCTTTTTATTGTGCTATGAATTAGCATGTAGAGCTGTGCACACACTCCTCCCACTCTCTTTCCCATCATTTCATAGTTATCCCATGTTACTTCCTGGATTTTCCCATGATCTGAATTTTAAAAAAATAAATAAAAAAAATCAGTTGTACATTTGTGGAATGCTTGAAACTTTACATATGGCTGAAGAGATTTCTTAGAGAGATAAGGTGGGTGAGGTATTATCTTTTATTGGACCAACTTCTGCGGGTGAGAGAGACAAGCTCTCACTCTCTCTCATCAACAGAAGTTGATCCAATAAAAGATATTACCTCACCCACCTTGTCTCTCTAATATCCTAGGACTGACACAGCTACAACTACACTCCTTAAATCTTGGCATTTGCGCAGCTTTCTCAGTGATCAGTAATAGGCTGTGGTATTCCTAATGAGCTGAAAGCCATACTACGTTAGTAGCGTCAAATAGCCCCAGACTGTGACTTTCACTGAAACACCTCGCTCATACAGATGTTTGCTGCATGATGGCAGCAGGTCTATTAGGGCCAGTTGTACAAACTCTGGTAACCCAGATTTTGAGACTTAACCTGGAATTCAGCTTCTCTGTCTTCTTGCTGCTATTCTCCTCAACTCTCTGTAAAGATTCTAAGATGGGTATCTTGTGTTGCTGACCACTCACACGCTGGGGCCTACTATTATGCCCTAGGGTGAAGTTCTTAGTGCTTGTGTAGCCAATCTGTATGGATTGACAGTTGGTAGGTGAATAAAGCATGAGTGCATCCTGTCTGTTCAGTTCTGTGGCAGAATATTTCCAGTAGAGCAGATGTCAGCTAAGATGACCGTATTATAGAGCCTTCCTCTAGCCTTTAATGCCTCTTGTGATATTTTAGAATACCAAACTAGAGCACTGAAATGGTAAATAATATCAAAGTTCCTAATGCGGGATTTATTTGTAATTTTGCTTACTAATGTTTGCTTTCAACCTCTCTTCTTCTCTCCTTTTTTCTTTTCCAGTTGATCACCATTGATGAATTGGATAATGCTGAGGTTTTAATTGTATTTTTCTTCCATGGCAGTGTTTCCATGATGTTTGTTTTATGAGTAGCAATGTGATCTGTCATGCTGTCTTTCCAGTGTTTGAGCGTTCTGACTCCTGCACCTGTTAGTGAATTAGCTGAGTTTAGTCTGCCATGCGTCTACATTGGTAGTTACCATAACTAATTCTGTCTGTCGTTATCCCCAAGTATTATCCCAAATGTAGTTGTAGTTTTGGCAAGCTGCAATCATCTGTTGGTATAATAGTCTGCATACTGCTTAGGATCAGAGCTGAGTGCTCTTAGAATACTAGCTGCAGTGAGTACCATTAAAACATTAGCATTTATCACTCCACAGTAATTATAGTACCACTGTATTGCCTAACTTACAATTTGGAAGATAGGGTGGTTAACCTAAATATCTGGAAAGGTTAATACTAAGTTTTAATGGCGCCCATTTATATTTGATAGGAAAGAATATGAGAAGCCAATTGGAGGAGACTCTAAATGAACTGTCTGTGCTTACTAACTAATGAGTGATTGCTCATAACAATGTATTTGTATAGCACAACTGAGACAATAGAAGAGGATGGGCCCTTGCATAGGATCTGTGTGATATTCTTTCTTATAAAGAAAGTAACTTGATGACTGTTGAGTTCAGCAGGATATATAGGTGTGGTCACTGTTGCTTCCTATTCGGGTTTGGCCTGTGAATATGTGGGAAAACGTAGGGGTATATTGTGAAAGCTACCTGGTGGTAAAGCTATGCCTGGAAAAGCAGCAGCCTAAAATAGGGTGTTTACACTGAATGCAGCACGCCTACGTTAAAGGCAAAGGGCCATGTTTGAGTGAGATCTTCCAGTTGAGGTAGCTAAATGTCCAAATGCTGTCACTTTTATATGCACCAACCATCCTGTATGCCCAAAAAATGTGGGCACAAATTCAGAGACTGATTGTTTTTCTGTATATTTGTACGGTATATCTGTTGCCCAGCAAATATTTTACTTATTTAACAACTTCATTACAAAAGTTCTTCTGCCCTTGCTTTGTTTCTTCTGTCCTGTTCCAGCCTTCGGTTTGGGGCAAAACGGATCCCTTTAAAATGCAAAACACCCAGAGAAATATACTAGCTATTTTTTCAAATTAAAAAATATTCTAAACTGGCTTCCTCTGAAACTTTTTCCTTTAACCCTAATCTAGCAATGATCTCAGTTATTATTTTTTTGGAACATCCATTGTTTTGAGGAATAAATTATAATATTTTGGGAACCTGTCTGCCAAAATGGATTTGGAATCCTACCTGCCCATCTCATCATGCTCAATCTTGAACTGAGTTGTCTTTGTTTGTGTGCGGTTATATTCACTTAGTGCATATATTAATGGAAACTGTGTATGATGTATTTAGAGAATGAGGCTGATTTTCCTGTTACTCATTTCACACTATTTAAAGTCCCTTTACTCCAGTAGAGTTACTCCTCACCTTACACTAATATGAGGAGACCCAGGCACTGTATCTTTCTAGGCTTCACAGGGGAGCTTAAAATAGTTGGCGGCAGAGTTTAATGTCAAACCTTGGATGTGATTTGTTTTTTCTTACTAATTAAGATTTCTCCCTAACCTAGACTGCTCCACTGGAAATGGGCTCTGTTTTTGAGAAGTTAATTTATAACACATTAACATTTCAATCAGGTGCTAGACCCTTTAGCTTTCTGTGGGGGTGCAGTTTCCCCAAATGGTATGTATAATTTATCTTGGAGAAACTTCAGACAGAACTTGAGATTGTTTAATTGCAAATTAAAGTCATAAAATGAAACTCCCTCTTTCTTTCCTCTGAGTCTCTGGCCATAATGTTCCATCTCATTCCTCAATAAATCAGTTAGAGAGTGCAGACCCAATTTAGAACTTAGTCTTCTGGCTGCAAATAAGAGCTTTATTGCTCCCTTATGGAACAATTCCATGCATGGAGCAGGTGTGTTTATAAACACACAGGAAATGAACAGTGTCTGTTTATGAAGAGAGATGCTGGCAGTGGTTAGGATTTTTTGAGAATTCTCAAAGGAAGCTGTGATGTTTCCCATCATAGTTTCTGCTGGCAACTGTAAAAGTTGGGGTCAAAGAAAACAGAAACAGAACTCCTTATTTTTAGTTTCTCCAGCTGCTAAGCTCTGAACAGTCTAGTTTTTCTGAATGGCTGAAATGGTTTTCCACTCACTCCTGCCCCTCAGAGAAGACCTTCTGTTGGCGAGGTAATATTGTTATTGTATTATGACATAATTCAGAGCTAATTTCACAGTCTTTCTGGCATTCTAAGTAGCTATTGTAAGATACTTTTGGAAAAGGATAGGTTCAAAATCTTGCCTTTAATTGTTTTTTTTTTTTTTTTTTTAAAGGGGAACGCTAAATGCCACAGTCACAACATTATTTATTACTTACACTTTCAGTAATGAGGAAACTCTAAACCAAAGACGGTGGAGTATCTCTTAAAATCCTTTCTGTCCTGTGGAAAGGGAGTGTCTGTTACTCAGTGAACAGTGCTGGAATTCACCCTGTTGAGTAGGAAATCCCCTGCATAACAGGAAGAATTATAAAGGGCCATAATTGTGTGGTCATAACCATTCTGGCTATGCCCAACAGTTATGACACGGACACATTGTATGTTGATTAGCCTGTCAGATTATTGTTCTGAGACTTTTGCAATATCAAGGAACTGTGGTGTGAATTAAGAACAGAGTAGTGACTTTTACGCAATTTCTTTACATTGATCTGGTTCATTTGGTTTACATTCACGGATTTACTTTGAAAACTGTGGTGGAGTCACCATCTGCGAGGAGTGGAGGATAGGAGAGTGTTGTTGCTGTTGGGTTGTTTGTGGTTTTTTTTAAACCCTCTGTTAACATAGTCCTTGGTCCATAATCCATTTTGAACTAGACGTGCGAATGGAATGCTAAGGGATTTTACATAGGATATTGGCAGTTGCACAGCAGTTTATCTGGGTTCAGTGAAAAATGCTTTACTTCCAAGGGAGAGGAATGCTGCAGGGTTGTGTGTTTCACAGGAAACGCGGGGTCCAGTAAATTTGTGGTAGATCCTTTGGTTTTTTGTTTTGTTTTGTTTTTCTTAATGCGCAAGCAGTCCCACCAAAATAAGTGTACAGTTCTAGAATTAGATGCATTAGAACTTAAGACCAGTAAGTCTTACATGACACACACATCCCTGAAAACTAGAGAACGAATAACCCCAAAGTGTCATTAAGGAGCTGGTTTTGATCTACAAAGGGCTTGAGACCTGTCTGCCTGGGACCACTTCTCTTCCCTTACCTTACTGCCATCATAGTGAACAGCAGAAATCTTCAAGCTTATCCCTCCTCATTTAAAGGGAACCTTCTGCCCTCTTATAAGGATCCCTTTCCTCAAGATTGCTTTCTCCATAAGGTCTAATGTAATCCGAATGTGTAGACTTTCCGGATGTGCTGTGAAGCTCACTGATTTGAGTGAGCAAAAGACTGAGGCCCAAGGTCTAAGGCCAAAAGTATAGTAATGGAGGGTTTCAAGCAGTATTGGTCAGATGATGTGTGGTTGGATGGAAGGAAGAAGTGGTGCTGCTATGGTCAACTTTTACTTTGTGTCTCCCTATGCTCTTCTGTATGTTGAGAGTGCCCAGAATTTTGAATGGGTGTCCATTTGGAGGGAGTTCTTATAGACCCAAAATGTAAATGAAGATTAGCAGACGGGTCTTGAAAAATTGAGGGAAAGCCTTCTCTCTAAAGAGAGCTATAATCCATGTCATTTCTTGTTTTGTTTCCCTTTTAACCAAAAAAAAAAAAAAAAAAATGTACGTGTACTGCTACTACTACTAGTAGTAATACGAGTTAGTTCACAGATCTGTTCAGAGTTTCTGTTATTGCTCTTTGGTGCCTTCTTGAAGTAGTTGTTGATCTTTGCAATCCTTTACACAGCACCAGATTGATGTCATGAGTTGACGGTTATGACTTTCTAGGTGGACAATATACTGACAAATGTGAACTTTTTAACACGTGCCCTATGCAAATGTTTCTAATAGTAAAGAAAATGGAAAACCCTGACATGAGACACGGACAAGAGTTCTCCCTAGAAGCTGCTGTGGGCATGACTCTTATCATTTACAGTACTTGCACTGTCTTGCATGGGTGTAACTCCATTGATTTAAGTGGAGTTGCTCCCAATTTGCACCAGCATGAGAAGAGAATTTGGTCTTCTGTCTACAGTTATTCATGAGGCATCAAGGAAATCTTACCTCTTGTGACAGTACTAAACCCACTGCAGTAGTTCAGTGAAAAAAGTATGAAATAGTTTGGGTTTTTAAAGCTAAATTCCTCACCCTCCCCCCCCCCCCATTGTAGACCAGGTACCATACATGATCAAAGCTGCTACACTGAAAATGTAGGTCTGGGTGAATACTTGAATTTTGGGTTCACTGTGATTAAGGAGCATTAATGTATTGGCAAAGTGCTTTCAGAAGCTGTTTAATTTCAAACCCCTATTGCAGTCTGTCACTGGATTTTAACAGGTGCTAGAGACAAAGCAACCTGCCTAGCTATGTGAAGATAAGAGCTGCAATGAAAGTAGTGAGATACTGGGTAAGGGATTTATAAATCCCAGAACAAATTAATATGTATGGAAAGAGAAGAGCATTAAAGAGGAGAGAACTGTTAAACTTCACCTTAAGGGGGCGATCTGATGATGCTGAATGTAACGGAGAGATGTCCTACTTTTTTTTTTTTTTTTTTCCTCCCATATTGCGGTGAACTGCTCCATTGGGCACCTGCCAACATTCAAGCAGCAGTTACATAAGAGCAGCTTTTTTTCCTGGAATTCGTGCTCGTTGCTGATGTGTGACCTTCAGCAGTAATTGCCAATAAATGTGGTGGAACTGTTTACTGTTAGTTCAGTCTGCACTGTTTCTGCCAGTGTCCGAGGCTACAGAAGCAGTTGCAGCAGCTATACAGTTGCTATTTCTTTTTACAGTAACGTTGCTCCAAAATGATTAGATCTAGTATCTTACTGTGTATTTGAAAGAGGTTCAGCAGAGTTCTGTGAATTTCTCTATCATTGATCAGTAAAGCTAATGTTTATATGTCCAAGAGTATTTGCACATAAGTTATGAACCCCTATTCAACACGCATCCCCATCCACTCTTTCTTTGCATATAGTTAGCAAAGCAGAAAGGGACCAGATCTAACAAGCCGCTAAGCACCCTCAACTTGCCTTGACATTAACGGGTACTGAAGACATTAAGCGGGTGAATTAAAGTAACTTCTAGTAAAATGTTGACTTCAGTTCAATAAAAAGAAGGATTTGTTCTCTTTATGTGGTTGATAAGCAAGCTCCAGAGAAATATACCAGCAAACCCATTCAATGTGGGTGGGGGCTTTTTTTGGTTTTCGAGGTTTCAAGTAGGTGAAAAGGGAACTGAAATCCTTGATGAAAAGGGATTGGCTGCAATAATCTTTGCAGTGATGTGTATCGATGATAAGCTGTAAAACTACGTTGCCACAACTGGATGAAGTTCAGAATGTGTTGTTTTCCAGATCTAAGATGGGAGATCAATTAACATGATAAATGCTAGTTAGATGCACTTTTAAAGATGAAATTATATCCCTCATAGAGAGATCTCATGCCACAATCATTGCTGTTGTGTATTTTGTACTTAAACAGCGTTTGAATTATATCTCAAGTAGAGGAGATTAAGTCTCTGGTTTCTGGTCTGTTTTTTAAGCGGGTTCATTGGAGACTCCTCAGAGACGTGCACATGGAACTGACCTTAGGGAGATGGAAGCTGGATTGTGGAAATCTTTGGGTATTGTGTCAGGAGTGAAAAAGGTTGTAATCCTCTGGCTAAATAGTGTTGTGAAGAAGCTGGAATAAGCCAGTATAGGCATGGGGAAGCTGAACACCAAAAAGTGTATCAGCCAGGTTACACCATCTTCTGAATGTACTGTATGATCAAAAACAATGAGGAGTCCTTGTGGCACCTTAGGGACTAACACATTTATTTGGGCATAAGCGTTCGTGGGCCAAAACCCACTTCAAAGCTTATGCCCAAATACATTTGTTAGTGTCTAAGGTGCCACGAGGACTCCTCATTGTTTTTGCTGATACAGACTAACATGGCTACCACTCTGAAACCTGGATGATCAAAGGTGACCTGAGGAGGACAAAATGGATTTGGCCTTATTTTTTGCTTCTCAGTAACCAAGAAAGAACATTTTTGAAACTTGTAATTTTGACTTTTTCATCAGAATGTCAAAATTCAGTGGGGGTAGAGAGAGGGGAAAGGATCAAATTTTTATTCAATATGTCTCATTTCTTTTCATAGCAAAAGCCTGAAATGTTGTTGTCTCTTTTTCACACACATACTCTCTCTCATTTAAAAAAAAAAAAAAAAGATGTTTTTCACCTGTTATTTTTCTACCTTAGAAATGTCAAGAATATCAGGTCTTCTCTCCCCTATTTTGCTGAGGGGATTCATTTCAGGACCCAGTGAAATGAATTGGAAGCTCTCTCAGTACTTTGTTTGAAAGAGTCACAAATCTTTAACAGAGATCTTTTGTTCTAGCTATTTGCTAGACATTTGAGCTAAATAACATTGCAAAAAAGTAAAGAACTCCAGAGTTTTCAAGGCTGGAAAAAAAATATTTTCTTCTGTTGTGCAATTTTTATCTTCATTTCTATCTGCAATATCAATCACTTGCTAGTTTCCCCTGGTGACTGTAGTCTTCAGGAAAAACAGAATAGGCAAATTCTCAACTTCTCATGTAAAAAATCAATTCGATAAAAACCTTAAACTTTCAGGCCTTCTGCATAAAACATAAAGGCAAAAGAGGATCAAAAACTCAAACTTTTCCCTTTTAGGTCAGCTGTGAAGTGATGTAATAAGTACACGCTTACTCAGTTAATTGATTGTACCAACCGCTGAAATGGGTACATTCACTCTTGAGTCAGATGAGTTGCTTTTGGGGAAGATACCTATTCCATAACAAATGAGAAGTCACTGTTAGAAACATTCAGGTCAACAATAGGTCAAAATAATAATAATTCTGGTATGGCTAATAACAAGGGTTTATTTGCCAAACTTGTAGGTAGGGGCAGCTTCAAAGTAGCCTCTTCTTGTACAGTAAGTTGAATGGCACTTTCCTTATTGTTAGCAGAAAGGAAATTTTCTATGCTCTTCTCCAACCTTGCCATCTATTCCATTTTAGTTTAACATTTTGAAGCTGAATGCTTTATCTCTGGTGCTTATATGGCACCCAGTACTGCAATATCTTAGTATCTTATAATCTGGAATGCACTTATCCTCAACATTTTCTCCATTTTATAGATGAGAGCATAGGCGCTGACTTCCCCTCTGCCCGGTGGGTGCTCTCCCCCGCTTCCCCCGCCCCTGGCCCCACCTCTTCCTGCCCCTGCACCGCCCTCGCCCCACCCCCATTCCACTCCTTCCCCAAAGTCCCCGCCCTACCCCACCTTTTCCCACCTCTTCTCCGCCTCTTCCCCTGAGCGCGCCACATCCCCGCTCCTCCCTCTCCCTCCCAGAAACTCCTGAGCACTGCCAAACAGCTGTTAGGCGGCGGGGAGGTGGGAAGTGCTGGGAGGGGAAGGAGCGGGGACATGGCATGCTCGGGGTGGGGGAGGAGGCGAGGAGGAGGGAGCTTGGCTGCCGGTGGGTGCAGAGCACCCGCTAATTTTTTCCCCATGGGTGCTCCAGCCCTGGATCACCCACGAAGTTGGCGCCTATGGATGAGAGAACCTGAGGCAAAGCGAGATTGTCATAATCCAAGGTCATACAGGAAATCTATGGCAGAGCAGGGGATTACAGCTGGCTCCCAGGTTAACACTTTAACCATTGGACCATCCTTCTCTAAAGCCTATGCAAATATTTTGTTTACCCTGCTAAACACTGCTAAGGATAGCATGACACCCCTAACTCAACATTTCTTTGCTACTTTTAGTCAGTTCTGATGAAAACAATCCAGTCAATCTCATTATTCAGTTTTTTAGTCTTACTGACTGATTGCTAAAGCCCTGTTACAGGTGAGCTGATCCTCAGGACTGCATGAAGCTCCCATCATTTGAAGTTGCTGAACTCTTTCTGGGAGCAAGGTTTCCCCAACCAGTTCACTTTATAAGATTGGGCCCTAAAACCCTATATCCCTTTTCCTGTTTAATTTGGAAGACATGGGACTTTTCTGTCTCAAATACTTCCTCTTCCTAATTCCTGTAAATCATTTTTCTCTATGGGATCAAATTAACTTCTTTTGGATTCTTTATAGCTCTGGCAAATTTCAGTCCTAAAACATGCACATATCTGCTTGGTTAGTGTCTGGTAAGAGCACAAGACCAGGGTGTTCTAGTTCAGACTCTGACACCCTCCGTACCCTGGATCGGGACCTTCACCTTTCTGGTTCAGTTTCTCAGTCTTTGAAAAGAAGACCACGGTTAATTCCCTCAACAGAGGTGTGTGCAGTTGAGCTTGTGTTATCGGTAAGCAGATTGATTATTACTTTATTAATAAGAGGGCTTTTTCACTTTGCTCTGAAGCAAGTTGCATACTGGCTGCTGGTGTGGTCTGGATAAAGAGTTCAGACTGACTAATGGTCTGGAACGGCAATTCCAATATTATTTGTTGAGCAACTAGAGTGTGCTTGGTAATGCTTACTAGGTAGATGAAGACAAAGTTCCTGCATAAATTAGGTTCTTCCTGTTTAACTTTTGTTCTCCTAGCTTAAATACTCTAACCTCCCATTTGACCAAGACTTCAGTGGCTTATATGCTTGTTAAATTTCCAGAATACATAGTAATGACAATGCAAGGAAATAATGTACCCGAGAGGCATGTGAATCAGCCAGGAGGAAAGTTGATTAGAAGAAATAAGGAAAATGGCTTTTCCTGATCATGGAATCCCTCCCCACTGAATGCCAAGGTGGAAAATATCAGTTCCTCTGCCTCTTTCCTGAGCAGTGGAACCTCTCCACCTTAGACTTCCTCAGCTTGGTTGCGTTCCTCTATTTTCCTGCCTGTTTTGCCCTACTCTATTGCTGATGTTGAGCTGATAACCTGAAAACTGATTCACCACAGTCACTCTACTACAAGGTCGCAGATTGAAAGCGTGTTTGTGTGGTCTTGCGGTTAAGGCTCTGGACTGGCCCTCGGAAGATCTGGGTTCAAATCCTGGTCCTAGTATAGGTATCCAGTCTGACCTTAGGCAAGTCACTTAATCTGCTTGTGCCTGTTTTTCATCTTTAAAATTAGCGTGATGCCTCTTTTCTCCTACCCATTGTCTCATTTGTCGATTTTTAGGTTGTAAACTCTTTGGGGCAGGGATTGACTATTATGAGTGTGTACAGCACCTAGCACAGCAGGTTGCTGACCTTGTTCGGCATCTCTAAATGCTCCTATTTCATAAATAGTCATAATTAGTTCTTAGTGTGTCTGCTTCAGAGAAAATAAATTAATTACCCATGTTAAAAAGGCTTTATAGGTCTCGTATGTCTGTGCTGAATGTCTAAATTTTACTAGGTGACATGGGTAGACTCATCTTAATTTGTGTTAACATGTTGCATCACATTTTAAATGGAAAATCTATTCATCCCCCTTTAGCTTCCTACTTGGTTGCTGATGTCTAATACTGTAATTTCAGAAAAAGAATATTTATCTTATAAATGACAATCCACTGAAAATGCCCTTTCAGAATCCATATCTAAAACAGATGTCTGCTGCGCGTTGTATTCAGACAGTGATTTACCCCCATTGGGGATTAAGCCACTACACTAAAATGTGTTAAATTCACCATATATGTCAGTGTATGTTTTGGGGGCAGATTTTGGAAAGGCCGTGTTTGTGCATCTCCAAGTTGCATGTGTGCTAATGCAGGCATGAAACCACATGCACCTGTAAATCAGGGTGTGTTCTTCTGCATTGATAGTTCATGTGAGCAAGTTGGGGACATGCAACTTTAGCAGGTGCACTTTGGAAAACTTGGTCCCTTATCAGCAATATACATGTAAACAGTAAACTTCTTTCAGTATGTGTAGAAACCAAAATTATGCCATAATTCAGCAAGATGATGCAGCTAAGGTCAAATGAGTGGCAGAAAATCCATGGAAAGTTTTTTGTGTTTTTTGTTTTGGTTGGTTTTTAAATTCCCCTCTTCCTAAGTGTTGACCATTAGATTTCTGTTTAGATGAAACATTCCTGAACTATGACTAATTATCTGCATTTTACTTTCAACTAGCTGCCGCAACCTCCAGAAACGGAAAGCTCTGTAGAGGTGTGTCGCCCACCTATATTTGTAAAACACACAAATATTGGTGTTTTAAGTAGTCATGCTTAAATGTCTTTCTCGTTGGTCAAATCTGTGTTGTTGTGTTTTATTGAATGATGTAGGCAGAGGGATGTATGCAGCCTTGCTGAAATGGTTCAATCCAGTATAAAAATATTCTTGCCAATGGGGGAAAAAAAAAATAGGTCTCTTACCAATTCAAAACTTGCTCTCATATAGTACCATTAAGAGCCCCAAAGGAGCAAAGACTGAAACTTTCAAAGCGGTGCAGGTAATTCAGCCAGCCGTCTTTAATGGAGGCACTGTGTTGAAAGTCTCAGCTCAGATCCTGTGTGTTAAAGAACTAGGTTTCATTCCTCTCACTTCTAGGGGAAATCACAGATTCGGAATCATTTTATCCTTGCATGTTAAAAACAAGAGGTTTGGAGGTGAGTGGTGGGGAGGGGTGAGAAAATAGTGGAACTTTACCCAGTTCAACAAATCCAGAATAGTCGAATATTC
Source organism: Malaclemys terrapin pileata (assembly GCF_027887155.1). NCBI lineage: Eukaryota > Metazoa > Chordata > Testudines > Emydidae > Malaclemys > Malaclemys terrapin. The sequence goes on from NC_071511.1 coordinate 15,316,557, forward strand.
CTGTTTTTAAAAAGACTCCGTGAAATAGTAAAGTTAACCTTTCAGTTTTCATCATTACACTACAAGGTTAACACCCATTAGGATGAATCAGTTCATATTCAACAATTTATCCACCGAAAACATTTAGGACTAGCACTTTTCATAAATTTGTAAATAAATAAATAAAGCTTGAATTCTTTTGAAACTAATGAAGCAACCAATGATGCGGTTGGCACAGAGTCTACCACTGCCTACCAGATCAGTTTTTACTCTTGATTAAAGCTATATGGAAGCTTAAGTCTAGCTTCTTTTCAATTGCCTAGGCTATGTAAAGAATTTTATGTGGCTAAGCAGTATTATGGATTTGTTGTAAGTGATGAAGAGAAAAATGCAGTTTTCAGTACTTTGGAACTTTATTATAAGTAGCGTTTGTGGAGTAGTGTTTGAATGTCTGTCTTAAGTGCTCAGTGGTTACAGAATGAATTCAATGAGACATGTGGGAAATAGCCTCTTAGTGTTAAATCAGTCCCTGAAAAATGATTGTCATGAATGATCCAAATGCTTTCGAAGCCATCAACAGTATGAGACATTGTTCTGTTCTAAAAATCTGCCTTGTTCAAAGAGAAGAGCCATTTGGCTTTCACCATTATACCTGCCATAGTATTTACTCTGCACAGCAGAAGAAAAATACATTGAAAGCCCCAAACAGAACTGAGGCATTGACATTGGCATTATATGCCAAATGTCTTCCACCTTTGCAAGAGACTGGACTTCCTAATTGGCCAGAGTGAGGTGTGTCAAAATAATGACATTTCCTCCAGAAATGGTGTGTGTTTGTGTGTGTATAAGTGTGTATGCATGGATGTAATGCACGTATGAGTTGCCAAGAACCTGGCCTTTTTTTCTTCTTCTTTTTTTTTTTCTTTCTGTTTTGTATTATGAGTTACTGTGAAACTAGATGGAAACTTTGTGTGTTACTTTTACTTTTAAATATGTACAAACATCTAGCAAATATGCATGCTCCGTGTAGTTTGATGGAGAGCATCAAAGGTGTAGATAAGCCCTGAAACTCTTTAATAAGTTTGTCAGTCGACCTACCTTCCCTCCCCCATTGCTCTCAGTTGTATGACTTGCTTGAATTTTTCTACTGTTTAGTTATTGATGCTGAAGATATTAGTGTCTCTTTAGTATTATACTTTACAACAGAATTTCTGCCTGCTCAGCAGGAGCTTGATCAAAGTCTACTACAGAGGCAGCTGGAAGATCATAAAAGGGTATGTATCGTCGTCCGGTATATTTACTGCTAATTACCGTTACGCTTCCTTCCCTCTCTCCTTTTTTCTTAAACCGTATATGCAGGCAGAAAAGTTCGGGTGAGAAATTTGTGGCTGTTTTTAAAAGGGAACTTCTTGTCCATGTCTTTGAAAATCTCAAACTGGTATTTCTACCAGTTTTTCAACTATAAAGTAGTTGAAGGCATGTAAGACATGTCTTCAATTAAAATGAAATGGAAAATGTGTGTGTATGCTTCCTCGGTTGCTTTGGAAATCTCCACTGCAAGGGCTGGTGTGTTTTTTCTTTCACACTGCTGTAATTTGGGAGGGACTCCCTTGAAACTGGTGATGTCACACCATTGTAAAGCCAATGTGAAAGGATCATCAGGCCCACAGAGTTGACTTGCCTGGCCAAAAAGTGCCTCTTAGTTATACAAGCTAAGCAATCTTCAAAATCAGCACTGCAAATAGTTCATTGTGGTGCTTCCCACTTTTGCCTGCTCCTGTAGTTAAGCTGCTGTTATTGTGGTACTTCCTTCTTAACTGTATTACTGCCTTAATCTTGCATTTTAATTGAAGGGTGTATGTAAATGCACAATGTCTGACTGCCTAAAGGTTTTCATCCAATAGCAAACGCTTTCTAATATACACACAATACCCAATTCATCTATACTATGCCATTGACTACAATAATATTTGCATACCACTTGTCTACTACTTACCAATAGCCTAACTGGATGCTAAATACAGAGGAGACTAAATGTCATTGAACTTTTCTAGATAGCATGTTTCATATTTCTTAATACAGCCAAACATCTGATATTTGTTTGCATATTGTAAGCATTGAAGTGCTGTATAATACTAACATTATAGTTAAAGAAGTGTTCTCAAGCCCATTGTTACACCTGAATTAATGATAGTATTTGGGAAAATATTTTCTCTCCTCTTTCATTCAGATTACATTCTCATGTGCTTGTCAGTGCTTTTTAATAATTACATCAAGCAAATGATGAGGTTTTCCTTCCCAGTGTTCTTGAACTGCAGCTCGAAGTGGTATTGAAAACGAAAACACATCTCCAAGCTTGTGCAACTCTGGATGAGCATTTTACTAGAAATTGAAATCACTTGACATATGATCGCATCTGCTTTCGCTTGCTGTCCTACTCTTTTATGAGTGTCACTATTTCAGATGTAGTCCAACAATAGTAAGAAGATGGTGATACCACAACAGGCATACTCAGAAATTCCACTTGAGCTTTTCTCTTGCCTGAAATATTTTGACCACTAAACTTTAGTCATCAGATTTTTTTTTTTCCTATCGAGTAGAAATAAAGGCAAACTACCTATAATCCAAAGAACAACCGTTAACCTTTAGAAGATGGCAGGGTGGGGAGAAGTTTATTGAACAATGATATTCATAGTGAATGTGTTTAAAGATCTTTCGTAGGTAGTAAAAAGTACCATTTTAAATGCCAGTTGCTGTGGCAACTGCTAGTTAATTTAACAGAAGAGAAAATGGTAATGTGAAAACCCCATTGTAACTTAATTTTGGCATAAAGGGTGTATAAATGTCAAGTTTCCCTTCTAATGAGTACACATGTAGAAGACAGCATAGTTTGTTTTTTTGCCTGATTTGACCTTGTTCTGTCATGCACCCTTCATCGCCTGCAAAACTGAGAGCAGCGGGAGTGGTGTAAATCACTGCAGCATGTACTAGAACAGTATCTTGTCATTGTCCGTCAAAACAGCTCACGCACAGTGTGGGGCGTTTTGGGGGTGGGGGAAGGGTTAGAACTAGTCCCTTGCCTCTCTTCTATTTTCACAGACCATCCCAATCAATGATCGAAAATACAGGCACCTTGGAAGTAATGATCTTTTCCTAGTATCATTTTGCTAAGTAATTTGTGGGAGGAGTACCCCGTGAGCCTTTTGTAATAATTTTGGGAGCACGTTGCTGGCAAGGCCTTCTTTTAAGGTTTATTTTGAATCTTACCCCTCATATGAAGCTGATTGCAGAAGAATAAAATAGGGATCCTATCTAGCATCTTTCATGTGAATAGTTAGGGCCCTACCAAATTCATAGCTGTGAAAAATGCATCAGGGACCATGAAACCTGGTCTCCCTTGTGAAATTTGGCTATTGTGGGGGAGTGGGGGGTCGCGGTATTGCCACGCTGACTTCTGTGCTGCCTTCAGAGCTGGGAAGCTGGAGAGTGGCAGCTTCTGGCCAGGCACCCAGCGGTGAAAGCAGCACCACCGCTAGCAGGAGTGCAGAAGTGATGGTGGCATGATATGGGAGGGGTCATCACTTTTGTGGGGGCAGGTCCAGCCTTACATGTGGGCAACGTTGGTTTGGTGACTGCCCAGGGTGCTGTGCTCAGGGGGGGTTCTGTGGTCACCCCTCCCCCCCCACACACACACAGCCAGCCCAAGGCCCTTTAACCTCCGAGCACTGGGCCTGGCGCTGGGGAGCAGCAGGGCTGGAGGCATCCCAGCTGGGGGTTCCTACCATGTGCCAGGCTCCAGCTGCTAGTCCCAACCGGGCTGGGGAGGGACAGGACTACCTCTTCCCCTGCACAGGCTACTCCTGGGCTGGGTCAGACCCACCTCCGGGAACCTCCCCCAGTTGCAGGAAGCTCTGAAGACAGCACCACTGCCAGCCGCAACGCAGAAGTGAGGGTGGCATGGTATGGTATTGCCACCCTTACTTCTGCACTGCTGCTAGCAGCGGCCACTCTCTGGTCGCCCAGCTCTGAAGGCAGTGCTACCACCAGCAGCAACGCAGAAGAAAGGGTGACAATACCTCAACTACTCCCTATCATAGCCTTGTGACCCCCCCACCCCCCAATCTGCCTTTTGGGTTGGGACCCCCACGGTTACACCACCATTAAATTTAAGATACATTTCATGGATTCAGAAATTTATAAGATGTTTTAAATCCTATGACTGTAAAATTTACCAAAATGGACCATGAATTTGGTAGGGCCCTACTAATAGTATGTGGGAATAATTTTGAAGTCTGATGCTAGATGCACAATGACTAAGGCAAAGAGTGTAGCCATTATGCATTCAACATAGGAATTCTCTTAGGAAAGGAGGCACTGCTCTCCAGCACACCGGGGATAGCCTATAACTTTCCAAAAGATGTTACAGGATTTTTAACTTTCAGGTAAGCTGCTCCCATCGCTTGTTGAAGAGAGCCCAATTTAAAGTGTGTCTCATCCGAAGTACAAATCACTCCTCTTTTTACACTCTGTATTTTAATGGGTCTATTTCATTCTTTTTCATCTGTGTTTTAAAAATCACTTCTGAAGTTTTTAAACAAAACCTTAACTTGTACAGCAGATGATGTCAAGCTACATTGTTAGGGACATTTTGGATGGAACTGGCAAACTACATTACTTGGCTTATGAATTATAATACAATGTGCAGGGTGAATTTTGCCAGTGGAGCTCAAGGTCATTAAGATACTTTGTTTTGTTCCAGCTTGGATGTTTTTTCCTCTCTTCCTCAAATCATTTTTTGCTTAAGTCTCCCACGTATTTTTAATTGAAGTATAGTCCCTGACCAATAATTTTACAGTTATTTGTCTCTGTCTTTACCTATAAAGGTCTTAAAAGACTCTCAAAATACCTGGTGTACCTGTTCATTGCTGGGCATGCTACCAACTCTTTTGTGTTACCAAAATAACCATGCAGCTTGCAGACATAGTGCTCAATTGTGGTCCCACTGTGTTCTTAATGACATCAGTAGGAGCAGTCTTGGGCCTATTAATGGTGGTTCAGATTCTGAGAGGTATCGCAGGCTCTCATCTTCCACTGATGAGCTGCATGTGTTCAGGGCTTCTTACCTAGAGTAGAACGTTGCTTGTGGCCTTCTAACTTTGAATATAGTTGAGTGGCTACAGATTATTGGAGAATTCGTGTCCTGAACCATGTAAGATCTCATATGCTAGGATGCTGGCTGATCAAAATGACCCATCTGTATTTGCTGCAGGGAAGATGCTGTGCTTTTTATTTACTAAAGAGTTGGAAAGCAGTAAACTATTAATGGAACTGAGATTATACACAGATGGGTAGTGTCAACTAACTTGAATTATTTGGGAATGGGAGGGTGTTTCAGCTCTTTAATGTTCACAAAATGGAGTATAAAGACCTGGGATTATTCTCATAACATGTTATCTTAAACCATGATTTCATCTCTTTCTCTTTGTGCCCTTTGCCAGAGTTCTAACTGTCCCCTTATCAAATCCCCACTTTGTGTGGGGTTTTTTTTTTTTTGGTGTTACTCAAACTCCATGTCTGATTTTAAAGTTGAGCCCTGCGTCCTTTTTAATGGACACCAGTAAAAATGCACCTTTGGCATAAAATCTCAATATTACACAAGCTAGAATTTTTTAGCATGGCATGTGAACTTTAGCTATTGCTGGTATTTGGCACCCGTGACCTCAGGCAAGGCTTGTGGGATGGATATATAGTGACTAGGCTGGTCTGAAAATATTGTAGGATGTTCAATGAAGTTTTGTTTTGAAACATTCACGGTTTCAGTCCTTCCTTTCCCCCACCACTTCTGGTGAAACTAGGCCAATTATAAGACCACTCCTGGTTCTCTTGATTGTTGTTCGTTCATTTATGCATTAAACTCAAATACTGATTTCATTACCCTGTTTGAATTAAGGGTGAAGCACTCAGGCAAGTTTTGGTCAACCGTTACTATGGCAACGTCAGACCTGCAGGAAGAAGAGAGAGCCTTACAAGCTTTGGGAATGGCCCATTGTCTCCTGGAGGCACTTGCAAAGCTGGGGGAGGAGGTAGGATGTGCTGTCTTCTAATTAGTGATGTGTATGACACTAGCCTGCCATATTGTCTATGCTTGTTTCTGCATAACAAACTGAAAATTTTACAGGTGAAGTAGCTTTTTTTATTTTTTTCCCCTTTGAGATTCCCCCCCACCCGCCCACCCCCATGCCTTTCTGTGAGTTGCATAGAAAAGGGCAACTTATTTCTATCCCTTAATAATAGGATTGGGAAGGAGTTCTACCAGTTTGCTCTTTTATGATATAATGTTGGTTTCAGAAACCATCCTAATTTTCTTTTTTTTTTTTTTTTTTTTTTTAGCTTTTTTGGATTGTTCTCACTTCACATTCATATGGACTCTAGGAGAACTCAGCAAACTTCTAATCTACAAAAACAAATGCTGTTGTTGAAAGAGAATACATTAAAATTAAATGTATAAATGAACTTAACTTTTTTCTGAGCTGAGAGTAGCCTAACTTATGGGCCCCGGGCGGTGGGGCGTGGGCCCCGGGCTTCGGCCCCGGGTCCCAGCAAGTCTAATGCCAGCCATGGTGACCCCATTAAAACGGGGTTGGGACCCACTTTGGGGTCCCAACCCACAGTTTGAGAACCCCTTTTCTAGACTGTATAAGCTCTTCATGAGAGAACTTGTCATTGTCTTTTGTACAGAGTTAAACACCTGATTGGCACTTTAAATTTTTCACGGTGTTAATTTATTAGGCTATAACATTTTACTCTTCTTTATTGGAGAATGAGTTCTATCAAGGGATGAGTCAGTCTCCAGCTATTCATTGTGATTTACCTTTATAGGAGGGAGCTCCGGATCCAGTTCAATGAGTCGAGGTGAGATGAGTTTGGCCGATGTCCAGTGTCATTTGGATAAGGAAGGTGCATCCAACCTCGTCATAGACCTCATCATGAATGCCACCAGTGATAGAGTTTTTCATGAAAGTATTCTGCTAGCCATTGCCCTTCTGGAAGGTGGCAACACTACTATACAGGTAAGGAAATGGATAACAATGAGCTGATTACTAAAAACATCATAATTTGAAATTCCTTTTCTAAAATCCCAAGAAATTGACTGTTGCTTTGAGCTGTGATTAGATAATCTCAGGTCTGGTCTATACTACCCGCCTGAATCGGTGGGTAGAAATCGACCTCTCGGGGATCGATTTATCGCGTCCCAACGGGACGCGACAATCAATCCCCGAATCGGCGCTCTAACTCCACCAGCGGAGGTGGTAGTAAGCGCCGCCGACAAAAAGCCGCAGAAGTCAATTTTGCCGCCGTCCTCACAACGGGGTAAGTCGGCTGTGATACGTCGAATTCAGCTACGCTATTCACGTATCTGAATTTGCGTATCTTAAATCGACTCCCCCCTGTAGTGTAGATGTACCCTTAGACCTGAAGTACTGGGAAGTGTTAGTGCTCTCTGTGTATTGTGTATTTTTGAGTATTGCAATATTTCAAAGTAATATGTCTTTACCCAGGTACTTTAACTTAAAAGTAGCTAGGTATCACTGACTTCTAAACTTTGGCTTTGTGTGGAAGCTCGGATTTGAGGTTATTAAGGCAGTATAGCAGGATGCAGTAGTCAGTGGGACTACCTGCATGAGTAAAATTAAGCAAGTGTGTAAGAGTTTTCAGGACTAAGCTTTTATTTTTATCTGGCTTAAAATTGGAAGACACTTTACCTTGCGAGAAGCCCCAGGTTGTAGTTAATTCCCTGACAGTGTTGCTCTCATTGGCTTACATGTCTTTAAATTTAGTTTGCTTTTATTGACTGAATTAGAAGTTTGTGCCAGCTGTCTAGACCTACCAGTTTAGGGTTTGTGTGCGGTTTGATGGGCATACAATAAAAAAGCCACGTGTCAAAAGCACAATTACTTTTGTTCTTCACACATGAACCAATGCATTGCTGTGGCTAAACGAGCCTACAAAGGCTATTACAGAATATGTGATGCCTTATCATTGACTCTACGCTTTAAGCAGGATCAGTCTGTATAGGACTTAATGCACCTGTTTTGGGGCTTCTGAAAATTGCTTGGAAAGTGCAGAGTTTTTTGAGAAATGTTGGTATGTGTGTATATTGTATAAATAGTCCAGAATGGGTTTTTCCCAATATGTACAATAATTTAATTTCTTTCTATTCTGTGTCTGAATAAAACTATCAGTAACTTGGTAGTGCAGTTATTTTTAAACAATATACTTTTTTTTCTTTTAGAGAATTAATTATCAATTAAGTATTTCTCAACACTTAAGGTAATTGACATGTTTAGGTTCCTAGCTTAATGTCATAGCTGTAGTGCATGAATTTTAGAAATATTATCTCCAGAATGTTACATCCACTCCTCCAGTGTTTCGTTTGTATGTCTGCCTTATAGATTGAGAGATTTCCAGGACAGGGAATATTTTTTCTGTGTGTTTGCACAGCGCCCAGCACAATGGGGCCCTGATTCTGATTGGTCCCTTTCAGCACTTCGTTAACTAATGCTTGATGATGATGATAGACAAGCTGACTTGTTATAATTCACACACAAGTTTTCATATAATTCATTTTAAATCAATGGAATTATATCAAGATGAATTTAGCTCAGATTTTTGCAAGTGGAGGGGGAGAATACCAGGCTTTGCTAAAAGTCACAAGCTCTCAAGCTGTGCAGTAGACATCAGACTTTCTATGACCAGATTATCTAAAAGTGTTTATTTCCATTATTATTAACAAAAAGAAGATGCAATTGTTACACCATATGCTCTGGCAGGAAAAGAAATAGAATAAAGGACTCTAAAGGGCACTAGTGTCTGGGTGTTAGCAGTTGTATTAAATCCTGAAGAACTAATAGTTATATCCATCATTGTATTGAGTCAGAGACCCACAACTCAGTGTGACGAACTGATGTTGCTTTGTGATGTTACCTCACTACGTGATACTCAGCCAGCATCGTTATACACAACATCACTGTGCAACATCAACCTTCTAATATGGTATATTCTAGTAGTATGGAGAGAACCTGCGTGGCTCTTTCCAAATTTCAGACTCAGCACTCTGTTGCTATATGTATGAGCAAGAGGACCTGGAGTGTGCTCATTCATCAACATTTAGCTCACTCTGCCTGAGACAAAGGATAAAGAGCCCCACACCAACTTAAATTTTTAATAACAGCAATACTATTGCAGGGTGAAATTTATTTTCTCAAGTGTTAAATCTGAGCCTTCATCTTCCTAGCAATGCACAGGTATCTTCCCATGTCATATTGGTGGGTAAATCAAATTCTGTTCCAGTCCAATAAAGCTAAATCTATATTCCTTAGCTTATTCTGGAATTTGAAGCCTATGGACTGAATAGGGCCACCTCCCAGTCTATTTTGACTAGATGATCCAAGGGATCCCTTTCTAACTCTGATTTACATATAGTAGGGAAATCTTCCATCCCTCTCCAAGGAGACATTTTTAACCAAAAAGGAAGACTCCCTAGTTTCCACTTGATGTGTATCACTGCACATGTGGGGGGATTGTAAATTAAGTATTTGCTGAGGAAGAAGTTGTTGGCATGGAGCAGTTTTAGTAAAACCTCCTAGCACTTTCATATCCGTTCCTTACAACTCTGCCAATTTCTGTCATGATCTTGCCTTTTAAGATGCTACTTCCAGCAAATTAGACTAACTTTTTCCATCTTCTCCAGCTCTACGGGTAAGTGCTCAGGGAGTGTCCCTACCTTTAGGAAAATGATCTGTGTAGCCAACAGCAGTTCAGAGAGAGAGCATACGTGTGTCTACGTGCACCAATGCAACCGTAGAAAATATCTCCTCTTAGTGGGGGTGCGGTTTGGCTCTTGGGTTTTTTTTAGTTCAGATGAATTGATTCTATGTACAGAATTACACTGAGGTTTTATGCACCAAATAATTCACTGAAACCTACAGCTAGTGCTGTACAGAATACAAGGTCACAGGCACGCCCAGGAGCTATTACTCATGCCCCAAACTACGAATGGGACTATGCTGAAAGTACCCTGTGAAGTAGTTGTGCTACAGATGAAGTACTCGCCAAGGATTCCCACAGCCCAAAAGGCAGAGTGCCAAAGTGAAAAATGTGGCAACGTATGCAAAGGTCCCCATCTTGGCAGTTCCCTCCCACCCCCACTTGTTAGTTTAGATTGTGAGCACTGTGGAGCAGGGAATGTTCTTGCCTTGCTCCGTGCCTAGCACAATGGGGCTCTCTGATCAGGGCCTCAAGGTGCCGCTTCAGTATAAATAAAGAACAGCTGTACTTCAGCTCTTTCTAATCTTTCAGCACTACCTGAGTCGTTAAAAATAAAGCATCAAAATTTAATGTAGAAAAATGCCGACGACAGGGCTTAATTTCTGGGAGAAGAGCTGGCTCAGAATTTACAAATCAAAATGAACTTGAAGGTTGATGTAGTAAAATCATGATTTCACTTCTCCCTCCCACAAAGTAATTACTAAATTATGGCTCAGTTAAATTAGTCTCCTTTCTGGGTGAGGTTAGTATAACCATGCTTCCCCTTCGCACCTGGGGACAATGTTGTATCTAGTTGCCGAGAAAACTAGAAGTTGGTGAGCAGGTGAAACTAAGCTGCTTGAGACTTTGTTACGGAAGGTCTACATTTGGTAGTCCATTCATCCACACTGCTTTCAATTCACATTTTTAAAAAGAATCTCTCCCTTCTGCATAGGAAAGATTTAATAGCAGAGTACGGCAGTGTGACGTTTCCTATTGCTAAGACTTCATTACTTCTACAAAACATGCTGCAGAACATTACTAGTCTATTATGAGGTATTATGAAAACCCAGATACACTTGTCAAAATGAACAAAGTACATTTGGTGGTGCACTATCTTTGCCGCCCTCTGCTTTTTTTATTCACTTCTTCAATTTTGCAAATTTAGTGAGAACTTCATAATAGGTCTCCCAGTCTTTGTTGTGGATTTACGGAGATCCTACTGTAATTTTAACAAACTGCCATTAGAATAGTGACTCTGAGCTTTGTTAATCTTGTATCACAGATTATCAGTGCACGTGTACTTCTAATTTTAACTTTCAGAAACTCCACTTACCAAAATTCTTTGCCTTGCAATTCTACACAAATTGATTATCTTCATTCATGACAAATGTATATTTATTATTAGCAGCTCTTATTTAATATGGTATTCTCAACAAGCTCACACTACACTCTGTAGATGTTTTTATTGCATTCAAATTGAGGATGAGGAAACTATTGGGATACTGGCAAAATGGGTTACGCAAAATGACTTTCTTGGCAATGAGATCTGAAATGCTTCGTTCTTGCACAGTATTTTCTTACCATAGGTTTTTACATGGGAAATGAGCACAGAGTGCACTGAAGCAAAAAGTTTCCACTGACACACAGCGTCTTAACATGTGATGATGCTCCTGTTAAAGTTAATAATGGGAGTTCCCGGGTAACTCCCATGTGCCTTAATGGGAGAAGAGAGCACTGTGCTATTGGACAAGGATAACTTAAATAGATGTTGCTGCTAACTCTTTATGTTAGTAGATATTTGAGCATACTGGCTTCGGTGTTGCTGCATGTTTTATAATGGTGATGAATGAGTGTTAATTATTTCATTATTATTCTAATAGGTTGTTTTAACTGTGGAAATGACTTTCTGTTTCATTGAAGCATTAAACGATCAAGATGGAATTTCCTAATCCAGATTAGGTTAGTTCTGATTTCTAGAATACACTTGAGCATTTTCAGCATTTCTACTGCCGAGCAAGCTAATAGAAATTTCTAAGAAACTGTTTATTTTTGAAATTAGCTTATTGTTCCTATTGGAGTGAGAGAGCAAATTTGCTATGGAAGCTCATCCCTGATTTAGAACCCTGGCAATTTATAATAGCACAGACGAGTTTGAATCGAAGGGTCAGAAAAGGCAATAAATTAACTTGACAAATGTTACTGCTCACTGAACTGAATTATATAAGCTCCCTTATATTTTATGTAACTCCTAGTGTGTCTACCCACAGAAAGCTGGAACCAGTCATTCTCCCCTGGTGCTTTCCGAGAGATGGCAAAAACTCCTGAGAAATGCGTGGATAGGTGCTGTTTCAGAAATCACCTTCAGAGCTGTGTTATGTAAAAGAAGGTTCATACACACTCTTTCTGTAGTGCTGCTGGCCTGTGTGTGGCACCTGTTGCTACATACATTGTTTTCTTTGGCTTGCTTTGCACAATTTTGCTTTGTGATTTTGCTTGTAGGCAAGCTTAATTTAGAGCATACTTCTCTCCTTTAGAGCAGATCAGAGGGTAGTCTATTGCATATATAAACTTCAACACTTTGAATTTGCTTCAGTTAATGTAAACTCGGCAAGTGAATGACAGTGGAGGAAATTGCTAAAGACTTCTCCTATAGCATGTCTCTTGTCTGCCAAATAAAAATTATGTGCACCATATATGCTGTTTCACCTCCTGGAGTTTCAGGTTTCCTGGATCTGTGAAAGTTAATGATGAGTAAACTCGCTTACATAACTTCCTCTTCTCCATGGCAATTTTGGTCAGCTCACTTAATTCGGGATCTTCTCAAAAGTTAGATTACATGAAAAATAGGTTTCCCACACCACTCCCAAGTAACGTTGTCAAGATCAAATAAAGTGATGAGACTGACTTCCTTTTGGTGAAGTATGTACTAAAATGCCACAAGAGCTTAATATGGTACCAGTCCTTAGGACTAGTATATCTGTTTTATTGCATATGCTCTTACAGGGGAAACAACCCCAAACCATAATTCTTCTTTCCCCACTCCTGATAAGGGTGCAAATAGAAATTACATGGCAAAGGGGATTGATAATCAAACCAAAGTTCATTATATGCAGATGAGAAGTTGATTCCCCACATGCATTAATGATCGCACTCTGAATATCACTTTTAATTTCCTTTAGTCCCTGCCCCCTACTACTCATTTCTCAGTGGCTGCTTGCTTTTGGAATAGGAAGGGGTGGAACTGAGGCTGCTTAGGAGAGGGGAAAGAGGGTTCTTCTACATCCCTGTCATGCATGGAACTGCTTTCAGGGGCTAAGAAGTCATCTTGCAGCGGAACTCTGTGTGGAACTCTGGTGGAGATGTGAGAGCCAGATCTGGGAAGAGACGAGCAGGGAATATCCTCTAGCAAAAGCACCCTGAAGAGCATGTGCTGTAGGGCCATAATACTAGCCCTGGGAGCTGGTGCCACAGTTATGATTCCAGCATGCAGGCAAAAGTTAATGAAGCAGCAAGAATAAAAAACTGCTCTGGGCCAAGGTCTGGAGCTTACAGCGTAATTGTGGTTCTTCTCTGAAATGTGACTGTAAAAATGGCATTGTGATGTTCCATATTTGTGTCTTAATTTCCATATCACATCAGCTCGTTATACATGCCAGCCCTGCAAAATTATCTGGGACCTGAGAGACGTGTTGGCTTCTTTCCTTCTTATGTATCCACACCAGTAAGAAAGATCCTCCGGGGCAGATTATGGTTTGGGACCATAGTGTGCCCCATTGCCTTCAAAGGCAATGGAGAGGAGCTTAGTAAAAAATTGTGCAGTCGATGCACAAGAAGGAGTAGTTGAGATCATTCTTTCTCAGCTGTGTTGGCAGTGCACAGGTGTAAAAAAAAAATTTAAAGAGAAAATGTTGGTGACATTAAAGTCACAAGGACTTTGAATGCACAAGGGGAGCAGATCTGCTAAGTAAAAAGGTGCCATGTTGACATAGTTGGTATTAAGAGAAGGAAAACATGTCATGACCTGGATCAGTGCTAAAAAGAACCAGAGGTAACCTTGAAAACTCACAGGTGCCAAATTCAAAAGTCATCTGATGTTGTAATTACCCAGGAGTTCAAAACATCAGTATCTAGACATGGTAGGTGGCATACCATTTAAAAACACACGATTCTGACCTACTACATTGCCTTTCCAATCTATTGCTCCTTCAGTTCTAACCTGACTTCTCAGGCCAGCAGCCAACCAGGACTAGTAAATCTACACCCAAAAAGATATGGGCATCCCAGCTATCAATAGCATTTGTTGGGTGGAGAGTCGTAGCTCTTTTCAGATCTAGTTGTCTGTGAGATATTGGCAGTGCCCCTTGCAGACGTAAACAGATGTGGTCCCTGAGCCTGCAGACAACCTGAAACAGTAAGTCTGAGAGATGTGAACTGCACCATTCATCCCACTGGGATGAATAACTTTGAAATGAAATGTCAGAAATCTACTTACTCTATGCTACTAAACCACTCCCCTCACTTTCTTTAGTGCCAGAACCTCCCAACTGTGTCCTACCCAACTGCCAAAACCCTCAGCTTCACAGCCATCATAATTGCTATTTATTTTCCATATAAAATTCTGCAGCACGTTGAAATGTACAAAATCAAGTGGTAGTGCAAAATTGAGTTTAGTAACATATTTATATGATTAATCTTTCATATATACTTCAATGAAAAATTCCATCATCTAAATGTACTTGAAGCAGAGGTAGAATCTCTAGACAGCTGCACTGGAATGCTGCAGGAGCCAGAGGCCTTGCTTGCAGAATTTAGGTCAACCTTGCTTCAGAGTGCACACCAGGTGATTTGAAATTAACCCTGAAAATTGATTGAGTTCAGGCAGTGAAGGGATATGCAAAATCAGAACCTTTTAAGGGATTCTAGTGCCTTAAGCAAACTGCCATCCTTTCCCAGTCCACAGTGACTGGTTTGCTGCTCCTAATATTTTGCTACTCTAAGCAGCCACCTGTTCTGTACCTTCTGACTAAGGAGTACTGATCAGAGTGATGTGGATTTTTTTAAAATGGGCATTGTCCAGTTTATTAAAATATGGAAGATGTATTTTGTGTGTTTAAAAGCTACTATTACAAAACTACTCAACATTCAATTGCATGTGCACACACGAAATATCTAGGTGATACCAACTGCTTTGTGGTCCAGTGTCTTGAAAGTTGTCAAATGAAGTATGTTGGTGGACCATTACAAATGCTTTCTGGACCACTAAACTCTTGCAAGTAGGAATTGTCAGATTTTTCTTTCTGATCCAAGTTCAGGATCACTAATGCTTTAACTGTAGAAAAACTGTTTGTTTTCTTTCTTCATATGTGTAGTATACATTTGTCTTTGCGTTTGTGTGCGTGTAAATAAAATGTGCGTGCGGGGGTAGTTATATAAATCAATAACCAATTTTTTTTGGTATAGGGTTAAATCTGAAAAATAATATTCTCAAGACAGATGCAACTTCTGTTTAGAAAACTAATACTATCATCCTGTGTTGTCCATACGAGCTGGTCATCTACATTTTTCATCATGAAATTATTAGAAACTTTTTCCAGGTACAATACTCCAAAGAATGTCACTGTTGGCTTTGATGACACTCCAAACAAAACTGCTGCTTCAAAACTTTCCCTACAAAGAGAGGTAGCATAATTCTCAGCAAACATGCATGCCATCAATTGTAATCTCTTTAGGGCAGCAGTATTGTCCTCTTCTTTGTCTATAATTCATCTCTTATGCCAGTGGGTACTATATCAATGATCTATGTATTGTGTAAATGTTGCAGGATGTATCCCAATTGATCTGGTCACACTGTAAATCATCATTAAGGCAACACATGTTGCACCATATCCCTGATTATCATGTGAGCAAGGAGATTTTACACTGCAAGCTGTCTGGGGCAGGGACTGTCATATATGTATAAGTGTGTATGCATGTGCATACACATACTATCTATCACACTGGGCCTTTAGAAACCACTATAGTATAAATGATCACTCATAACATTACTGCGCTGGGAACTGAAGATTGAATAGCTGCTATGAAATCATTCCTGCTCTTGTTTGATTAAAAGAATTTCTTTATCGCTGGACGAGATAAAGCTACCAGATAGGAGTGCTCAGCTTGTGAACGGGGTGGGTAAGAAGGCAGTATAGTAATGGAAGAGGGTATTGAACTTGTGGACGCTTTCCACTCTGTTATTGATGTATTGTGTTTTGCACGTAATCAAGCATCCGTAATCAAGACAGCAGCTTCCTGGAGCCTAGCATCACTGACTCTGCCTTTGTAATATAGCATTTATGTGGGTGAAAAATGAGGATGGGGAACTATATCAGAGCCTGAATGTTAAATCTCCTCACCATGGTATGATCTCTGTAGACCTATATAGTGTATTATTTAGAACTGCATGTTCTCATATATCTATCTTGGAGAAGCTCTGGGTCAGTTCAACAGTCAGCAGATGTCATTCTAAAATTATAAGGAATCGAGGAAGTAACTCGCTAATGCTTAATATATTGCCTGTATTCCCCTGTCTGTGAAATCTATATCCTGTTGTTTAAACTTTTAAGATGATCCCTAACAGGATTAAAGTCCTCAGCAAGCAGGCAGAGGCAAGCTAGTCAGAAAAACAAGGTCATGCTGCAGGGTTGTGTGTGTGTGTGTGTGTGTGTGTGTGTGTGTTTGTTTTTTTGGTAAGCACAGGAATCAACAAAGAGATGTTATATAATTTCTATTTATATCCTACTTGCTCACTAGCTGCAGGCATACAAGAGTAGCTGAGAAGGGAATTTAATGAGCTCTCAGGGCTTGCTCACCTTCCAGAGCTGGTAGGAGCCAGCTTGTTTTTGAAGTGCGTCAGCAAATGAAACTGGTGGTGGGTGGGTGGTTTGGGTAGGTGGACTGACTTGTTGCTATGGTTTTCTTTAATTCCCCTGTCTCTCAAGAAGATCTTACACCTTCTTTGGAGTCTGTAGACTTCCGTGTTTCTCACACCTCCTCATGGCTCTCTAAGGAAGCGGGATACATGCGTTTCCATATAAGAGCGTTACATGGATCACATATGTGACCTGTTGTGTGCATGGGTGAACGCTCTTATGCCTGTGGAGAGGAACTCAAATAAAAGCCCTGTGTCGAAAGTAAGTCAGCGCCCCAAGTCTCCCACGCTTTTAGAGCCATCTGCTCCGTGTTTGCAGGGATTTTAACCCCCAAACTGAACAGGCACATGCCTACTGATGAGTCACTATTGTTGCCTTGTTGTTGCTTCCCCGTCATCTCAGTTCACCTCATTGCCCCTGTGTTTCTTTTTTACCTTAGTGTCTCGTGTGAATTATTTGCCAGTTTAAATTGGAGATCTCCAGGCTTTTAAATGCCGCATTTGGGACTGTGTGTCTAATACAAGGGGTCTACCAGAAGCAAGTGGCTTAGCTCTCCCACCTGATTTCATTGTATTGTTTGTGGGGGAAGAATACCATAAGTGGATCTGTTACTAAACAATTAGGTCCCTCCCCGAGAGTCTCCTTAATCAGATTTGTTGTTAGGGGGACAGTGTTTCCAGTTCAGAGTATAGCCCTGGAGGGGAGCATCAGTAACATAAGTGTGCTCTCCGTGTGTGTGTGTGTGTGTGTTTGCAGAATATATAGCTGGGATTGCTACTGTGATGGTGTTCCCTCTGCACTTGCCGTGGTTAAAGATGAAGTTTAAAGCTATGCTGAAAAATGGCTAGTTGGGCATTCAGCAGATATTCCTTATGGGCTTAATTCAGGCTACAGAACACGTTCAACCCAGAAATATTTTAATTAACAAATGTTAGGTTCCTTGGGACTCATGGTATTACTAAGGACACAGAATGATGGATTTTTAGCAGACAAGGAAATACCAAAGGATTTCTTAGAAGTATCCGAAAGAATTGTTTGTTTAAACAAAAACAAACAAACAAAAAACTTTACTTTATTCTGTGCTGAAAGCCCTTACAGCCTGGCTAGGGAGAACATAAAGGGTTTGTTTCTGTACTTGACTCAGTGCTTATGTTAGCTTTGCCGTTTATTTTTAAAAGTGTGAAATACGAATACCTTGAAGTACAGTCTGGCTAGATGAGGTGGGGGTGAGCTTTTTTGCAAGTACACCTTCATAAAACTAACACAGAAGTTTTGTAATAGTTCATAGTGGTAGCCCACTAGGATAACCAAGACAAGCTAACTTCCACTTAGTCATTTCTCTCTGACATTGGAGTGGAAGATCTGCTGATTCCAGGCCAGAGAGGTAATCTTTTTCTCAGTAGCTGAAGGGACTTTCCTTTTGGAAACATCCCTGCGTGTCAAGTTCATCATTGAACAATTTCTCATGAAACCACTCTTCATTGATTAACATTTAGTTCTATATGGAGGGGGGAGTTAGTTTCTACCAGCTCAACATAAGCCTTTGAGTTTTTGCCAGGTTTACTTTAAATTAACTGTTTGGTTGTTGTTAAACCATGACTGTTTTCCTGAGAGAGTCTCACTCTACTAATTAATGGGATCTCCTGGAGTTTGTACTTGTAAATTTACTTGAGGAGGTCTGTCAAAACTGTGCTTTAAGGGTGTGGTCCAGAAAACATTCTGTCCTTTTAATGCCAAAGGCACTGTCTCATTTGGATCTCAATCTTCAGAAAGGAGAGTGAGTTTGAACCAACACACTTTGCATACAGTGTTTGTTAAATAGGTTTTGATAATACTTCTTACCACATGAGCGTGCAAACAGAGCATATAATAGAGCCTATAATTATCAAGTCTGGGAACAGAAGCCAAGCTATTTGATGTGAGAAGCACGAATGTTCATCTTTCCGGTTTCTTGGTTAACAATACGAACAGCTGTGACTTCAGGGCAAGTCTGGTTAACAGTTAACTGAATAGATTAATGTGTTCCCAGAAAGAGTGACAAACATACACATAAAGACGTGAGCAAAACCTGATAAGCCTTTGAAAAGTGAGAACCAGACACAAACTGCCTTCAGCTGGTCCCTGGCATTCTAGGTTTTTCCACTTGGCAATCCTTTGTGCTGATTCAGTGTGCACAGGCCCACATGTAGTTAAGCAGGTTATTGTGTTTAAGTTGGCTGAGTCTTTACTGCCCTTAGTGATGCTGTAGTTCTTCAGTTTGCTCTAAAATAAGACATCAGTCAGTAAAGTTTACAACCTGCCATGTGATTCCGCATTAGTCTGCAAAGGGCAGATAGTTGGTTTAAATTGTTAACTAAGTTGCTTGCTATCCATTGCTGAGGCATGAAACATATTAAGAACCACTTGTACACACTATTGCAGTTACCCTAGCTCTGTAATTCCATCTGTCTAAGCTTCTTCCATTTTGGCCAGCTGCATTTTTTACTGTTAGATTCCAGAGAATCCATCAGGCACTAAGATGCATCTAAGTTTCAGCTCTCTTCAAGGTGCCTGCAATTGAATTAAACTATTAAGTTGTGAGAGTTGTGGGGAGGAGAGTGGGGTTGGGTTTTTTTTTGTTTGTTTGTTAGTTTGCTTGCTTGTTGCACCCTAGATGAATCATTCTGATAGTTTATTATTTATTATTATTATTCAATTCTGGTGTCCACATTTTTAAAAGAATGGTAAAAAATTGGAGAGGGTACAAAAAAGAGCCACAAAAACTATTTGAGGGTTGAACAAAATGCTTTATAGTGAAAGACTAAAGAGCTCGGTTTAGTTTATCAGAAAGAAAATTTGAGAGGAGACTTAAAGTGTGTAAGTACTTCCTTAGGGAGAAGATACCAGGTATCAAGGGTTCTTTAATGGAGCAGAGAAAGCTACAACAAAAATCCAGTTGCTGTAAGCTGAAGCCAGACAAATTCAAATTAGAAATTAGACACAAATTTTTAACAGTGAGTGTGATTAACCACTGAAACTACCAAGGGAAGTGGTGGATTCTCCATCTCTTCATGTTTGTTATCAAGTCAATATTGGATTCCTTTCTGGAAGTAATACTTCAGCCAAATACAAATTATTGGGCTTAATACATTTCACATAGTTACCCATGTAATGGCATGTGTTATACAGGTGGTTAGACTAGATGATAGTCCCTTCTGGTCTTAAGCTCCGATGAATTATTGTTTGTACTCCAGTAGCTCCTAGGAGGGGTAGTCATGGGCCAGGACTCTATTGTGCTAGTATATTAAGTCATTTGGATGTGGCTTTAGTCCCTTTTGCCTGCAAAATGTTTGATAGAACATAGTTTTTTTTGGGGGGGGGGGACACTGTTCTTTTAAGCCATTTGGTGTTAAACTGTTCAGTAGCTATGTAATTCAAGCCTGTTTTCACCAACTATAATTTGCATTAGTAGGGTAAAGGTGAAGCTGGGGTTCCTA
Source organism: Malaclemys terrapin pileata (assembly GCF_027887155.1). Classification (NCBI taxonomy): domain Eukaryota; kingdom Metazoa; phylum Chordata; order Testudines; family Emydidae; genus Malaclemys; species Malaclemys terrapin. Next base: position 15,336,733 of record NC_071511.1, read on the forward strand.
TTTGGTCAGTGGGTTCCTTGTTTCTCCTTGAAGAAGAGGGGTTAGTGGCTCGCAAACGCAAGGAGAAACTATGCTTTTAGCAAAGATTTCACAGGTTTTTAGCAAAGATTTATGGAACACTTTCCCCTGTGACAGTTTTATATAGACTATTTGCATTAGCTTCAGATGAATCTATCAGGCTGATTCTCTTTGAATAAGGATGGTGACCTGTGCTGGATTCCCCTCCTTTCCAGTCCCCTGGAAACTAACCCAGCCTCTTGCTATGTGTCAAAGTGCAGTAAACCCTGGAGACAGCTGAAAGGTGCTGTGTTCTGTATGGCTCACTCCGCTCTGATACCTGCATGGAAACCATCTACTGCGGAAATGCAGATTTTCCTCAGTTCACTGCAGGAGTTTGGACTTGTGAACCTTTAGCTTCAAACCCTACAGGGGGGAAAAAAAGGATTTTCCTTCTCCTTGTGTGTGTCTATATCATTTAACAGAAGCAGCCTCTAACTTTTCAGTTGGCTCAATAAACTTTGAAAGTTAATTATGAATGTTTTGTGGCAAATGCTCAAAGGAAAGTCTCTCCATTGTCTTGTGTGGTGCAGCTGAATATCTCCTGTTGTGGATGTTAAATGTACGCAGTATATAAATGTGTTGGGTTTCTTATTCATGCTGTGGCTATAGCAATTAATCACAATCCGGTTGTCTCTGGTGTCGGAAAGGAGTCGTGATTCAGTTAATTGTATGGCCATGAGTGGCTGCATTTTGGGGATGTGCTGCATTTCATTGATGTAAATTTGGCTTCTAAGGTTGTGTTTACTGAATCCAATGTTCATGAAACAAACCACATGACCCCCTCTTCCCCCCCATGTATCATATGATATTTCTTGTTTCATGGCAAATGACTGTTATGAAACAGAATACTGTCTGATCATCACTGAATTCTGCAGAAACGGACAGCTGATCCGGTGTCAATATGCAGGTTTGGTAACAGTCCCAATCCTTGTGACTGAGCATATTCTTGCAGCGTGCTTGGCTTGAATATTTTATTTTTTAAGGAGCTCCTCCTACTAAAGGACTAGGGATGCTTGTGCAACATGGTTAAAAACAGCAAACATGCTTTTAAAAAAGCCTAGTTGGCATTTGAAGTAAAACCAACCAATTGAGGGGGACTACTGCTAGAAATGGAGAGAAGAAGGAAGTGGCAAGGGAAGGAAATAAATATGGGGCAAACAGAGCCCATCTTAAAATGGGACCGGACGAGGAGCTTTTCTCAATATGCGGGAGAGGTGGGTTGATATGGGTATGAAAGGGGCACTCTAAGGTCCAGCTCAAAGGCGCAGCTGCTTGTCTCAACCATTCAGATGTGCTCATGACCTTAAGATCTAGGTGCCAAATGCTACAAGGCAGGCGCCTTCCAATCTAAGATAGTGTAATGGGATTTGTAAACCGCAGGCGGGGTGCGAATGTAGATATGAGTCAAGAAAAATCTCACAAAGGAAGTCTAATGTAGTTGTATGGTTACGGGTTTTGAAATCCAGCAGATGCCAGCTAGTCTGCCCTTTGATAGTCAGACATGTGACGGGCACAGGACGGGGGTGATATGGATGCAGTGAGCTCACGTTTATGCAGATGTGTTGACTGCCTAAATAATCTACCATGTGTTACACTTGTGCAGACCTGGGTCATCCTGACGTAAGCTTCCAGGGTACCAATTGTGACTGAGCTTCTCATTCCCACTTTGTCCCTGGAGTTTCAAAATATCCTACTGGAATATGCTCCCTTTTAATGGGAAAGGCCATAATACAGTACAGTCCACTGAACTCTGTACTGAGAGTCACAGCTACCCACCCTATTCTTCAATCAAGATTCTACAGGTCCCAACTTAAAATCCTGTCTCATTCTGAATAGTCGAGCTGACTGCCCAAGGTGGACTGTTGCATGCTGGGAGCTGTAGTTTGTGTGCTGCCCAGCTCTATCAAAGATGAGGTTGGGTGCAGTCCGTTCCCATCTATGCAAATTAAATGCAGCCCTTGAGCTCACAACAAGTTGCCTATGTGGCCCTAAGTTGGGCAAATGGGGCTAAACTTTCCCTCACCTTGGCTGGAGAGAACACAGATGGATCCCATCACAGCCAAAGCTAGTGGTGCTTTTATGACCTTCAGGATGACAATTCATTGTTTCTTATCCCAGAGCATTGTGCCTGAATGCATTTGCCTGACCAACTGTCACAGTCCTCCTGTCTGCAAGTCAGAGTGCTGGTGCTCTGCATCACCTGACGGAAACCTTCATTTCTTTCAGAGGTGTTCCCATAACAATGTTAACTTTCTAACATAAGTTTGGAACCATATCTGTGAACAAGTTTTAGATTCTTTCTCTTATACTTATCATCTACAACTACCTGCTCCAGCACAACTAGCAAAATCTCACCTCTTAAAATACAGTATCTTGGTAGCTCAGCTGGCTTGGAGTTGACTCATGTGTGAAGGTGATGGGTATTCTGACCTACATTGAAACAATCATTTTGTGACAGCCATTAAACGCACACATGACATGCAAAAAATGCTTTATTGGAAATGTTCACTGGGCTAGTTTTTCTCTGACGTGCAATGGAAAATCTGTTAAAGCACCCGAACAAAAAAAGCAACACTTCTGAATCTGTCAGCAAATAACCATTACCAACATGCAAAATATTTATTTCATGTAGTTTATAGAGAAAAAACTTTTTCTTCACCACTCCTTTGTGTTGAGAAGGCTTTTTCTGAAGTAGAAGGTTCTTTATACATGCAATCAACTAACACAAAACACCAGCGTGAGAGGCAGAAACTTTTGTTTCTCAAACAAATTTTGTAGGCAACAGTCACCCTTTCTAAAACTGATACTTTTATTGCTTTTAAAATTTCATTAGTAGTTTCTAGGTCTGATTCTTGCTTATTTGTATTAAAGTAGCATGTAGAACCCCCAACAAAGATCAAAGCTCTGCTGTGCTAGACACCTAAAGACACCTAGTAAGAGACAGTGCCTGCTTCAAGAGTTTACAGTCCAAATAATCAAGACAAAGGTATAGTATTCTTTGTATCTTGGACAAATCCAAAAATCATTGTGAGGCAGGTCTTGATTATCATTTTACCTGGACAGATCCCATCAAGCGCACCAATCTGATAGGTTATTTTGGACTAACCAATCTAAAATTAATGTTACCTACATAAATACCTCTTTATTTAAACACACAGTCTAGGTACATGTCCAATGGAGAGCAGGGAAGGGGTAGCTTTAAAGGCTTTCACTTAACATTTAATACATGGCTTTTGGTCAGTGAATCATTCTGGAAATATAATTTGGGTTCATGTGTCAATTAATGCTGTTCTTATCAAAAATAGCAAATTCAGAAATAATATCAAAATATGTATAAATCTCGCTATTCCAAAGGATCCCAAAACAATTCACATGCTGACCCTGGGCTCATCACAGTGCCTCTGGAACAATTATCAGAGGGGTAGCTGTGTTAGTCTGAATCTGTAAAAAGCGACAGAGGGTCCTGTGGCACCTTTAAGACTAACAGAAGTATTGGGAGCATAAGCTTTCATGGGTAAGAACCTCACTTCAGAGTCTTGCATCTGAAGGTTCTTACCCACGAAAGCTTATGCTCTGGAACAATGTACCTCTCAGTGTCACTAGATACTAGAAGTGGGATAGTCATTTGTATCACCATCACTTATAGACTTTCTCATCATTACGGCTTTCCATGTTTCTCCGTGTTATTGAGTACCTAGGATCTTTCTTTTAATGCTTTCCCCCAAGAGATATTAGCATGCTCTTTTCCAGGCTGAATGTCAGTTTTTCCTCTATTTCTAATCTCTTTAGAGGCCTGTTGATTAATCCTGACTTACTTGTACTTAACACCTTCTATAATAATGTAATTTGCAAATATCATGAACATGTTGAGCTTTTTGCTAATGATCTGAAAAGGGAATACATCTTAAATAGGATGGAAGCTAAGACCAGTCCCTGTGGTTACCTGATTTCTCCATTTGCAGCCTCAAGTTTTAAAGTTGGCTGTTCATCTTTCCCTTTGTTTATGTCCAGTTACTCCGCCTAAGATATTGTGTTGATGGTTCTGCAACTCTCCACTTCCTGTCTCCATCCCTAGTCCTCCCTTCATGTTTTAAATGAGTTAAACCCTATCCCCAGCAAAGATACTGATACTAATTAGCTGTTCAATATTATATTCAGCCTCTTGGCACTTAACACCAAATCTGAACGGGCACAAGTAAAGAAGGGAAACAATACTTTCAAAGCCAAGCCTGTCTAACAGAGGTGTTTAATGCCAGTATATACTGTAATATACTATGCATGTGCTCAAGGACAGCATTTTAAAAAAAGAAAACCACAGCTCAGTCCTTGACTAGCTTCTCTATAGATGGCTTTTGAAAATTTTTTTAACTGTAGGTTAAAAATATTCCTATGTGTTACTGAGGTTAATTGTCTGATGCAATTGTTTTAACTGGTTTTCAGAATGTAGTTCACAATTTCTCCCAGAGGTTTGCTTCTGCGTGGGATGGTCTGTATTGTCCTGTATTCCTGGTAGATTAATTCAGTGTAATGAAGTCAATATTATCTTAGTTTCTTATTTGTCCCCTTCTAGCAATTATTTGACAGACCTATTGGTTATAGTTGAGTATAAAATCTGCCTAGTAAACTAAGATTTTGTATAGGTTTTTTGTTTTATCCATTTTTAAAATTACTTTGTTCTGTTTTTTTCTTGGCCAACTAATTCCTTCCAATTAGGGGTAATTAAGGCCTTCCTGGTTTGGTAGAGACTGCTCCAAATTTCGTGGGGTCTCATGTAGGTATCAGCCACGAGGTTTGAATAGTAGCACTCCCACTCTTCCACGGTAATCAAAGAGGTAACATTAATCTTTCAAAGCAAGTCCCTCTGCTCCTGTTCTAACCAGAACTGCCAGGGAGTAATCAAAGACAGACATTCCAAGGATTGCCTTGTGTAGTCTGTTTCTCAGAGCAGCATGCAAGATATATTGCCATTCCCCTTTGTAATTTGTCTTCTCAATAAATCAGACTTCGTCCCTATTCATCATGGGAAGCTGTTGGATCATGAGCTGCAACAGAATGCTAACTAATTTCATAATTCTCTGCATAAGGTGACCCACTTACAAGTTCATCCTCCAGTCGTGTGTAAGCTCTGATCCTGATTTATGTAACAGCATATTGGTTTCATAAGAAATTGTCTGATTGCTTACTGTGTTGGCTCCTTGTGACCTGTATGTGATTTGCATTCTCCTCAGTCTCAGGGGGAAAATTGTCTTTCTACATGTATGGACAGAAAAACAAATTAACAACAAATATTAAAAACTTGTTAATACTTTGAGCTTTTTTGTTGCTTCTAAAGCTATGTTAGAGAGAGAATTAAGATTATATAGCTCTGCAGCAGACAGATCAAAGCACAGAAACTCCAAATTGGGGGGAAAAAAAAATCTTTGTCCTGTTTGTACATTTTAGGGTTCTGAGATTAGTGTTGAATGTTAAACCTATGAGCCACAATCATTTTGACTCAACAGGGACTTCGATGAGCTGAGACCCAAATATGTATAAAGATATTCCATTGTGCTTACCTGGAAGGTACAAGGAGAAGTGTACCATATAAATGTACCAGGGATAACATGATCAATTGCACTATCTTCTTTAAAAGTATATTTGGAAATATTAATAACAAAGCTAATGTAACTGAGACACATTTTTGGACTCCTTAACTAGAAGATCTAGTCTTCGTTCCTCTAGAGTTCTGTCTGTGCTGAAAGCTAATTAAATTTTTAGTCCTTCAATCCATAGTGCACTGGATATAAGGGCAGGTGAAATAATTTCTTGACTCAAGCCTCTGTATAAAATATATACTTGTTCCATTTCTTTGGTAGCATTCGTTCTTCTGCCGACTAACAGAAGATAAGAAATCTGAAAAGTTCTTTAAGGTTTTCTATGACCGCATGAAGGTGGCACAACAAGAAATCAAGGCTACAGTCACAGTAAACACCAGTGACTTGGGAAATAAAAAGAAAGATGAGGACTCAGACAGAGATGCACCAGTTAGGAAAAGAGGTAAATCTCCAATTCTTTGCTTTGAAAAGTGACATGGGAGCAAGGCACTGTACTTATTGAACTCCTTGTGATTGATGCAGTAGTGCTGTGATCCACAGAGCAAAGTTAAGAGATCAGTGGTATCCTGCCTTGGGATCTCAAGAGCAGCATTCTCTCTTCAATCCATCCATTTGTGAGATTGTACTATTGAAATGATGAAATGTATTTGAGATGGGACTCTTCCAACTTGTCTAGCCTGAGATGCTGCCTAAATCTGATCGATAGTAATGGCCCTGGACTGTAGGTTATGGTCAGTGCCTTTCTAAAAATAACCCAGGACTGGAGAAATAGCTTCTTACACAACAGGTCTTCTTCTAAAACTCCTAATGGTGTTATGTGCCTGTGATCTGTTCCCTAACAGGTTAATATAAGGATTAAAAACTTTACTGTGATTTGTTGAAAAGGGTAACATGCTATCATCCTAAACCCAGTCTCTTTCATTGTACTAAACATGCGTGTTGAAAAGGTTATGAAGGTGATGAGCTGGTCTGTGTGTAAAACTTTAATAGGAAATGTGTGAATAGATTTTTTTTTCCCTCTAATCCTTTTGTTCAGATTACCAGGTGGAAGTTATTTTTCATATGTTCCATTCTCATGTATTCTAGTGAAAGAGCCCACAACACAAATTACAGAGGAAGTCCGGGATCAGTTGCTAGAGGCCTCTGCTGCTACAAGAAAGGCTTATAATACATACAGGAGGGAAGCTGATCCTGATGACCATTATTCAGCTGCAGATGGACCACAGTCTGCACCAGACAAGAACAAAGATGACTTGGAGATGAGTGCTGTGATTACAATAATGCAGCCCATTCTCCGTTTCTTACAGCTACTCTGTGAAAACCACAACCGGGATCTACAGGTACCATAGGCAGATATGCATGTAGAGTTAAGGCATTGCCATCACATCAACCTCTCTAATCTGTGCCACTTTCCCAGTACAGCCTCAGTTGACCTAAGAGAGCCATGCATGCCCTCATCTCTTTCAAATCCCAACGAACAGGATGTTTTGTGGATTGCTTGACAAAAACTGTGCTGAAATGAAGTCTGTCTATGGCCGCCACATATGGCGTGAAGGCACTTTCTCTTCTCTCCCTGGCTCTTTCCTGTCTCCAACCCCTCTTTAGTCATCCTAGCTCAGCAGGAATAATTCTCAACACAATACTCTGAAAATAGCTGAGCTTGGCTTTTTTACTGTTAATACTTTCTCCAGGTCAGATCCCATCTTGATTAAGAGGTCTGTATTTACAGACAAGATCTCTGACATCCTGGTATACATTAATGAGACGTTTGGAGGCAATTCCATACAGACACAGCTTAGCCAATCCACATTGCAACTACCCATCTCTATGTAGATATCCATTCCAAAACTGGTGTATATGATGCTGCATAAAATGTGTAATAAAATCAATAAAGTCCAGGCATCCAGTTGTAGAACTAGGTAAGCCTTCAATGATTAGCTCTAGGAGAGGAGTGATGAGGGGTGAGGTGGAAAAAACAAGATCCATTCCTATTGAATTCCCAAAGGAACACAGAAATCCCCTCCTCTAATATTTAAAGGTGCTCATCTTCTACATGGCTTGCAGCATTACCTGCTGGCCTCAGTAGTTGTGGGAGCTAATTATTTTTGCTTTTGGCTTCCTGGCATGGACCAAGTATCTAGTGGGCTCATTCTGTGTTAAACGCTCATGAGCAGGGATTCTCAAACTGGGGGTCAGAACCCCTCAGGGCGTCATGAGGTTATCACATGAGGGGTTGTGAGCTGTCAGCCTCCACCCCAAACCCTGCTTTGCCTCCAGCATTTATAATAGTGTTAAATATATTTAGAAGTGTTTTTAATTTATAAGGGGGGTCACACTCAGAGGCTTGCTATGTGAAAGGAGTCACCAGTACAAAAGTTTGAGAACCACTGCTCATGAGTAACTTTTTAAGGTGGTTTGGATCCATGTCTCTGAAGACCAGATCTTTGCTCTCCATATCTTCAGGTAGCCTGACAGGAAGAATATTTATTTTTATTTTTTATTTATTTTTTTTGTCCTTGGTTTTCTAAATGTTCTGCAAATGATTCTGGGACTCTTTCACGGTCTTTTCTAGCTGCATAGTCCTGTGGACTTGAGCCCAGTTTCATCCTTACTGTCTGACAGTTACTGTTAACATCTTTGCTAACCCAAGAGTTATGTCCCCCACTTCTTGTATTCTGCCACCTATTTTAGCTCCTACGTTAAAGACCTTGGCCTATAGATTGACTGAGATTTCTTGACCAGGCAATATGCCACTATGGCCATAGGAGTTTAGTCTTCCAGAAGTTTGCATTCAACCTGTATAATCATATTTTGTTTTCTCTTTTGTTCCTATTACTCTTGCTGTCTCTGGGCTAAAAATCCTGTAGAGACATTCTAATGCTATTAATAGTCCAGCTTCTACAAAATGGAAGGTTTAAATCCCTTTCCACTGAGAGATTTTCCTGCCAGTGGCAGTATTTGTTTCAGAGCTTTTTTTTGGAAGCTCTGATCTCTGTAGCCTCCAACCTTTTTTCACTGCCTGGAAAACTAATCAAAAGTCAAGATACTAAGTGAGCAATCAGGTGAAGTACACTGAATCATTGTCACTTTTAATCCTCATTCATCTACAGTGCTTGCCTTTTTATCTTAGCCTTCTGTTGAATCTGGCAACATCTCAGTCTTTGCCTTAAAAAGAAAAAAGTCATTGGACAATCACTAGAAGCAGTCAGTTAGCAATGGTGCTCTGCAAACTTGTAGGCAAGAGACCTTGCCTGTTCCAAAGTCCAATACATTCTGTTCCTCTAATACCTTGTTGTTGTTGTTTTTTTTTTGGGGGGGGGGGGGGAAGGAGAGGAAGGGCGGGATGTGTGGAGATTGGCCTTTGAAGTCAAGTGTTGTATAACTCATTAGACGCAAGCTTGATGGGAAGTGTCATGCTGAAACTTCTAGGAAAAAACAGTGGGGTTGTCAGTTCCTCCTTACAGAATGCCACTGGGAATGTCCTGACAAATTGTATTGAGTCACTGGGAAATTATTTTCCAGTAATTGGTCCTCTTCAATCAAGTATTTCCAAGGGGGAAGCCTTGGAATACATAAAAGATGAAGCATATTTAACCCATGCTGTTAAATGTGACATGTTATTGCAAGAACTGTTCCTAATCAACAGTTTCAAGCTATAATTATATTGGAAGAAGTGGAACTGAGAAAATTATATTTGAAGTTGCCTTTCTCCAGGAGTTGCAGTCAGGAGTCTCTTTGACACTTGCATATGGTGATATGAAACCCAGAACTAGAGAATTGTTTTCTCTCCACTCTAGTGGAAGGTCTTTTGTGTGGAGAGAGATTCTTCTCTAATTGTTGGGGGGGGAAATATGAATATGAATGCCGGTTTTCTTAGATCTGTACAGTCCATAGAATCAAGTGTATCCCACAGTCTGCATGCCTTCTAGCACATAACACACATTACTCTGTTGCCAGCAGGCCATGAGAGAGAAAGTGAGCGAGAGCAGTGCAGTCAAAGAAAGTGAAAGAAGTTTTACAACAGTTGTACAAGAAATAAGGCTTTCTTTAAATCCTAAAACATGAGGCATTTCCGTTATGCAACCATACTAAAAATTAGCATTGACATCACAAAGTGTAAACTTAAATCCAATGAATCTAGTCAAATATTACACTCTAAAGTTCATTTTCTATGTTGTTGTTTTTCTTCTTTGACACTTAACTACAGAACTTCCTACGCTGTCAAAACAACAAAACTAACTATAACTTGGTGTGTGAGACACTGCAGTTTCTGGATTGTATCTGTGGAAGCACGACTGGAGGACTTGGGCTTCTTGGTCTGTATATAAATGAGAAAAACGTAGCACTGATCAACCAGACACTGGAAAGTTTGACCGAGTACTGTCAGGGACCGTGCCACGAAAACCAGGTAAAGTGGCCACAGCCATAGAAAGAATGACCCATCCTCCACACGCATGTGATGTTTGTGCTGCTGCATTTAGGCCCCCAAAATCCATTACATCAGCTATAAATTCCATTGTGATGCCATTTATATTGCTCACCTGACCATGGTGATATTTAACTATATGATCTTATCAAGATTTATTTATCTATGTACAGGGCTCACTGTTTTCTCCTCCTCCCTAGGAATAAAATAAAAATAAAACTCAGTTAGCATCCTTGTAGGTAGATTAGGATTTGTGTTGCCTTATATAGGATATTTAGGCAAACTGGACAATCTGAATCCTTTTCTAGCCAAGCTGCTGGTGTAGCAAACGCCTATCACAGATTGTGGGGAAAGAAAGCCGGTGCCCCCGGCTTTCTTTCCTCAAGTGTGGGAGAGGCTTGTGCTTTGGTGCTGAAAGTCCTGGGTTTATCCCCACTAATGAGCAGTAGAGTTGTTGTGGAAATAGTAACCATATGAGGATTTGAACTCCTGTGGACTTCAGATGTTTTCTGTGACAGGAGATGTGTGTGACAAGCTGCCTAAATGTGCTATGTCCCCCTCTATTGGCTGAAGATAAGTGCTTGCTACTACTATTGCTGTCTAATGGATTATGTGTGTCCTAGGTTCTGCTTCACTGACACATGGGCTCATTATACTCACATTATATATACACAGGTAATAGATGAGGTAAAGTTCTAGACAAGCATTTGGCAGGGTGATAAGGGAAGCCCTCTATAAACTCTGTGAAACTGTGTTGAAAGAATGTTTAAACATGGTACTGACTAATACCAGTATCATATGGACAGGGAACAATGGTAAATCGGAAATATGTGATAACTGTAGTATGGTGTAGAGGTTTTAAATGGTCTCATTGTATATGAATGGTGAAGCCATAAGTGAGTTATCCCAGTCATCCCATCACAGTTAAAAAAAAAAAAAAAAAAAAAAAAAAAAAAATGTTCGTGACCCAGGACCAAACCTTGCTCATCCGATGCCTCTGAGTTAAGATAATTTTGGGTGAAAGAGGAGGAGGAAAGATTTCTCTGGTAGCTTGATTTTGTTTGCTTAAATAGAAGGTGTTTGAAGCTACTCAGGGACCGAGATAATAAAATGTGTTCCAGGAGCACACATTGGTGAACGGAGGATAGGTGACATAGTCAAAAGTGACTGATAAATATATCTCATAGCTCTGCTGCTCCAGTTTACCACCTGGATCTCAATATCCTTATATATGGTGCAACTATTTTTTAAAACCAAGCTACAAAGCAGCCCCGTCCCTCACCCTGATCTAAACATGGTTCTTGTTAACAGATTCAGTGAACAGGATAAGGGGTAAATGTCTGGATTTATCCATACTAAATGGATAGCTGCTGTAGGTGGATGCTGACTGAGTTAGCCAGGGAAGGCAAAATATTTCAAAACCCTCCAACTCTCTAGTATGCACTAACAAATAGTGCTTGTTAAATACCCATTACCAACAAAACGTACGGTGCTGAGTGTCATATTATACCAGACCAGTTGTCCAGCTGTAGATTCAATCGGCTTAGAAAACAAGATCTGTATATACAAATGTGGATGTCTGCTTCCTTTTCCAACTTAAATCTTATTGAAGCCTCTTGTATGCACAGTGCAGAATGATCCATCAGGATGTATATGCCATCTCTAACTGTATAGGAAAGAAATATGGCCTTTTAAATATTTTCCTTCAAGGAAACCTGTACACTGTATGCTATTAAAATAATACACCATACGATGATGGATAATTGCAGCTATGCTGAGATCCTAGCAGGGGGTAGTTTAATGAATATGCTTTTGTTCAGTACTACTGGATACTACTTATTCTCTTTTCATTAACATATGTAAAGGGCCATTAAAAATAGAAGCTGAATTGACCATGATTAAGTGGAAGGCTGTCACTTTAATAATATATTACATCATTTTTGTGCACTTAAATGTAATTCACAGTAAAGCTAAACAAAACATACTGAGGGATAATTCAATAATAAAACAAAATTGCAGCTATGGGAAAGCATTCATGGAGTTGTACATGTAAGTTAATCATAATAGGAAAGTATATCTCTGCAGAACAGACTGCATATCCGGTGGAATAATTATCTTTGTACATATTTGCAACTGGAAATAGACACACAAACAGATTCAAAATTGTGAATCCAGCAAGCAGGTTGCCAAGTTTAAAAATCTTTGAGTAAGATGCACAAAATTTTAAGAGCAAGCCTAGAAATTATGGAAACATATATTAGCTGTTTGAAAAGAACTTGGCATATGGGGGTTTAAAAAAAAAAAAAACACCCTCCCATACCTTTATTAAACCAGTGCATTCTCCCTTAGCAGTAAGCTGTGCGTTCGTGCCAAAGTGTGCTTGCTGGCTGTTAGTTCATCAGGTGCTGTGCTGTGGGGCTTTTCTCAGCCCAGTCATTTTTGGTAGGTCATCACAGAGATGATTGTAGTCACATTTGAAGTTAGAAATTTTTAGCCTTTTATATTGAATCCATTTACTGAATTGAAATTTCATCCATCTGACCTGTCTGAGGGGAGATGAGAAAAAGGTGATTCTTCTCTTGGGTTAGGGATAGTTGGGTAAACTGTGTTTAAAATTGTTGTTTAGCTAGGTTACTTTTCACTGTGGTTTACAATGATGATTTTCTCTGCACAGAACTGCATTGCTACTCATGAATCCAACGGTATTGATATCATCACAGCATTAATTCTCAATGACATCAACCCTTTGGGGAAAAAGAGGATGGACCTTGTATTAGAACTGAAGGCAAGTGGATATTCTACAATGAGCTATATGTTGCCAATGGGATGAAGCAAGAGCCTATAGCTGAACTCAGATGTTTTTGTTTTTTTTTAATATCTCACTGTGGTCATAACTGTTATAAAATTGAGTTGTGGGATTCTGCCTGACAACTGAATGAAAAAAATATAAAAGATGAGTTTTAAGAGACAGATGTTTGTTTAACCCTTGCAGTAATACCAGTGCAATGTCCAATATAAACACCCTAAATCTGAAAAATGTTTTCCCAGTCGAGAGAGCCTAAGCTAATTCCCATATTAGAAATACAATACTGTTGATAAATACCATACTAACTTTGTCAGACTGCCACAGATATAAGGAAAATGCCATTCCCCCGATACATATTTAGGTTCCTAATGCTTTGTTCCTATTGATACAAGTTATATTGGTACAGTCTCATGATCAAGAATTATTCAATGTCATTCATAGGCAGTTCAGTCTTCATGCTGAAATAATTAACAACTCATATTGGATCAAAGTGTGCTATGAAGTTACCTTAAAGCTGCTATAGATACACAGTAGCTCTACTTCAACAACACGTTTCTGCAATATTTCCTGTTTTACTTGTGGCCCCTCTTTTATAATGCTATTTCTAGTTCTTTTCTTTGTGGACTCATGGCATTATTATGGGTACCATGGGTTGTTTTCTTCTAAATAAAAAAGACTTGAAATTTAGAATCAATTTACATTATTCTTTCAAATTAAATACCTTTATTACAATGTTGTTTTTTAATATCAACTGTGATAGATTTTAGTCTTATTGTTCATATTCAAGTAGTCTGATGCCTTGTGGTGTTTTCTTATTTCCTCCCTGAATCACTTGGCATGACCGGGTTTCAGAATGATTTTTAGTTAAAAAGTAATAAAGTAGATCTGATCTTTAATCTGGTTGTCTTTTGTCTTAACCTACAGCATCTTGGCTAAATGCGAGCCCAGTGCTCATGAGTAGTAAAATCTACTAATGCTACAGTCACTTTAAAAGAAAACAGCTCTGCAGTTCTAAAAATATTAGGAAACTGAAGCCAAAAGCTTTACTGAGTTCATTTGACTTCTCTTCACAGCGACTACTGTAAATATTCTGTGTTGGGCAGGGTTTTAGCTGTATGGGTGCTGTTGACTTACTGGATGCTGGGCTCAAAGGACTCTATTTTAGAGTTCAGATGGCTTTTGCTGAGGTTTTTTGTCACCTGACAGTGACTGGCGTTTTTCTTCTTTCCTTCCACCAGAACAATGCCTCCAAATTACTGTTGGCAATCATGGAGAGCAGGCACGACAGCGAGAACGCGGAGAGAATACTTTACAATATGAGACCAAAAGAACTGGTAAGTTCCTTATGCCACTCCTAAGCATCTGACGTCCATAAAGTAGTTTGGCAGCATAGCAGGAACCCATTGTAGTGCCACGTGGTTGATTAAGATTATAGGGCAAACTTTAGATCTTGTACCATAGGTCAGTAACAAGTGGTCTGTGCCATAGGTCACTAGCAGTTTGGAAGAGCTTTCCAGGATTTGATGGAAAGGGTAGCTATTGGTTCACAGGCCCATTTTAGTTTGCCAATAGCAGAAGTGGTTAAGGAGGCAACACTGACTACTGGAGAGAGAGCAATAGCTTCGCCAGTGTATATTGAAAGGGAAGGACTATATGAATCTTTTATTCCAGGAAATTTACTGTTGTAAACCATCTGACTGAGAGAACGTCAAAGAATTACAATTTTATGATGGTATAAAAGCTGCTCAGTAAACTCTAGCCATCTCCCAGGGCTGTTTATATATTAACAGACAAAAACAAGCCAGAAAATTCAAAGTACAGTTGAAACTTTTAGATCAGAGCATGACACAACATACTGCAAGCACTGTATTATCCAGGAACAACGGGGTGAGTTGAGGATAAAGTTTCAGTCTTTACTTTGGTTTTCCTTCCATTGAGTCAAATGGATCTGATGTAGGAAAAAATTGCCAGCTGTAAAAATCTTGTATAGCTTGTACTAACTGGAATATATTACATGAAAATGGGGGGAGATCTAAAATTTCTTTAGAGCAGTTAATTTACCCTTCAGAGATTGAGAGGGTCTAAGGATACGAAGCAGAGTTCATCAGTCTCCTGCTTCATGAGTCTTGGCTTCCTGCTTTATGCTTGACAGCCATACACTGAGTGCTCGGATGTATATTTGGACATAAGAATGGCCGTACTGGGTCAGACCAAAGGTCCATCCAGCCCAGTATCCTGTCTACCGAGAGTGGCAAATGCCAGGTGCCCCAGAGGGAGTGAACCTAACAGGTAATGATCAAGTGATCTCTCTCCTGCCATCCATCTCCACCCTCTGACAAACAGAGGCTAGGGACACCATTCCTTACCCATCCTGGCTAATAGCCATTAATGGACTTAATCTCCATGAATTTATCTAGTTCTCTTTTAAACTCTGTTATAGTCCTAGCCTTCACAACCTCCTCAATCAAGGAATTCCACAAGTTGACTGTGCACTGTGTGAAGAAGAACTTCCTTTTATTTGTTTTAAACCTGCGGCCCATTAAAGATTCCATTGACTTCTGTGGGAGTTCTGAATGGAGAGCTATTGGCAGAATTTAACCTGAAAATCGGAGTTATTATTAAATCTCAGATGCCTGTGTCTTTCTCGCTTTTTCTTCCTAGGTGGAAGTGATAAAGAAGGCATATATGCAAGGTGAGGTAGAGTTTGAGGATGGAGAGAATGGTGAAGATCTTGCAGCATCTCCTAGGAACGTGGGGCACAATATTTACATATTAGCTCATCAGGTATAACTGCATTTATAGCTATGGCAGTGTCTAATGTGTACAAGAGTGAAGATTAGTAAGTAATCTAGTTTTTCTCGAGATTTGCTTTAATTTCCCAACTGATGTCTTTGTAGTTAGGACAGAATTCTTCTTCAAGAGGTTCATGGTGGAACTCAACACGGTATCCTTCTCTCTTCTTTCTATATCCCCATAATTCCCAATGGGAGTCAAACCTAATCTTTACCCTAACACATTCAAAAATGGAAATTCTGAATTGTTGGCACAATTTGACCACGTTCTTGAATTTGTGTTGTTTTCTTTAAAAATATTACACAGGCTAGTCTCTGCTGTGGTACAATCCAGTATTGCTCTGTCCCCATCCACTCTACTGGAGCCTGGTCTAAACACATTTGTTAATCCTGTTGTACTTTCCAAACACCAATACAAGACCATGGAAGGAGTAAGCAAGAGCTCATAGTATATTGCATATTTCCAGTAGGAATTCCTTGTTGGTGTTGCCCGTGAGTAGATCAAACCACCATTCTGCCACTTTTAAAATGGTCTGAGTTTAAAGCTTTGTAGTACCATCTTGCTATTAGTGCCACTACTATTAGTAGAAGCAAAATCTTCCACCATCCTTCCTTTAGGTACTTGAATTATTAGAGTCCTACCTGCACACAACTTGAGAGATGACGTGTGTGGAAGGGTGCATTGTACCAGAATCCCCAAAAAACCTTTCTCGATTCAGATAGTGGAGAACTTGTGAAGAGAGGAATACAACATGGATATCAAACAAAAAAGGCAACTCCTCTAGTCACACGCTATCTCCCAAAATAGATCTAAATGGTGCCTGGTTGAAATATAACAAACCTTCTACCAACTTTGCCCTCTTAGCAGCTGACTGGGGACTGTTCCTTTTTTCCACCAAAAATTAGAAATTAATGTTAAAGAGAGACATCTTGTGTCTTCCACTCCCTTTGCCTTCCTTTATTTTAGTTGGCTCGTCATAACAAAGAGCTGCAGAACATGCTGAAGCCTGGAGGTCAGATAGAAGGAGATGAAGCTCTGGAGTTCTATGCCAAGCACACAGCACAGATTGAGGTAAAGAAGGAAATCATGAATGCCAGCTCATGCTTGGTTGGGTGTTCCTCAGGATGCAAAAAATCACCTTCCTGGGAGGAGACTCCCCTTAAAAACAGTTTCTCTGTTAAGTGCATTTTGATTCTGGTGGTTGTCTTAAACTAGCCACCTAGGTGTGGATTATTCTGTCCGTCATGTGGGTGTCGGGCTTTTTTCCTGCCTCTTCCGGGGGAACTATTTTTGAACTGTCTGAGTGGATACCCTGACTCTGGCTCAGTTTCACAGGCAGAACTACAGAGAAGCCGACTTGCAAATTGAAGTGCAACTTAAATCAAGAGAATATAGTTTGGCCAATACTATCACTGAATCCATAGGGAAAATAAGAACATATTTATAACACTTTTTTTCCTACAAAATGAGATTTGACAGACATTAAGCCAAACTAGAGTGTTTTTGAAAACTTAACTGGATGTCATGGGGTGATTTTTAAAAGCTCATGTAATGTATAAGATAACAGCAATCAAAAGTAGCTCCTATATATAAAACAATAGTTGATTTTGCTTGTATAGTGTGAGTGTGTTGGTATTTTCTATGGTGACTAAGTTAGATACCCAAATTCCACTGAAATTCAAAAGGAGATGAGTACTTAACTCCTTTAGATCTTCTAAAAATCCTAACTTAGAACAGTAATGCCATGGTAAGAGTATAAAAGATATTGTAATGCAGGGTCAATGTAAACTAAGTAGTAAATTACTGTCATAATGTTCTAATAAACCACTGATCCAATGGTTTTGATGTTTAAATTGTAGAATTTCAGTACATTTTAAAAGTATCAGACATTACCACATTCCCATTATTTTGAAACCATGCACAAAAAACAACTCTGCAAACTCAAAAATCTGTATTGTCTAGATTGTGAGATTGGACCGTACAATGGAGCAAATAGTCTTCCCTGTGCCGAGTATATGCGAATTCCTCACCAAGGAATCTAAACTACGGATATATTACACCACAGAAAGAGATGAACAAGGCAGTAAGATCAATGATTTCTTCTTGAGATCAGAAGACCTCTTCAATGAAATGAACTGGCAAAAGAAATTGAGAGGTAGGTTGGAAATACTAACGTCTCAGGCTGAAGAAAAGTTGTGTTTTTATAATAAAGGTCTTCAGAATACTAAATCTTGATTTCATAGCGAATCTTTTCCCCAGTGTGGTAGTGACACTGAATTGTATTTGAAATACCCAGCTCTCCTGCACGGTAACGTTATGTTGTGACTCAATAGTGTTTTAAAAAAAAAAATGTTAAAAAACAAGTATTCTCAAATAGAGATATTTCACAGTTACACTGAGGTTAGTTTTACTGTGTGATTTTCATACAAGACTAGAACATAATCTGTTTTCTGCCTCAATATTTTAAAATTCTAAACTAATATTTCTATTCGGATTATCTAAAACAAACATGCACTTCTGTCTGAGGCCCTTGTACAGTTGTCACCATTAAAAAGTCAGCATTTGCCAACAATGACACTTTGTCAGTATCGGAGAGAATGCGGTTATTTTCTAATCTATGTGCTGGGAATAACTGTGGTATCTGTTGGCAAATGTTGCCCTCCAGGACTCTAGTTACACTGCTCTACAGCCAAAATGCTTCTGAAATAAATGTAGTCAAACTTTACTAATTCTGGGTCATTGAGAACGAAAATGATGCTTAAAAGTTGATTGGCTCTAGTTTTCAAGATATGCTATTGGGTCAGTATATACTACCCTTGACTTGGGAATGGCGGAGGATAAGTGAGTTATAAAGGGAAGGGATCTCAATTTAAACCAGAAATGACTAAAATACATCTTTGACTGGATCTATGAATAAATCTATGACTGGGTTTGGACAGGACTTGCTTTTTAGGCAAAACAATGAATGATGCAATCTGAAGCTGGTATTGCGTCATCCATGATATGAATTGCATCATGTTATTCCTAGAAGTCATGGATGATGCAATCATAACAAAGCTTACATCACTCTGCTGAACAAATTGCCCTATATCAGCTCTAGAAATCATACAGTGTCGTGCTTTCTTATTTGTCCGTGTTTGATTTTGCAAAGGGACACATTTCTGTTTAGCCAAAGTGAGCAGAGATGCCTTGTACTTGTGTGAACAGCGCAGATAACTTCTGCTATGTTTGTGGTGAAGTGACTTTTGCATCACAAAAGCGCAGTATAACCACTATGGTTAAGAAAGCCTATCACCTTTATTTTGGCTGCAAAATTGGAGATCAGGACAAGAGGTGGGCCCCATACATATGCTGCAACACTTGTGCAACAAATCTTCGCCAGTGGTTGAACAGGAAAAGGAAACCTATGCCTTTTGCAGTGCCAATGATTTGGAGAGAGCCAACAGATCATACCAGCAATTGTTACTTCTGCATGGTGCCTCCAGTTGGGAAAGGTGTGTCAAAGAAGAAAAAGCGGACTGTGCATTATCCAAACATTCCATCAGCTATACGCCCAGTACCCCACGGAGAAGGACTGCCGGTTCCTGATGCACCAGAATCATTCTCACTTGAGTCAGATGAGGAAGAGGAAGAGGATGAACCTTCTGGTCCTGAACCATCAATGTCACAGGACCCACATTTTCTCCCATCCTCCTCCTCTGAACCACACCTCATAACACAAGGTGAACTGAATGACCTTGTCAGGGATTTGGAACTACCCAAGAGTAAGGCAGAGCTGTTGGGCTCCAGACTACAGCAGTGGAATCTCCTGGCAGGTGATGTTAGGGTTTCCATGTTCCGTGACCATCAAAAGGATCTTGTCCCATTCTTCTTCATGGAAGGTGATCTTGTAGCCTGCAACAACATCGATGGTGTGATGGCAGCCCTCAACATCCTTCACGATCCAGATGAGTGGAAACTGTTCATTGATTCATCGAAGACGAGTCTTAAAGCTGTTTTACTGCATAATGGCAATGTTTTGCCGTCAATTCCAGTTGGTCATGCAGTCCATATGAAGGAAACCTATGACAACATGAAACAACTTTTGAGGTGCATAAACTATGACCAACATCAGTGGCAGCTTTGTGGCGATTTGAAGGTTGTTGCTCTCTTGCTTGGTCTGCAGACTGGATACACAAAGTACTGCTGTTTTCTCTGCGAATGGGATAGTCATGCAAGAGATTCCCACTACATAAAGAAAGATTGTCCACTCCGACAGTCATTGGAGCCTGGGAGGAAAAGTGTTCAGCATCCACCACTTGTTGAATCAAGGAAGATTTTTGTTACCACCCTTACACATCAAGCTGGGTCTGATGAAGAACTTTGTCAAGGCCATTGACAAAACACAAGCAGCTTTCGAGTACCTCCGTGGTACCTTCCAAGGTTAAGTGAAGCTAAGATAAAGGAAGGTGTCTTTGTTGGTCCTCAGATTCGTGAACTTCTTCGAGATGATGCATTTGACCATGCACTGCGTGGCAAGGAAAAGACGGCATGGAAACCCTTCCAGTTAGTGGCAATAAATTTTCTCGGAAACAACAAGGCAGATAACTACAGGTTGTTGGTGGAAAACCTCCTGAAGGCGTACAAAAGCCTTGGTTGCAACATGTCACTAAAGATACATTTTTTTTGCACTCTCATCTAGATTTTTTTCCACCCAACTGCGGAGCAGAGAGCGACGAGCACAGCGAGTGATTTCACCAGGACATTGCAACAATGGAGAAACACTATCAGGGCAAATGGAGCCCATCAATGCTTGCAGACTATTGCTGGACAGTGACAAGAGATGCTCCATTTAATGAATACAAGAGACAAGCCAAGAAGCACTGAGTAGACACTGAATAGGACTAAATTATGTACATAATAGTTTTTTGCCTTTTGTTTCATAATAGATTTTATTTATATAACCCTTTTGCTGATTTTTAAAGTGTTACATAAACAGGACAGGTGAAATATTATCATGTAAAGCAACCATAAACACATGAAAAGACCTAGGTTTACAATTTGATTAAAACTCTACTATCTACACAATATACATAGACATAAAATGTAAAAAATTAAATATCTTAGAAACAGTAGCCAATCAGTTGTTTTAATTGTCATATTTGAATTCAGCACATCAAAATACATAATAAATAGCACATTTTATCTCTGAAGCAGACGACTTCTCAAAAATTGTAGACCAGTGTTATTAATGCACGTGCTTAGAGTGCTCCAGAGTGCCCCCCTAAATGAAATACTTTGCTGTCTATGCTTACTAGAGGAAATGTAGAATTGCATAGGCAGTGGAATTGTTTGCAGAATAAGTTGTACAACTACAAACTATTACGGTCTTCCTGGAGCTCCAGAGAGACCCAAGCCAGTTAAACTAATGTGATAACAATTGCTTTGCAAGACTTTCCCTTGCCCTCAGACTTATGTGCAGAGCTCCCAATGGAGTCAATGAAAGTTGAGCATCTTAAGCCCTAGAGGACTAATGAAAACTGAATATATGGTTCCAGCTGCTGGGATAAACTTAGAAAAGTGATTTTTCTAACAGATAAAAATAAACTATAATCCTATTACTTGAAAGCATGAAAGATATGTGTGGATCAGATACAGTCTAAAGCTTATTCAAATCCCCTGAAATGTATTTGACCTGTCTGGTGAATACTAAATGGAGCGGCTAGCTATTTCAGCATTAACAATAGCCTTATATTTTTGATAGAATCAGAATCTTGTGTAAGCATCTTCCCAAAATGACTTAAGAATCATACAGAAATGCACTGCTCTACATATAATATAGTTAGCAATGCATAATATGAAACACTTTGGGGAAGTGGTCAACTATATTTATTGACATAATCATTCAAATAAAGTTGGTTGTGTTTTGTTTCTTGTCTGGTTGAAACTTAACTCTAGGTTTCCAACTAAAGAGTTTCATTAAAATTATAATTCCAGGCCTCTGAGGCCTTGTCTACACTACCAGGGTAAGTCGACCTAAGTTACGCTACTCCAGCTATGTGAATAATGTAGCTGGAGTCCACGTAGCTTAGGTCGACTTACTGCAGTATATACACTGCGCTGCGTCGACGGGAGATGCTCTCCCATCGACTTACCTTACTCCTCTCGTTCTGGTGGAGTACCAGAGTTGACCAGAGAGTGCTGTGCGGTCAATTTTCGACCCCCCACTACATCGATCACAGCAGCGTCGATCCCGGTAAGTGTAGACATTGCCTGAGAGACTTAGATCTGCCTTCTGATCTTTTAGACTTGCATATACATGTCTTAGATGTCTTCGATGTAGGTGTGCTGGTTGGGTCCAGGGAGGGTAGGCACTGCTCAGTGTTCATCTCTTTCTGGAATAGTAAGATGTGTTCCAACATGAGCTGGTACTACAGGACATTAGCTTATAGTACATTCAGCTTTTCAATAGATTTCAAAATCATTGATGGCAAAGCATCCATTTTCCCCCTATGGTCAGGTAGCAAATTACTAGCATTTTTTACAAGTCTCCCATTCTAGATTCAGTAAACACTCAAGCAAGCCTACCAAAACCAGGGTGAGATTCTCCACAGGGCAGAAAGCCTGTGCCACATTCTGAATGCAGGTGCAAGGTAGTGTTTGTGGTTCTGTGTGGACCCTCTGTACTGAATTTAATTCCGTACAAACAGGTTTCCAGCTGGTCACAAATGCCTTCCATTTAAAACATATTAAAAACAAAAAGAATATGGAGAACAATGCATCATATACCCAAAGCGTTGATGCATATAATTTCAGCAAGGTCTTGCATGTGTCTAGGTTTAGGTGCAATGAAGTTTGATATTTTTATGATGACTGCAAACCTTAGTATTTGCCATTCCTTAGCATTTGGCTCATCAACACATTTGCCTTTTGTGTGCATATCCGTTCAGTGTATAATGAGGCATTATATAATTTTTTTACCCACCTTTAGCCTCTTAATAACATTGAGAATACCTGTTAAGAAGGAGAATGATTTGTTAGGGCTTAGGGAGAGATGGATGTTGTGAGGCTCTGGGTCTTTGCATTCATTAATTTATCCTCATACGAAACTCATGAGTTATGCTTTTTTTAACTCTCTTCCCTCAACTTTCCTGTGAGCTCCTTTCCTTTCACTGCATCATGACATCTCTATGTATGTACTTTTCCTTTTTGGCAGGAGGATGCTTGACATGTTTCCCTTTAATGAGAGTATTTTTCTTAGATTGCAAGAACTACCGACTTCTGCAGAGCACCCACCACCAGGCAGTATGCCTGCAGTAGATAAATTCCAGGGGATTTTAATTCGATGCAGATAGATTTATTGTAAGATAGCTTCTCGGAGTGCTCTCCTTTTCATCTTAATGGGTCCATGACCATTTCAGAAAATGAATCCTTTAGCTCTGATCTGTGCTCCTTAATTCTGGTTGTAGAGATTATTATAATTAGGACTAGGGGTTGTTTTATTGGGAGGGGGGGGAGTGTTTGTTTTTAGTGTTTCGTACACATTCTTAAATAAGAGTTTTAAAATGTGCAGCTGTTTAGTTACCGGCATAGTACTATGTAGCTACATTTCTGGGAGAAAGCGTTTGTATCCTTGGCCTACAGTAGTGTATTAAATTAGAAGCCCAATTGGCTGCTGTCTCATGTCTCTGGGGTACCATGGTGTTATTGTTGGTATGCTATGAAGCTGTATTATGTATTTAACATCTTGGTTAAATTTT
The DNA here is from genome assembly GCF_027887155.1 of Malaclemys terrapin pileata. NCBI lineage: Eukaryota > Metazoa > Chordata > Testudines > Emydidae > Malaclemys > Malaclemys terrapin. Next base: position 15,360,151 of record NC_071511.1, read on the forward strand.
TGTCTTACTGCAATGTGGACACCCTATATTTTGTATATTAATTCAGGGCTAGATGACACAGTGACTTATACGCCAAAAGCCAGTCTACACAGGCAATCCTACAGTTGCTGCTACCCAGCTTGCTGCACTAGAGGGGAACATTTAAGAATGGTAGAAAGTCTAGTGTAGACAAGCCAGCGAATGAGAGCAGCTAGAACTGCACAGCAAAGAGGGATGCAGCCAGAATACTCTCTCACCCTTGCTAACACATATGAACTTTCACGCTCCTAATCACCTGGAAGGTTTTGGATTTAGTGAGTGCAAACTATAATGGTTTACTATTTTCTCTATGTGCAGGGATTTCTTGGGAGACAACCTATTCTTGAAGTCATTCTCATGCTGCTGCTAAAGTAATTTGTATACCGAAAGCTAATGTCTGTTTTAACATTTGGTCCGTTGTCTGAAAGGCCAGTCAAATAAACTTCAGAACAAGTGGTTGTTTTTTACTGCAGTTGCTCTTGTGCTTCTCTGCAAAGTGTAAATAAACAGGGCTTTGATGGAGACGTGCTGTCTTACCACAAGCCTCGGATGTCTTTGAAACACTCACGTTTTTCTCTTCCTTCACAGCTCAACCTGTATTGTACTGGTGCTCTCGCAACATGTCCTTCTGGAGCAGTATTTCGTTTAACCTTGCGGTCCTTATGAATCTACTCGTAGCATTTTTCTATCCATTCAAAGGAGTCCGAGGAGGTACTAATATTTGAGACGTTTAAAAAAAAAAAAAAAAAAACCATCTGAACAGATTAGATGCAATAGGCCAAATTCTTCCCTTACTTACAGTGGTGTAACCCTGTTAACTTCAGTGAGGATACTTGGGTGGAAATTGGCTTTTGGAGGGCGGGGGAGATTTATAAAAATTGTGATCCTTTTTTTTTCTGTTGTACAATTTTATTACTCCATTAATATTGCTTTAAATAATACTTGCAAGGGGAAAATGGTGGGGGTTGTAACAGGATTGAATTGCACTGTTTTCTATTTAATACAAACTACTTCGGAAGTGTTTGCAAGCAAAATATCGGGTCTGATTTCTGTCTACGTGGAAAAATGACCCAAGAAAGAAATCAGCAATAATTATGTGACTGTGCTGCTTTCAAGTTTTGTTTCATAACTGTATATTTTGCTAAACAATATGAAGAGCATTTATTTTTTACTTTCCTCTAGCTCACATCTTAATAATGTTCTTTCGACATAGCCCTGCAGTAGCTCTCAGTACTGTACAAAGGTGGGCAAGCAACATTTATCCCCATTTTTACAGGTGGGGAAAGTAAGTCACAGAGGAGTGAATTGCCCAATACCATATAATATGACAATGGAAGATTCAGAACTAGAGCCTAGGATTTATGTATGCCATTCTTTTGCCCCATCCACTGGGCTGCCTCTTCAACATACTGTAGTTGAGAAGTTGCCCAGAGGATTGAGGAAGAGTTTACTTCCTTAGTCTGCAGCAACCTGTCATTCAGCCCACTTCACAGAACTTTAAAAGTTGTCCTTAAGATCACTGCTATAGAAGAAGCTAGTGATGAGGTATGCAGATCTTGAGGGGATTGTGCAGTCCCTGCTGAATCAAACAGTGACCTAAGGTTGGGGTGATCATTTCTAGCAAGGGTTCAGAGCCAGTTCAGAGAGATACTTCCAGCTGTGGCTTAATTGGATTCAGCTGACTGTACTTGGGCTCAACACCTTACAGGAGTGGGTTACTTCCCAGGGGGAAGAGACACATGGGGTCATCTTAGCCAGAACACACAGTTGGAAGCTATGGAGAAATTGAAGATGCCATGTTGGGTGTTTATATTTTATATATAGAGTTCACTGCTTGTAAAACTGCATGGAAGAAATGTGCAACTAGAGGCTTTTGCCACACGTCTGTAAAGTGGGGTGAACGAGAACCCCAGAAATAAAACCTCATCCAGGAGAGGGTGATCGATGAACAAACTTCTGCTTCCCTTTCTTTCATCATTCTGACACTGGCCCTGCTGCAATATCGAAGGCATAATGTACATATGAAATGGATCTAGGTAACATGCAGATATGTACTCTCTCCAATTGAGCTTTCCTTTCTGATCCATCTTGCCACTCCTCAGATCTCTTATTGGTGGTGTGGTGGATTGTATGTTTCAAAGCTTCAGCCGAATACATCTCAACCATAGCCCAACTAAAGCCCAAAATCCAGTGAGCCCTACGTGTGAAATGAAAGCCACCAGAAAGGATGCCACAAAAATAGTTCTTAGTTCTTAAGTCTTAGTTAGACCTTTAAAGGAATAAGGTGAACTACAGTTTCAAGGGCCTTAATTTATCGATTTAGGATTTGATGCTGAGCTACAGGGGCAGTGGGGTAGAGGCAGATCAGCACCGATAAGTTAAATGGGGATCTAAAATTGTTTGTCTTCTCCAATGAGGGCATTGAGACAGTACGTCCCATGTGACCAAGATCTCTGACATTCTGGTGAGACAGTTGTTTGGGAGAGAAGAGCTGGGATAAATTCTGGAATGTAGGATTCTTGTTTCTGCAGGAATTCTCTCTTCTGCCACAAGATACAGTAAAACGTTGTGCAATTATCTGGGTACTAGTTTCACTGGTGGTTGGAAAGATTTAGCAAGTGCAAGCAAACAGTCCCCAAATTTCTATGTCTAGTTTCTAAGATCAGAAGTTTACGTTTTAAAAGTCTGATTTTATGGCTGTTTGTGTAATGTCTAATAAACAGTTTATGTGGGATTATGAGTTACACCCCTTTGATTCTAAGGGAAAGGAACTCAGGGTTCTGAGTAAGATGGGAAAAGGAAATAATCCTTCTTCTTCCAGTGCTTGCTCATATTGATTCCATTCTAGGTCTCATTGGAGATTTTTGCCTTAGCGGTATCTGGAGGGTTGGCTGTAGCTCTCTCTTGAGTGCTGCGCTCAGGCATTGGTCTATTAGGTGATGCCAACCCTACGCCCTCTCCGTTCCTTCTTACCGCCCGTGATGGTTGGTCAGAGCGCCTTGTCTTGCAAGAGCGTTAGTGGTTCTTACAGTCCATTGTTCTGTCTTCTTTGTTGTTAATTGATGGGTACTTAGACCTTTAAGTTTAGTGTTAGAGTAGTTGTTTAGGAGTTAGAGTCCCGGCTAGGACTTTGCCTCCGAGCGGAGCTTTAAGTTCCCCAGGCTTTAAGTCATGTTCATTGTGCAGCCGGCTGATGCCCATTAGTGACCCCCATGGGAGCTATTTAAAGTGTTTGGGGGAGTCCCACAGAAAGGATAAGTGCAGGATCTGCAAAAACTTTCGCCCTCAAACTCAGAAGGCACCATAGACACCAAGCCAGGCAACGGACCTGGCCAAGGCCCAAGCATCTCCAGGCAAGCCAGTTATGGGACCGCCCCCTAAAGTAGCAGAGTGTCCCCGGATCACCGTGGCCTCGGACCCCAGCACTGCAGCCTCGGTCCCCGGTTAGAAGACGCATGTCCCTGACGCCAAGGTCTCCGCCTGCAAGGCACGGGACACCTGAGTCGCGACGCCGATCCCCGTACCCATGGTATCGTCGGGCTTCCTGCCAGAGTTTGCCACGGTGCAGATCACCATCACCTAGACAGTCTCTCAGGCATCGATTTCCCCCCCTCCACCCCCCCCAGTGTGGGATTGGTCACGGCACTGGTCTCTGGCTCCTCTTTGCGCAGGCGCTGGTCCTCGCCCTCTCCTTACCGGTCGCCGACAAGGGTCAGTCAGCAGAATCAGGATCTACAGCGCCGCCCTGATTACCAGAAGGGCAGTGGTCCGAGCCTGAAGGAGAGTTCTGTCCCTCACCTAGAAAAAGCGAATCACCACCGGCCCACGAGACTGTGGCTCCTGTGGCAGTGGCCCATTCAGTGGCAATACTGAAACCCGTGGGGTATACCTACATACTCCCACCATTCCTCCCTGGCGGCATCGTACAAGCTGCCCCCGGCGCAGACTGCACCCGCGTCGGACCCCCCAACAACTTCAAGGAGCACCAGGCCCTGCTCAAAAGAGTGGCTGGCTGCCAACCTGAACTTGGAGGTTGAGGCGCTAGCGGAGGAGTCTGACCTCTTTAATGTTATACCCTCCTCCACCCCAGCCTGGGTCGTGTTGCCTGTTCACCCAGGGGTCCTTAAAATTGCCAAGTCTGTGTGGCAGATCCCCTCTTCCATCCCGCCTACCTCCAAGAAGGCAGAAGAGAAGTACTATGTCCCCGCAAAGGGGTTTGAGTATCTGCCACTCTCCCTCGAGCAGTATCCCCATCAACAAAAGGGACAGGCAGGGACAGGCGAGCCGCTCGTCGAAAAATAAAGATGCCAAAACTCTGGACTTGTTTGGCTGGAAAATTTATTGGAAAGCCAGCCTGCAATTTCGGGTGTTTAACCAGCAGGCCCTGATAGCCAGGTACAACTTCAAACTGTGGGACTCCATCAACAAGTTTAAGGAGGGCCTCCCACAGGACTGAGCCCAAGAGTTCGCCGTCTTGGTGGACGAGGGCAAAGCGGTGGCGAGAGGCACCTTCCAGATAGCCTGGGATCCTATGGACTCAGCGGCCACGGTAGTCGCCTCCTCAGAGGTCATGAGGTGCAGCTCCTGGTTACGATCCTCTGCGCTGTCCCAGGAGATGCAAACTACCGTTCAGGACCTCCCATTTGAGGGAGCAGGGCTCTCTTTGGAGCTGACAGACACACAACTCCACAGCCTTAAAGACTCCCGTGCCACCCTCCGTTCCTTGGGCCTTCACACCCCTCAGCAGGCTAGAATGCCTTTCAATCCCCCGCCACCTCCGTCAAGGTCCTGGAGTGCCCCCCAGTCCAACTCCTACAGAAAGGAGAGAGTCAAAGGATTTAAATGACATCACCCTTCGTCTTCCCATTCTTCCTCCCATCCTGGTTCTTCCAGAGGCCAAGGAAACCAGAAGCAGGGGTTTTGAGGATGCGCGCGAGGATGGCATCCCAGTCACTTCACAGGATCCACCCCCCATGCTCTTTCCTCAAGCGCCTGCACCCCTTCCGGTCGGCCTGGTCGTGGCTGAGCTCAGACTGTTGGGTGCTCGACATAGTATCTTCGGGCAATACCTTCAGGACCTAATATACCAACGCACGAGCGTGGCACTCAAGAGGGCGCTACAGCCCACCCTACAGCCCACCGCTAAGGCAAAAATCTCCAACTGTGCACATGGGCGCGCACACACGCACCTAGAATGGAATGGACATGAGTAGTACATCTTGAAGAACAACAGTTACGAAAAGGCAGGTAACCATTTTTTTGACCTTTTAACTTCTAGGGACTTCATCTTGCACATTCTCAACACCTCATGAAGCATCTAATGCTTTTAAAAAACCTCTCTTTGTTATTTATATAAAATCATTTTAAACTCTTGATTCGTTAAACAGCTATAATCCTTTCAAAATGGATCATTTAGGGGAAAATGATTTTTCCCAAATTAGCTGTTACTACTCAAGAAAGAGAGCTCGGAGTCATCGTGGGTAGTCCCTGAAAACATCTGCTCAATGAGCAGTGAAAAAGCTAACAGAATGCAAGAAACCATTAGGAAAGGGATAGATAAGACCGAACATATCATAATGCTGCTATATAAATCCATGGTACGCCCACAACTCGAATACTGCATGCAGTTCTTATCACCTCATCTCAAAAAAGATATATTAGAATTGGAAAAGGTCCAGAGAAGGGCAACAAAAGTGATTAGGGGTACAACACAGCTTCCATATGAGGACAGATTAAAAATGACTAGGACTCTTTAGCTAAGAAAAGAGATATCTAAGAGGGAGTATGATAGAGGTCTACAAAATCATGAATGGTGTGGAGAAAGTGATTAGGGAAGTGTTATTTACCCCTTCACATAACACAAAAACCAGGGGTCACCTGATGAAATTAATAGGCAGCGGGTTTAAAACAAACATAAGGAAGTACTTCTTCACACAATGCACAGTCAACCTATGGAACTTGTTGCTATAGGAAGTTGTGAAGACCAAAAGTACAACTGGTTTCAAAAAAGAATTAAAGGAGTTCACGGAGGACAGGTCCATAAATGGCTATTGGCCAAGATGGTAAGGGACGTAACCTCAAGCTCCGAGTGTCCCTAAACCTCCAACTGCCAGAAGCTAGAACTGGATGACGGGATGGTTCATTCAAAGTTGCCCTATTATGTTTATTCCCTCTGAAGCATCTGGCACAGAGACAGGATACTGAGCTAGATGGACCATTGTTTTGACCTAGTATGGCCATTCTTATGGTGTCTCTACATGGTTCAGGCCAGCTGAACTCTGAGCTGCTAAGTGCATAATACTGTGAGATTTATCACAGTGTGGAAGGCCAAAATTTGCAAACTTGAATGCCTATAATTAGGCATCTAAATCCATGTCTAAATAAGTTTCTGGGGTTTCCAAGATGCCGAGACTCTTCCATTGATCTTTGAAGGTGCATAGCACTTCTGAAAACGGACATGTCTTTCTGCTAGCAGATGTGCAGCCTCCTGACACCTCTTATGACTAAGAGTGTACATGTCTTCACTGAGAACCACTCAGCTTTGGCCAAAGATTGGTCATTCCCAACTTGGAACTCTGTTTTCCAGGGGCTAAAACATTGCTTCTGCTATGCTCCCAGCCCTTACTGTCCCTGGCAGCGAGGAATGAGTTTGTGACCTGAACTCTAATCTCTTTTCTATTCCCACACCACCCACTTTGAGAAGGCAGCAGAACATGCTGCTGGGGCAGTCTTAAAAGTTCCCTTTAATAACAGCATTCCATTCCACTTACTCTAATGCTGATGAGCAGCCTGTGGTGTGGCCTTTCAAAAGCACATACTGCAGGCAACCTTGAAGGTGTCTTTAATTCTAGCTAGATATGCAGACCTGCTGTGAATGGCTGAAACTGAAGAGAGAATATATTCATGTTTTAGATTTTATTATAACTGTCAGAATATTAACACTTAAACAGGTGGCTAGATCCAGGGCCGGCTCCAGGGTTTTTGCCGCCCCAAGTGGCCAAAAAAAAAAAAAAAAGCCGTAATCGCGATCTGCGGCGGCAATTCGGCGGGAGATCCTTCGCTCCAAGTGCCGCCGAATTGCCGGACGTGCCGCCCCTTTCCAGAGTGGCCGCCCCAAGCACCTGCTTGGCAAGCTGGTGCCTAGAGCCGGCCCTGGCTAGATCCTTTAAAAGTGCATTCTACCCTCTCACTGGAATTCCAGTGCTGAGTATATTCACTTCCTAAATGGTCTTTTGTACCTTCTCTCTGCTTTCCCCTTCCTGTGGTATATGTCCCTTTCAAATCTGATGCCTCTGTTTTTGAGCATTTTACCTTTGTTCCTTAGGGCTCTGCCATGGCAGGCATTTTGTCCGAAGTTTTTGAACACACTGTGCTCTCTCTGGGGGACATGGCTTTTGTTCATTCTTCTGTTGTTTTTCATTAATCTAAAATAAGTAATTCAGAATGCAAGTATATGGTTGTTCTTCGTATATGGAAGAGCATAACTCTCCTTCACTCCCCTCCCAGTCTTGTTTGAAAAAGCCTTCGTTGTGCATGTGTTGACGTGCTTACTGAGATGGAACAATCCCCTCAGTTCTGGCACAGGAGCTGCAGACTGCTACAAAGTTGAGGGAATCTCTCCCTCTAATCTGGTTCCTGCTGAGATACAAATGGTTTAGAAACATGCAACTCTTTTTTTTTTATGTGGCCTTTGTCATGAAGGGATGGTGGTTCATGTTTGAAGTAGCCCCACAGTGTGCTAGTGTTGTAGGACATGTTTTTTTTATAGCTCTTTAACTGAAGTGTATTTAGCTGATGTTACATAACCAGCCAGGCACATGGGACGCTCCAAAGAGAACGAGAAATACCAGAGATGGCAAAAACTGGTAAAGCTTTTAGTTGGGGAAAAAAAAATTAATAGAAGGGTAGGATAGGAGTAATAGGAAGGTTAGGCCCAGCGATTTCTGTTGTCACTCTCTTCCCCTCCCATTCAGGGAAGCTACTGAATGCATTAGAAAATCGGTCTTCTATGTTTTCCAATGATAATGTGTCTAAGTAACGCACAACAAAATGAAGACTCCTTTAATGATGATGCTTGACACACAATGCTTTACGTGTTCAGGGAATATACTTAATTAAAATGTACCTGGGATGCTGTCATTCAGCTTCACCACTCATCAATCTGTAATGGCTGAACAGGTGGATTAGTGATATTGCACAGTAATAACATTAAAATGGCATTTATCTGGCTAATCTTGGCTTTGTTATATTTGGTAGTTAGGAATATTTAATCTTCTTTTATTTTTTTCCATACTAGGTACACTAGAGCCCCACTTGTCAGGCTTACTCTGGACAGCTATGCTGATATCTTTGGCCATAGTTATAGCTCTTCCTAAGCCCCATGGTATCCGAGCTTTAATAGCTTCTACGATATTACGACTAATATTTTCAGTGGGTTTGCAGCCTACTTTATTTCTTCTGGGTGCATTCAATGTAAGTATCATGTAGGTTTTCATTTACATTCTCTTGCATTTTACATAAGAATTTCTTATCCACTCGTGAAAATACCAGACTCTAAATACTCAGTCCAGAACACTGTGGAGTAATTGGTGTAAAAAGTTATTCCCTAATTGGATTGGGACTCTTCTTTAAAAATAGAATCACTGTGCTGTGTTTCCGTTGGAAGTTTAAGAGCTCCACCGTGGCTCTCTGCTTTGTCACACTCTAGTGACAGCTCCCAGCTCAGCTAGAAATGTTAAGAAATCTCTGTGACCCTACAGTACTTTAAATTGTTTGCTCAAACCCTTATCTTGTTCAGTCGCTAAGCTACAGAAGATGGGAGTTTGTAGGATTTATCAAATAAGTGTCCCAAATGCTTGTAGCTTACCTGCCAGTCAAAAGTAGGACATTGAGCAGTTTGCTGCAGAGCAAACATGCAACTTCAGTAAGACTCAAATTCAAACATTTGTGGTCTGCAGGCAGAAGGGGTCTACCAAGTGAGCCAAAAGGAAGCTTCTCTTTGACTAAGCTGTGCGAAGGTTCTATCTCCTGGATGTCTTTTTGTGTATATATTACATAAGTACCTTAAAGCAGACAATTGAATTACATGTCTTATCTAAATATGTTCAAAGTGCCACATATATGCCAATATGTTAGCCAGTCGACAATGGTATTATTATTATTATTATTTGTTGTGGTAATGCTGAACAGTTCCATTTGTGGTTGGGGAACCATTGATATTGGCATTGCTGTGTCCTGATTACTATATACCCAATCTAAAAATAGTTGGGTGATGGGAACCTGGATTATTTTCTTACTAACAAGTTACACTAACAAGTGTCTCAGAAATAGAAGTGCTTCTGTTCCAAGGAGCTGTTTGTTTTAGGCCGATGCATTTTTGAGTGAGAAGTTAGTTTTACACTATTTTTTAAAAAGTCTTACCTCTTCCAACTGGGTGATTTGTTTTTGCAATCTCAAATATGTAGATGTATTCAGTCACAATTGAAAAGATTTTGTGTGTACATTTTATAAGGGCCAGTTTTTTTGCTCTTGGGTCAATTTAGATTGGGCTGCATAGATAGACGTAACTGAGGGCAGAGTCTGACCTAAATGTGTAAATCGCTCAATCATTCTACAAGTCCTTATTGCAGTTGTTGATAGAAACATGTTGCTGAATTGCTACTGACTTAGAGTCTGCAATTGTCAGGCATATGTTGCACACTATAGCTAACCTTTACTGTAATTATCTCCTTAGGTTTGTAATAAAATAATTTTCCTGATGAGTTTTGTGGGTAACTGTGGAACATTCACTAGAGGATACAAGGCAATGATCCTGGATGTGGAATTCCTTTATCATCTGCTATACCTTCTTATTTGTGCTATGGGGCTCTTCGTACATGAATTTTTCTATAGTTTGTTGGTAGGTATTCATCTTCTCTTTTGAAGCGCTGTCTGTGCTTTTCTAAAGCCACCATCGCACTAGTATCTAGAAGACATAAATGTGTCACTGTACAATCTACCCAAAAATAGAACCTAGGTTTTCCACTTCCAGTGTGGCTGCTGTCCTTGGTGGGGTTGCTTTGTAGTGCTTGACCTTTTCAGGAGACCAAACTCATGCTGTTTTAGCTTGAGAGCTTACTGGGGGGGACTCGCACTGCCCCTGTGCTACGCCTGCTCTCCTTACCTGAGAGATAAATGGAAGACTTGTAATTTCTTCTACTCCAGTACCATATACAAGCAGGGCACATTGCTTTATTGTAATTAAAATGTGGGATTTATGAATGTGTACAATTGCAAAGAGGACTAATTTACAAGTATTTCCCTGTTTCGGGCCCCATTCCCAGACAACTAAAGTATTGGGGAAAGGATAAAAGCAGATTCCTTTGGCTAAATGTGTAGTTGCTTAGCTTGCCTAGACTATATAATTTGTCTCTGGTTCTAAGGTTAAATAATAAATTGGCTTAAAATATCCTCAAAGTAACATTGATACCAGATGAAGTATCCAAGTCTCAGCTAAGTCACCAGTGGGCACTACCCAGATCAGAAAAGTCAGTACAAAATCTGGCACAGATAGCACATAAATGGTAGCTACTTCAGGAGAAATCCTGGCGGGAACAAGAGGCAGATTGTTCTGCAAGGCAAGTGATGCTTCCCCAGTGTCAGAAGCTGTACCAGTGACTTACCGTGAGTTTGGGTGCTTCGTATATTTGGGAGCCTTTTTTTAATCTCTGACCATGAATCCAAGCCCTGGGGAGTGACCGGGATCCCTTGCCTAAGACTTCCCATTAGGTGCAGAGCCTACAATGCATGACGCAATACTATTCAAAGTGTGTCGTGAACAAGTATGTCTATAGCAGGCAGGTGTCAATTTCTAAACAAGCCCCTACTTAGTTGCTGCCTGCTACATCATTCTGTATCTGTTTTCAATTGTTTCCTTTATTCCTTTATGGAAAAATTGGGAAACGTGGTTTTACTGCCACAAATGTGTCATCTGTGTATGACAGTTTACTCTTCTAGCATACAAATCTGCAATCTGATGACAAGGAAATGTATGAAAGGGACAGTAGCTTTCTGCAGACCTCATATGACTTCTCTTCAGAGTTCTTTAGAGGGACATGCATAGGGTAAGCGGGTGGAGGGCGGGAGTTGGAGTGAGGGTTTTTTTGCCCTCTCATATTTTAACATTTATTTTGTCCCATCATTCAATAACTGACTGTTCCATGTCCTGTCGACGATAGGATAGATTTAGAAGAATGGGAAGTGACGGAAGTATTTATGTCCATAAGAAAACTAAGACAAAACCCGGAAAAGATTAACCCACCACCATAAATCCAGCCTTTCCCAAAACCCCTTAGTTTAAGCATGTCGTCTTTCTTTATTTTTTTAATTGAAGTTTAAAGAGACCTGCCAACTTTAACTTCTGAAGTAGGTTGTACTTTTCAGTTTGGTGCTGAAAAGAGAGAATGTGAAGTACAGATCATCAATTAGATGGTTACTTTAAAAAAAAAAAAAAAAAAAAAAAAAAGTGTATTGGGAATGGGTAATGTAAAATCAGTCGGGTGGTTGTGCCATTCCATTTAGTTAGTAGGTGATGCTCCAGAATTCTAAATTAACTATCTATCTGCTTTAAAAAAGGGCAGACTTTAAAACATTGGAATTAGATTATTTACATCCTACTCTGCATTGCCCCAAAATGTAACATGCCATCAGTTTTGTTAGCAGGAAATTTATGAAACAGCTTGACCTGCCCCTTTTTTCCAGCTTTTTGACTTGGTGTACAGAGAAGAGACCTTGCTGAATGTCATTAAAAGTGTCACTCGTAATGGACGTTCCATCATCCTGACTGCTGTTCTTGCTCTTATCTTGGTTTACCTGTTCTCGATAGTGGGGTACCTATTCTTCAAAGATGACTTTATCCTGGAAGTAGATAAGCTGCCTAATGAAACGTTATTGCCAGGTTGGTATTGGACATTTTAACTGTGCAAGGTTGAAAAGCATAAAGGGCTTGCCCCTGCACAGCTTGCGGGGGGTACTCGACACCTGATAGGATTGAGTACAGATGTAGTTCCGGTAAAAGATGCTTTCCAAATGAGAAAGCTAAACGTAGCTTCTGCCAGCAGCTTAGTGATTGAGGTGTACAGATAGAACAGCAAATAACCTTATTAACAAGGCACTTCATTTTTTTTCCTCTAAAGCTTAAACTGTTCAGAAAAGCATTGCTTGATCTTCTTGCTACCAGACATTTTTTTTTTTTTTTTACCATTTATCAGATTAGAGGTCAAGAACTAAATGACACTTTGCTTCAACTTTTCCACACAGTTGATCTCAATGCCAGGGACATCTCATTATCTGTAACACCTGATAAACTTGCACTGCATGATGAATGCAACTTTTTGAGACACCTTGAAACCATGTCTGCTGAACATAGTGTATCATAACAATTTCAACTCTTCATGAACTTTGGGGCTGAGCATCATGTACAATAATTGTATGGCGTTTGGTCCTAGTGCACAGAAATAGAAAGCATTTTATTTTGTCCTTCATTTAAACATTGTTAAAGAACTAGATGCAAGAGTTTAATTGGACTCTAACTTTCAAATCTCAGTGGAAAAATCTTTCACAGGAATACACGCATGTTACTTAGTGCAGACTCAGTTCATATTACAGTGTTTGTTAACACCTGTGGATCAGTTATGTAAAAACTGAAGCAATGTTAAAGGATATTTTTTGATGCCACAACTTGCATTTTTGTAGACCATACAGAAGCTGGTGATACCATGACTGGGGAGTTCCTGTATTCAGATGTATGTAGAGCAGGCAATGGGGAAAACTGTTCTTCAGTCATTCCTTCAGAAGGTAGGTGTCTTTCAGTACTGAACTCTTACACCACAGCTTTAATTTTCACTCTGTTCTTGCCAAGTATCTTAAATTTAAAAAACTTGTGTAATTAACCCAGGCAGAATAAAGATATCAGGGGCGCATCTGATTTGAGGGAGGATTAACTTATCCCACCTTCCCATTAACGTAAATATCTTTTGGTACATGAAATACTGTGTTTAAACTAGAAATACTTACTTTATTGCAATGGGATTGCTTAGTACTGAACTGAATTGAAACATGTTGTGTTTTGAACTGCCTTGCCTTATGCGTTTGAGAGGGAAAAAGTGATGCAGCTCGTCCTCTTTGTAAAATCCTGAAGCTTGCAACAACAGATCAACAATTCTGACCTCAGAAGTTGGTCTCTGAATTTACGAGCATCTTCCAATGTTAGTGTGAAAAGATGCAGTCAAATATAAATGCATTGGTGATGACAGTATTCTAACTATTTAGTGAAGGAAGACATTTTTAATATTGTTTTGGACTAGTAAGAAATAATAAACAGAATAAATACATAAAATGGTGGGGTTTTTTTAAAAAGAGAAAAAATAAATATGTTGGACATGAAGTATAGCTGTATGTTTGTCCATTCATGTATGGTACGATGATCAGCCTTAAATTGAATCATGAAATATTTTGTCTTATTTTCTACATGTTAAATTTACTTCCTTGCTGAGATTAATGGTATTGGCTGTGAGATGCAGACAATGTTGGTATTTTTCATTCAAATAAAGTATTTGTTTCAAAGGTCAATGATGGCCGAGAGCCCATTTTCTAAAGAGGAAATGTCTGTTTGCTCTAATGTGCCCTATGATAAATTTAAATAACGGAACAGATACAAAAATAGTTCCTTCTAGTCTTTCCTGGCTGTAGGATGCAGGGGATGATTTTGGTGGTCTTCACATACTTTATTTGCAAAAAGACACAGGAAACTTGATAATGTCAGAGTTCAGGTTGATATCTGTTAATATCAATGCTTGTCTACAGCCAGAGGTGGATGTGATGCACAAATCTCTGATCACCTCCCTAAGGGTTTGGAGATGTCTAGACACAACATTTTGATTCAGACCCATCTTTAACATTTAATATTGTAATAACTGCACATGCATTTTTATTATCATAGCAAAGATGTGGAGGGTTTTTTAATAGTCTGTTTTTGCAGAATACTCATAATTCGTTCTGGAGCTTCCAGAATCAAAATGCATGAATTATGAATGCCTGGAACAAACTCTGAAGTTATAGCCAAACTGGTAAAAGTTGGTGGAAAAAGACATTTGTTCCTTTCAAATAAAATACGGATTCCATAGTTAGTAATGGCACCGTAGCCATTTGAAGTGCAAGAGACAAAGGTTTCCTTTCAGAGCGTAGCTCAAGGCCTGTCCAATCATTCCTCTGTCAAATACCAGGAGATAGCGTACGAACAAAAACTTTGCCCTCAGAGCTGTCAAAAAGTCCTGATTCTATATAAACAGGTATCTGGTAAGCTAAAGTTGTGCATGGCAACAGAACGGGAAAGAGAATTTAGCCAACTCAGCACGAAACTAGAAACAGAATTTTTGGTGGTGGGAAGAGGAGAGACACAACTGAGCCAACAATGGAGACCAGCTGAACAGCTGCTGTTCTGTTCCTAGCTAACCAGTGCTGCTGTGGTGATCTACATGGTTTATTAGATACACATGGTTAGAGTCATATGATTGTTTTTAAAGGGAGAGAAGAAAACTCCCAGCAAGAGACGATTCAAAAAATGAAGAGAATTATTTAAAACACATCTTCTTGCCTTTTAAACCTGTCTTTGCTTCCTCTGTTAATAGAGCTGATATCTAAAGAAGAAATTGAGGAAGAGGATAAAGAGCATACGTGCGAGACACTGCTGATGTGCATTGTTACTGTACTGAGTCATGGGCTCAGGAGTGGGGGTGGAGTAGGAGATGTGCTCAGGAAACCATCCAAAGAGGTAAATTAACACTGCATGGGGGAGGAAAAGGGAGATCTAGTTTTATTGAAGAGAATGTTGTGTACTGTGTATTAAACATATTATGCATATGTTACTAAATAGAACGGACCATAGTTCCTTTCCATTTAATATGGTTAAATCTCTGCAATAACCAATAAGTCAAGCAATGGCACATCTGAAATGAGCTTCCAACTATTTAACCTGCATTATGATGATGATGATTAATCATATTTTAGGGTAGTGCCTAAAGACCAACCAAAAATGGAGCCCCATTGTGCTAGGGGCAGTACAAACACAGGGTAGCAGAAAGTTCCTGCCCTGAAGAGCTTACAGTCTAAATAGACAAGACAGATTCAGGAGGAAAATATAGAACCCACAACCAGAATGAAATGTTATGTATGTTCCATGGTTGTTTGGGGGAGGCGATTAGCTAAATTGAAAGAAGAGGGAGGAGAATCCTCTTCTGTGATTCTATGGGATGATTTAGCTGGGGGTTGGACTAGATGACCTCCTGACGTCTCTTCCAACCCTAATCTTCTATGATTCTATGGGACAGAGCAAGAGAGAAAAGAAGGTAAGAGAAGCAGGGGAGCTCCAAGGCTAATGTTTTCCCTCTCCTCCCTTACAAAAACAGCCAATCAGCACAGAGCACAGAAAGTCCAATCAGAACTGCAGAAAGCACTCTGAATTTCCAAAGGTCCCTGCTTTGGCTGCTTTGCAGCAGTTCCTAATGGCTGGAGTCTCTGACTGGTTCCTCCTTACAGTTTTAAACTCCAGGCCACATGATAGGGGGGAGAGAGTGACCCCAGAGTGGTAGGGGTTAGAGGCCTTCCTGTACTTTTCTGGACTCATGGGGGTGTTGGGAGAGGGGTAGCCACCAACTGGACCCCATTTCACTCCCTCTCCCCAGTGCAGCAGTCCCTGCTTTGTCTGTATCAGATGTCGGAGAACAGAACTATTTATTTACACCATATTTTCTAATGATCCCCTAGTATTCAGCCTGATTTCAGGTAAAATTTCCAAAACCTTGTAAGTCCTAAATAGAAGTTAAGCTCCTAAGTGATTTAGATCCTTTTGAAAAGGGGTAAACAGTGAGGTGGCAAAATTTTCAGATGATACAAAATTATTCAAGATAGTGAAGTCCAAAGTGTGAAGAGTTACAAAAGGGTCTCACAAAACTGGGTGAGTGGGCAAGAAATATATAGAATATAAAATGATGGAGTCTAAATTAGCTGTTATCACTTAAGAGATCTTGGAGTCATTGTGGATAGTTCTCTGAAAACATCCACTCAATGTGCAGCGGCAGCCAAAAAAGCTAACAGAATGTTGAGAATCATTAGGAAAGGGACAGATAATAAGACAGAAAATATCATACTGCCTCTCTCTAAATCTATGATATGCCCACATCATAAATATTGCATGCAGATATGGTCTCCCCATCTCAAAAAAGATATATTGGAATTGGAATAGGTACAGAAAAGGGCAACAAAAATGATTAGCGGTATGGAACAGCTTCCATATGAGCAGAGATTAATAAGACTGGAACTTTTCAGCTTGGAAAAGAGACGACTGAGGGGGAATATGATAGAGGTCTATAAAATCATGACAGATGTGGAGAAAATTAAAAAAGGAAGTGTTATTTACTCCTCATAACACAAGAACTAAGGGTCACCAAATAAAATTAATAGGCAGCAGGTTTGAAACAAACAAAAGGAAGTATTTCTTCAGATAACAGTCAACCTGTGGAACACTCTGCCAGAGGATGTTGTGAAGTCCAAGACTATAACAGGGTTCAAAAAAGAACTAGATAAGTTCATGGAGGATAGGTCAGGATGGGCAGGAATGGTGTTCCTAGCCTCTGTTTGCCAGAAGCCGAGAATGGGCGACGGGATAGATCACTTGATGATTACCTGTTCTGTTCATTCCCTCTGAAGCACCTGGCATTGGTCACTGTCAGAAGACAGGACACTGGGCTAGGTGAACTTATGGTCTGACCCAATATGGCCATTCTTATGTTCTTAAAATGTGAGATAGGCATCTGTTTGAAGGCTAGAAGAGGTGTTCGTGAAAGACTTCTTTTAGGATGTGGTCCCCATTGAGCATGGGTTGTAGTTGTTTAATTATAACCCTTATGAGTTCCAGTGTGGGGTGGTAGGGGACAACTAGGGTTGTGCAATAGGAGGGGTTTTTATTTCTGTATTGAAATAGGTTTTCTCAGGGTGGCCCATTCCATGATACAATCTAGTTCTCTGGTGGAGTGTCCTTGGTTGGTGAAGGTGGTTTGAAATGTATTAAGAGAGATATCTTGGACTTTCTCCTTGGAGCAAATTCCATTGTATCTGAGTGCTTAGCTATAGATAACAGATTTCTTGGTGTGTTTGGGGTGGTTACTGGATTTGTGAAGGTAGGTGTGGTGATCTGTGGGTTTCTTGTATATAGTTGTCTGTAGGATTCCATTGTTGAAGCTGATTGTTGGTATCCAGGAAGTTGATGCTGGTGTGGGAGTGTTCTAAAAAGAGTTTAATGGATGGGTGATGGTTGTTGAAGTTGTGGTGGAAATCTGTGAAGGCGTTTGTCATCTGTCCAGAGGATGAAAATATCATTAATGTATCTCAGGTATATCATTGATTTTTGTGGTGCATTTGTCCAAAAATTCTTCCTCAATGTGGCCCATGAAGAGGTTGGCATACTGAGAAACCAGCCTAATACCCATGGATGTTCCTATGGTTTGGACAAAGTGCTTGTTGTTGAATGTAAAACTATTACTGTTGAGGATGAAATGGATGAGTTTGGCAATGTGTTGGGGTGGATATCTGAGTGGTGTCCATGTCTTGTAGATATTTGAGGCAGGCAGTGATGTTGTCATTGTGAGGGATATTGGTGCATAGGGAAGTGACATCTATGGTGGCAAAGGCAGTGTTCTGAGGGAGGTTGTTAATGTTGCAGAATTTGTGGAAGAAGTTGATTGTGTCCTGGAGGAAGCTGCTGGTCCTTTGTGTGCTGAATGGTTTGAGGATGATTTCCATGAGTCCCAGTATTCCTTCAGTAAGAGTGTGGTAGCCAGATACAACAAGCTGCCTGGGTTCCCCTGTTTGTGTATCTTGGGAAGCATGTAGAAAGACCCTGGGGGTAAGGGATGAATGGTTGCAGAGTTTTTCTTGGAGTTGCTTGGGGAAAGATTTGATGATATCCTTAAATTTCTGGGTAAACTGTGGTGTGGGGTTTTCTTTAAGTTTTTTTATAGTCGGTGGTGTCAGAGTTCAGGTTAGTTTAATTAAATTCCAAGTGAATTAAAGTAAACTGAATTAAGGCCACTTCCGTTTTGAATCAGAGCAACCACACCAGGTTTTAATGCGGTTTAACTAACCCACTTTAAATTTGTGCCTTCAGTTAATTCGGATTAACTTCCCTGAGTGGCCCCTTGTAGACAAACCCATAGAGTACATCTACACTACAACAAAAGACCTATGGCACGGCCATGACTGTCCCAGGTCAGCTGCCTCAGGCTGGAGCTGCGAAGCTATAAAATTGTGGTGCAGTCATTCAGGCTTGGGCTAGCGCCTGGGCTCCAGGACCCCGCTGCGAGGGGGGACCCGGCCTCTGAGATTCAGTGCCTTCATTTTTTTTTTTTTTTTTTTTTAACCGCAGTGTAGACATATATCTTTTAGATGCTTTTGAAAATTTTACTCTTCATCAGTAGTAAAACAAGAACTGGGGAGCCTAACAAAACTTTGTTCCTTGTTTTAGCTAATTAAGAGAATATATGTGGTTATTAGTATGTATAATAAAAACAAGTTGTCAAAGGAATGTCAAGAGGTGATCAGGAACAGAAGGAATAAATGACAAGACATGGATGAGTACAGGGTAGATAACGAAGAGGGAAAAAGAACAGGAGTACTTGTGGCACCTTAGAGACTAACAAAGTTATTAGAGCATAAGCTTTCGTGGACTATAGCCCACTTCTTCGGATGCATAAGAGACTTGCAGATAACGGGTAGGGGAGAACTGATCCCAGGGAGATCGTATCCTATCACTGATGTTGATGTTTTTCTTGTTAGTAATTTAGGATTTTTGTTTTATGATAATAGAGAATTTAAAATATTAAATTTAATCATTGGAAGACTTCACAGATTTGTGTTCTGAAGTAGGGAATCTCAAGAGGTGAGATGGTGGATTGATACAATATTGGTGGTGAGCTGAAAGAGAGAACTGTCATGGTAAGTGTCAGGGTTAACTTTTTAAAATATTTGTCTTACAGGAACCACTCTTTGCTGCTAGAGTGATATACGATCTCCTGTTCTTCTTCATGGTGATCATTATTGTCCTTAATCTGATTTTTGGTGTTATTATTGACACTTTTGCTGATTTAAGGAGTGAAAAGCAGAAGAAAGAAGAAATTTTAAAAACAACTTGCTTTATTTGTGGTAAGCATTTGCTTTAGAGCTAGCAACTGATCTGTCCTAACCCAAAGATAGCTGCAGGCAGCTTTCACACGAAGTTATAAGGCTTTGGGAATCAGGAATCCTACAGTGCTCGTAGACCCTACATAGCGTTCTTCAACTAGCTGTCATTCTCAGATACTACACCTACTTCCTCTTTCAGGATCTGCTGAAAGCTCATCATTATCTCCTCTTAAAGTAGAGAATCCTGATTGAGAGCATCTTCTGTGTTGTCTTTGCTATTGGGAGGAGAATTTGTATTGCTTGTAGAGTTTGAGGAAATGGGCATAAGGAAAAGAGATTGGGAATAGGAGTATGTTGTTTATATACCACTCTTCTAAAATATACTTCATCTGGCTTGTTTCATGTTTCACCTGTGTTTTAGACAACAGTTTTATGTTGGAGCATTAGATAAACTAAAATGGATCATGTTTCCAAAGATGCTGGATGATTTCTGTAAAGCACCTGGTTTTGAATGCACTGAAGTGAAAAGTTAAACTATTGAGACTGTGAGGCCAAAGTGGTTAAATTACATGGCAATATATAAGTTACATAAATGTATATAATGATGTATAAGTATCACTTAAAAGTTTGTTGCAAATTAGTTGCTGTGCTTTGCATAACTTTATTTCAAAAAGAGGATATTTTAATGAGATGATGTTTGTTGAATATCATAGCTAGCTAGCTTCACCATGACTTTTCTAGTATGTGTAATAAATAGAAGTGGTACAATTCCTACTGAGCATTGTTTTCCCATATAATGCCCTTTCTAGGGAGTTAATCCCAGTGACACTGTTTTATTCAAGAATATATTTAATTGTTAATGCATAAATGCCCCAAACTGTATGTTTCTTTCTACTCAGAACTCACATTATACAAGAGTTGCTAAACACCTAATAGGGATGTGCGATCTCTCTTTTAGGTTTGGAAAGAGACAAGTTTGATAACAAGACAGTCACGTTTGAAGAGCATATTAAAGAAGAGCACAATATGTGGCACTACTTGTGCTTTATCGTGTTAGTAAAAGTAAAAGATTCAACAGAGTATACTGGACCAGAAAGTTACGTGGCAGAAATGATCAAGGTGAGACTGAAGCACTTTCCCCAAATCAGGTTAATGTATATGGTCTATATTTGTTTAGTAAATACATGCAGTCTGCATATTTGTGTAAGAATTTGAGGAACAGAAGACTTGTCCTACCAAAACAGACTACCGTAATGCAGTATTTTACCTTCTAGAAATGTCCTCTTAATCAGAGAATATATCTGAAGCATAAGATAAAGGTAGAGATTTTTGTAAGAGGATTAACTCCAAAGAAAGATTTTGCTGAATGGACTACTGACTGCACCTCATTGCAGGTTTCAATCCATGTATGGTAAATTGATGGTTAATACTAAAATTGTGCAGGCAGTAAGGCTTGGGGGTTTCTGGATGTGTGTGAACTGCAGTGCAATAGTTACAGAATAGTCTGCATCTTCATACCTGTGGTTTCTAAGTCTCTAAAGTATTCACATGAGTGCCAAGTGGATAGATGTAAATAGTAAATACTACCTAGTCTCTGTGGTTTAGACCAGTTGCCTAGGTTGAAGGGAAGACCATTCTGTTCTGAAACCTAATGTACCATAGTTTAAAAGAGAACATTTTCACCTCAGGTTGGGAGAACTGTCTGTAATGTAACATGCATGTAAAACCCGTCTCATAGCAAAGTATCCTGAACTGACCTCTAAGACTTCTTGTCTTCTAAGTTTAGTTATTAAAGTAATAAACCAAAATTAATGTCCGCTCATTTGCACAGCCTTTAGACGAGCAAATTAAATGCCTTGTCTTTGCCAAACTGCAGGTTCAGAGCCCCTGGAACTATGCCCTCTGCCTCTAAATTCTAATTACTAATTTGTCTCCCTGCTCCTAACTGGTTAGCAAGAGCTCCTGCTGATTTCTAAGAATACAGTTAGTTATAGTTCTTTACTTGTTTTCACCTTCATGAATTATTTGTGTGTAGACAGTGCCGTGTGACTTGGGGGTCTCATTTATTTTTACAGTCCTTTTTCCATAAAGGTACAATATACCTTTAAATATAAATCCCACCGAGGTCTCTCTGAGGTGGTACATGTTACTTCAGGGTCACTGAAGTCTACCTCCTACTTCTGGATTTCTTCCTCTGTAATGAGGGCTTAAAGAAATCTTGTGAGCAATCACCTGATAGAGGATTAGCACAGTGAGATAGCAGAGCACTTCACTGCAGCTGTCAGAAGGCTGCCTTGATTATATTGTTCCCTTCATTTAGCTTACTACAATGTCTAGTACTTTAAGACTGTGTTGGTTTTAATTTTTCTGGTCACCAAGGAGTTTGTTAATATTATTTAGGGATTGTTAACATTATTAAGAAGTCCTTAAAGCTGATCACACCAGTTGCTCAGAAGCTGCACCAATCATTTGGCAAAATTCTAGCGTTTAATCTCTGGTTGTCAAAATGGTGGCAACGATTTGTTTTACACATACTGCACTGACGTGCATGGAACCTGCATACCCCAAGAAGCAGTAGTAGGTACAGTTTGGGAATAGCTGGACCATTTTAGAAGCCTAGGATTTGCTTTTTTAATCAAAACTTACTAAACTCAACCAGTAGTGGCAATAAGGCAGTTGTGGTGAAGTTCATTTTGATAGCCCAGAAGCAAGAACAGAGCTTCCCTTGTCCTTGTTACCTGCTGCTTCCCACCCTCCCTACCCCCATGAAAAAAAGAAAAGTGGAACTCTCTGAATGTATTGCTGCCTCAGCCTTATTTTAATATTTCAGTAAGAGATAGTTGAGGTGTATGTAGGAATGACTGGGGGGAGGGGGAGGCATGTTTTGTTTAACACCAAACTTCTTTGTTTTCATCATCACAGAAACAAATTTAGGAGTGGCCACAGGGGAAGCCTTTACAACATGCCTCTGATTCCAAGGTTTCAATTGATCCTGTTGGCGAGGCTGTTTTATTTTCTTTGTTTGTATTGGGAATGGGTGACAATCTGGGATTGCTCAATGTCTGCAACAGGCACTCGCTCGTCCAAAGTCTCTGCTAATTTCACTGACGGATCTAGAAGGGATTTTCCCCCTCCATGTAACCAGACTGAAGGTGGCACTCTAACATCTTTGGTAGTGACACAAACTGGGCACTTTTATTTCCATAGGTTTCAATGTGCAATAGAAATATTTACTCAGCTATATTCGAATCCTAGAATATCAGGGTTGGAAGGGACATCAGGAGGTCATCTAGTCCAACCCCCTGCTTAAAACAGGACAAATCCCTAGACAGATATTTACCCCAGTTCCCTAAATGGCCCCCCTCAAGGATTGAACTCACAACCCTGGGTTTAGCAGGCCAATGCTCATGAAGTAGGAATATGCTCAAAAATATATTGAGACTACAGATGCTAATCTATCTCAAAGATGTTTCACTCTCCTGCCCTAAGTCCCAACAGAGTAGCTTTGGACAGTTCTTGAGTTTTTGTCTTTCAGCAAGAGTTGAAATTTTGTACCTGCAATTTAGTAGGTTTATTATTTCTACAGCACCATAGGTGTGCACAGAACATTACAAATACTGTTGTGAATCTACTACTTTGGAATTATATATGCTACCAACTTTTCAGTTAAGTCTAATGCTGGTTGGCTTTAACATACAGTGAGTGCATTTAAGCATCATGAATAATTGACTTTATGCCAGTTACTGTATATTCAGACAACTTAGTTCCTTTAAGGATGACCTCATCTCTTGATGTGTTCTTAACTAAAAATAATCCTCTGTGTAAAGAGGTGTGAATGGCAATTTTGATGCTTCACACTGTACTTGATAACAAGGAGTTAAATCTTGGTTACATAACGTCTTTTGTGGCCTGCAGGAATTTGAGCCAGTGTTTTTTAAAAAAAAAAAGAAAACACCATCCTAATTGAGAACAAATCTATAAAACACACTGAATAGATGTGGTACTACATAGTTTCATGTGTAAAGGCTAATTCAGTTACTACGCAATGTGCAGAAAAAAGTCAGCAGTTATACTTAGAAAACCAAATCTATGATTTAAAAGGATTTAGAATATAAGCAGCCCTGCCCAAATATATATCAAATGTACCATATTAATTGTTAATCAAACACAGTGAATTGATGGATTATGAAGTCCAGTTCATTGCAATATTTTTTTAACTTTAGTCTGTAATTGCTTTCATAAGGTTGTTCAAACCTCCAAGATAGGTCTTTTTCCATTATTTGTTGTTAATTCCCAGGTTTAGAAAAAGTGGTGCTGGAGTTCTGAGCTGTTCATCCATATGCTATGATTCTGTGTGGTAGTTTGATTGGTCTTTGTCCAGGCTCCTTCCACACTCCGAACTTTAGGGTACAGATGTGGGGGCCTGCATGAAAACTTCTAAGCTTAACTACCAGCTTAGATCTGGTCTGATCTGCCACCATTCCCAGTGTGCTAATTCCCTTCCCTGGGTAGCCTTGGGAGACTCTTCACCAATTCCCTGATGAATACAGATCCAAACCCCTTGGATCTTAAAACAAGGAGAAATTAACCATCCCCCCTCCTCTCTCCCACCAACTCCTGGTGGATCAAGATCCAACTCCCTTGGATCTAAAAACAAGGAAAAATCAATCAGGTTCTTAAAAAGACTTTTAATTAAAGAAAAAGGTAAAAATCATCTCTGTAAAATCAGGATGGAAAATAACTTTACAGGGTAATCAAACTTAAAGCCCAGAGGAACCCCCTTTAGCCTTAGGTTCAAAGTTACAGCAAACAGAGGTAACACCCTAGTAAAAGGTACATTTACAAGTTGAGAAAACAAAGATAAAACTAACATGCCTTGCCTGGCTGTTACTTACAAGTTTGAAATATGAGAGACTTGTTCAGAAAGATTTGGAGAGCATGGATTGATGTCTGGTCCCTCTTAGTCCCAAGAGCGAACCACCCCCAAAACAAAGAGCACAAACAAAAGCCTTCCCCCCACCAAGATTTGAAAGTATCTTGTTCCCTTATTGGTCCTTTGGGTCAGGTGTCAGCCAGGTTACCTGAGCTTCTTAACCCTTTACAGGTAAAAGGATTTTTTGAGACTCTGGCCAGGAGGGATTTTATAGTATTGTACCCAGGAGGTCTGTTACTCTTCCCTTTATAGTTATGACAGTCTTGTAGCTAAAAATCAGGATTATGTGTTAGGAGACCTGGGTTCCAGTCCCATCATTGGTGTAAACTTCTTGTGTGAATTCACTGTCGGTTTGCTCATCTGAAAAATGGGGATAATGATCCTCTACCTCAGCAATGGGGTTGTGAGATCCAGCGTAATGGTTATAAAGCATTTTGAGATCCTCCGATAGGAGCTGCTGGAGAAGTACAAACTGGAAAAATGTAATTGCTTGTTCTCTTTGATGTATAAATAAATGATCTGGTGCCCTGAAGTCATTATGTGAGCACTGAAGGTGACGAGAGCTTTACCTAAGTAAAGGCTTGTTATAGACTTCAGGAGTCAGCACACAATGAAGGAAACGTGGTGTGGAGCAGACTGCCTTGTGAGTGCATTCTTGAATTGTTTTAAGGATAAATATTTAATAGTTTAGAAATTACCATAAAACAATGAGAAAATGGTTAGCAGTGCTTCAAATGGACTTGAATTGTAAGCTGTTATAACCCCCCCCTCCTCCCCCAAAGGATCTAACTTCTGTGCATCTGGCTAAATCACTGCAGATATTTGTTTAAGATAGACTTTTAAGTTAGATCAGTGCCTCTTCAAAAGCATTTTTATCTGGAAAGTATGCTAATTGTGCTAGGAGGCAGATAGTCCAGTGCTCCTTGTGTTTCCCTGGAACAAAGGCATAGTTCACTCACTGTATTGCTTTATAGTCATCAAGGAAGGTCAGGTGATGTCTGAATAATAGGGGTGGGGTAAGGGAGTGTCCACTTCTCCCGTTGGCCAGACATTGGCATCCATTCCACACACAAATGACTAATACAAACTTGGTGCAACTCCTTACAGATTGTCTTATCTACCCATTCTCTCAGTCTTGAGAGTTTAGTTGCTGCTTTTGCCTCCAGTTACTCTAGCAGTCTCATTAATACTAGCCCCATTAGTATTGCTATCTTTTGTGTCAGTCAACATCTGTCACAAACTGCTGTTTGTAGGTATTTATAACTGGTCTGTACAAATTTGCCTTGCTCTGGAGTTTGAGGTATGTAGAACTAAATTTTCACTTTTCATTTTTACTGTTTTCATTTTGTGCGCACAAACCACTTTGTGCAACTTCAGTGCACTGACACTTATATGTGCAAATATTTGGTGTGCTCCTTTGCTCTCTTTTTCCATGCACAAATGAACGTATGCATATAAGCCTTCAAATACATATTTGATTACTGTGAACAAGTGTGTGTGTGTGTGTGTGTGTGAGAGAGAGAGAGAGAGAGAGAGAGAGATGTACACACAGATGCACATTTTATTTTAAAAAGGGCCTCCTTTTAACCATTTTGCTCACAAAGCTTCTCTAAATAATGCTTATCACTTCAACAGCACTTTTCATCCATAGATGTCAAAGAAGTGTACCAAGAAAAGTACGTTTCATTATCACATTCTTGACAGAAGGAGACAATGAGGCATAATTCAAATGAATTGCCCACGGTCACAGAGCAGGTCAGTGGAACGGCCAGAGATAGAAACAGGACTTTCGATTCCTAGTACAGTCCATCCAGAAGTAAGCCATTCACAAATAGAAGTGAACAAGCCAGCATGCTAAGAATAGTGTACCGACAGCAGCAGGAGGGGCTAACCACCCCAAGGATGTCCCCATCTGAGACATTAAACCTGCCCTTGGGCAGCTAGCCCCCCCCTGTTGGTCATGCTGCTAAGGTTCCACTTTCTTATTAGGGCACTAGCTCGATCAGAACTAGCGCGGATATTTGTTCCCCTGCTGGGAATTCCACCCCCACCTTGAAGTGTAGACATATCCAAACTGGATTGAGAAGAGGGTATACGCTTCGGGGGAGACAGCCGTAGAGGCGGGTAGTCAGAATCAAACAAATCTCGTGACTACACAATAATGGGCTTGTGTCACCACTGCCTTACCCCAGTGTTTCACTGATATAACTCCATTGGCGATCACTGAGACAACGAAGTAACATGAGCAAAAAAGAAAAACAGATAATATAGCGGTGAATCGTGACCAGCATATTTAGAATTTGACTCCCTAAATCCTGCATTTGTGAGTGACTGAAATTACCTTTCTGAAACCCAACAACTAATGTTACTTTTAAAACTGTGCTCATACATAATTTCCACCTGGAGATAATGCAGCTGCACAGACAATCAACATAATTGTATATAGAAACTAATAGCAGTGGAAGTGAGGAGATAAAAGATATGTTTGGCAGAAGGCCACTGGCTGCTGTAAACAGTGTGTCGCAGGCGCACTGGTCTTGAGCTTTGGATTTAGCTAGTTAAGCTGTTTGTTCCATCATTAATTTAAGAGCTTGGGTGCACATCAGCAACTGCGGTGGAGGGAAGCAATTGCTCGACCTAATCATCCCCACAGAGGACTAATACATCCTGCCCTCTAGGAGATAAAAACAGTATGTGCCCTTCAGAGTGCTTCTGATGGAACTACACGTTGGCTTTTTTTGCCAGCACTTGGCTTATCCCAATTGATTTTTTTTTTTCTGCTTTGTGCGGTCGATCATTTAGGCCTGGGTTTCAACAGGGATAAGTTTTGCAGTGATTCTGCTTCTTTGTTGGCGGGAACAAAAGAGGAATAGGGATGGTAATTAGAAGAAGGGAGCCTTCCTTACAGCCCTGTTCTATTAAATACAGAACATCCCCAAAGCAATCCTAGTGAAGGGGAAACGCAACTATGATCCTCTTCCCTTTACTGATCATTTTGTTTAGCCTAACAAAGACATCAGTGCAAGTTTTATTTTCTCCCAATATTCTCCCTCCACCCCACTCACTCTCCAGGTGTCGCTCCTTTTTATTCCACTCTGCTTCCTCTTTCACTCTCTCATCCTCTTTTTCTGGATAGAAGGGCTCAGCCATCAGTGCCACTGCAAGAATCAGCCCGTTAGAGGCATTTGAGATTGTCATGCTTTAACATCTCAAACAATAAACCCAGTGTTTCACGTCTGCCAAATACGTGCCCATCCTTTGACAGGAAAAGCGATGTGAGGGGAAGGAGGGGGGAAGCCTAAATTCAAGTCAATGTAAAGGGTTAAGTTTTTGTGTAATACCCCAAACACTGATGGACCCCAAAGCACTTTGCAGACCGGGTGTGTGTTCTATACAGGAGCAACATCTTCTAGTGCTGACATGCAGCCACCTCAGGGAAAGTTGGCAGCAACTCTTTAAAGGTGAGTGTTTTAACAAGCGCTCAGGAGAAAGTGAGGAAGAATAACGGTATATTGAATTTGAAACCAGTGGGAGAATTTAGGTAAGACAAATAAGCTACCCAATTGGGAATTTGTCCAGAACTCCAGGACTAACATCCCTATTGTTGGGAATAGTGCCATGGATTTTAATGACCATATCTGTTTTATATCCCATTTACAAATTTGGCAGCACAGTACCTAATGCTCTGTTGAGGCACTGGTTCAAAGTCTATTGGGCTAGATCCTCTGCTGGGGATGCACACCAACTGAGGATGTGGCCTGCTATTTGTAGTGCTCCTCCTACAAGCCTAAATCTGAGGTTAGAAAGCAACCTGCTGAGTCACCAATACCACTTCCTCCCATCCACAAAATGACCATATACCACTTGACCCAGCATCACTTCAGAGACCGGCTGGTCTCTCTCACTAGATATATTTCACAAGAACTAGGTGGGTTTCATTACTATTAGCACATTGATGATCATTGTTCTAACGTGATCATCCAAGGGCAACCGTTTGCACAATCTTTGAACAATTAATTCTTCCATCCAGCCCAGCTGTTAATCATAGAATCATAGAATATCAGGGTTGGAAGGGACCTCAGGAGGTCATCTAGTCCAAACCCCTGCTCAAAGCAGGACCAATTCCCAACTAAATCATCCCAGCCAGGGTTTTGTCAAGCCTGACCTTAACCTCTAAGGAAGGAGATTCCACCACCTCCCTAGGTAACCCATTCCAGAGCTTCACCACCCTCCTAGTGAAAAAGTTTTTCCTAATATCCAACCTAAACCTCCCCAACTGCAACTTGAGACCATTACTCCATGTTCTGTCATCAGGTACCACTGAGAAAAGTCTAGATCCATCCTCTTTGGAACCCCCTTTCAGGTAATTGAAAGCAGCTATCAAATCCCCCCTCATTCTTCTCTTCTGCAGACTAAACAATCCCAGTTCCCTCAGCCTCTCCTCATAACTTATGTGCTCCAGCCCCCTAATCATTTTTGTTGCCCTCCACTGGACTCTTTCCAATTTTTCCCCATCCTTCTTGTAGTGTGGGGCCCAAAACTGGACACAGTACTCCAGATGAGGCCTCACCAATGTCGAATAGAGGGGAACGATCACGTCCCTCGATCTGCTGGCAATGCCCCTACTTATACAGCCCAAAATGCCGTTAGCCTTCTTGGCAACAAGGGCATACTGTTGACTCATATCCAGCTTCTCAACCACTGTAACCCCTAGGTCCTTTACTGCAGAACTGCTTCCTAGCCATTCGGTCCCTAGTCTGTAACAGTGCATGGGATTCTTCCGTCCTAATGCTTCCTAGCCATTCGGTCCCTAGTCTGTAACAGTGCATGGGATTCTTCCGTCCTCTGCACTTGTCTTTGTTGAACCTCATCAGGTTTCTTTTGGCCCAATCCTCTAATTTGTCTAGGTCCCTCTATATCCTGTCCCTACCCTCCAGCATATCTACCACTCCTCCCAGTTTAGTGTCATCTGCAAACTTGCTGAGAGTGCAGTCCACGCCATCCTCCAGATCATTAATGAAGATATTGAACAAAACCGGCCCCAGGACCGACCCCTGGGGCACTCCACTTGAAACCGGCTGCCAACTAGACATGGAGCCGTTGATCACTACCCGTTGAGCCCGACAATCTAGCCAGCTTTCTATCCACCTTACAGTCCATTCATCCAGCCCATACTTCTTTAACTTGCTGGCAAGAATACTGTGGGAGACTGTATCAAAAGCTTTGCTAAAGTCAAGGAATAACACATCCACTGCTTTCCCCTTATCCACAGACCCAGTTATCTCCTCATAGAAGGCAATTAGGTTAGTCAGGCATGACTTGCCCTTGGTGAATCCATGCTGACTGTTCTTGATCACTTTCCTCTCCACTTTCCTGATCCACTTTCCTCTAAGTGCTTCAGAATTGATTCCTTGAGGACCTGCTCCATGATTTTTCCAGGGACTGAGGTGAGGCTGACTGGCCTATAGTTCCCTGGATCCTCCTTCTTCCCTTTTTTAAAGATGGGCACTACTTTAGCCTTTTTCCAGTCATCCGGGACCTCCCCCGATCGCCATGAGTTTTCAAAGATAATGGCCAATGGCTCTGCAATCACATCTGCCAATTCCTTTAGCACCCTCTGATGCAGCGCATCCGGCCCCATGGACTTGTGCTTGTCCAGTTTTTCTAAATAGTCCCGAACCGAATGAAATAGTTCTTTCTCCACAGAGGGCTGGTCACCTTATCCCCATACTGTGCTGCCCAGTGCAGCAATCTGGGAGCTGACCTTGTTCGTGAAGACAGAGGCAAAAAAATCATTGAGTACATTAGCTTTTTCCACATCCTCTGTTACTAGGTTGCCTCCCTCATTCGGTAAGGGGCCCACACTTTTCTTGACTTTCTTCTTGTTGCTAACATACCTGAAGAAACCTTTCTTGTTACTCTTAACATCTCTTGCTGGCTGCAACTCCAAGTGTGATTTGGCCTTCCTGATTTCACTCCTGCATGCCTGAGCAATATTTTTATACTCCTCCCTGGTCATTTGTCCAGTCTTCCACTTCTTGTAAGCTTTTTTGCGTTTAAGGTCAGCAAGGATTTCACTGTTAAGCCAAGCTGGTCGCCTGCCATATCTACTGTTCTTTCTACACATTGGGATGTTTTTTTCCTGCAACCTCAATAAGGATTCTTTAAAATACAGCCAGCTCTCCTGGACTCCTTTCCCCCTCATGTTATTCTCCGAGGGGATCCTGCCTATCAGTTCCCTGAGGGAGTCAAAGTCTGCTTTTCTGAAGTCCAGGTCCGTATTCTGCTGCTCTCCTTTCTTCCTTGTGTCAGGATCCTGAACTCGACCATCTGATGGTCACTGTCTCCCAGGTTCCCATCCACTTTTGCTTCCCCTACTAATTCTTCCCAGTTTGTGAGCAGCAGGTCTAGAAGAGCTCTGCCCCTAGTTCGTTCCTCCAGCACTTGCACCAGGAAATTGTCCTCTACACATATAATGCGTCCTGGTTTACTTAAATAATTTACAACAAAACAACTAGAACTAGGTTAACGGAAAGGGTGGTGCTGTAATTTCCCGAAGGAACAAGGGAACCTCCTTTGGGCAATCTTACAGCAGCCTTTCATCATGATTATTAAAACTGGATAGTGTTTGTCTGTAATGAAATTCTCACCTGTGACCACAATTGTCAGCCTTTGGACTGTTTTGAAGATACAGCAGTAGTCATTATTTTATATTCAAGTGCTGTCTTACTCTGCCTCTGGGAATGGTGTCCATATATTGAGATCTCTGTAGTTGCTTTCTTCATGTGAACGGAAAAGGTAGCTAATTAGAAACCTACAGGAACAATGAAAAGTTAGCCTGTCTGTGAAAACAGACTAATGGCATTAAAAAACTAAGTCTAAAGAAATGGAGGGCACATTCCTCCCATTTTTGAAAAGGTAGACAATGTGAACTCCAAGTGGAGGGAGTTGCATCTAGCCCATTACTGAAGGAAAAAAAGTTAGCTTGATGTGAGGTGGAGAAAGAAACCCTCTCACCCCACAAAAAACACACGCATCGTGCTTTTCATTTTCAAAGCACTTTGTAATGTACCCATCTATTTTATGGGCATAATTTTTGAAATGGCATGCTGCAGAATTTCAGATATTTTGCTTTTGCACTTCTTGGAAACCTTCAGACAGAAGGCTATAGTAATGCAATTTGCTTGACAAACCGAATTGAATTAACCCTCACAATAGCCCTAGGAGGTGAGTAGGTCTTATGCCCAATATTCAGATGAGTAAATAGAGGCCCAGAGTAGTAGTAATGACTTCCCCAAGGCCACATGGCACACCAGTGGCAGACCTGAGGCTAGAACCCAGATTTCTGTGCCTCTATATCGTGCTTCCTTTGGAAAACATGATTCTTGAGGAACATGGTTACTCCATCTTTAATTTATCAAAGGGTACCTTCTTTCTGCCCATTTTAACCATTGGATATGTTTTTAACTGAGGTTGCGTTAGAAACCTTTCTTAGAACAGACTTTCAGTGGAAGCAGGGAAAAGCAACCACTTCTCAGAATGCATTACATCTGCATCATGCACTACAGCTTCCTCTTTTTTTTTTTTTTTTTTTTTTTACCATTTCCAATCATGGACATTTTAAGAGGCTGGTCAACATCGCCCCCATGTCTGAGATTGTAATGATACTTGTTTTACAGGGACTTTTCCAACTTTACCTAGAAAAGAGCTAATCTGAAACCCAGCATTGTGGTTAGCCAACTTCCGTCAGTGGCTTTAGTTAGTTCGTCTGTTTAAACAGAGGAAGCTGCTACTGTGACGGGAAGAGGGAGCTGACTGCATAGCCAGGATCGTGATGCTTCGGCTTGTAGGAGGACCACAGCAGACAGTACATAACAACATTGGTATGCAGGATGCCAGTAGTAACGGGTGGGGGGGCGTGGAGGCAGGGAAACAGATTAGGAGTGGAGCTTCAAGTCTATGGCTCACTTAGTGTATTTAAAACAATAGCAAAACTTGTCACCAAAAGACGTAAGGCTATGTCTTTAAAGAGACTTGGTGCTTTGCTTAAAGTTCAACAGAAACTAGATCATCACGATAAAGCTTTTCTTCAACCTTGAATAGAATTTTTCTGTGCGAACGGGATCCTGCTGGGAGACTCTCACAGGCTTGGGGATCCGTGACACAGGGATAGACTGCAGTACTTACAGACCCAGCAGGCTTGTCAGCAAATGGCCTTTTAATATTCCCCTTTTTGTTTTTGATTCATTTTTCGTCGTCTTAGTTTTAAGGTTTTAGTGTTTTTGTTTAAAAAAGAAAAGCAAAGAAATTGGGGCAAAATTCTAGATGAAACTGTCCTTATTCCCTTGCTTCTTTTTGTGGTGCTGGTTGTGTTTTTAAAAACAAAATTAAACTCATTCTGTTTTCTCTTAAGGTAGAATTGAGGGGATTATAACTATGTATGTATGTACAAGTATTGGCTATTATGCCTTTAGCTCTTTATTTTAGTAAAGGAGTCTAGACAATTACATTGGGTTAAAAAAAGGTGTTTGGGGGGGTGTAAGTGAAAGGGCCAATCCAACTTGCAATCACTATGCTTTACTGCAGGGGTTCTCAAACTGGGGGTCGGGACCCCTCAGCAGGTCACGAGGTTCTTGCATGGGGGGGTCGCGAGCTGTCAGCCTCCATCCCAAACCCCACTTTGCCTCCAGCATTTATAATGGTGTTAAATATATAAAAAAGTGTTTTTAATTTATAACGGGGGTCACACTCAGAGGCTTTCAATGCGAAAGGGATCACCAGTACAAAAGTTTGAGAACCACTGCTTTACTGCATTATTTTGTCCCTTTAATCCTTCCCTGCTTGATACCTGCCCATCCCTTCAGCCAGACTTGTTATTTGACTGGGCATTTCAGTTCAGTTACAGCGGGATGTTACCAGATAAACTTTGAGTGTTGGCCAGACATACAAGCTGTGTATAATGAAGCAGCAGTGAAGTGATTAAGCTATCTAAAATTGATTGGCAACATGTGGTACATACCGTCTTGTGGTAAAAATACCTCCATAAACAAAATTCCTACATAGCCCGTTAACCCTTAGCAGAGATTTTTAAACTTTTCATAATAATTACTAATAGTACACGGCTCTTATATAGTGCGCTTCATCCACAGATCTCAAAGCACTGTACAAATGGAATCAATAGTATTATCCCCTTTTACATTGAGGGGAAACTGAGGCACAGAGGTGACGTGACTTGCCCAAGGTCACACAACAGGCAGTGGTATCTCTTAATACCAGTACCGTCAACCCCAAGTGTTAAAATGCCATATCCCCCAAACTCATGATATTTTGCAAAAATGATACATTTTGGATTCTTTTATTTGCTGTCTGTCACGTTTTCAGTCCTTCTCCACAATTATGAGGACTAGAGATTTTTTTTTTTTTTTTGTAAGTGAAACCCGAAATTCTTGTGTTATTTACCTGCCTCCAGGAGTTGGGGCTTTAAGAAAACCACCAAGTATCACAAGACTTATGATAAAATTGTGAGAGTTGGCAACACTCTCATCCTGTCTCTCTCTCTTGGATCAGTTTTTCTACCTATTTCTGATCCCGCAGACCACCTCCCTTTTCCCTAGTGATCAAATTACACCCTCATTGCTTATATTGCAAAAAATTTCAACCAAAATGTTTTGATTGTCAGTTGGGGCAGTATTTGGGTGTTTTCTCCAGAAAGCAAGCACTTTGTGATAAGTCATTTTTTTCCTGTCAAATAAACAGTTTTGACAAAACAGCCCTAATTCTCAAACACGACCATTCAAGGCCACATCTAGCATGTTCATCTTGACTATGCGCTTTGAAAAGGTGTCTCTCATAATGGGAGATTGTAGCAATAAGGAAGCCAAAAGAATGTACTATGGATGTCTTTGCAAAGCAGTATTTAAATTCTTTATTTTTCCCTTGTGAAGCAGGTTTGGATTAAGCAGCCAATTTAGAGTTCAGTTTTAGCAGTTCAAGGAAGAACCCCTGTATATCTGTGGATGGGACGCTGGATGTCAGTGGGCTCCGGAATTCTGACAGCTGATTTCTAACAATGGTTAATGCATCTTCAAGTAATAACTATGGCAAGTTTGTAGTAGAGCAGCACTTCTTAAAGCCGGTCCGCCGCTTGTTCAGGGAAAGCCCCTGGTGGTCCGGGATGGTTTGTTTACCTGCCGCGTCCGCAGGTTCGGCCGATCGCGGCTCCCATTGGCCGTGGTTCGCCGTCCCAGGCCAATGGGGGCTGTGGGAAGCGGCGCGGGCCAAGGGACGTGCTGGCCACCCTTCTCTGAACAAGCGGCGGCCCGACTTTGAAGCACTGTAGTAGAGGACTCGTATATTATGGTGGAATATACCTGCTTTTAAGGGTGAAGGAGTACATTGGCAGGAAAGGAGAAACATAGGCTACAAAACCTTTATCCCTCTTACTCTTCAGTAGCTATTAAAACCTGCAGTGCTGTCCTGTCTTTCCAGTGATAAAACTCTGTGGTGAGGCAGTTCTAGAAACTTCCCAACAGGGTGCAAATAAAACTGAAAGTTTGAACTATTAAGAGCTTGTGACTGAAGATTTTTCACACCCACAGCCACACATGCACAGAGTTGTCCTAGCAATAATCATGTTCTTGTGTCTGAATTCCAGGAAAGAAACCTTGATTGGTTCCCTAGGATGCGCGCCATGTCCCTTGTAAGCAGCGATTCTGAAGGAGAACAGAATGAACTCAGGAACTTGCAGGAAAAGCTAGAATCTACCATGAAGCTGGTCACCAACCTCTCTGGCCAGCTGTCGGAGCTTAAAGATCAGGTAAGGAAGTTCTAGCAAAACACAGTTGCAGTGAGGTGGATTAGCTACCGATAAACTTCAGTTAGATGGAGAATACTGGGGCCTCCCAGAACATTTGGAAAATTAGGGGAATATACAATCACTTGCTGTAAAGCTGGGGATAGAAAGGCATTTTGGATTAAAGAGTTTTGTAAAATCTGGATTAATCTGTATGGGGAACTGGATGTTTACAATTTAACTGACTATATAAACAATGTGCAGAACTCTTTGTTCACTGCTGCCACAATGAACTAGCTAGTTTAGAAGAATCACCAATCCAAATTCCAGTCATACAGCCAACCGGCTTGTGGAGAACTAAACATTTTCCAATGTACCCATCTTTTGAAAAGTAAAAGTCTGAAAAACCAAATCAAATTCA
Source organism: Malaclemys terrapin pileata (assembly GCF_027887155.1). Lineage (NCBI taxonomy): Eukaryota > Metazoa > Chordata > Testudines > Emydidae > Malaclemys > Malaclemys terrapin. The sequence goes on from NC_071511.1 coordinate 15,395,527, forward strand.
TATTGTGAACTGTGTATATAATGATTTCTTACCCTCAGAGTATAGATCAGTCCCCCTAAATCATGAAAATATCTTGTACGATACTGCCCATTGCCTTGTATAGTAAAGATTACCCACTGCAACTTCAGTTTTGAGTCAGTGTTACTCAGCAAACTTTGTTGTAATACTCTGACTTCTAATTGGCAGTAACACTGCAGTGAGAACTCGAGGATTTGAATGTTAACTTTTGTTCTAGATCAGGGGTGGACACATTACGGCCTGTGGGCTGGATCTGGCCCATCAGGGCTTTGGATCCGGCCCGCAGGATTGCCATCTCCGTGGTGCCACGGGCCCCATGCTGCTCCCAGAAGCGGCCGGCACCAGGTCCCTGTGGCCCCCGGGGGAGTGGAGGGCAGAGGGCTCCGCATGCTGCCCTCATCTCCAGGCACCGCATTCCACAGCTCCCATTGGTCGGGAATGGGGAACCGCAGCCAATGGGAGCTTCAGGGGAGGTACTCGCAGCGCACGGAGCCCTCTGCCCTCCCTCCCCCAGGGGCTGCAGGGACGTGGTGCCAGCCGCTTCCAGGAGTGGCGCGGGGCCAGGGCCTGTCTTAGCCATGCTGCCACTCCGGAGCCGCTCCAGGTAAGCGGCGCTGGGCCTGAGCCCACACCCCTCCTGCACTCCAACCCCTTGCCCTGAGCCCCCTTGTACACCCTGCATCCCTCCTGCACCCCAGCCCTCTGCCCTGAGCTCCCTGCTGCACTCCGCACCCCCAGCCGCGCCCCCTCCTGCACCCCAACCCCTTGCCCTGAGTCCCCTCGTACATCCCACACCCCTCCTGCGCCCTGAGCCCCTTCCTACACCGTACTCCCTCCCGCACCCCAACCCCCTGCCCCAGCCCTACATTCATAGCCCTGCATGCAATTTCCCCACCCAGATGTGGCCCTTGGGCCAAAAAGTTTGCCCACCCCTGTTCTAGATCCTTCCTTTACCTAGTTATTGCAATGGTTCTTAAACATTTAAGGTTATATTTCTTTTAGAAACATTACTCTTTCCTGTGATTGTGTGGCCTGGCAAACAATGAATATTTTATTACGGATGACATCCCAAGGTGAAATGCAAGTTGTACAGAAAGTTACCCTTCATGAAATTTTTACTATAGTGGATTTTATTGTATTCTGGTCGTGTGTGTGTGTGTGTGTGTGTGTGTGTTTTGTTGGAAGTCTGAACGCTGCTAAATCCCAAAATATGCAGAAATAGCTGCAAACTCTTATGCAACCTAGTGACCACTCTCTTATTGTTACGTACTAGAGGTACTTGTGGCTACGCTATCCATAAGTGTGTGACAGCAAAGAAGGCAGCTCCAGCACTTAACCACAGGCATCCAAAAAGGCAGCCTGATCATTTACTCTCTACTTCTGAATATTGCCCTAAAATAGCTTTTATTTGGTTTTCAACAGCAACATCCCTGTGAAGAGAAACTGAAGGAGTGTCCCAAGCAACATAGTTCTTGGTTCTCTGTTCCCATTTTCCTCTGTTTAAATGGACAGAGACCCTCAAAGAATCCTTTAAATAATTATTTAGACAGTGTCTCTTCCCTTTTTACACTGCACTTCCTGTAGGCCTACAAATGGGAGATCTTGGCCCACATGGCAAAAATCCATGTTTTTGGGAGGTACCACCTGGAGCCACTGCAGTCATGAGATCAGTACGGTCAATCATAGGTGCTTCTTTACTATTTACTATTAACAGCAGAAGCAGCTTGGGGGAGGTTCTTTTGGACCATATTCATCTCAGAGATGGGCCTCCCCAAGGAAGCCCAAGTGCCATTTTGTGCTTGAAGTATCCAACTGAAGATAAAGGGAGAAATGCTGTGGCTTGTCTGAAATTTTAGATGGCACAAAATTACCTGAACCAGAAGAACACGCCGACACCTTAATTAATTGAATTTATAGATGTATGCATTGGGTAAAATTCTTTGCTAACTTGCACCTCCTGGAATCCCAGAGCAGTTGATGGAGTTACACAGGCCACAAGTAGTCACTGAATTTGGCTTATTATCTCTTCAGCTTTTGATTTTTTTCCTACTGTAAAATGGTTGACAACTTTCTCCAATATTAAACTGATTGGTTGTTGCCACTGAGCCTCTTCCTAGGGATGTTTCTATTATCGTGATTCCCATTTTAAACTGGGATTAGTTCCACTTTGAATTAAATGAGATGCCCCATGCTGCAGGAAGCAACTATTATAATCCAAACCTAATCTATATTAGAAATAGAATGTTATCCTTCCGGAGATATACTACCTGCCTGGCACAAATCTATAACCTGCACCATGCTTTTATACAGTCTTCCTAACTGGCAAAATTCCTGTTGTTCAGGTCTCCATGTACTGCAGCTAGAGTTACAACTGAAGGTTTTATGGTGCATGGGACATACTCTTGCCAGCAGGCTGGGTAGGAAAAACATATGTATTTGAGCACAGAGTAGGAAGCGAATTAAAATGTTGCTGGTTTTTAATGGAACTATTTTATTATATACTTGCTTTGTAGTTTCAAAGTAGAACACTGTGCAAGCAGGATAGGAAAACCCAGCAAAGGAATCTACTATCATGAGTGTGTTCTCTGTGTTAGTAAATTTACATTGATAAAGTAGTTAGTCTTTGCAAGAGGGTACTGGCTGAGATGCTTGTCGTCCTTTTTTTCCGCTCTGTGCTCTGCTCCTCTGGTGGTGATGGGTAGTCAATAGGTGGACCCTGGGTCAAATCCAGACTGCCAGATGCTTTTGAATGTATTGCCATACAGTAATACTCTTAATACAGTAGTCTAATAAATTTTCACTTGGTGCCAAATGTATATTTTTATCAGTCCATAATTTTGTAGCTAAGTCACATCTCCTTTTAACCTTGTGTTTGATGGAACCATTGGCACTGATCAAACTTCCTAGGTACACATAAGATTCTACTTGTTCTCTATCAACACTTTATTTATTATCCCTTTTCCAAGATGCAACCACTTTTTCGTCTGAGCATTTATTGTTCAAGTCGACTGCAACAGTTTTCCAAGGTAGCAAAGAATATTATTAGTTCAAATGTGTCTGCCAGTTGCACATCATCATCTGCATAGGTTTACAAATTTAACTCTAGATCATCCAATCTCCCGTCCTGCAACTGGTCTAACATTTAGTGTCCAGTTTAAGAACATGATGAAAAGTGATGGTGATTCCACGCCCCCTTGTCTTACACCACACTTTGACTTGACCCAGTTGCTTAATTTTTCACCAATTATGGCACTGCAGAAGTCTTCATAAATAGCTTCTATAATTGCAATAATCTTATCTGGAGCTCCAGGATTTTGCTACTTTCTTAATGTTTCTCTCCAAACCAAATCCTCTCTAATTTATGCCTTAATATACTCATTGGGTAGCTGTCATGCCACTTTGCCTGGAAACAATTATCTTAAACACGTGATGTAGGTCTTCCTGTTAGAGGGTCTGACTCATACCCACTGCAGTCAATAGGATTCTTTCCATCAATTTCAATCAGGCCTTGGATCATGCCCCAAATGTATTTATTTCTAAAGCTTGCAACTTTCCACTGCCCAAGCACTAAGAATCTTCCCTTGTACTTTGTGAAAATGAGCTTTTAGATAGCTACTTCACTGCAAAGGCAGAAGAGGAAACCAGCTTCATTAATGTGATAGCTCTTAGGAATTCCCCTAAGTACTGTCACTGAGATAACCCTGCTTAAGTTGCAGGATGCTCCAATTATGAGACGAAACCAGTACATCTCTCCATCATATTAGGAAGAACTGTCTCCAGGAAGAGGAGCTAGCTCAGGGATTGTTCTGAATCAAATAAAGGGCAAATCTTTCATTCATTTGCTTTGTGATCTGAGTGATCCTACAAGTTTCTGGGGATTATGACGGTCATTAAAACTGAAATTCTGTGTGTCCACTTTGAAAATGCCTTTGAAATAAAATAAAAATGCACCAGGAACAAATGAAAATCTGACCATTTTTAATTCATTACTGTAAATGAGTATGAAGCACTTCCAAAAGGCATTAAAGCAACAAGCTACAAAAGTAACTCACTCTCCAGTTAAGTGTGGTGATCAAGACAAAAATTGCTCCATGGGGTCTTTGACGCTTCCAAACGCCATACTAGAACAATGTGATTCTGCATCTAGGTATCATTTTGTTTTCCACTTGCATTTAGTCAGCTTATGCTTTCTTAAAAAACTAAATTCCTCTTGTTAACTAAACTTATATCAAAATTTAGCATTCTGTTTGTCAACTGCTATCCTTTCCTCATTATTTTACCATTTTGTGTGCCTCCTTCATATCTAATTGTTTGAATCCAATTGCTACTCAAAACCTTGCCCCCTCTGAAAGCATATGTTTTATTAATTTGTCCAGTGGAAATAACAGAATAATGGAAATAAAACCTACAAATAGGTTTTCTCTGTTCGTATTAAGTAGTTAATTATATTTTCAAAAATAACACCAATTTCAAATCCCATATAGCATTAGGAAATCTAGGGGTTAGAATAGGGGAACTGAACTAGGGCTTGGGTGCTGCTCCACTCCTTTGGTGTGACGTTGAGAAAGACACAACATGATTCAGCTCCATTTGAATCTGTGTCCTTCCATGAAAGTAAGATGGAGATCTTTACCCATTGGTTAAAGGAGCATATTTACAGATATGTACATCATGGAGGTGGATTAGATTAATTAATGGTGTTTAAAATGCTTTTCAGTCCTCTAATGAAAGGTGGTAGTAAAAGGATCATTCCGAAGATTGTTCACGGCAATCCAGTCTGGTTGATTCATCTTGCCATGCCAAACTCCAAACTTAATTATTCAATTCCTGACCTTAGAAAGGGGGAATTTATTCAGTCTCTGAACATATAGATTTTATGTAGCTCTGTTCAAGTGTGTTTACTGGTGGAGAGCTGAAAATGCAAACAGGCTATCTGTTATCTTGGCATTGATTTACTCTCCCTATCAATTAAGTTAGTCAGTATTTGGAGTGAAATGTCCCAAAAACGAAGAATTACACTGATTAGTAACCTTAGGTCCTTGCATGAATATAGATATTATAGAAAAAGCACTATTTGGTTCAAATGAATTCCAAGCCAAAACAAGGGCCAATAACAATTCATAGGATATGAAAAATGGTGGAAATTCACATTGTAGCTCAACTTTTTAATGAAAAATTATTGTATAAGCTGTACCTGGTTCGGATGCTAAATTTTGGTAGTCAGAGCAATATCTAGAGACTGGTTTCTTACAACTTGCTCTTCAATGTAAATGTTTATTATATTAAAGTAACTCCGAAAACAGAACAGGAGTATTGATTAAAAAATTCTAAATTGACAGATGCATGGTAGCCTGGCTCCATTTATTTGTATTAAGTCTCAGTATGCTCAATCCAGGGGAAGCAGCAATAAAAATGGAACAAGATTGTGGCCTTTTTGTGTGTTGACCAAGTAATGCCCTGGGGGGTAAGCAGTAAGAAGGTTGGGTCTCAGCACTTTTATGTAAGTCTTGGAATTTGCAGCCATTGTGATGGTAATGTGATGGAGGCTGAACAGTACCTATGTTATCAAAGGAAGAATCGACTAGAGTTGGGGAGCCTGAGTTCTACTCTCTGCCAAAGATATCCTGTGTGGCTTTGGGCAAGTCTCTTCAGGCCTGCTGTTCAGAAGTGCTGAGCACTTACATCTCAGCACCTTTGAAAATCAAGCCCTCCGAGTTTGTCTACACTGCAATTAAAAATCCACAGCTGGCCCATGGCAGCTTGCAGGGCTCAGGCTAAGGGGTCTGTTTAATTGCAGTGTAGATGTTTGGCCTGAACTCGAATCCTGCGAGCCCAAGTCAGCTGACACAGCCAGCTGCGGGTTTTTAATTGCCGTGTAAACGCACCCTATATCTCTTTCTGCTTCAGTTTCTGTAAAATGGAGATTCTTACCTATTTCACAGGGGTGATGTGAGGCTAAATTCATTAATGTTCATGAAATACTCATATACTAGAATGATGGGGATTACAGAAATGCCAGTGTTACTGATTAAATTGGTGTGTTCGTTCTCTCAGACTTTCAGACCTTAGCAGATTTCTAACAAGGTATTGGGAGAGGCTGAATGCAAAGAAACATGGATGATGGCTGCTTTGCAGTGCTCTGCATCACAATAATGAAGGGATATGCTTCTCTATTAGGAGTGTCACTCTTTAGATCATATACCTTCTTCCGTCTCAAATTTGTGGTGGTATTACATTTGATGTAAATTATTATCGGCAAACATCCAGAATTTTGGGACTGAGGTTACAGAAAACGTTTTGTGGAAAAATATGTAGTTTTGCTCCTGTGTCCCTTATTTTGCATTATTGCCTGATATCTGGGCTTTGGCAAATCAGGAGGGATGTTTGCATTCTTGTTACCCAAGAGCTGGGATATTGAAATGAATTTCCACAAACAGATATTTCCAGACTGAGATGGATTCTCCCAACATACAGTACCCCTACTTTCCCCAAATAGATTGTGGAAATAGTGGGAAGTCTACAGAGAATTATCGACACAAGAAGTTTTTGAAAGCTACCATCTAGGTTTTTTCGTGCCAGTAATGTGGCCCTTCATATAACATTTTTCTTGCAAAACAGCATCTGTCATCTCTGAATACTTAGTCACATGAGCAGGTTCACAGATATCCCTGCTGGGTTCACAAAACAGGGGCTATGATTGCCTTTTTAATCTATTCATGTTTGGCATAGCAGCCGGAAGTGCATTATTTGTAGAAAGTGGATTTCAGAATAAACCCTAACCACAAATACACCAATGGTTCATTCTGTGAGCTGACGTACAGGAAGTGTCTCGGTCTAATGAACAAACTTTTTAATTTTCCAGATGACAGAACAGAGGAAGCAGAAACAGCGTATTGGTCTCCTAGGTCATCCTCCTCCCGTGAATGTGAACCCACAGCAACCAGCATAAATCAAAAGGGTCGCATATCCCTCTCAAAACACCATGAATAATGCTAAACAAGAGTTCAGATTCAACCACTAAGGCTGCTTCTATGTATGATTAGTTCATTTTGTAAATACCCTGTTTTTATATGTATGTATATGACTGCTACTATAAAAATCTGGGCATATGTATTGTAATTAGATCTTGTTGGCATGTGATGGGGGTAATACTTGTGCCAAAAGTATGAAAATTGCCTTTTATTGGAAGGACCATCGAGACCCCTTGAATTGCACTTGAAAAGGATTGACTAAAGTATGTGACTTGTATTTTGTATTTAAAAACGAGAATAGCTAGTATTTATGTTTTTATACAATTGTGCAATATTAAATATGCAATCACAATATACTGGTAACTCCTGAACATCCTAAAGGGAGTGCACATCTTTGAATCTGGTGTGTTAGTCCAATGTAATAAATAGTTTAAAATTACAGCTGTAAATGAGGGTGCTGCCAAACTGTATTCCTGGTGTTTGAGACCCCTGGGCATTTTTGTACCATGCATGTAAATATCCTGAAATGCCATATCTGGCTGCCTCTTCCTCCCAGGGAATCTGAGCTGTTAAATTGGTATAAACTTAAAAAAAAAAAAAAAAATTGGTTCTTAAATGTTCTTTGGAAGTCTCCAGATTATGAGGGGTGTTTCAAGTGATTTATTTCTTAAATACAGGGGGGCCCAGAATCTCAAATGTTAGTTTTCAAACAATTCAACAAATTTCTTAAAGGGAACTTTTTATGCAAAATTAAGTTTGGGATGAAAATACACTGCTGGTAAATCAGTGTAATTTCTTAGTTTTGTGCCATACCATTTAGAACCCATAAATGATGGTTTCTGAACTTAACATTCCCCATGTAGCCTTTTCTTTTTTGGTTTGTTCATTAGAGACGCACATTCCCATCCAGGAGTATTAACAAACATGCATTGCAGCATTGAAGTATGAACTATCCTATTTTAGGACTTGTAGTTGAGCACTGACATAGGTAGTACTTATGAAAGAGCCTCTTGTTTGGGGTTGAGTTTGTTTTCCCTCCATTTGGTCACTTTTGTTCCTGGTATGAAAAATCTGAAAGGAACCTCTTTTTTTATATCTGTCACCTAGTTTTGTACATGGACCTCCTTTTACAATAGCTAAAATTCCTCTGCAATAGTGTCTAAAACAACAGCAGAGTTATGGATGAAAAGCTATGAAAGTTTGTAAATGCATAAATAGAAATATTTAAATAAATCATGCAGAATAATACTGTACGATTGACAGACTGCTGGTAGTTTGTTCCCTTCCCATGGAATTGTATTAGTTAAACCTGCTATCCTAATCCATGTTCCTTTTATTAAGCTAACATTCCTCTACATGAAAACCACACAATTGGGTAGCTAGAATACTTTAAAAGGTAAGAATGTTCTTAGAATGCTGAAATGAGCCATTGAGGGGGTGATCTTTTATTAACAGAGCAAATAATTGGCCTTTGACAGTGGAAGCTACAATGTTCTATAAATCTCTCTAGGGATGGTTCTCAAGGTTTTATGATAGATGCCTTTACTCAGAGGCTCTTCATCAGAGCAAGGATAGGGAGCCTATGTCCCAGCAATTGTTCTGTCCACCCCGTGCAAGCTGAAACCTGCAACAGAGCTTAAAACACACTCCAAACCCAAGCACAGTGCTCTCAAGAGCAATCACTACAGATCAGAGTGCACACACTTGACTGGGAGGCAGCAGGAACTTGCTGTGGTACGATTAATAAGTTCTCAATGTGGTAAAAAGATACAGTTGTCTGCAAAGGGTAGGAACCACTGCTCAAAGTCATAATGAAATATCATTTGCAATGAACGGGGGGGAGGGAATCCTGATTAATACCACTATAACCAGAAATATTTTTATGACTTGAATTTTTTTTGATTTCTCAAGAATACCAACAGCTTCGTTTTACTTTCTGCCCTTCATTCTCCCCTCCCCCCAAAAAATTAACACTGTCACCTATTTTCTTTTAATGTTTAGTTTTGCAAATGAGCACTTGGTATGCACCAAGTCTTTTGGTACTTTGGTTATTTATTGCTCTAGTGGATATTCCATCCAGTAATATTTGTCATTCTCCCCCCACATCGCCACTGAATCAATCAATGAAAGAATCAAGTTAGTCTTCCTCTCCCGAATTTCTGTGTCTCTTGTGTTCCTTATTCTCACACTTCTCCCGTGTGGGGGAAAAAAACAGAAGGGAAAAGCTCCCCACCTTGATGTCAATGGCAAAGCTCCCATTTACTTCAGTGGTGCTGGATCCTGGCCATAACAATGACTGGGGCTTCTAGGCATTACCACAGTACAAATAAATAATAGAAATGGGACCAAAAAAACCTCCCAGCTCCAATCACAGCCAAGTTTAAGGGGATTCCAACTCCTGATTCAAATTTTTCAGATCATGCCTACTTGAACTTCATACAGAGACAAATTGAGAACCTTTAAGTGCAACATTTATGTGCTGTTAATCTTTTGTATCCAACAAAAGCTGATTGGGCAACTTACTAGAGAAGACCTAAAGCACTATTTGCATATCATGGACTGTAAATGATAAGGAAAAATTCCTCCAGCTCTAAAAACAGGTGCCATCAATGCTTTAAACCCAAGATGCTTGATCATATCTTTAATCTGGGATTCAGTGTTGGGATCCAAGGGGGGAGTGACAACTTCAAGACACTTACACGTCTATACATTAGAAGACATATGAGATTTACTGTCTAGCTCGTGAAAATTTTTCTAACCGTATGATAACCCTTCCTAAAGACAGATCTGAAATGAACTATTATCCGGTATATGAAATCCTGGAAAAAGGTGTGGAGTTGGTATGTAATTTTTTTTTAACTTAGTGGAATAACTTAACAGCAAAAGGTAACTTCCAGGAACAAAACTACTACTGCCAAACCACAGCCCTAATGTGAGTACAGAAGTAAAGGACAGAGACTCTGCCTTCCTTCTTAATGTGTATAAAGCCAAGCCTATGTTTTTCCTCAATGAGTAAATAATATGAGCCCCACAACTTCGTTTCCATCTCCTGACTGGTAGGTAATTGGGGAAGAGAGAAGGGAGATGCTGTTTAAAACTTTAAATATTTCTTTAGCAGTTTATATCTATTTTATTTAGGACATTAGATGACACCAGATTTTCTAAGTACCTCCTAAATATTTTTCAAACAAAAAAAAAAAGTCTCGCCCCACTCAATCTATAGGAGAAATAGCTTGACTAGTTTTATACGCGTTCCATTTTGTTTGGGTGTGAACAACTTAATGAGGGGAAACCAAGAAGAAGGTGCAACCTACTCCCCTCAACCCCCGTGAGAGGCAAGTCTTAATCTCTCTACCTCACTTTCCATAGCTGAAAAGTAAGTGACTTGATACAGCTTACAGTGGGTAGTTAGTTAAAGAATTAAGAACTCTCAAGTTCTAATCTGCCTCCCAGTCCTATATGTACACCACATTTCTCAGATTCGTAGGACTTTTAAAATGAGATTCCCCTCTTTTAAAGTTTGGGGGTATAATAATTTGTCTTAAAATAACTTTGTCTGTGGCTAACCTGAACATGTTCTCCTGAAGAGGAACAAAGAATCTGCTAGTTTTACTAATAATGGAAAGTTATAGAGGTGAGGTATCTCCACTTATTTTTCACTTTGCATCAATGGCTGAATTGCTGGTTGAGAATTTTCTTCACTAATGAAGCAGGTGACATGCTAATCAAGACAATGCAAAAATGTTTAGAAAATATAGTTGTAATGCAGTGGTCCTATGATTGCTACAAAGACAGTCTAGACTAGTCATCATTTTACAGCAAATTGGCACAGAACAGGACAAAGAAACTTGGATTACGGTTTGTGTGCTCACTGCAGGGACTCTCAATAGAGCTTGTGTGATGGATACCTTGTTATATAATGGAGTCTTGATTGATACTTTGTCAGTCAAGTCATAATATAGCTCCACATAACAATTCAACTTGTCTCCAAGACTGGGAAATGCTCCTACACACATACTTAATAGGTTTTTTTAAAATTGCCTATTGTATTTTTGAACAAGAGAAACTTATTTGGAGTACTTTTCCTTTTACGTTTAAAAGATAAGCATCTGAAGACACTGCCTTGTGTTTTCTCTGTTCCATGGTCCTACTAACAATTCTTTAATTTTTCCAGACACTTGTAACATGCCTAAAATGGTACATTAAAAGACTAATGCATACAATGTATCACCTGCAAAAATGTCCAAAATGGTCATTCAAAGTAGCTGCGGCAGTATGACATACGGAAACTCTGAAGATTCTAACATTGAATTTATTTTTTAAAATGAGACTGTTTTGATCATCATGGGACTGGTTTCCTAAACTCTGCAGTGTAGACACCTTAACTTGTGTATTTCCTGACTTTTACGTGCTTAACTGTACAACCTTAATGCTTATCAAGTATTTGCATTTACAAATGAAATAACCATGTTGTTAATCTTTTAAAGATATGACTGATATCATCCTATCATGATTCTTAGAGTAGAAATAGTGCAAATACAAATGTCAGCTTCACATTTGTGGAGTATTGGTGAAATAAGTGCTAAATATTGCAAGGAGGTGAGAGATCTTTGAGTCTGATATTTTTAACTACCTTGTCCACCTTTCTTCAGACTCAATATTGTAATTTAATAAATGTCAAACATGTCTAAAAGTAAACTGAACTGTGTTCTTGTCCCATGCCATAGTACAATGCTGATTTGTTTTTAGCAAATAGCAAAGATGCTGGAAAACCCCTACAAAGATTTCATTTTAAACAAAAAGTACCAAAAACTCCACCAGTTTTGCATCACAAAGTAGTGGTTAAAGTAAAGATTTGAGTAAAGCAGCATGTTTGTGGTTTTTGTGGGTGGATGGATCTCAGAATGACAATCTTTCAAAGGGGAGATCTGCATGTCATCTCTGCATATGACAAGCAAAATCTATAGTGACAAATATCTTTCCAACAGTAGTCTACAACATTAGCCACATAACCCTGTTGCTATACACAGTACTCATCATGTCAGCACTTGGAGTATAAACCCCCTTTTTTCAGACACTTACAACCAACAGTGAGATAAACTTAGAAAGGAAAGTCAAGTATGGAAGTGATACTAAAGCTGCAATCAAATGGCACTGCAAACATGCTTAGTTATATAAGATTAAAACTGATGTGTATAAGGGACACTATACAAAAATAGTTGCATTAATTTATTTATCCTACTTTTATGATGTTCTCATGGGCACTTGTGGCACTCCTCTCTGTAGTATCTGAGCACTTGAGTATTGACTACACACTGATGCTTGGAAGTGAAATTACATCACACTGTGAGGAAAAAGAAAACTAAAACCACTTGAATAATTATGCCAAATCAAAGGAAGTCTCATTTAAATGCAGTCACAATCCCAGGATGTAGTTATTGTATATGTGGAAACAAGCTGACAGCTGGCAAAAGCTCCGCTGAAGCATGTGCTTCCCCCCACCAAAAAAACCAACACAGAAGCAAGACCAGAACTTAGTTCAAACCAGCTTTTACATTTGAACAGCCATCATCTGTCAGATCCCTTCTTAAAATTCACTCCTACCTCTTTAGCATTCCATCACCCATTATCTCTCTGATGCTATCTGCTCCCACTCTGGCACCTGGTCCACTTTTTTTTTTTTCTGTTTAGGGGGAAAATGTTTAGTGCCTATATCTCATTGAGGGATTGATTCTGCACTATTCCCCCATGCTGAGTAGTACTTACTCATTGGCAATGGGCCCACTTGTAAGGGAAAAGTGCTACTCTCTGCTAAGGAAAGGGGACAGAATCCAGGCCCTTTGATTGTTAGCCCCTTGCTGCAGAGATTTTGTCTTCCTGTCTGTTTCCACCTGTGGCGCTATATAAATAAATATATGGGGCAACAAATGTTAACTAACCATCCTAATCTCCTATGTATTAATTTTTTAAACAAAGTACAGTGGCTGTAACTTACATTGCAGTGTGAATCTTAAGTAATGTAATGGAAATAATATAGTTGAGGATTCCATTAACCTTTGTGTTTTCCCATTTGTTTTTACATCACTATCTTTAGATGAGACTTGCTGAAATATAATCCATTATCTCTATAGGAAACTATTTATGTATAGTATGAATGACAGAAGTAACAATGTACTCACAAATCATACTGCAGAAAATGATCTTTCTCAGGTTTCTATTGTGGCTGACAAGTTCATAAATGTAGTTTTATTTAGACATCATACAGATTTAATCAACATGCAATTCATAAATTTTAAGGTACCATTATGATCATTTAGAGTAACTTTCTGCATAATACAAGCCATAGAATGTCACCTAATGATTCCCGCATCAAGCTTGATTACCTGTAATGGAACCATCCCATATGTTTCAGAAAGATATCCAATTTTGATTTAACAATTCCACTTGGTGGAGAATTTACTACAGTCCTTTGTACTCTGTTTCAATGGATAATTGATCTCACTGTTAAAAATGTACGTCTTATTTCCCATCTGAATTTTTCTAACCAACTTCCAGCCATTGAATCTCATTATGCAATCGTCTGCTAGACTATATAGCATCTAGTATCAAAGATCTTTTCCCTGTGGAAATACAATATTTTGTATAAAACTATGTAGGCTGTGTCCCCTTGGGCAAACCATTTGGTTAAATAAACTAAAATATTCATCATAACAATACTCTACAGAAAGGACATGCTCTCTCCTGAATTAAACACCCATCCTCACCCTAAGTATGTGTAGCCTGAATTGTGATGCAAGAGGATGAGCTGATTTTAAAATAACTAGAAAACTAGGATTATCACACACCATCTCTAACAAGAGCTGTGGAGGGGCAGATTTAAGAGGAGTTAATGACAATAGGTTAATACAGATTAGATCTTTGTGTGGGTCTCTGAATAGATGTTATAAAGTGGAAAAATAAATAGGCAACAACTTAAATTTTCCAGCTCTAAATGAGGAGATGCAATATATGAAACAGTGGCTTAGAGACACAGGTAGACAACATTAATCAGCACAACTGGTACCAATCTGGCGGAAAGTCCCATTCTGTAGATATCATGGTTGTGAGGAATTACATTAAAGTGCGTCCAGTAGTATCATACCCCCACCTGTCTGAAAATACATAAATCAGTAACTAACTGGAAACCATATGTCCAAAGTCCTCATCTGATGGATTTTTCCCTTGGGCTCTATCTTATTTGAAATTAATATTAAATAGGCTAAAATCTAACTTGGTGTTAACTACTTCTAGGCCCTTCAGTTATATTCTATAGATTTCCACAGGAAAGGCCTATGTCTCACGTGCATCAGGTATGAATAGGAGCCAGAGGTGGTATTACCATCTCCTGAAAACAAACACCCACTATCATTTAAAAACTAGTTCTCCAAAGTTGGCCAACAAAATGGAGGTCAACCGTTACTCGATACTCCGAAAAAGACAGCTCCTCAGCCCTCAAGACATTATGTTTACTACAGTCTCTCTCTTTGTATGTTCAATTCAACATCCTCTTCCTGCTGAATAGGCTATGCTATACACAGCTGGTGACCTGATAGTTAACTTAACCTTTGTACATCATTACTGTACTATAACTGCTGGATAACTAAGATATATGACTCTTGCTAGGCTTAATTATATTAGGATCATATGTTACATCATCTCTGGAATATACTTTGTAAAATGCCACTAAAAATCAAGATGGAAACAATTGCAAGTCATTAGCCTTGTCCTGCTTAAAGAAACATGTGACTATCTTTTAACGCACATGCTGGTATGTGCATATGAGCATGCCTCTATCCAATAAAGGAAAAAGGCCTTTTCTGCTCTGTTCAGGGCTGTGAAGCTGCAACACGCTGCTAAACTGTTCATGAGGTTGCCCCCCTATAAAAACACAGCCCATCAACGTAAAGCCTGCCACCGAACCATTGTACCCAGGAGCACTGTTTGGCTGGTCTTTGGAGACTAATTGCCACTGACCCCCATGACAATGAAGTAATGTGTGTCACTTCTAGATCAGATAAATGCCAGTCATTTTACAACCACTACTAAAAATGCTACTGAGAAACAGACAGGAAACAACAAAAACTCCCACAACCAGTGCAACATAAATGCCAATCCTTATATTGTTTCCCTGGTGCTCATTACTACTTATGGAGTCACAAATCCTTGTTAGCCTTCTTGTTAGGTATACCTTTTCAAATATTTTGTTCTATACTGAGTCAAAACTCAACATAGCTTAGCACTCCTAATTGAGGGTGAGGGGGAACCAAACTGTCAGAAAATCTATCCTTGCGGAGAGGGGGAGAGGAGTATATGGTATAGAAATACCAGCATAGTTGAAGATGATCTGAAAATATACTCTTAAAATCCAGCAACTTCAGAACCGTGTGTTGCTAAAAGCACCAAAATAACCAGGAAAAAGTTTAAGCTTAAAACCTGGTTCTCCAGAGATGCTGACCACTCCCAACTCTAATTAAAACTAATGGGAGGTGAAGGCACATCTATGAAAAACAGGGGTGAAATCCTGGCCCCATTGAAGACAATGGGAGAACTCCCATTGACTGCCATTGTATTCAATGGCACAAGGCCTTCCCTCTAGGTTCTTATACTTCTCCAACTCCCACTCCCAGTTGAGTCCTATGACATCCACAGCCAGTGAAGATCACTGTATTTTGGACCAGTAAGGACAACTTCACACCTCTTTTGGAAGCTGACTGCAACAACAGATTGAGAGCAGCACGATCTAGTGGCGTGAGCACAGGCCAGGATTGCTGATCCTAACCCACACTCTAGGCAGGGGTGAAAGTAAGTCCAGTGACTTACCGGTACACTGAAGCCAGCTCTGGCCCCCGGAAGGGGCGGGGCCTAGGGCAGAAGGGGCAGGGCTGAGGGAGTCAGAGCCAGCCCCAGCCCACCCTGTAAGGTAAGTGCACCTCCCTCCCCCCCCCCCCCCCCACCAGGGTAGTAGCAGCAGCACAGGGCTCTGGGGGCTATTTAAAGGGCCAGGGTGGTAGAAGCAGCAGGAGCCCTGGACTTTTTAAATAGCCCCCAGAGTCCTGCAGCCCTACCCCAGGGCTCCAGCAGGGGGGCTCTGGTGGCAATTTAAAGGGCCTGGGGCTGCAACTAACCAACTAATGTTTATAAAAGCCAACAGCCCCTAGAGAGAGAGAGCTTCATACTCATGTGCATTTTTACATACACTGAATTTTTGTATTCTAACTTTTCCTTGTGTTGTTCTTTATTAGTATTTTAACTCATCTGGAAGATGATGGGGGGTTACTCACACAAAGGTGTGCGCACACAAAGCTTGTGTTGAATTTCAACAAATCGTTCCAGCAAAACTATGTAGTTAGTGGCTTGCCCAAGAGGAAGAGAAGCTATCACATAAGCTGCCAATCGTAGTTTGAGAAAACATAGTTAATGTGCGAAGGTTGCTGTTGGAGGAATTAAATTAATACCAAGAAACTTAAATTCATGTAAAAAGGTCCACTGATGTTATGTGACTACTGTACTGAAACATTAGAATTGTTTTCTTTTAAAAAGTTAGAATTCTCATGCCCCACAAAGCTTCCTTTTTTCAGTATTGTCAAGAGCCTTGAAGTTTTTAGACACCGACAAAGCATTCAAAACAAAACATTTTGTCCTAAACTAGCTTAATTATATACAACTTTTTAAAATGCCTCTAATATCACAGGTAAAACCCAAACTGATTGCAACTTTACCAGCTGTATTTACTTTATTCATTCTTGGATTTTTAAATGGGACAAACAGGTTTTTTATACAAGGCAGGGGAGCCCCAGCTGCTGCTGATGGGAAGCCACATGGCCAGCTCTCGCCCCCCCCCCCCCCCCCGCGATTCCCCTTTCTGTCTTCACCCCCCTCCCCTCACTCCAACATTCCCCTTCCCCTGCCCTATTGCACCCCCTCCTTCCCCACTGCCTCTTCCCCCCCACACACACACACAACCCTAACCTCCCTTTACCAAGCACCTAGGGTGACCAGACAGCAAGCGTGGAAATCGGGACGGGGGTGGGGAGTAATAGGAATATATATAAAAAAAAAAGACAAAAATCGGGGCTGTCCCTATAAAATCGGGACACCTGGTCACCCTACAAGCACCACCACTAGCATTCACTGTTGCACAGAAAACAGGAAAGCTCCCAGCACACACAAGCAGAGCACAACTGGCACTAGGACCCAGGAGGCGGCGTTAGCAAGCAAGCAGAGACAAGGGAGCCTCCCTCACCTGGGCAGCTCTGTGCTTGCAGAAATGGGGGGTAGTGGTGCAGCAGTGGCAGGTAACCCAGTGTACCCCTCCCCCCCGCCTAACTTCTGTTTGGAGGGGGGCAATCTCCCCCCAAAACTGCACCCATAGTCATCCCCCCACGTGGCTTCCCTTTGGTTCCCTGCCATTTTCTGCAGGGACGCACAAAAATTCTGCAGGGTGGGGGAGGTGTGTGAAGGGAGCATTTTCTGCAGGCACACAGTCACGCAGAATCCCCTCCAAGGAGTACACAACAGGGCCAGCTATTCCCAGAGATGAAACAACGTTAGAAAGAACCCCAAAGGTCAGTCCCCTCAAAGTTCCTTCCTTTATTGAGTTGACAAGGTAAACCCACCCATGCAAAAACCAGCTTTAATAACTCTCAATAATTATTTGGAATGGGGAAAATGGACAATGACCCCACTCTCAAGCTCCCTTGACTTGGTAATCATGTGAAACTGTTTAAGCCGGGGGTGGGGGTGGAAATCTCTCCCCTTTTGGCCTGGCAAAGTATACGCTTGAGTTACGAGATGGCCAAAGAGATTGCTATTTATTTCATTTGATTTATACTGCCTACCACCTTTCTCTCACTACTGAAACACCAAACAAGAACATCTTTAAAATACAAGGCATAACTTTAGTTTCTAGGACTGAAGTTTAATTTTCCTGCAGCACTGACAGTGCAGGATAAAATAATCATGTGATCTGTACCTATTTGTATTTACTTAAAAGATTAAACAGACTTTTGTTACACGATAATGCTGAGATGGCCAAGATACTTACAGAACTGTGGCAGTGAAACAAAGGCATTTGTTCTTTTCTTTCAAAAAGAAAAAAAAAGGCATTGATCATGTTAAATTATGACTATTTCTATTAAACTAAGTTACTCCAGCAACTGGGACAAATATCTATAACTAATGTGGACTGTATCTAATGGAAGCTAGTCCCCTTGTTGTTATACTTTAGTAGTGTATAAAAATCCCCAAGTGGGCTATGTGCTGTACAAAGCCATTGGAAGTCAATGGCATGCCAGGTAGGTGCAGCAGCATATAATGAAGTGCTAGAGAGAGGCCTAAATAAAAGACCTTGTTGCTTTTTCCATATGTTTGAGGGTGGTGGTGGTGGTTGAAGTATTGCATACTTTACAGTGTGAATGACCAACTTTTGAGTTTTAACTTTTTTTTTTTTATGTGAACAATAAAATAGGACAGTCTGTGTCATTATAGATTTCAGAGTAGTAGCCGCGTTAGTCTGTATCCGCAAAAAGAACAGGAGTACTTGTGGCACCTTAGAGACTAACAAATTTATTACAGCATAAGCTTTCGTGGGCTACAGCCCACTTCTTCGGATGCATATAGAGTGCATCCGAAGAAGTGAGCTGCAGTCCACGAAAGCTTATGCTGTAATAAAATTGTTAGTCTCTAAGGTGCCGCAAGTACTCCTGTTCTTTTTGTGTCATTATAGTGGTCATAACATTTGTATATTATTCAAACGCATGCTTGGGGCATTCGGAAAGACCAAGAGCCTGTCTACCTGAAATGTCGGATGTGCTTCTTAAAATGTATGATTCATTTTGTTTAGCAACAGGTGGCCTAAAGACTTCTTAAAAAAAAGTTTTAGAATACCATACACTATAAAATAACCCATCTCCCTCAACTGTGCTCAGAATAGTATGAATTAGAACTGGACTTTTGTTTGCTATTCGGTATATAACATGCACTCACAGAGCTTGCTACTGAATCTGCTGGTTTAACAGTCACAACCAGACACTTCCACCTCTTTACACTTTTGGTAAGGCCATTCCATCGTTCCATTCCAACAATTCTAAGTTCAGCTTTATTTTTTTCAACTAATGCTAAAAGATCAGCTAATAGAAAAACCTATTAAAGAGGCCCGAGAAGTCAGTTCTAATGTAAAGCTACCTGCTTAGTTTCTCAAAAAAACAGTCTGAAAGACACCATCTGAAATTTGTTTGTGATTCTTTGCTACAAGGCTAACCACATCCTGGCACAACAAATGTTGTTTGATAAACAGACAGTACACACAAACTTGCTGTCAGTCCAGCTGTTTTTTTCTTGACTCTACACTTGAGCTGGCCCTATGACCTTTTCCAGATAACAGAAGTTTAATTTACACAACACCATGCAAGTGCCTGGGTGTGGTCTGTTTTTTTCTACTATTACTCTGAATTTTCAGTAAGTTCCTGCATTCAGCTTTGAAAATAGTAACTGGCAGAGAAAAGTGAGGTTTGGGACAAGGAATGCACATAGACTTTTCCTCTAGGCATAAGGAAGCAAGAAGAATGCATTAAACAGATACCTCCAAAGAGACTGTTTGGGGCCCAATCTTGCGTTGTGTGTGCACTTGTAATGCTGACAGACCCCTGGTGGTCGGCATCAAACCTGGGACCTCTGGAGCTGAATGTATGAGCCTCTACTCTACTACATGAGCTAAAAGCCAACTGGCTCTTAGCTAAGGCTGTAGAACAGACTCATTTAACTCTCTCTAAGAGGTCTCGGTACCAGTAGATGGGACAGAACACCACACTCAGACAGTGTGTGGGTTACATACTTAGAATTCCCACTGCAGTTTAACAGACAACGTTAGTAGTCAAGGAATGAAGACTTGAGGTTGCAGCAGATGAGAACAGCACACATATACCATGAGTCCAACTGAGTTATTACATAGCACTCATTTCTTTCCCAGTCCATAATTGAACTAAATGAACAGTTCCATTATTCAAAATAAAATTCAAAATAAAATAAAAATCCATGGACTTTGTACAACAGGATAGAAGGCATGACTGGAACCCACCATATTGTATCTGTCAATGTGTTCTGCCAGAAAAAGTAGCAGGCAGAGTCACAAGGATTTTAATATACAGTACTACATAAATATCAGAAATGCTTGTGCTGTCTTATTTTAAAGTGACATTAAAAATAAAAACCCCAATGAAGGGAGATAATTATTGTGCCTGGAGAACCTACAGTGTTTCATAGATGCAGTATTCCTAATTATAAAACAATTTTAAGTTTCCCATATTGTTCTAGGCTCAATCCTGGATTTGCATGATTGAGCCCGATCTGGGAACACCACTCTACAATGCTTAGTTCAATGCTATCAACCATGATCTCTCTGGCAAGCGCAATGGTCTTGAGAAGACGATCCACATTTAGTTTTCAGATTATGATAATGCATACCATACTTTCCATATTTTTCCCACTCTTTCATGGGGAAAAGTCATAAGATTATGGGGGGGGGGGGGAACACACACGTAATTTACTTAGTCTGCTAGCAGCAAAAGTGACTCAATGAAGCCAGAAAGGCAAGCCCAATTCTGCGCTGGAGCTGCTCTCAGTGCCTTCGAGTTGGACACAGGGGAGTCAGTGCATGCAGAGAGGTGTTTTACCTGTCAAAGCATGTTGGTGGTGGTGCTCAGGGAACCTTGAAAATCCCCAGGCAGCATCCGGGAGGGTGAGTTCCAAGCACACACACTGGGGTTGGGGAGAAATGGGAACCCTGAGGAAGGAGAGCATGGGAAAAAGACAGAGACACAGGAGTAGGGGGGACAGTGGAAAGGGGAAGTTGCATATCCACTGAGGGAGAGAAAGCAAATGGATAGATCCTCAAACAGAAAAGGGCACGGGGGGCCAAAACGGGGGCCCCCACACACAGGAAGTGGGACATGGGGGACACACTGGGGATGGGCCCCCCCCGCACACACACAAAGGGGTGGATGGAGGGGACACACTGGAGATAGGGGTCCCCCACAGGAAGGGGTGCCTGGAGGAGACACACTCAGGGGGGACACGGACTGGGGGGCCCCACATAGGAAGGAGTGTGTGAAGGGGCACATGGCGAGGACACACACAGGAAGGGGCACATGGAGGGAACACTGGAAATGGGGGGCCCCCACACAGGAAGGGGCACATGGAAGGGACACACTGAAGATGGGGGGCCCCCCACAGGAAGGGCGCGTGCAGGAGACACACTCAGGGGGACATGGACTGGGGGGCCCCACACAGGAAGGGGCACATGGAGGAGACACACTCAGGGGGGACATGGACTGGGGGGCCCCACATAGGAAGGGGTGCATGGAGGGACACTGGAGACGGCCCCCCCACAGGAAGGGGCGGGGAGGAGGAGCAGACCAGGCCCCGGGCTGCGCCTAGGGAGGCGGGTTTGGCTCCGGGCCGCCCGCAGGCGTGGGGGAGGCGGCCGGGCTCGGGAATTGCCCGCCGGGCCCCGTGCGCGCCACCCCCGCCTTGAGCTGGGAGCCCCGGCGCTGCTGGACGAGGCAGGAGCCTGCGGCGGCCCCGCACGGGAGCGGCGGGAGCCCGAGCAGCGCCCGGCCCCGCTCACGCACCTCTCGGCTCCGGCGCAGCCAGACAGGCCGGGCCGCAGGCTGCTCCCTGCGCTCCCCGGGCCGGCCGGCGGGAGGGGGCGAACGAGACAGCGGAGCGCGCCAAGCCCCTGGGGGCGCACCCAGGGCCGGCCCGCCCGGGCCCACCGTCACCCCCTGGCTCCGGCACCAATGGGAAGCCGAGCAGGGCGGCACGTCGGGCCCTGCAGACACGTAATCGTCTGGCTTTTCCTTCCCACGGGCGAGCCTCCAGCTCCCGGCGCTGCCTGTCTGACCCCAGCCAGCCCTGGCTGCTGAACCACCCAGCTGCCTGACCCACCCTGCAGCCAGCCCTGGCTCCTCATCCATCCACCCACCCAGCGGCCTGTGCTGGCTGCCTGACTCTGTGCAGCCTGCTGGGGTTTAGCTGACTTTAATTGTATTTACAGCCACGCTTTAGAGACCGGCCATAAATTACAAACTAAACAAAAACAGCCAAGTGGGTCCAGGGTCCAGCCCTTGCTCTTCTCTGCCGATGTTCCTGTTTAACCCCCTCTCCCTCCCGGATCAGTGTCACATTCTGCATTTAAAGTTAGGGATGGCCCACTTGACAGAAAGATTAATAACCATGAAATGGCTTGAGTTGGCTGGCTTCTAGCCATGTGTTATTTATAGTCCCGTCACACTGTTTTTCTCAGAAGTAATCCTGGTCCCTCGTGACAAACCACTTGGTCTTCAGGCTACTAGTTCATCCCCTTGGGAACCAGATTACTGCTGAGAAAAAAACGATCAGGCTACTAATTATTTGCTGTTACAACTGCAAGGTGTTTGAAAAGTGAGTTTTACAGAGGTTACAATTTAAATGAACAGAGACAACAGTCTGAGCAGGATTGGGGGGTTCTGTGCTTAGTGAGCTTCTGGCAGCCACATCTTCTAAAGTAGATTTGTTTTGTATGTTTTGAAGTAAAGTAATATCTTGTGTTTACATAGTGCTCTTCACCACAAAGGATCCACAAATGATTTAAAACCTGTACAGAGAACAAAAAGCAAATGGTTCTTTCCCCAAGGAGCTTACAATCTATGTAAGAGATGAGATGAATAGTGCCAGACAGAAGGGTACAAGGAAACAATAAGACAATATTGGTCTGAATGGTAGGCAGTGGTCTCAGCACACCGCTGGTGTAACAGTTGCCAAGAGAGTTTTAAGGTGGGATTTGAAGGGTAGCTTTGTGGATGTATGTAGGAGTGCCCCCTGAGTGTTGAGGGGGCAGCATGGAAGAAAACAAAGAAAACATGTTGGAAAATTTGGCTAGTGGGCGATGGAGGCTGGCAGCATGTAGACAGGAGTGGACATTTTGATAGTGAATGAGAGATGATAAGTAGGATGAGGCTAGGCAGTGATGGGTCTTAAAAGTGAACACAAGGACCTTATGTTTGTTGTAATATTGGAGGGATGCAAAGAAAGGGGTGACTTGGTCAAAGGAATGGGCTAAGCAAACATTGTTTGTAGCAACAGTCTGAATGGGTGTGAGCAGGGCAAGATCACATGTTTCAATGCCAGAGAAAACAACGTTGCAATAATTGAGGCATTGACATGAGTACCTAGATAAGGATTTAAGCTGAGTGGATGGGTAGGAAAGGCTGTAGTTTAGGAATGCTATGCAGAAAGAATCTGCAGGAGTTAATGGTAGCCTGGATGTAAGGACCTAGAGATTGGTCTGAGCTGAATATAACATCCAGGTTACAGGCCTGAGTGACAGGCAGGATGGTGATGTTGTCCACAGTGATTGTGAAAGGTGGCAGTAGAGAAGGCTTGGGAGAAGGGAGATTAAGCACTGATGGCTGGACATCCATGAGGAGATGTCAGCGAGAGACAAGCCACAATTTTAATATGGACAAAAGGAGATAGTTCTGGAGAAGAACGGTAGATTTGTGAGTCATGGTAGTTGAATTGTGCTTGCTGTTGAGCTTGCCCAGAGATAAGGTGTAGCGGGAAAAGAGAAGGGGAACAAGGACAGAGCCCTGTGAGACAGAAGGCTGGAGAGGGGAAGGGGGAACAGGAGGATAAAAGGACATGCTGAAGGAGAAATTAGGGAGGTAGGAGGACAACAAGGAGAGGACAGAGCCACAAAAGCCAAGATAGGACAAGGTTTCAAGAAGAGCATGGTCAACTACATCAAAGGTGGCGAACAGAGTAAGTAGTATGAAAGTGGAGTATTAGGTCCGAGCTTTGGCTAGGAATAGGTCATTAGAGACTTTGGCAAGAGCATTTTGAGTTGCATGGAAGAGGCAGAAGCCAGATTGGAATGGATGGAACTGGAGAAGAGAAACTCCAGACAGTTATTGTAAACTGCATGTTCAGTGAACTTAGAAATGAAAAGGAGATGGGGTGGTACTTGGAGAGACAAGTGGAGTCAAGGGTGAGTTTTTTGTTTTTTTTTAAGATAGGAGAACCTAAAGCAGCGTTGTACTATGAGGCGAAAGAGCCAGAGAAGTGTGAGACGCTAAGGAGAAAAGGAAGGGGATGAGAGTGAATGCAAGGGAGACCAGGAGGTGGGTTGGGATGGGGTCACTCAGGCAAGTGGAGGTGTTACAAGAGGAGAGCAGATGAGAACCTTCTGCATCTGTGACAGACATTGAAGATCCCACATTTGTTTTGCAGGATAAAGGGTTCTGGCGGTATTCCATTTGACATGATAACATTCTGCCTGATGAAATTCCACCCATAGTTTAAATTGGATACAGTTCTCCACTTTGACTCAACAAGCATTTTTACGCTTTCTCCCATACTGCTCCATGTACATGGAAAGAGCTCCCTGTAAACATCTGCAAGGCCACCTAACTATCCTCCTAAAAACTCTCTTCTGCTATGAACCCTACAAAAAAGTGAGTCAGAGGTCCTGTATAAAAATCATATGTGATCATATAATCGAAGACTATATCATAAGACCACAAGCAGTCCAAATTATGGTTGCATGGGCAACCTTAATTGTGGCATTTCCTAACTTTTGAGTGGTTGACTTTGCAATCTTATGTGTTCTTTTAACATTTTCTGTGTGTAACTTCTTGCATTTTTAAAAAAGCAAACTGAAAAAAACATTCCATCATATTCCATCATAGATTCATAGATTCATAGATTCTAGGACTGGAAGGGACCTCGAGAGGTCATCGAGTCCAGTCCCCTGCCCGCATGGCAGGACCAAATACTGCCTAGACCATCCCTAATAGACATTTATCTAACCTACTCTTAAATATCTCCAGAGACGGAGATTCCACAACCTCCCTAGGCAATTTGTTCCAGTGTTTAACCACCCTGACAGTTAGGAACTTTTTCCTAATGTCCAATCTAGACCTCCCTTGCTGCAGTTTAAACCCATTGTTTCTGGTTCTATCCTTAGAGGCTAAGGTGAACAAGTTCTCTCCCTCCTCCTTATGACACCCTTTTATATACCTGAAAACTGCTATCATGTCCCCTCTCAGTCTTCTCTTTTCCAAACTAAACAAACCCAATTCTTTCAGCCTTCCTTCATAGGTCATGTTCTCAAGACCTTTAATCATTCTTGTTGCTCTTCTTTGGACCCTTTCCAGTTTCTCCACATCTTTTTTAAAATGCGGCGCCCAGAACTGGACACAATACTCCAGCTGAGGCCTAACCAGAGCAGAGTAGAGCGGTTAATACTCATGTTAATACTCATCATGGATTATCAGCGGGGTTGGACCCTCTGGATCCACCACACAAACCTCTGTCACTTGAGCTAATGGAATATCTAATAGCAATAATAGGATTGTTATCTGCTACATGGACCGTCACTAGAGGGGGATGAGATGCCTTGCCATTGGGTTTCACAAATAGTTGCTAACAGAAGGGAAATGTTAAGACTCCACATTCCTTGGTTACATTACAGGTTCTTGGTGGGGAGTGTGCTCTAGTAGTTACACACTCTTCTGCCCATTCCCCCCAAGTGTGACGCCTTCTGTTCTGTCCGTATCCCAGTCCTGTCTCTTCCCCAGCCCAGCTCATCATCTCAGTCCCCATTCTTCTCACCTACCCAGTCCCAGTCTCCACTCCTTAGGCTTCTGATCCCAATCCCAGTCTCATAGTTCACAAGTCCTAGTCTCAGCCCATTGGACTTCCAGCCCCAGTCTCCTTGCCTAGCCAGCCCCAGTTCCCTACACCCAGCTCCTCATCGAATCTCTCTCTCCCATCTTGGCCTTCAGTTGCCCCTTTCCTCATCCATGTTCCCCTTCCCCACTGCCTCCCAATCTCAATCTACCTCTCCAGGTTTATCTAGAGTTACCATATTTCAGCAAGCAAAAAAGAGAACGGGAGGAGCCCCTCCCCCTCCCATT
This sequence comes from Malaclemys terrapin pileata, assembly GCF_027887155.1. Lineage (NCBI taxonomy): Eukaryota > Metazoa > Chordata > Testudines > Emydidae > Malaclemys > Malaclemys terrapin. The sequence goes on from NC_071511.1 coordinate 15,421,508, forward strand.
TCCCCCCCTCAGAACCCCAAACCCTCCCCCCGCTCCTTGTCCCCTGACTGCCCCCTCCTGGGACCCCTGCCCCTAACTGCCCCCAGGACTCCACCCCCTACCTAAGCCTCCCTGCCTCTTGTCCCCTGACTGCCCCCTCCTGAGACCCTCCCCCCATCCTAACTGGCCCCCTAGGACCCTACCCCCTACCTTTACCCTGACTGCCCCAACCCTTATCCACACTCCCACCCCCAGACAGACCCCTGGGACTCCCACGCCCCATCCAACCACTTTTCACCCCCTGACAGCCCCCCCCAGAACTCCCGACCCATCTAAACCCCTCTGCTCCCTGTCCCCTGACTGCTCGGATCCCTCTCCCCACTCCTTCCCCCTGACAGCCCCCCCCCCCCCAGAACTCCCAACCACTCCCCCCCCGCTCCTTGTCCCCTGACTGCCGCCTCCTGGGACCCCTGCTCCTAACTGCCTTCCAGAACCCCACCCCCTACCTAAGCCTCCCTGTTCCTTGTCCCCTAACTGCCCCCTCCTAAGACCCTACCTGTACCCTGACTGCCCAAAACCTTATCCACCCCCCCCAGAAAGTCCCCCCCCCGAACTCCCGACCCCCAGTCTTGACTGCCCCATCCAAAACCTCCCTGCCCCTTCTCCGACCCCCTGGCCCCCTTGTTGTTGGCCTTCGCCTAATGTCTCTGTGAACTTGCTCAGGAAAGGCCTGAGCCATTCGTCCCGGCACGCTGGGTAGCAGTGGAGGAGGAGCGAGGAAGGAGCTCCAGACTGCCAGAGGCGATCTGTGAATGCAGGGAGGGAGCGAGGGAGTGGTCTCTGCTGCAGGGAAGAAGAAGAGGGGCTCTCTCTGGCTGTCGGAGCCCCATGTAAGTGGCACCATCCGGCCGGCTGCCCTGTTAGCCGCGCGCGCTCTGAATGGTGGGGGGGGAAGTCCGGACATTTACAAATTCCCCCCGGACGCTATTTTTAGCTCAAAAAGCTGGACATGTCCGGGGGAATCCGGACGAATGGTAACCCTAGTTTATCTCAGGTCACCTGAGCAGCTCTGTACACGTGTTGGAGGATGAAGGAGGCATGTCTGGAGTATGCCGGATACTCTCGATCTTATGTTTATATAGCAATATCTTTTAATATCGCATAGACAGTTCTCTCTCTTCTGTGTTCAGCTGTGAAATTTTCTCTCTTTAGGAAAAGTTGTACCCTTCCAAAGTCTGTATTTTAATGATAATCACAGGTGTGAATTTAAAAAAAAAAAGAACATTCTCTTTAGTGTGTTTGATATAACAAAAGAAATCTGTCAGCCAATCAGCTTGATCATAAAAACAATTAAGTAATATGATTTTAAAAAGCAGCTTATCGGAAACATTTCTCTATAAAAATATTCAGTGATGTATTTGTAGGGGGAAAGCCAGGGAAAGCCCTACTTCTTCTAAACCTGTTCCCTTGCTCAAAATGTTCAGCGTGAAAGAATTCATTTATGTCATCCCCCTCCCAGTATAGTTTCTGTGTTTTATATTATCTTCTGCTAAATATGTTGTGAAATATTTGCTTCAGAGAACTATGTATGTTTTCTCCCTTTACGAATCTTGCAAGTGAAACCCTGGGTCAGATAGAATGCACAGCAAGATTATTTCTTTGACCAGTCAAAATGTAACTATTTAATAGTAGTGCAGTGAAAAATGGGTACTCTGCTCCGTCAGCCTCATCAGACAAAAATGATACATCCTACTTTACTGGATGAATTGTGGAAATCCTCTGGCCTCCATACCTGCAGGGGTTAAAGCAGTGATACCAGATGAACCCTTGCTGAAAAGGGCATCATGAAATTTCTGCAAAGGTATCATGGTTCCATGGGAACAAAGTCTACTTTCTCTGCAGTGTCTCATGCTCCACTGAGTTTCTAGGCCTCACTCCCCGCTCCTCTTGCAGTCTCCTGAACTTCCCTCATTGGAGAGCTATACAATAAGTTCTGTAAGGAGTTCAATGAATAGTTTCTTCTGCAGGGTTTTCCACAGAAAGAAAACATTGGCAGGCATGTTGCAGAGGTACCATATTATTGGGGTTTGGAAAGTCAGAAAAACCCCATGGGTTGTGTTGGGTCACCTCCTTACAATGACTGGGAAATCAGACTAATTGTATCTCAAGTTTGGTGGCAGAATCCATAGGCTATCTCCAGCATATAACATCCTAATAGGTAATTGTAAACTTCTGCAGTGGATTCTTGGGAGCACAGACGGGGAGTGCAAATACAGCAGAGCAGTTGTTCTTGCCATAATAGATGAGGACATCTGGCAGTGCGCAGACCTGTTTGAAGGCACTATATTTTTATAAAGAAAGGAAAACACCTCTGGCTCATTTTGTAAATGAGAATGTGTAAAAGAGGAATTACATAAGCTTCTTTCTCCCAAGTGAGAGGAGGCAGAGAAATCAGTAGTACTAGTCAGCCATTGTGGAGAATAAAATAAGATTAGATTGCTTTTTAAGTAGAAAAACAAATAACATAGCAGGGACCAGACAGGGTCCTAGAAACTGAGGATACTAAAATTGGAAGGGCCTGGAACCCTGATTTTTATTGTACAAATAAAGAGGTGCCTACTGTCACATGCGCAGCTGGGAAGGCTACATTAAGAGGAGAATCTCAGTATGATCCTGAACCAATGCTCATTTAAGTTTGCAGAAGCCTTTCCTCTGACTTCCAGTGGCTTTGGATCGAGCCCTTTGTGAGGATTTTGTAAAGGGTCAGTTATTTAGACTGGTATCCATAATGGGGCTGGAACCAGGGGTCAAAATATTCCTAGGATTCAGAGTAACAGCCGTGTTAGTTTTTTTTCTCTTAATTAATTGGCCTCTCAGAGTTGGTAAGACAACTCCCACCTGTTTATGCTCTCTGTATGTGTGTATATATATCTCCTCATTATATGTTCCATTCTATATGCATCCGAAGAAGTGGGCTGTAGTACACGAAAGCTTATGCTCTAATAAATTTGTTAGTCTCTAAGGTGCCACAAGTACTCCTGTTCTTCTTATTCCTAGGATGTGTACATTAGTTATTAGATGATATTGAAATTATATAACATAAACATCCAGGTTCAGTAAGAGGACAACCATGCCAACGCTGTGTGCGGGGACTTGGAGGAGAGTCTGCCTGCTAGAAGCTTTGAGATGCCTGTAAGAGAAATACGTGTGTAGGCGTGAACTTCCTTCAAAGGACAATATGGGACTGAGCGTAGGCATGACAGATGTCAGAGAGCCCAGGAACACTTGCAAAGGAGAGACAGGGAGCGAGGAGTTCATCTGCAAAGGGCAACACAGAGAGCTGTGTCAGCCCACCCCTATAAATAAAAGTTCTGTCAGTTGTATTTTTGAACTCTGCCCCCTCTCCATAGTCTCTTGTTTGCATGATAGACCTGCTCACTTGTCTTCACCTCAGTATATATCTAGCAGCAGGCGGTGATAATCTCAGGGCAGTTTTCTATTCCTTTGACATCCCTTAATTAAACTATGACATTTGCTAAGTATAGAACAGAAAAATATTGGAGAAAAAAACTCTCTGCACTCTCATTAGATCGCTGTATTTATGAGACTTGGGTGCTGCGAAGGGGAATGATACAAAGGGTGATTTTTAATGAGATTTAATAGAGGTGCCCTTGATTTTAGTTTGTTCCTAATTGTTTTAGCCGTGATTTCATGAGAATTATTAGCATATACATTGTTACAGAAGTGACAAATCCTATGTGTTTTTCTTTGGCATGGATTACAAGTTCTGGGCCAATTCTTACTCAGGGAAAACTTGCACTGGTTCCAATGGGAGTTTTACCTGAGTAAAGATGGAGTAAGTATCTACAGTTAAGTTATGAATAATGAAGAAGCTGTATTCAAATGATACATGCCTTCTGTATCAGGACAGATGAGGTCAAATGGTAAGTAGATCAAAGTGTATATAGTGCTTAGGTACAGTACCATGGGGAGGAGTGCTCTGGAAATACATAAGATGTATGCGGAGGGACTGGCCAGTACGTCCCTCGGCCCACGCCGCTTCCTGCAGGTCCCATTGGCCTGGAGCAGCGAACCACGGTCACTGGGAGCTGCAATTGGCCAAACCTGTGGACACGGCAGGTAAACAAACCAGCCCCGCCAAGGGCATGGCAGGTAAACAACTAGGCCCGCCAAGGGCTTTCCCTGAACAAGCGACGGTCCTAGTTTGAGAACCACTGGGCTAAACCACTCGAGTGTTAATAGTCTTCTGATAACTTCCCTGTGTGCCCAGAAGGACAGACAAGTTCTTTGAATGCTCCATGATAGGATGTGCAAGCACCTATGCACTCTTGATTAGGAGCCCCCAGCAGTACACTAGCCATATTTCACAGAGGAGACCACATTTCATGAGGGAGATCAGATTTCACGGTCAGTGATGTGTTTTTCACAGCCATGAATTTGGTAGAGCCCTATTCATAGATGTGTGTTTGCTCTTTTCTCCTTAGCTTTCCTCCTTTTTCTTCAGCTACCTGCTCATTACTCTGATTAAATTACCCAGGGAATAAATCACTGGCCCATCAAAAGTACATAATCAAATAGATAAGTCTTGCATTTCACCCTTGTCTCTTTCACTCCCACACATGACTTTGCATGTGAATGTCTAAGATTTGTATGCCCTATTTTTTTTACCTCTAATACTGCAATTAATTGCATTATATAACCAGCCTACTGCTGTTTCTAATTAAATAAAAAACCCAGCATTTAAATAATGTAAAGGGTCAGTCTTGAAATGACAATGCCCGGAAATTCAGAGGGAAGGCTCAGACTCCATCCTCCCTTCAGCTCCATGTTTCTAAGACTTGCCGCACAGACAGGGCGTTATGTAACGTCGCACAATCATTTCTGATTCACACACACTTCCCTCGCAATGGAACAAGCTAAAATTACAGGTTCATTCTTAAATGTGCAAATCCTGGCTCTTCCTCAGTTCCAGGCAGACCCTTGATGAGATTTAAATATAGCAGTTTTTGTACTTTGTACTTTGTTTCCTAAGAAATAAAAACAACCCCCCCATACAATTATTTATTTACTTATAATTTTATAGCAGCTAAGATTGCGCTAGGAGCTTCAAAAGACAGATAAAAAACATGATCCTTTCCCTGTGGAGCTTACAAACTAATTTCAAACCTGATACCATGGGAGGAAAAACTAGACAAGAGGGAGGGGTCTGAGAGGGAGTAGAAGATATTAAATTATCCCAATTCTACCACGTTGGTTAGGAACACACAAGAACCAACCCCAGTCTGGGGGAAGAGGAGGCTATCCAGCCCAGAGAAATGGCACAGGGGTAACTGCTTCCTCTGCATGCTCCAGACCTTTACTCTGCACCACTGTACAGGTGTGGTTCTGCAGACAGCTGAGGAAAGTGTGGTGTAGTGGCCAGTGCATCTGCAACAACTTGGGGATCTGGTGACAAAAAGACTTTGTGAAACAAAACGCAGGCGCCATGCATGCTAGTGTTGCTCTGAGGATAGAATCCCTCTGAATCTCAATGGCAGCTAAATCAAACAGCCACAGTTCTCCCTGTAGCCTGCACTTGGGTTCCAGTTACTGTCCCAGCCTGATCTTATCCCCTGGATTTTTGTGCTGTAAGACTCCGTGTCTTCCCTCACCTTCCCTCCTTGAATCCAGTATTCAGACCATCTGTCTGCTCTTCCTTCCACCTCATCTTTCCCTGCTGTTCTTGGCAAGCATCCAAGTCTGCCACAAGGTTGGTGGGGTTTGCAAGGCTCCTGAATGGTCCCTTGGATAAGTGCATGGTTCCCAGTAGCCAGCTAGTGGGACTGTGTCTAGAAGTGCAAAGGGAGGAAGCTGCTAAGAAGTGATATTCCAAACTTCTCTGAGTCACAATATGTCAGTTTGCAAGATAAAAAGCCCAAACCACCCACAACTGTAGAGAAGTTGAAATTTACATGAGTATTTCTCATCTAATAGTTATGAATTTCAAATGGTATTTTAATGCATATGTATCTCTCTACACAATGTTTGTTACACCAGTTTGCCATTTCTCAGGTGAGTCTTGCAGTATTTGCTGTGTTGTTGTTTTTTTAAAGTCCATGTTCCTAGAGTTATGTAATTACTTGACAATCTCCGCCTTCATTTGAAAATAAAGTAAGTTTCTAGCCCTCCTGGTTGCTGAGAAAAGGTTAAAAACATGACCCAAGTGCACCCTAAAGTCTCAAACACCTATAGGCAAATACAAGGAATCCACAACGTATTATTTTTTAAAAATCTCATGATTTTTAAGGCAGCTCATGATTTGGGGTGAGGAGTGGCTGACTGAATATCCAGGGTTGGTAACAGTGAAATCCAGGTGTTTTCTTTTACTCTTTTCAATCCAGAAGCTGTAGGATGAAGACGCTTCATTCATTCATAAGCTCCACACTTCTCTTGTTGCTGATGCTATCATAGCCAGGTTATTTAATAAGGAAAAGTCTGACAGGCTTTGCAATGGTTGTGTTTTCAGTTGCATTTTTTTACTTAATCTAATGACATATTTTACACTAAATTGCCGTTTTGTTTGATCTTTAAAAAAATCATGGGACAAAATGAACTATTTTTCAACCAAAGTGTTTGCTGTTCCTACTGAGTCAATTAGAACATGCTCGTTACTGTAGGTTTATCCTGATGCTTTCATTTCTTAATCACAAACCCCTCTGCTTAAGGCGATTCGTGACCATCCATTGATCACTGAGCTAAAATCATAGAATGTTTGTGAGGCATTTTAATCAGGTTGATGCTAATATAGTCCATTTTTCTAAGCTATGTAAAGACTTGGCTTCTTTAACTTTCCATTTCAAACCAGGTGCACAGACACAAGCAGAGGAAGCTAATCTTGGATGGCTTTTTTATTTCATTATCCATCCCTAGGCTGACCAGATAGCAAGGGTCAAAAGTTGGGACAGGAGGTGGGGGGTAATAGGCGCTTATGTGAGAAAAAGACCCCAAAATCAGGACTGTCCCTATAAAATCAGGACATCTGGTCACCCTACTGATCCCTTGCAACAGCCACAAACTCAATCCTTATCTTGCAGCTGGGAGTACAGAAGACTTCCTTGGAGAAGCACTGTGCAGTGTCACTCCAGAATAAATTACTTGCAATGGAGCCATGATTAGAGTCTTTACTATCATGTGCAAAACCAGGGGTCTGAACAGAGCTGTCATGTTACCTTCCATGGCAAAGTGTCCTCTTACATCCTACTTGCTTGCTCTGATTTTCCATAGCTAACTTTCAGAGAGTGGGCAATCCCATAGGTGCTGGAACGAGGGTTGCTGTTGCATCCCCTGGCTTGAAGTAGTAATAACCCAAATACATGGTCTCTGCATTCAATGACCCCACTATAAAATATTTTCCAGCACCCCTCAATCCCTGTGAGTTTAATGAGGTAGAAGTTTTATGGGTGACACTGACAGCCAAAGTTGGTTCTGTGTCTATCTCTGTTGTGCCTCCTGCAGCTGTTGTCAGATTAGCATCACCTGCTAGAAATTAAGCAAAAAGAAGTGCATGCTGCAAGAGCCAAAGTGCAACTGGGCCTTGCAGGGAATAAGACTCAGTGGAAGGAGAATGCAGGCTAAACTCTTGGGTAGGAGACTGGTCAAAATTCAGTGAGGAAAAAGGATGAAAGAAAGCAAAGACAAGGGATGGACCTTTAGAAAAAAGAGAGAGGTTGTTCTTTTGGGGTTTTTTTAAGAGATGAAGGAAAAAAATAAGAATAAATTAAAGGGAGAGAGCAAAAGGTAAAAAGAAAATGAGAACAGAGGAATAGAACAAAAGAAGAGAAAACAAAGTGAATATATGGAGACAGGAGAAAAAAGCAAGTAAAGAGACTTGACTTCCAGGTTAATTAATTGTATTTGCATGACATGAGCCCCACATCTCTGTAAAACTGCACAAAGGGCTGTGGCAGGATGTTGCTGCTTTGAGAGTTTGGGGCTTATTACTTCATCCTGTGAGTTTGGGGCAAGTGTCTCAAATTTATATGCTGCCCTGATATGTAATTCCTCCCCCAACAAATGTCAAATCCTGGTTTTGGGGTTTCCAAATAATTACAAAGGAATGAAGTGGCCTCAAAGATGGAAATGGGAGTGGTTTTTGGTGGTGTATTCTCTCACTTTCTTAGATCTGGAGTCAGCTGTGTGGAGGGTGGGGTGCTAGAGCAGGAGGACATCTTCTGGCTACACACCTGCTCAGTAGGCTAACTAAGGAAGGGTGGCAATTTGAACTCTGCAGTGTCTCCATCCTTAAGGCCTAATTCTGTTACCTTCATTCACAGTAGGTCAGATTTTTCAGTCCTCGGAGTTCACTGTGCTGCTTTACAATACAATAAAGTGACATTAGACCAGCTGGATTTCCACAGGATAATTTCTTCTGGAAGGTGGAATCTCTTCTAGCATAAAACTGGCAGAAGCGGTGTAGTTACCTCCTGCATCATCTGCCCCATCCCACCCTGCTGTAGGGTGTTTAAAGTGGAAGGAGGGGCATGTTGGGGTAGGAGGGTGTGTGAGCTGGACAATACCGGGTCCTCAGCTTGTTATGGAGCTTACATCAGTGTTAGAAATTAGAACAGAGCCCCTGGTGCTGTCACTTTCACTGGGGCAGGGCAGATGAGGATTAGAGAGCTACTGCTAGCTCCCTGTGGCATTTGCTCTCACTACGGGCGAGCACAGTTTGGCCCTAGTGGAGAATCAGGGTCATTGAGTCATACCTTCTTGCACAAGTAGGCCCATTGATTCAGGCTGAATGTGCCAATATTCTGCCACCCTCACTCATAGCTTCTTTTATAACCTACGCCATGAGTACCCCCACTGAAATTAGTGGAGCTTCTTGTAGAGAAGGGTACTTCTCTGAGGGAGTAAGAGTGGCAGAATCCAGCCCAGCGGGGCTGCTTGTTGAATAAGCACTATTCAAAATAAGGAAGGGTGGCAGAACCCAATTGTCAGTGAGGGGATTCTTCCCAAATACAGGTGCCCCATCTGCTAGGATATTGCACCACTATCCAGGAGGTCACTCCTTTGGCCCTGAGGCAGAATGCTATTGTACGAGCAGAGCAGGAGACGTTCACTGCTCTGCAGGCAGTAGTGGCTAGCAAGCTTCTTCACCCAGCGGCTGCATACCTCATTCGTTACAAAGTGGTTGTATTTTTATTACTTTGCCTGAAGCACCGAATGAGTAAACGCAAAACTCAATTTGGAGTAAGCAAGTGGTGAGAGTGTCAAGAAATCAGTGCACCGAGGAAAATCACTGTGCTTTTTTCTACACTGTGAGCTGAAGCCAGGAGAGATTTTAAAGTGACCGGAGAGAAAAAATACCGTCCGAAACAGGAGATTAAAGAAGAGCAGGGAGACAAAGGCAGGGAAAGCCTTTTATTTCGTAATTGTCCAGTGGACTCTTTTTCTGATGAAGTTTGTCAGAACGCCCTGTGGTGTGTTCTGAAGAGGGTGCAGCTGTAGAATGGTACACAGGTGTTTGATTTCCTCCTTGGGAGCTACCCTGCAGCCAGCATGTTCTTAGGGGATCACTCCCAACCATTGCAGAAAGAGAGCAGCCCACCCGCAGTGATTTACCTTGAACTCATTGTCATCCACTGTCTCGGAGGCACGTTCTGCACGTGTCCTGCACGTGGAACTCCCATTAACATCAACACGTGAATCTGCAATGCATGAGTCTGCAATATCAGCTTGCACGGCTGCTTAGGAGATTATGACTAGAATCAGATGTGTACCCATGGTGCCATAATGCTCAGTCTTTATGATGCATAAAGTCTGCTGCCATTTTTGTAGTTCTTCCTAGAGCTTGGGAGAACAACAGTTTTTGCCTGCCTAGCCGTTAATCCAGGATTGTGTCGTTTAGACACAGCCTGGGCAATATGGGGTGCCGCTTCCCTGTAAGGGGAGTTCTGCCACAGGAAGGTAGATTTCTGTCCCTAAGTTTCCTGGTGAGCAAAGGCAGTGGACCTACTCCTGTACCATTTCATGGGGGACACGATACCACACCTCACTAGGAAAAATCATTTAGCATAACCCATTAACACATCCCCGGATCTTTACGTTGTAGAGGAGTTTTATTTCTCCAAGACTTCCTCATGTAGTGTGGAGCAATGAATCCAGGAGGAGACTCAGCAGTTTGCAAGAATTGCTTAGCTCCTTGCTGGATCAGGTCCTTTGTGTGCATATGGTATATGTACTGAAAACACTAAAATGAGTGTGTGTGTGTGTGTGTGTGTAATGAAAACACTAACAAGAAACTGGCCTAGGCCCAGGGGATAATACTGATTGCTTACTGCAGGAAGCCAAGGTTTGCATGTGACTGGGACTTTTACTCCTATGGCTGACTGGGACTGGGATCATCAAGAGAAAGAGACTCTTCTTTTAGTCTCTGGGACGCCATCATTGTTCAAGCAGCAGCTCTTCACATCAGCGAGTTATACACTCGCTATATATGCACGGCTATACAGGATTATTGCAGGGGGGTAGTTAGCTATACAGCAGACTATACAAGTCTGCACTGGCAGACTCTGTAATATAGGCAGGGCAGTGTGGTTATAAGACGTTAACTGGTTGAAGGGGTTGGTGTTTGGCTCTGTCCCACCCTATTTTGTGCTCCGTGGACTGGAAGGTTCTGGGATCGTCAGCTGATGTTTTTACTGTGTGCAGTTTAGTTAAGCCCACGATCAGACTTCAGTTTCTGGCTGGATAAATAAATCTGTAGACGTTACGGTGAATAGAGCTCTTGTTATACTAAGAAGAAAAGAAAGGGCTACACAGTAGAAAAATGGCAGCAAGAGCCCCAGGACCCCATTTAGACTGAACCCAAATCCTAACGATGAGGAAATGAGGATTTCTTAGGAATGCAACCTCGGGGCAAAATTCTCTTCTCTGATCAGTACTATGGCTGTTGCCCACAATGCCTTTAGCATAATGCTTGCATATTTTACACACACACATGCACGCACACAGAGCGCTCCCCTTGATGTCAATAGAACAAAGCAGTATATGCTCTCGAGATCAGCATTGTGGAGCAAAGGGGAGGAGTTTGTCTCAGTAGTGTTATGTGGAAGATGGAAAGACCATTACCAGGTCCCTCCTCATACCTGTCTCTGCCCCCACACACATTAAAGAAATGAAAAGGAAATGAACTATGCACGGATACTATCACTTCTAGTATGTTGGGGAAGGTTTCAGTACACCCACATTCACTCTCACCCTTCAAATAGTGCCCAAAGTGATAGGAGTAGAACCCCTGCTGACTTCTGCAGTCTTGCTTCCGGACTTTCCCCTAAGATGTCTGTATCGGCAGAGTTACTACAATGCCATATATAATAATCATAATAATTGTATAATCATACTGTCAGGAATGTGCCTGAGTGAACCCATAAAAGAAGTGCACTTCCAAGTGACAGGGAGTGGATTCATGGAATCTGATTTATCTGAACTATGGGCAAATTAACTTTTCAAAACAAATACCAAGATTTTAAAAGTACCTGGATTGCTCACCATATGTATGCAGAAGAAGCTTACCATAATGCAGGTCATCCAGGTTTCCTTTTCCACTGAAGGTCTCAGTTATGTAACATCTCCTCTGAACATATAGGGCCCAAATAAAGTCAGCTGGATCTGGAGGCGAATGAAGTCAGGGGAGTACTGAAGTCAGTGCAGTGACTCTGGATTTATAGTGGTATAACTGGGATCAGAATTCGGTCCTAATGGAGTTGCCAGCAATCGGGAGACTTACCCGGAGAAAATCTATGATCGAGATGATGAGATATCAGAATGCTGATTAGTTGAAAATAAGATACAATTTCCAGAAAAACGTTATCCCCTTTTTTTTCATCACAATTTGTACTTTTTTGCGGGGGTGGAGGGGGGGAAGCATCATAACTGGAAAATTTTCAACAGACCTTACTGATTATATTTACCTAATCACCCCAGTTTTGAAGATCCTGTATATTTATGAAAGTCTGGGGGAAATAGCTTTAATTCTCTCATTTTGAACAACTTTTTATGTGACAAAAGAAGGTGTCTTCAGGCTTAACCAGTCCTCTTCATCTAATCTAATTTAATCTATGATATTTTTAGGACACCTATCACCTTGGCACGTAAATGCCAAAATGACTAATGTTAAGAATATGAAGTATATATGAAGCCTAAAAATATGAATACAATATAATCGGAAACACAAAGTGCAAAGAAGAGTTTTCCTATCTTCTTTCCCAATGCTGTAGGGAGGGCATTGGGAGCCATTGATGAGGAAAGGCTTTATCAAAGAGGAGTGCTTTAACATTTCAGCCTTTCCGGTGATGTCTCCTAATTGTGGTCTCACCGCTGAGAAATCTCTGTCCCCTGTGCTTGAATGTTTTATCCCTGGTCTCTTTCTAGCTGTGTTGCTACTGAGGAACATGATTTTTGTGGGCGAGCGGATGTCTGCGGGTGATGAGGCAGCCTCTGAGCCTATTAAAAACCTTGTAGATTAAGAAGACCAAGAGTTTTTTTGCTGAGACAGACACTGAGTCAATGGAGATCATGAAGTGATGTGACGTTTTCACATCAGCCTGTGTTACTTATGAGGTGGGCTGCTGAGTGCTGCATGACTGGAAGCCTTTATGTGGTAGTTCGAGCGAGTTGAAACAATCTAAACTGGGGCTGATGGCAGCATGGCTCACAGTGGCTAGGTTGTTATCTGACAGGAGAGGGTGTAGTTTCCTGGCCAGATAAAGCAATATAAGCATAAAGTATGCTCCCAGGGCTCTTTTTGTGCTGTGCTCTCACGTGAAATATGACCGTGAAAGATGCAAGATGCTGGAAGAGTCTCGATACCACCAAATTCTCAGAGATTGGAAACTGGGCAGCTATTGGTGAGGTCACTGGCCCAAGATTGCCAAGCTGCATTCTCTACAGTGGGTGACAGATTGCTTTCTTTAAAGGAGGCACTGATGATTTCAGTTATTGTGGGGTTTCTTGGCTAGACTTTACCAGCCAAGAGAGGCAGAGGTAACTTTCGCAGCTGATGAGGTGAACATTCCTCATAGCTCTGATGGTTTCTGTGTGGATGACTAGCCCACACTCCAACAAGGCTGATTGGATGGGCATTGCTTCCAGTTCTGGTGGTGCTTTCTGTGTCTCAGAGACACCCCTCTATTGATTCTTTTATTTTATTTTGTCCAAGAAGTAAAAAGAGGGGTTTTTGCATGAGGTGAAGCTTGGGTTTAGATGATCTAGGTCAGGGATCGGCAACCTTTGGTACATGGCCCGCCAGGGTAAGCACCCTGGTGGGCTGGCCCGGTTTGTTTACCTGCCACATCCGCAGGCTCGGTCGATCATGGCTCCCACTGGCCGCGGTTCGCCATCCCAGGTCAATGGGGGCTGCGGGAAGCAGTGTGAGCCGAGGGATGTGCTGGCTGCCGCTTCCCACCGCCCCCATTGGCCTGGAGCGGCGAACCGTGGCCAGTGGGAGCTGCGATTGGCCAAACCAGCGGACGCGGCAGGTAAACAAACCAGCCCGGCCCGCTAGGGTGCTTTACCCTGGTGAGCTGTGTGCCAAAGGTTGCCAATCTCTGATCTAGGTCAATTAGCTAGTTTTACTGCTTGGAGCAGTTAATGGATGTGTCCAAATGTAACCATGCCTTTGTGGGTCACAACTCAGAATACCAAATTCAGGACAAACGTCTGAGAAATCGGGCAGATACACCCCAAAACTGGCAGCTATTCTCCCTTAAGATGTACCAAGCCAACAACAAAAGTAAACTTCTGTTTCACCACACTGGCTAACGAGAAGTCAGAACGGCAGTTTCCTTAGGCATTCCAGTCCTTATATTACCACCAAAAACACTAGACTTTAAGATGAGTGGTTCTTTACAATCAGTTTAATCAAATGAAAGGTTCTTCCGATCCCAAAGGACCAGCCACACACCCCAGTCAATATATAACTCAGATCTTACCCCAAAATCATGCTGTTGCCAATCCTTTAGTATCTAAAATCTAAAGCTTTCTTTTATAGAAAGAAAGAAAGAAAGAAAGAAAGAAAGAAAGAAAGAAAGAAAGAAAGGTGAGAATTAAAATTGGTTAAAGGAATCAAATACATACAGTAATTGCAAAGTTCTTGGTTCAGGCTTGTAGCAGTGATGGAATAAACTGCTGTCTTAAGTCAAGTCTCTGGTTGCTTCCAAATCATTGGACGGTCCTTATACTAATGGGAGCATTCTAACCAAGGGATTAAGTCCATAGTCCAGAAGTTTGAGCAGGAAAGAGGCAAAATGAAGATGTTTCCAGCACCTTTTATAGCTCCTCTCAAGTGAAGGGAATCCCATTGTTCTCACTGTGGAAAATTACAGGTAAAAGATGGATTTTGGAGTCACATGGGCAAGTCACATGTCCATGCATAATTTCGCTTAGTCATAGCAGGAAAGTCCATTATCTGTAGATAGGCATTTCCCACGGTCCATTGTGAGTTAAGTGTTCCTTGATGAGCCACTTAATTTGAATAGTCCCTTCAAGTTGTGCAGGCTAAATACCTTGTGGGCGTTACCCCAGGAGCAAACATTTGAAATCCAGGTAGAGAGCAATACTCATAACTTCAAATACAAAAATGATACATGCATACAAATAGCATAATCATATTCAGTGAATCATAACCTTTCCATAGACACCTTACATGCAACATTTTGTACAAGATTTGTTGCAGTTATATAACAGTGGTAGCAACAATGATCTACATAGTCATATTTAATCAGATAACATCACACCAAGAGAGCTTTTTTTTTTTATTTTTTATTTATTTTTTTTTGGCTAAAGCATATGTCAGCAGGTGGGCCTCAACCTGGTCATAAACTAAGTTATAAGAGAGGTTTGTACCACAGACATTCCAGGCTTCAACATTCATTCTTCATTTTAGATAGTTCATTAGAGAACCTGGTAATTTGTGGACGCAAAGCAGGGGAGGGCTACTTTTGGGCTGGTTTCCTGGGGGGTGTCCATCAGCATTGTTTGTAATGTAACACCAGGGCTTTAACACTTTTATTGAGCTGAAGTATATTGAACAATAAAAATGCATATGATAATAAAACATTATTAGCATAAGAAAATTTTTCTTTTCCAACAGACAAGTTGTATATTTTATTTCTTGAAGGGGAAACTACACACTCCCTATGTCATTGGCCTCATAAAGATGATCCCATATCTAACTGTCATCTCCATTCAAACCATGCACTGGGAAGGGAATTGGCATATGTCACCTGGGCTCAGTCCATATTTTGGAAGGAAGCTGGTGTGCTGTTGTCCTTGATGTCATCTGGTAAGGGTGAAAAACATGAATCAGACTGGATTTCGCCAATGAATTACTAGCCAGAGTCTTCGAATAAATATGTACTTTTGCATCATACCAGCTGTTGCCCTTTCTGCCAGTTCCTAATTCTCACTGTTATCGGTTTGGCTTTAAGCCATACTGCCGCCCATTATAAACAAATCCCACCCATGTTGTTATGCTTCTGAGATGAAAGCGAAGGTCCATGAACCAAACATCAAACAGGAGCTGGAGGATGTGGGATGCATGTTGGATAGTGTTGCTTAGCAATATGTTTAGGGCACAGTGATTGCATCCAGGGTGAGATCCACGCCCACGTGGAAATTGCACTATTCATAATCACACACACACACTCCTTAATAAGTGTGTTACAAAAGAATGACTTGAGCATTGTTGTTAACTTTGAGCAGCTGATGGTTGAAGTTAGGGTGCAAAATATTTTCTTGGCATAAGAGCAGAAGAAAATATGTATGATTTCATTTCATGGGGAAGGAAAACTTTGTCCCCCAAAGGGAAAATTATTTGTGTGTGTGTGTATATCCCTGTTCACATACCAAGAGTAATTATCTTGACTGGAAAGAAAGGGGTGAAAAGAGGATCCTGATTGTCATGTGTCTTGTGTAATTGAGGTCCTAGATGCTTGACAGAAATCTTTGTCCCTTGTTGAGAGAGGCTAGTAATTAGTGCTCTGAGTAATAGCTGCTCCAAGGAAAGTGTCTGAAGTGAAAAGTATAAGACATTGAAAGGTGAGAGAGTGAACAACGAATCAGGAAATGTCAGGATGGCTATAGAACAAACGACTGAACATTTCTCTTGCTGTCATGAAGAAACTGGGTCAAGGAACTGTGGTGAGAGGAACTGTGTAGTGATTAATAATGGCCCCTCTCTCTTCTCTAGGATCAGCAGTGATGGAGGATTCTCTTCTCCAACTATGTTTCTGCTCATATTTTAATGATTGTACATGAATATTTGTACATTTGCCTCTTTTCTTCCCAACCTACTCAGTTTTTTCACATTAAGAACCTTTCAGTGGATTAAGTAAAAAAAGAGAGGAAATACCCCTATTGGAATGCATCCTTCAGTATTATGTTGGTGCTAACAACCATATAAATTATCCGTCTTTGATTTCAGTGTGCTTGTTTTCAGTGCTCATGAAACTGACATCACTGGACACTGAAGTCACTTATATTTTTTTAAGGGTCTGATTCGCAAGCCTCTCTTCTTGCTGTGAGGGACTTCTCTAGGTTTGGGAGGATTGTTTGATCTTTGTGGCACATCAATCCTTGGCTCATCCACTGAGATTTCCAGCAAAGGGACCAATAACTGACACCCCTGATGGTACTGTATTTGTGTAGTTGCCTGTTCCCCTGGCACCAGGCCTGAGAGCATTTCCATTTTAACTCCCTTTTTAAAAAGCCTTTGTGTCTGAAACAGAACAACCCTGAACATCAGATTGTGTTGGCCGATTTGCCACAACGATTAGTTGCTGTGGAGAAACTCGTGATGTCATCAACCGCTGATTCTGACCTCAGATGAGCAATAAAATCTTAAGAAATAAAAATGACAATTTCCAGGAAGTGTCCCTTGTAATTAAAAATAAGGGAAAAGAAAATATCAAACATACATACAAAAAATTGGCTCTAAACATAATTTATTTAAGGGTTCCTGCATTTTAGTTCTAATTTTCAGCCCGCTGTGGACTCTCCAGTGAGATTCACAGCAGATACATCTTATCATTCTATTGACTTGAAGAAATGCTGTGTTAAAAGTATGGCTGGTACAGAAGCACAATATTGCTACTGTGGATTGGACACTTCATGACTGCCTGACCAAGGTAGGTACAGCCCATGCGATATAAACCTTCAGAGAGGCTGGTACAAACTAGGTTCATCTGAGCTTTCCACTCATTTGAAGACTTGTTCTCTTAAAACTGGCTGATACGGAAGTGCAGACTGGCTGCAGTTAATGGCATAAAGTATAATGGTTGCAAAATAGTTTGTGTGTGAAAGAGAGTTACACACACACACACACACACACACACACACTACAAGCCCGTTCAAAGAAGAGTAATAGGTTTTACAAATTATTTAGACCTTAAACTGTAGTTGTTATCCCTCTCCTGTTTCAACAAAAGTTAGCAATAGCCAACAAGTTTGCACTGTTAAATGCTGAGATGATTCAGCTGGTAGCAGTATTCCCTTTGGCTCAAAAGGTTACGGATTCAAACACATGATACTGTTATAGGTGCTATCCTTTGGAAAAGACAATCAACTGACCACATTTATGATCATCCTTTGTGCTTGTCCAGATGGCAGCTATACAACCCAAGAAGCTCTGTGAAGAAAGTAGGAGAAAACTTGGTGTCCTGGACAACTTTCCCTCTCTGAGTAAAAGCTAGTTTTAATATCCAAACTTGTGTGAAAGCTATGGCAAGAATGTAATGGTCGTCATGTTTGCCTACACTGTTACTGCATTCTCTGTATTTAATTGGTCTTCTTATCCAAAAGTTCTTTGAGATACCATGGATATGACAACTATTGTAGGATACCAAATTTGTTTCTTTGGGAAGGGTGGTGTTTAGTAATAACTTTATTCTCTCTATGTACAAAATAAGTGTTTTTAAATGGATACAGAGTAACTTTCTTCAGTTTATTATGGTTTAGCTTGCTCAGAGAGAGAAAACATGGACACTTTGATAAGTGGATGATATTCTACACCAGGGGTGGCCAAACTGTGTCTCACGAGCCACATGCGGCTCTTTTACCATTTGAGTGCGGCTCATGGAACCCCCCAGCCTCCTCCCCCCATTCTCCACCTACCAGACTGGGGGCAGGGAGCTCAGGACCTCTGCCTTGCAACAGGGTGGTGGGGTAGGGGTGTCTGCCCAGCAGGGCACACCTGCTGGGCTCAGGGCTTCGGCAGGATAGTGGCTGAAGCCCTGAGCCCTGACAGGTGCCTGCCACGGGGCTGGAGTCCCGGAAGGTGCGCCCCGGCTCTTGAACTTCTGAAAATTGTCGTATGTGGCTCGGAGAGTCGGAAAGTTTGGCCACCTCTGTTCTACACAGTCACTCTTTTTTTCGAAGAGCTGTTCTGTAACTTCATATTGCACACATGCTTGAGCCAAAAAAAAAAAAAAATCCGTGTTCTTTTAGCAACAGCAAAAAGTCTGGATTCTTCACTGATACCTGCACTTTAAAAGCTGTATCAAGAAGTCCTCCTCAGGTAAATATCCTAGGGCTTCATCCAACTCCGATGCCAACTGGAGTCTTTCTATTGACATCAGTAGCAAATTCCCCTACTGAAGACCACAAAAACACTGTCAGTGAGAGTTTTGCCAGTATAATGGGTGCAGGATTAGGACTAAAGTATAATCCAGAGTAACTCACATATCTAGGGCAACCTGTCCCTCTCCTCTCCCTCCCACCCTGATCCTGCAAGGTTCTGCGTGCCTCCAAGAAGGGCAGCGTGCCATCAGCCCCTGTTGATTTCAATGTAATTAGTATTAGTAGCAGCATATTTTAGATAAACTAATTATAATAAATTAAGACAATTGTTTAGCGTTTATGCAGAATATTCTTTGCTTCATCTAAACTCGTTTTATCTTTCAGAAGCATACTTGAATACATATGTAATGAAGGGATTGGTTTTTCCTGGAGAGGGAGAATGGTTTAGTGGTTAGGGTGCTTGCTTGAAACTTGAGACCCAGATTCAGCTCCCTTCTCTGTCACTAACTTTGGTGTGGCACTGGGAAAGTCACTTGGTCCCTCAGTTACCCATCTGCAAAATGGGGCTATAGCACTTCCCTACCTCCCAGGGGTGTTGGGAGGAAAAATGCATTAAAAAGATTGTGAAGCACTCAGATACTGAGATGATGGGGGCCATTTAATTACCTTAGCTATAAGGCCCTACTTGAATTGTGGGATGATTGTCAAAAAATTGTGGATGAGTTGTGGACAAGCCATTGAAAATTGAGGAAAAGTAATAATGGTCCATTATTACTTTTCCGTAATTTTCCACTGTCGGCCGCCCGGGGCGGTTGGGGCTCCCACTGTCAAAATGGTGGTGGAAGCCTAATATTGCGGAATCTGCAATATCGCAAGTTAAGTAGGGTGTTACTTAGATAATACCTAGCTCTCATGTATTTTTTCATCAGGAGATCTCATTTAGGTTAGAGTGAATTCTGGAGCTAAACCTGGATGTTCAATGATGCCCAGAGGTATGTGCTGGTTGGGTCCGCTAACCAGACTGGGGTAGGGGGGATGGGCATTCAGTATATGCATAATTTTAAAAAAATGATTCTGCTCCATTGGACACAGCTTCACTAAAGACATCACAGGATGTATGATTCTGGAACACAAACAGTGACCCGAGACTCAGGAAAAATTGGACCAAAATTCTGTCTCCATCTTATAGCTTGAGCATATCTGCTGCATGCTGGGGCATTTCTTGAGGAGAGGGTGGAGCAACAGAGTGATAGATGCACTGAACACACCCCCACCATTGTATGTCCCTCCCTTGCTGCTGACCCTCTGCACTCTGTGGTACGCAGATGTGCACAGTGCAAGATCCCCATAACAGACTCCCTTTCCCCTCCAGCAGTAGTGTGAGGGCTGGGGTGGGGTGAATTATTTTCCAATTTTTGTTAGAAGTTTTCAACTCAAAGTAGAACTATGTTGTTCCACTGTGAGGTGGGCTCTCCACATCCCCCAAAGAGGGTGCAAGAATTATCCTATTATGCAACCTATAGGACTAATGGTACCAATAATGACACACAGTGGTGCATGCTTGGATATCTGTGAATTCACAGAGAGGAGGAAGCAGAATTCCAAAAAAGGTCAATTTAATCTAACTACTCTGCTGAGTGCCTTCTGATCAGCCTGAATTTGGGACGCATTTCTGGGCTTCCTTTTCATTTTAGTTTGGCATTTCCCTCATAGCAGAGTCAGAATCACAGAAAACCCATTAATAAATATGATTTATTAATGCATTTGCACACAAATCATATTGTTTACATGCAAATGCATATCCTCCCATGTACTGCTTAGGCTATGTAGAATTTCTTTAATATCCTAAAGTGTTAAGTTTTTCTCCTATTATTAATTTTTAAGAGATGTGATGTACTTTTTTGTACCTATTGAGATGTGATGAGTCTCACCTTTTTTTCCCTTTTCTCATTTGTTTCATTTTATGCTGTCAGTAACTTTTCTCAGCTAGCCTTTCCAAACAGTTAATCTTTGAACAATGTCTGCCACTGGTGGGGAGAATGATCCTTTCAAAGAATCATTGACCTAAATTGCATTTTAATGCACATACCATGCTGTCCACACCACCTACGTGTCTCCAGGAATACTGGTAAATAACAAGCACTAAATGTTTAGTCATTTCCTGCATCACGTTTGCAGGAGTCAGTAGCTTTATGCTGTTAGCATATGTAAGTGCACTGCAGTTCAAACAGTTGGTTTTCATATCAGCAGCTGCGTGGTTTTATCTCCATTTGGGAAAGTGCCACAGGGAGCATTTCAGTGAACCTCAAATTAATATTTCAGCTTGCTTTCCTCAAGGAAGGGGTGCAGTGACAGTATCACTGAAAAGTCACATCTTGAAAATGTCTCTCCTTACTCTTTCTTTGGGGGGTTTTAATGCCTGTTGTGGGGGAAATCCGACTTTAAAATATAAGGGACTTTATATCTGAGATGTGATAAGAAAGGTCTACAACAGAATTGCTAATTATTTTTCTGTATTTATTTATTTTTATAAAATGCTGTCAGTTTATGAATTGGATAGTAATCGCTCTAGGCAGGCATCATGAAAGTTTTCTCTACTATATCAGCACACCTTAATCCGGAGATTCAGTAATCCCTGCTATTGCAGTCCTGAGTTTCTACAGAAACTCATGCCAATCACATGGAGTTGCATGCCAATCACATGGAGCTGTTCATATGCCTATAAGGCAGCCCAACCGCCTCACTCCTTACCTAGGTTAGGACCTAAATCCCCGTTCTCCAGAAGTGAATCGGCAGCACATAGAACCAGCCTTTGCTTATTTCCCTGTGTATCCGTATCACTGGATATGTGAACAGGACTGTATGGAATTCTGCAACCAGTGGGCCGAATTCTGCTCCCACTTACATGAAGTTTTAAAAAAAGGGTTTGCAGTATAAGTGTAAGCCAATAAGGACAGAATTTGGCCAGATTTCTGTCAAGTTACTGACACCAAAATGATGGCTGCTTCTTGTTTAATGTCTTGGTAACAGAAGGCTAGATTTAAGAGAAAATATATAAATTCCATAGGACATTCTTAACAATATAATTGTTCTGTCCGTTAGCCCCTCCCCAAGGACTACTACAGATATTAGAGCACTTGAACACGAAGGGTTAGATTCTCCAGTCGAAGTCCTCTTTGTGCCATTTATGGGGCACAAAGTGGTCATTAAGTGGCCAGAGGAGAATTCCCCCTGTACAGTTCAGCCTGGGGGTTGGGAGGATGAAGGGAAAAGGGCAGAGCCAGAGCTAGGACAACCCTTCACTGGTGTAATCGTCTGCTACTCCTCTGCGGCTCTAACCTGCTCCTGGCCCAGATGGCTCAGGATCAGGGAACACAACCAGCTCCCTGCAGTTCTTCCTTTCTGGGCAGGGTGGAAAATCTGCCCTAAAGTATGTTTTAGCTGGGGTAGATGGGAGAATCTTGAATTAATTTATCTTTTCAGAACATAGCAAAGACTTGTTCACTAGTGTGCACCTCCTATACTGCTCCCCATCATCTTCAGACTCAATTAACAGAGGGAACAAACTGACATCTCGGAATTCTAGTCAGAGCATATGTTCTGGGAGACCTCGCTACATTGCACAAGCATTCCCATTAAAGGGATCTGGCTTTGCGAGCACAGCACATGAGTCAACAGCACAGCTAGACTTATAACGTGGGAGTCACACCTACTCTTGGCTGCAGAATTAGCCAGAGAAACAGAAGGTTAACAGGAACACAATAAAGACTAAGAAACCCTTAAAGGTTAGTTCCAGGATTTGATTCAATTGGCAAAGGAAAAAAAAACCCAAAGAACAGGTCAAGCCAAGCAAGAGAGAGAATGGTAATGAAAAGCTACCATATCTGCTTCCCTGTGAAAGAGCAGTCTGTTCAGATCAGTCAAAATCATGCTCACTAAACACCTTTTCTTCCTCATTAGGCTGGTTCATGAAAGGGCCATTGTTGATTAGTAAATGAAAAAGTCAGTTGACTAATGAAAGCATTACACCATGTCTACACTACAGTGGCACATCTATGGTGCTGCAGCTGCACCGCTGTGGCACTGGAGTGTAGATGCTTCCTACATCGCCAGAAGGGAGTTTCCCATCGATGTGGTTAATCCGTCTCTCCCAGAGGCGGTAACTAGGTCCTCGGAAGAATTCGGTCGAACTGGCTGTGTCTATAACGGGAGCTACATCAACCTAAACTACAACGCCCAGGGTGCTAGATTTTTCACAGCCCTGAGCAACATAGCTAGGTCAAGCTAATTTTTAAGACCAGAACTTAGTGGTGCAAGCTTCAGGGTAGATGAGAAACATTAGCGCCATATGAATACTGTTCCCAAAGGCAGATAGTCACTCCGAAAGGATACAAATACAGGCCGCCCAGGCAGTTGCCCCGGAGAGGAAAATATTAGGGGCAGCAAAATTCTTAATGATTGCTTCTTTGTTTTTCTCTTCTCTTTAACTTTATTTTAAATTGAAACGTCTCAAATGTAAGTTTCAGCAATGACCACCTCTATATAAGGTTCTTCTATATCACTCATTACACTCCTATCTGAGATCCTTGCAAGTTTTTATGTATTTAGTCTCACAACACCCATGTGTGGTAGGGAAGTGATGATATCCCATTTTAGTGATAAGAACTGATGCACTAAGAAACTAAGTGACTTGACCAAGGTCACATATGGATGTCTGTCTGTGGCCAGTCTATGCATGCGGACCCTGAGTCAAAGCTCACTGTAGTCAATGAAAAGTATCCTAGTGAACTTTTGATCAGCCTTGGAGAGCAGAAACAGCATGAGCAGAAGAGAGGTCAACCTCAGGCTTGTCCCTTCATAAAAACACACACCGTTAATCATTGATACTAACACAATAAAGGTGAAATCCAAGTCCTATTTACATCAATAGGAGGGCTCCCAATAGCTATAAGCGGAGTTGGATCAGGTCTCTTAAAAATGTTTTTGCCTTAGAAAGAGAATGAATGCAGGAAGTTCTTTAGTTGCCAGGGAGTTATCTTTTTTCCCGAGAAATTAACAAAAACTGCATAGGGTGAAATAGCTCCCAGTCTTTCTCAATATATAATTTTCCTATTTATTGTTTATTGCATGCCTGATTTCATGCTTTGGGAGGTTGGAATTATTAACACCGTGGTGGTAAAAAACCTTAGTGGATCATGTGCTGATCAGAGTTGTTAAGAAGGTACCCCACTGACTTCGATCTGGTTCTTACATCAGATATATAATTTATTTGGCTTCACTGGGTTTGGCTTCACTGGTGTAAGTGGAGCATGCCTGTTCTGCTAGGTGTTTGAAGACATAAATTTCAAGATGGTCTTGTGATGAAGACATAGGCCAAGGAGTCAGAAGATCTGGGTTGTTGTAAGGTTTAATTCCCCAATGTCAGTGATATATTCTGAGATCCTTAGGCAGAAGGCATTAGAGAAGAGCAAAGACTGTCTTCCATCACACTCTTAGCATTTGCAGTGTTGCTGTTGCCATGTTGGTCCCAGGATATGAGAGAGGCAATTGTGGGTAAGGTAGTATTTTTTTATTGGACCAATGCTATGGGGCTCAAAAGCTTGTGTCTGTCGCCAACAGAAGTTTGTTCAATAAAAGATATCCGCTCACCCACCTTGTCTCTCTTACACCCTTAGCATGTTTTTTATACAATTCTTGTTGAATTAATGGTTTAGTTAAGTATCAGAGGGGTAGCCGTGTTAGTCTGAGTCTGTAAAAAGTAACAGAGGGTCCTGTGGCACCTTTAAGACTAACAGAAGTATTGGGAGCATAAGCTTTTGTGGGTAAGAACCTCACTTCTTCAGATGCAAGTAATGGAAATCTCCAGAGGTAGGTATAAATCAGTATGGAGATAACGAGGTTAGTTCAATCAGGGAGGGTGAGGTGCTCTGCTAGCAGTTGAGGTGTGAACACCAAGGGAGGAGAAACTGCTTCTGTAGTTGGATAGCCATTCACAGTCTTTGTTTAATCCTGATCTGATGGTGTCAAATTTGCAAATCAACTGGAGCTCAGCAGTTTCTCTTTGGAGTCTGGTCCTGAAGTTTTTTTGCTGTAAGATGACTACCTTTACATCTGTTATTGTGTGGCCAGGGAGGTTGAAGTGTTCTCCTACAGGTTTTTGTATATTGCCATTCCTCGTTATCTCCATACTGATTTATACCTGCCTCTGGAGATTTCCATTACTTGCATCTGAAGAAGTGAGGTTCTTACCCACGAAAGCTTATGCTCCCAATACTTCTGTTAGTCTTAAAGGTGCCACAGGACCCTCTGTTACTTGGTTTAGTTAAATAATCTACAGGTGAAAAACTCAAATGCAGTTGACATTTAGTTAGAGTATAAAATATGGACATTAGATTAGGGGTGATAATGCTGCCTTCCTCACTGTTTGTGCAGGGTGCTGATGTAATTAGGTATTGTGATGGAAGGATGGCGTGGACTGCACCCTCAGCAAGTTTGCAGATGACACTAAACTGGGAGGAGTGGTAGATATGCTGGAGGGTAGGGATAGGGTACAGAAGGACCTAGACAAATTAGAGGATTGGGCCGAAAGAAATCTGATGAGGTTCAACAAGGACAAGTGCAGAGTCCTGCACTTAGGACGGAAGAATCCCATGCACTGCTATAGACTAGGGACCAAATGGCTAGGCAGCAGTTCTGCAGTATAGTACTTATAGAAGATATGAGTCAACAGTATGCTCTTGTTGCCAAGGAAGCTAACGGCATTTTGGGCTGTATAAGTAGGGGCATTGCCAGCAGATCGAGGGATGTGATCATTCCCCTCTATTCAACATTGGAGTACTTCATCTGGAGTACTGTGTCCAGTTTTGGGCCCCACACTACAAGAAGGATGTGGAAAAATTGGAAAGAGTCCAGCAAAGGGCAACAAAAATGATTAGGGGGCTGGAGCACATGAGTTATGAGAAGAGGCTGAGGGAACTGGGATTGTTTAGTCTGCAGAAGAGAAGAATGAGGGGGGATCTGATAGCTGCTTACAACTACCTGAAAGGGGGTTCCAAAGAGGATGGATCTAGACTGTTCTCAGTGGTAGCAGATGACAGAACAAGGAGTAATGGTCTCAAGTTGCAGTGGGGGAGGTTTAGGTTGGATATTAGGAAAAACTTTTTCACTAGGAGGGTGGTGAAGCACTGGAATGGGTTACCTAGGGAGGTGGTGGAATCTCCTTCCTTAGAGGTTTTTAAGGTCAGGCTTGACAAACCCCTGGTTGGGATGATTTAGTTGGGATTGGTCCTGCTTTGAGCAAGGGGTTGGACTCCTTATATGACCTCCTGAGGTCCTTTCCAACCCTGATATTCTATGATTCTATAAAGACTGGCTTTGTTTTAAGATTTTTTTTTTTTAAAACGGTGTGTTTTTACCACTGGTTAACTAACTAACTTCCCAGTGGCTTGGTGAACTTGATGTTTTGCTGGTGTTTCACAGAAAATAAAAATGTTTTTTTTTAAATTGCATTTTGGGAGGTTTATGTTAATGAAAAAGCTTTAAATTTTCCAATAAAAAACTGTTATTTTTAAATGAGAAACCAAAATTTGTCAGTTTTTGGTTTTTCAAATTTTGTTCCCTCTGCACTTTCTCTGCCTCCCCCCACCCCTTTTTCAGTGGCAAAAAGGGAAAAAGAGTGTGTGTGTGTGGGGGGAGAATACTCAGACTGAAAAAGCATTTTCCGTTTCCATTGTTTTAGCTGAAAAACTGGAACATTTAAAAAAAAAAATTTGCAGTAAATTTTTGTTTTTTAAAAAAAGGCATATTTAATCAAATAAAAACTCAAGTGAAAAATGTCAACCATCTTGATGTGTAAGATTTGTATAGCTGATCGCAACTGTCCTATTTTCCTTCAGCTTTGGGCATAATTTTACACTGGCCTTCCAATACAGACCGATATAGAGCCTGCCAATTATTCTCATTGCATTACAGAAATCCTCCTCATTGCTCTGCTGACTTGAGTGCAGTCATTGCTTTGAACAGTATTTTTGCTTTAGGGGCATTTGTCATTCTGCCCATCTGAAATGCACATGGCTGTTAAGCCCTTAGTCTCATGATTATTTTTTTTTTAATTTCAGCTCCATGATTTTCACTTTCAAGGTTTCTAATTATTTTCCTGAGGCAGTTTGGGAGGTTGATGAGCTGCACTGACTTTGTATTGCTGTGTTGCTTAGGGCATTACCAGCCATAATCAAACATTTAACTGATGAACCATTGCAGGCTCGTGAAAAAAAAATCAGATTTTTTGAGGCCCGATGGGAAATGTAGTCTTCTTAAAGAATCTGTATTTTTAATAAAACTAATAGCTACTTATTGCATTTTTTTCTTTTCTCTCTTTCCAAATACTGAACATCAATCAATCAACAGCAGTTCAACAGTAATAAAAATTACAGCATTGTATTCACTTGAGGGCAGTTGTTAAGATATTTTGGTGGAGTGCAAGAATGTACTAGAACAATGACAGGAAAAAAATTAAACCCTGGACCATGCTGAGCTTTCAGAACTGAAGGGATTACGTTATCTCTGTGTTAATTTTAATGTCCATGAGAGGATAATGATCTTAAACTTACATTTTGTCTTTCCTCATAAAAAGTCCCAGAGCACTTTACCAACTGAAGCCAATGTAAAAAAACTAAATACAGGATGAAACAAGACAGCTGATTGACAGTCCGAGGCAATAGGAAGTGAAGAAGAATCCCATATCCAATTGAAATATTGGGAGTCATTTAGATGGGCATAATATAATTACCCAAATTGAAATTTGGCCAAGATGTCAGTGCTGATACCCCTCCTCCTGTCAAGAAGGGTATGGGAACAAGAGCTCGTCTTTATGTCTCATCTCAGAATAAGTACATAAATTACTCCGCCCCACTTCTCTGACCTTATAATCACATTGTCCTTTGCCAGTTGACTCCACTTCCCTAATTTTCACTTCCTCTCTTTGCTACTCCCCGCAGTTAGGGTGAAGAGTTTGTTCTTTCACTCATCCTGCCCTGATGGCCGGGAACTCTCCTCCACCCAAGCCAGTGAGTCACTTCCTCTCATTAAACGGTCACCTGCTAACCTTCCTCTGTGAGACTCTGACATGCAGAATGACTGGCGTTCAGGAGAAAAATAGGGGTCCTGGTAGCAAGACACTAAAAGGGGAAGGTCAATATCTCTACTGCATATGCATAACCCCCATCATTACCACTACCTACAACCTCACAGCAGCCTCTGAGGCAGTAAAGAAAGGTTATCTCCCCTTAGAGGCACCTACAATTAATACCAAACAACTGTATGTTGTGAGAGTTTCTACTGTCCATCCCTGTGCTCACAATACTAGCGTTTCTCCTCATTTTTCTTTCCTCTCTTCTTCACGCCCCAAGGGCCTGAAGCCGCTAGGGGGTCATGAGTGCTGAACACCTGTCAGGATCAGGGAAAACACCTGCTCAGGAATAGGACACCGATAGCTTATAGGACTAACCAGCCATGGGTGTTTGCTTCTCTCTGAATATGTGGCTGACTAAACGAATTGAAATATTTTAAAAACAAGGTAATTCGCAACTGTTGAAATAATTCTGCTCAGCACGGATCTGTTTTTGGAGAATGTTGGTCACATGATTCAAGGCTTTTTTTTCCTGAGGGTAGCACTAAAACAAACATGCGGTGTGTGAATAGCCAGTGGTGAACGCCTTAATCCAGAATGACAACTCAGAAATGAGATTGTGCATAGGTGTGTGAGCTACCTTCTCTTCTGGTACCAGGTGTTGCAATGTTACGAAGGGGTCAGAAAACCCCATGCAGCCGTTGAAACTTGCCGACTAGTTCTCAATGTTACCGTGATGCAAATTGCCTTTAGCGGCCTGCAAATGCAACTGCCAGAATCAGGTTATTGAAATCAGTTCTGACAGGCTGAAATATCTGTGGTCAGAGGGGGAGCCCTGGACAGGGGCCAGGGAAGCTGGGTGTGGGGATGTTTCAGACATGCTCCCTCTATACAGGAGGGCGCTAGGTGCAAGATGAGCTGTTCGGAGGAAATCTGTGTGCATCAGTACAAAGCTGCTAAGATGCCTCTCAAGCCTCCTGGGCTGCTTCAGGATGTTTCCCAGGCCTCAGCTGATAGATCAGCTGACAGAACCGCTGCTACACTCACCCCAAGGGAATGAACTTTGTTCTGCTTCAGAGCTGGTGCTTAGATGGGGCCTATCCTGCCTGTTTTCATTCATTTGCTTCTTGCTTTGGGGGTGCAGTTGGAACCTCTGACTAACCAGGGCTTCTCCTTCTGGGCTTGGGGAGTATTGCACATGCACATGCTGACCATGGTGG
This sequence comes from Malaclemys terrapin pileata, assembly GCF_027887155.1. Taxonomy (NCBI): domain Eukaryota; kingdom Metazoa; phylum Chordata; order Testudines; family Emydidae; genus Malaclemys; species Malaclemys terrapin. The sequence goes on from NC_071511.1 coordinate 15,450,413, forward strand.
ATGAGGCCAGGTTGGGCAACCAAGGTGCTGTCCCACCAGATGTGAGTTTGTCCCCAGGTTGACAACAGAGAATCTAGGATGGAGGGTCCTCTTGCTGTCTGTCAGGCTGGTAGGCTGAAAGGGTATGTCAGTTCTGCAACCTGATATGAGAAAGCATTGGCTTGGCCAGAGGGCTGTTACCTGCTGCTTCCCTTTTAGACTGCTTGGCTGCAGGTGTATGTGTATCTTTCTCCCTTGTCAAAAACAAAACCCTTGTGTTGCTGGAGGGTAGGAGCTTCTCCCACCATCCACAAACCAGGAAATGGCGGAGACGCCGTAAAAAGAGCTTTTGTAGTGCCCACTACCCTATATTAATGGGACAAAAGGCAACGTTAGCATTATCATTCAGGCAATCATTATTCATTTTAATTGGACAATAATTGGACTGGTCAGCAATAAACAGCTGGAAAAGATCATCACCATCATCTTGGGTTTAACATTTGCTGAGGTTAGGTACAAAGAAGGGGGGCAGGTTTAATGTCTTACCTGTATAATTTAGGGACTAGTCAAGCACTTCCATGTATAATAAAGCAGGATGTGCAGTTGCTTTCACGAAACTTCCTCTGGCACTTTTCTTATTAAAACAGAAACACAAGCTCCTGCCAGGGAATTTCCCTCCCAAATTCTGAATTTTTGAATAGCGTGAGTGAAATGTTGGAAGTTTTCATATAAAACCCCTTTTCTGCATAGACAGTTGTGTGTGATTTTGGTAATGGGTGTGGTAACCTCTAGTGCTGTGGAATGTCACACTTTTAGATGTTGCTACATGGTGAACAAAATGACAATTCAAGATGCTTCTGAGACAGATGTACAAATTATTCTGACGGAAATGCAAATATTACTTCAAAATCATGGTGTTTGTTGTTGTTTCTTCACTTTTTGTTACAAGCCAAATAATGTTTTTAAAACATCCTCTAAGGTACAATAATGTTCTGAGTGAAATATGGATCAATTCTGGTTATGAATATGCTTTTCCATTGAAAACATGCAAAATGTATTTGTTTTGAAGGAGCAAATAGCCATGGAGATTGGCTAGATAATAGAGATTTCACATAGAGTAAAATCTTGGATGTGTGACATTGTGCCAAACAGAACAGCATGCATTTTTCACACACACACACCCAAAAAAGGGGGGGAGAATCTCTAAAGCACAAATTTTTAATTTTGCACAATTCTACTGAGGCTTTTTCAACATCCCTAATTCAGAATAAAACATCCTAATGTAAGAGCAGATCATGTGACAACTGCAACTAAATAGCAATGAAGGGGTCATCAGGATCAACTGAATTGGCCCCATTAGTCAGCAGTCTGACATATGTTGTGACAGCGGTTGTGCTGGAAATCTGGAGGAGGTTTCATGATGGAAGATCAGGCTAAATAAAGGTCTCCCACCTCCATAGTTCCGGCAGCTGAATTTCAACAGTGTATCTAGTCACAATATCAAGTATCAGGGGATAGCCGTGTTAGTCTGTATCTACAAAAACAACAAAGAGTCTGGTGGCACCTTAAAGACTAACAGATTTATTTGGGCATAAGCTTTCGTGAGTAAAAACCTCACTTCTTCGGATGCATCCGAAGAAGTGAGGTTTTTACTCACGAAAGCTTATGCCCAAATAAATCTGTTAGTCTTTAAGGTGCCACCAGACTCTTTGTTGTTTTTCTAGTCACAATGTGGCAGCCTTATTAAAAATAAATAAATAATTAAATAAAGCTATCCTCAAACCACTCTAATTTTGGTGTTGATGTGGACTACTGGGTGGCAGCCAAAATAACTAATGGAGTAATCTCTGCTGTGGTGAGGTGTTCCTAAGATAGCATGTGGTAGCTTGGGGGAAAGGATAGCTCAGTGGTTTGAGCATTGGCCTGCTAAATTCAAGGTTGTGAGTTCAATCCTTGAGGGGGCCATTTAGGGACCTGGGGAAAAATCAGTACTTGGTCCTGCTAGTGAAGGCAGGGGGCTGTATTCAATAACCTTTCAGGGTCTCTTCCAGTTTTATGAGAGAGATTTCCTTAACAAATATCAATTAAGATAATCTGTAGAACAGCCCCTTCTTTAGTTGGTAGCACTGCTGAAGTTCATCCATGGACTGGACTCCAGGAATTGCTTTTATTTGTATTCATCCCGGGGGGGGGGAGGGGAATCTTGTAGCAAGGCCATAGCACCACAGAATATCAAGCTTGGCAGTGCTTAGTGTCAGCAAAACTGGGTTAGTAAAACTCTGAACATCCTGATCAAACCAAACTCCAGGCAGCTATAGCAAAAGTTGCCCCTCTTGGATAGCTAATAAAATCAGTGAACTTTTGTCTTCCCTCTGAAGATTGTAAGGGGCATTCCTTAAAAAATGAAAGACATGAACTCAAAATTTTTATGTAGCTAACAGAAATTTAATCATTATTATTATTTATTTATTTGTATTACCATAAGGCCTAGAAACCCTAGTCATGGACCAGAACCCCATTGTGTTAGGTACTGTACAAACACAGAACACAAAGCCTGTGCCTGCTCCAAAGAGCTCACAATCCAAGTCTAGGACAAGAGACAAAAAAGATGGATACAGACAAACAGATGGAGGTATACAAGAAAACAATGAGACAATATTGGTTAGCATCAGGGCAAAGGAGAGTTTTAAAGAGGATAATGAAGTAGCTTTGTCGCTGTTCACTGGGAGCTCCTCCCAAATGGGAAGGTTCAGCATGGGAGAAAGCACAAAAGCTCTTGTCTGAAAATTATCTAGTGGTCAATGGATGCTGGCATCATGGGTCTATCTGAGGTAGAAGTTGACATTTTGATACTGAATCAGAGATTATCGGTAGGGTGGGGATGGGCCATGAAGGCCCTTAAAAGTGAAGACAAGTAGCTTATATTTGAAGTGACAGAGAAGGGAGAGCCAGTGGGGAAATGTAAAGAGTGGGGATGACTTGGTCAAAGTGATGGGCTAGGAAAATGATCTTTGCAGCATCATTCTGAATGGGTATGAGCAGGGCAAGATTGCATTTGTCAAGGCCAGAGAAAAGGCTGTTGTAGTAATCGAGACATGAGATGATGAGAATCAGGATGAGTGTTTTAGTGGTGTGGATGAACAGGAAAGGCCGTATCTTAGGGATGTTCTGCAGAAAGAATCGGCAAGATTCAGACATAACCGGGATGTGAGGACCTAGAGAGAGATCTGATTGGAAGAATGACGCCCACAATATGGGCCTGGGTGGCTTCATTGCAGCAGTGGATAGGAAAAAAATGGTGTGAATTAATCTTTGAGATTCTTCTGGATGATGTCTTAAATTTTCAAAATAGCTAGTTCAAAAGTTTTTAGGGACTCAAACTGAGGCACTTTATAGGGGCCTGATTTCCAGAAAGTCCTGAGCACCCACCTTCTGAAATTCAGGCTCTTCTCAATTGTCTCAAGTTGAGTATCCCAAAAATGAGGACTCCCTAAAAGTGTTAGTCATTTTTTAAAATTTGGGGCTATGTAAAGTAAGCTGCTATTGCTCATTCTTTTTTTTTAAAAAAGGGTGCCATAATATTTTTGCTAAATGGAAAATAATGGTTCAGACTTCAGTCCTGCAATTGGATTTGCATGGGCACAAGGGTCTGCCATTGTGGATCTGATTTCAGGATGGGGGCCTTTTGTACCACATTTGTGTAGTTCAGGGGTCGGCAACCTCTGGCATGAGGCTCGCCAGGGTAAGCATCCTGGCAGGCTGGGCCAGTTTGTTTACCTGCCATGTTGGCAGGTTCAGCTGATCGCGGCTCCCACTGGCAGTGGTTCGCCATCCCAGGTCAATGGGGGTGGCGGGAAGCCGCGGCCAGCACATCCCTCAGCCCATGCTGCTTCCCGCAACTCCCATTGGCCTGGGATGGCAAACTGCAGCCAGTGGGAGCCGCGATTGGCTGAACCTGCCAACACAGCAGGTAAACAAACTGGCCCGGCCTGCCAGGATGCTTACCCTGGCGAGCCGCGTGCCAGAGGTTGCTGACCCCTGGTGTAGTTACTGAGTAAACATACATGGCCACACATAGCTTGCAGATCTTTTGGAACCAGCTTAGACATTTACATAATTAATCAAAGTCGATCTAACTAAGTGCCATATCCTGTACCCATTTTAGTTAGTAAGTTACAGCAGATAAATGGTTCAGTGTGACATATGTTTCACTGCAGTATAACATATTTTTATATATATTTAATTCCTATTAATATAATTTAGGTCTGGCTGTGAAAGTACAATTCCTTTCTAAACATGTATTGTATCTATGCTGGACACAATACTCCTGGAGTATTCTGCACAAAAATTTAAAAATTCTGTGCACAATATTTTAAAATTCTGCGTGTTTGTCAAAATAAGGCAATATAATCACTCTGGTTTCAATTATTTCAGTAATTTATTTAAACTATAATACAATGTCTGGAGAATGGGAGTGGGGAGCATTGGGGGAAATCCTCAAGCCCCCTTGCCTAATGGTAATGTAGCTAGGTTTGACCCTTTTTATTTCTAGTTATTAGTCAACCATATATGCAGCCATATGCTTGGTGTTACATCATCGGCAACTGAAGAGCAAGTGAGGGCTGGGTAATCAAACTCACAATTTATATTGGCTACTGACCATCTCCATAAAGGTCAGTAGCAAACAGTTCATGGAGCACATTTTGATAGGAAAATTTTCAGACCAAACATTTAGACCAGTTCTAATCACTAAAGCACCATAAGCATTTATAAGGCCATATTGTCCTTTACACCACTCTGGCAATGTAAAGGAGCCTTACAACATTTACACCTGTTTTATACTCCTGGAGGAATTCACAAAGACAATGGGAACAACTCACTAATCAGGCAGGGTGCTACATTCTGCTCTGCCTGAGGGGCCAGAGCCTGCCCCATGCCTACCTCCTCAGAAACACTCCAAAGCCCCACCCTTCCATGCCAAGCATGCTGCAATAGCGAGTGAGGGACAGAGTGTCTCTCTCTCTCTCTCTCATGTATGACTGTCCAACCCCCCGCCCCCAACCGGTGGTGATTTAATTTTCAACTGACTGCAACCTGCCTGCGCTGCCAGGGAGGGGCTGCGTGACCGCTCTTGTGGCTTCCCTCTGCTTCCTTGTCAGAAATCATTTTTCTGTTGGGAAATAAAGAAATCTGTGGGAGGACATAAATTCTGTGCACACGCAATGACACAGAATTCCCCCAGGAGTAACATATGCATCACACCCAGGTCTGAATCTAATGAGGAGGGGGGAAGGTTAGATGCAAGTGTGCATGCTTTATATATATATATACACACACACACGCTAAAGGAAGATTTAGAAATAATTTAGTTTCATATTATAATAGGGAGTACTGGTGAAAATAAATTTGCTCCAAAGCAGGAGTTATGGCCTGTGTTGGCAGGAGGTCATATTAGATGATCAGAAAGGTCTCTTCTGGACTTAACCATCTATGAAATGTAAGTAAATAGGATGCTGCTTCCATGAGTGAAATCTGAGGGGGCCCATTTCCATGACGATGTATCATAAGGATGTGATTCAGCAGCTTTCTAGAAATGCCACAACCTGAAAGAGGCAAAGGAGGAAGTTTTCCTTCTGTCTCTTCTTTTATGTTAAGAAGTTAAATGACTTTGGTTCTCCCTTCAGGGATAACAGAAACTTGGTTTAAAAGAGAAAACCCCACAGTCCTGCTGCACTGCATCTCTGCACACCCTAGCCATGCATTTCACATGTTACACTTGACCTCTTTTGATTCAATAAGGTATTTTCCCAAAAATGCTAGTCGCAACTTTGGCTACAGCCAGCTGACTCCTAATCTGTCTCAAAGTAACTTGAAATGGGTAATATTTTATTTATATTTATATACATACATACATATTCTTTAACATTCCTTTAAAAAATAAGCGAATTAATGCAGGAGACGGAAGTGCTGATGTCCATGCCACACCCATTCCACAAATAGAGCAACAACAGCTTCTCCCATGCTACTCCAAAACCCTGTCCTGGAGCAAATGTCCATACGGGTAGGAGGATAACTGAGTCTCTAAGTTCATTCAATGGATAAGGGCACTAAGCAGTCCAACCTCTAATAGCACATTTTGGGTTGTTTTTGCAATTCTTGTCATTAGGAGTTTGGGTACCACAATGATTAGGGTAGTATTAAAAAAATGCTATAGGTAGCGGATCCATTCCATTCTCATCATTCACCAATTTTTATTCATGCTGAATGGCGTCACAGTTGAACTAGTGACGTACAGCGCTGTAGTCCACCACCAATTCCTCAAGCCAGCGATAATAGGCAGTTCCATCATGAAGGAAAAATGGGTACAGTGGTCTTCTTGATCAGGTGTCCATTCCAGAGCCTTCTTGAGAAAAAGGAGGAAATAATGGTGCTTAAGATAACTTTAACTGTAAAATATTCTAGGCCTGTAGCAAATGCAGATGAGCAAGTTTACAGTCACGGTGGGATCCAGGATGAAATGATGCCTGTCATCCATAATGTCTCGAGTAATTCGTACATGCTCTGCACCCCAATGAGAACCTGTTCCATTTTCTAATCACTCCACTCTGCTGCTCTTTCCCTCCTGCCTTCCTCTTCAGTGCTGTTCTTTAGAAAGTTTATCTGACAAAGGGGCTGCAGTCTATTGGGTGGGGGGGGGGGGAGAGGGGAGTTATGAAGAATGACTTTGGAAACCTGAAATTTAGCTGTGTGTTGTTAGGTTTATAATCTTCTAATTCGGTAATGAGCTTCCAATCTCATCCAGGCAGAATAACAAGCTAGAAATGTGCTTCTCTCCCCCAAGGGTTTCCAGATACAGCAGTTAGATCCTGATGGTCTCTTCATTGGTAAAGACGTTCCATAGGAAACTGCAACTGGAACATGTACTTTCCAGAAACGGCAGCAGCAAGCAGTAAATGAGCGTCTCCCTGCTAACATAAAAATTAAATCAAATGCAAGGAAGCAGAGCTCACAGGGAGCAGTAGCTTCACTTTTTGCACTTCCTTTCCAGCAGGAGCCAAGTCCCTGCACTTCTCCTGAATGGAAAGCAAAGACATTTTTTAAGTGGCTCTTGAACAAGGAAAGAAATAATGCAAAAATTTGGAGCCAAAGCTCAACCTTAGCCTGTGCTTAGGTGTGCAATGAAAAAGTGCTGTCTGGGAGAGGAGCCCTGAAAGGCAACCTTTGTCCCCGTACCCCACAACTCTGGGATGAGAGATTTACACCCAGCAGACTCTCCATGGCTCTGGCTCTCTGGTCAGGGTCTAGTGCCAGGGAGCATGGTCTACAGATTTCACTTAATACACCCTCTGAGCCAGCTACCCCACATCTTCCCCAACCTATTGCAGAGGGGCAGGGCTGGTGCAAGGAATTTTCGCGCCCTAGGCGAAACTTCCACCTTGAGCCCCCCCGCCAGCCCTGCGGCAGCTCCCCCCCCCCGCCCTGAGGCACCCCCCCCCCCACGGCAGCCCCCCCCCCGCATAGCAGCTCCCCCCCCGGGGAGCTGTGCAACAGCTCCCCACCCCAGTTCTCCTCTGCTCCGCCTCCTCCTCGAGCATGCCGCCCCCACTCTAATCCTTCTCCCCTCCCAGGCTTGCCGTGCCAAACAGCTGATTGGTGCTGCAAGCCTGGGAGGCGGGAGAAGTGGAGCAGCGACGGTGTGCTCGAGGAGGGGGCAGAGCAGAGGTGAGCTGGGGTGGGGAGCTGCCGCACGGCTCCCTGGGCTGGGGGGGGTGGGGAGCTGCCGCGGGGGGAGTAGGGTTACCATACGTCCGGATTTTCCCGTACATGTCCGGCTTTTGGGGCCTCAAATCCCCGTCCGGGGGGAAATCCCAAAAAGCCAGACATGTCCGGGAAAATAGGGAGGTAGGGCGCGGCGGTGCGGGGTCGGGGGCCGGCGCGATGCCAGGCCTGGGGCGCGGGCCCTTGGCTGGGGGCCGGGACCGGGGTCGGCGTGGTGCTGGGCCAGGGGGCCAGGCCGGGAGCGCGGGCACTTGGCCAGGGGCCGGTGCGGTGCTCGGCCGGGGCCCCAGCCGGGCGGGAGACACCGGGGCCAGAGCCTCGTGGCCTGGGCTGGCCGGCCGCCAAAGGGAGCCGCTCAGCCAGGGGGGCCGGACTGAGCTGCGCCGCACCGCACCCTGCCCCAGCTTACCTGCTGCCTCCCTGTTTCAGGCTTCCCGCGAACATTTGATTCGCAGGAAGCAGGGGAGGGGGAGGAGCAGGGGGCGGAGTGTTCAGGGGAGGGGGCGGGGCTGGGGGGCGGGGAAGGGGCAGAGTTGGGGCGGGGCCGGGGCCCCATGGAGTGTCCTCCTTTTTAAAAATTAAAATATGGTAACCCTAGGGGGGAGTGCCCCAGGGAGGGTGGGGAGCTGCCGCAGGGCTCCTCACCCCAGCTCACCTCTGCTACGCCCCCTCCCCGAGCACGCCGTCCCTGCTGGCAATGACAATAATTGCATGGAGCAGCCGCTGCGCTGGGAGAGGGAGTCTGAGCTGCATGTGTCAGTGTGCCCCTGCCCCTTCTAGCCCGTACCAAATCCAATGTACTAGGGATGCATGTGTTTGAAGAGTATGTGGACATGTGTTTGTTTAAAAATAAATAAATAATTAATGAGGAATTGATTTAAATAGAAAAACTCTCTCAATCATAAAACCTTAAGATGACAAACTGATATGAAGTCGCGTGTCACTAGAAATGTTTCTGTTCTGAAAGCTATACTGAAAATATTGGGCCAGAACCTGAACTGGTGTAAACTGGCATATAGCTCTGCTGACTTCAGTATAGCTACACTGATTTACCCCAGCTAAAGATCTGGCCTATTAACAATGGTGAAGATTAAGTTGTAGAATTTGAAAAGGCATATTGGGGCAACATTTTTATTAGGGGACATAAAGGGTAGCCTGTCCCAGTATTGGTGTTTAGCATATCTGCTATTTAGTACAAGTGTGCTCATTCTTAGGGCAATAAAATTTCTCTTCAGGAGTATTTTGATAGTTTGTCTTTGGTGAAGGTGACTTAGAAGAATGCAGAGGAGAAGGGTGCTCTTCCAGCATGTAACTGCAACATACCATGTTCTGCTCTTCTTTGTTCAGACCTGTCCTGCAGCATGAATTCTTCCATTTTTCCCTAATCACTTTGAATTCTGAAAAGTAGTAAATAAGTGTAAATACACAGCTTGGTAAACACAGCATGGGGTACTGAACCACACCTTTAAATATATATATTTTAAAAAGGGCTAAAAAGCTCAACGATTAGATTTGAATGATCATAGTAGCTAATTTTCTGAATTCTGCATGAACGAACTTCCTTAGACAAGAAAACAGCTGTTTGTCAGCTCTAAAGTTTGGTAGCGGTCAGACAAATGGTAATTTCCACCCTCATGTGTCCTATTACAAGGACAGCATCTTTTAAAACCATGCTACTGTTACATAATTGTAAGTTGGTGGTTTCAGATGCAATACTATCAGTGAAGTTTGGCACTGTGAGTAAGAGGAGCCAGTATTCAGCATTGCAGAAATTAGAATGCATTTTGCCTAGGTTAGAAATGTAGTCTCAAATATTTAAGGCAAACTGTTCAAAGGACTCCTAAATACGTATTTTGGTTCCAGAGGGAGATTTTCAAAGGTAGGAAGCGCAGTTAGTTGTCCAGCTCCCAGTAAAAGTCTATGGAAGCTGGGTGCTTCACTTCCATGTGTGCCTTTGAAAATCTTCCTTCTAATGCAGTGGCCTGATTTGCAGATGTACGAAGCGCTCGAAGTTCCCATTGACTTAAGAAGGATTGATGGCTGTTCAGCAGCTCAAACTTATATTTGGTCCAACAATGATCCCTTAAAGGCACAGCCCTTCCCCTCTGACACACACCCTGCACTGGGGACCAGAGAGGAGCTTGGTGTAAGTCTTTCTGACACCTCTAGCTGGCCAGGGAATCTTCTCACACCGGGGGCAGTCCCTGGAAGTGATTGCTGCCTTCTGGTTTAAGGATCCTTTATTCTACCAAATCAACATAAAGGGGCTTAAGCACAACAGAGAATTAGGCTGTCTATGCATAGTGCAAAATTATTATAAAAATGTAAACATGCTTATTATCGTCTTAATAATGGTAAAAGAAGGAACATCAGACCTAGATGCCATGTGATCCTGAATTTATGATGACTTTTATTGTGTTCTCACTGGCTCACAATTATACGGGTAACCTCCAAGCATGAAAAGCCAGAGAACAGAATCTAAAAGCAGAGTTTAAAAAGAGAGAAAGAAAAAGACAAAGACATCACTAGACAAGGACTGTATAACTACGGGACACACACTCAGCACCTGGAGCTCCATGGCAATAGTACAGTATTTATTCCAAAACCATGACAGGGTGGGAACAGAGAATTACTGACGCAGAGACTAATTGAATTCATGCGTAGAAACCCTGGACACCAGCTGGTCTCAATTAGATATTGGTCCTTAGCTGTTTCTTACCAGTTGGTTGCTCATTGTTACATTCTTAAATCAAACGATGACTTTGATATCTGGGGACCCGAGGCACCTGATGCCATCTTTCCTCAATACTTGTAAAATGAAACATCTGTTCTCCATTTTGGCATTAGGTGAGAATTCATGTGGGGACTTTTGCTCTGTAGATGGCACATCAGTACCAATTGCAGATGCACTACAATCCTTGGGACAGGGATTGTTCCATCTTGGGTTCCACTCAAAAAGCTGCTAATATAGTTATGGCCAAACTATTTTAAAACTCCATTACATAAAGTGTGGGGGGGCATCATGGGTGACACTTGTTAACCATGAGTCCTCTTCTTAAGGAAACTGTGTATTAGGTTTATTTTTTAGTTTTCCCCGTTTCAATTGGTTGTAATTTCTACTTAGTTATGGATCTCTTCTCCTGTAGTTGGTAGTTAGATTATTCTCGTATTAGGAAACATGACTGCAGGATTTTAGCTACATCTGCATGGGCATCTCAATACTACAAATGATAGTTTCACATCTAAGGAATATGGTGAGCAAAACTGCATATAATTTTGATTACACACAAACCCACCATGAATACTACATACTCCATTTAGGTTCCTTTAATGTGTATTCCAGATGAATTTACAGAGACAGTTATGCCATCTCCACATCATGAGACACATCTGGTTCAGGATACAGATGGGCCATGCTGAAAATTCAAGGGGGTTCTGATGCAGGTGTTTGGTTTGTTATAGAGAAAATGACCTGTGATACTGTCTTAGCTACAGATCCAAACTACTTCAGTGATGCCAGTGTGTTCAGATCCAGATTTTTTAAGTTGTTGGAGTGACCAGGAAAAATTATAATTATGTGCATAGTTTGTCTGACCTATATCTTTGCAGGAAGGAGGCTATGCATTACTAAGCACAGACAGATAACACAACACACTGCCACACCTTTCTCCACTGCTTTTTTCTTCCTGCAACAGTTATGCTAAGTACCAGCAAATCTTTCTTTCCTCTTCCAGTGCACAGACAACATGTATAAATCAGTCACCAATGTGCATGTTTAGAAATAGTTCCCAGCACATCCGAACAATTACAGCCTTCATTTATAAAATCTTTTATCTCCTTAATATTGGTGCTGCCTAAGGGACAGACAGCCCAGAAATCCTCTTATAGAGAGAACACAGACACCCCACGTATACACCTACAAACAGCATGGAATGTTAAACAAGTCCATATAAATACTATGGGCTTGTTCTACTCTATTATCGCTGAGAGTTAAGGTCATCCTAGAATTCTGTTCCCTGTCCTCTAGTAACATCTCAAAAATGTCTCTATTCTTGCTGCACCCCATATTTCGGTCCAATCAGCTTCATTCACAAATCTGCTTCTCTGTTTACCTTGGTGACAAACGATTACAAATAGTCCTTAATGTGTCCTTGATGTTAATGATATTCACAGTACAGGCAAGTTCCTCTGAACTGATGAGCAGTCATCCCTCACTTTGCTCAGGAGGCAGTGTCTGAGGTCAGGAGGGCAAGGTATGAGTGACCTGGCATTCTTCTTCTTAGAGTATGTGCAATGTGCCTCAGGTGGCATATGAGTAGGGTTTATCACCGAATTGGGTCCGCTGCTTGGATCATTGGGTTCCTCGGCTCAGGCCGGATACCGACGGGGAGTGAGACATGAATGCTGATCTGTGCCCCCCTATCCTGGCATTAACTGGAAGGCAAACACATTGTACAGCTCTACTTGTTCCTTATTGGGTATATTTTTATATAGATTTACACAAGTAGCACGTTTTAAAGGCTTGCTTCAATGCTACAACCTAACCAAACTGGGACTGCAGTTGTGCTTACCTATGTCAAGTGGAAATAATAATAAACACTCTGAGACAGTATCCATGCCTTATGGGGCCTCAATCCTGATTAGGGCATTTGGATGCTACTAAAATAGAAAGACTAACAATAGTAATAAATGAGGTCCTATGTTTATCCATAGAACTCAAAGCACTTTGCAAAGTATCATCATTTCTGTTTTACAGATAGAGAAACTGAGGCATGGAGATGTTAAGTGACTTTGCCTAACATCAAAGACGGAGTTAGTGGCAGAATCAGGAATGCGATCCAGATCTCCTGACTTCCAGTATATGGCCTCTTCACTAGACCACTCTGTCTCTCAGTGGGGAAAACAACTCATTCTCCAGAACAGGACAACATTCACAGCCACACCTGCCTAAGAGTACTGCTCCTCCCTCCTACAGCCTTCCCTGATTGAATCCTGAAGAATGACCCAAGTAAGTCCTAGCATTCCATTGCTTTCTTTGAAATATGAATGGGCCATCACAGCAAAGGGGTAATACCTTGATGCTTGAGGCTATGGCTCTCAGATTCTGGTAATTCTAGTACAGGGATGGCCAAATTTACTGACCCTGCGAGCGGCATACAATAATCTTCAGAAGTTCGAGAGCCGGTGCTCAGGGATTCTGCCCTGCAGGGCTGGTGAGGGGGGTCTCAGGGTTTCTACCCCTCAGGGCGCACCTGCTAGGGCACGAGGCTTTAGCCCTGCTCCTGCTGAAGCCCCGAGCCCTGGCAGGTGCCTTCTGCAGGGCTGAAGCCCCAAGACCCCCTCCCTTCCGGGCAGAAGCTCCTAGCCCCAGCACCCCACCGCAGGGCAGAAGCCCCGAGCTCTTCCAAGTAGTCTGGTAGGTGGAGAATAGGGGGCTCTGAGAGCTGCACTTTAATTGTAAAAGAGCCACATGTGGCTCACGAGCCATGGTTTGGCCATCCCTGTTCTACTACAATAAGACAGTGATGCGTGAGAAGTTACAGCATGAAGCCAGTTGGTGGAGCACTGCCAGTAAAGTGTGTGTGTGTGTATGTACTGAATTTACTTCACAAGACAGTAGTCAGTCAGCAAAGAAATGGTTAAACAGAACAAGTTCTGTGGCTCTCCATTGTTTCTTTGCTATATGGATTTGCCTTTTTTGGCACCAGGCTGGCCACGGTTCCTTAAACAGTCTCAAAGTGGGCAAAAGTCTCTTATTATGAATTAGTTTCCTCCCATATCACCTCCCACTAGCACATTCAGTACCGGCAAACATCTTCAGACAAAGAGAAGAACAACCTTCACTTGATTCCACTTCATGTGTTTTACTAAATGATTTTAGCCTGTCATCCTCCAGCCAATGCATCACCAACAGCAATCCATGGGTCCTTCTGGGGGAAGGATCCTGACCTAGGATATCAGAGTAGCCACAGATCTAAACCTCATTGGATTATTTTTTTAGTATTTTATCAAAGAACACAAATATCTCAGTGGTAACAGCTAGAACAATCTCATTGTCTCCAAACCACAAATTAGATATGACAGTGATCAGTGCCATGGTAATCCTTATATATGAATAAAATGTCTCAAACTTTTTGGATGAATCTTTTGATCCTATATTCTGTCACACTCAGCTGTGCTATTGAGTTGGTGATCCACGTATAAATGAATCGAAAGGTGGCATACTTGGTTGGTTTAAATCCAAACCTTGGTAAGTACCTGCAGATGTACCAAGCAGAACTAGCTGAAGAACTGTATCCAATGTTCTATGTAGCTAACCCATGCATTGCAACCTTTTACATCCATCTTGTAGACTGATAAATGTGGATTCTCAGACTCATCCATGACAATATTGAGAAATAACATTCCTAGGTCTCGTTTAGAGACCAACTGAGTCACTGATCCTGAACACTCCTAAAAATGACATAATGAATGCTATGTTTACCCAGGAGCATAACTATTGCACATTTTGTCTTTGGTTTCCAGTAAAGCTGTCAGTACTTGATGAATGATGCTGTGTTGTCTACCTGACAACTCCCTGTTGCCTCCCTTAGCCCTTTAACATTCTTCTCACTGCAAACACTGGAACTGAGATCTGGGACCTGCCTGCCTTGGGAACAGAACTGCCGCACCTACTAACTAAAGACCAGCCAGGAAATAAGCCTAGCTTCCACCACTCCTGTGTAATGCAGACAGGACTATCTCTTATATTAGAATTAACCAGATCCCATATAAACCTTTACCCCTGCAGAAAGTAATGTATGTCAATTATACAGGCCCTTAGATTAGACCTATCATGTGCTGAGAGCTAGCCACTTCCATTCTCCTCCGCCTAGTCTCGATACCCTTAGTTACCAAAGGGCTTTTTGTATTTGACGTGGATGTTCTTTAACCTCCGGTGCCAGTAACCTGAAACGAGACTGCTGGAAATGAGAGAGGGAGAGTCAGTTATTTGATTACAGCCCATGGGCACATGCCTGGCCTTCATGGGTATATTAAGTAAGAGACATTTTAAAACAAAACCTCCCTCAGTAACTCTATCGCAGGCCTGAATCCACTGCCCATCTGTTAACTCTCCACATATTCTTAAATCAGATATCAGTGCCAATGCTTTGAAGAACTTTTTACCCAAAATTACCATTGCCATAATTATGGGGGGAAATGTTCCGGGGTAGAGCTCCATTAACTCAGTGCTGTTAGCCAGACCTCTGCACACCTGGGAAAACAAAAGCCAAACCCTTTCCTGCTAACACATCTGTAAACAACTACAAATCCTTGTTGGACACAAGTTGTTGTTATCCTATGACATTAAATGCTCTATAACGACCATTGGAAATGCCAGATTCTCCCTTAATAGCTCTAGAAAATAATGCCATTACTTTTAACATTTCATTATAGCTTCAATCGGGCATTGTAAAAAAAAGTCTGCCATGGAGAAATGGCTCTGCAAACAAAATCAAGGTGACAAATTAATGATTGCATCAGCCTGTGAAAGCTGTGCCTGGCACCTCATGAAAGTGTAATTTAATTCTCCCTCAATCTAACTTGATGCCCAAGAATGTAATAACTTCATTGGGACTCTCTTTTTAGGGGGGAATCCAAAATCCTTGGCAACCACCCTTAAGGTCATCAGTGAAATCTGACATGGAGCATTGTTTGGCAAACATACCAATAGTAAAAGGGCTAAATAATGGGGGATTACCTCTGATCTGGATTTCTAGGTCACCATCCATTGCAGGAATATACTGTCTCAAAGAACATACATGACTCAAACAACCAGTGGGCATGAACTAGTTCAAATATATTTTTACTTTAAATTTAAAACTTAGAGGAGGTAAAAAATATCTGGCCCTGAACCAGAAAGCTAGAATTTTCCATTAGCAATCCCCTACCATAACCCTAATTATTTCTATTGTTTGATAAAGAGAAGTATGGAGAGGGGGATAAATGAAAGTATGCTAGCAGCTAAAAATTATATAGCTATATCTATATATGATTTTTAAATGCCCTTAACTGTGGTACAAATAACAACTTACAGCTTTAAAACAAAGGATTTTAAATGTCTAATTTATTTTTCCACTATTTGCATTACAAATCTCCGCTTTAGCAATTAACAACAGAGTTAGTTTCTCTTTTGTAATAATTGTTATTGAATTTATTTAAGTACCACTGTAGCTAACATTAATAAAGACAATTCCTGCTCTGAAGAGCTTTTGATCTAACTCCCTGATCCTGCAAATGCTTATGCACATGCTTTACTTTTTAGACACATGAGTAGTCCCTTCGAAGTCAATGGGACTACTCATATACTTAAGTTTGCAGGATCATGGCTGAAGGGCCCAACCATGGAGACACTTGAAATGAGTGGATTGATCAGGATAGTAAATGCTATGCTTGGTAGAAACTGCAGGGTTGGGCTGTAAAACACAGATGAGACAATACTCAGTGAGAGAACAGTTAGCTGCATTTTGTGGTTCTCGGTCAGTAGCTATACTGTACTGTTTAGGCTGCAGACACCGCAGGGGAATTTTTCTTTCTTACAAGTAAGATTTTTACAAAACCTCCGTTTTGGGCCTACGTTGTCCTGATAGAGTTTCGTTAACTGAGTCACCTTCTAGTGTAACAAGTCTACAACTCTAAACTCTTTTAGCACTTCTGCCACCACACATGCATTCAAATTACGGTGTATCCGGAAATGAGCATGCCACCTGCTCTAGAACAAATGCCCTCTCTAGTCTCCAGCAAAGTACTTGCTGATCTCAGGCTCCTAGCCACAAGACTCTCAGAGGAGATAGAGAAATCTTTGACAAACTCTGGGTGCTAAAGTTCTGTTATTACCTTCTCTAGGTAAATATACCTTCTATTTGGTGATCTGGCCTCTCCTTGTTCAGCATGTGGCGGGGAAATGACCACGTACCCCCAAAACAAAAGGGTTTGCTTTGGCAGTTACACTTCACTATAATCATCCTTAGCCTTTGCAGAACAGCTGGCAGGCGAGTCTCAGCTGCTTAACAAAGATCAAAGAATTAAACCTCGCTTGACACCTACGAGATATAAAACAGTTACACTCTTACCTAGCTGGTCCTAGTTCCCCGTTATTCTGTTCCTTCTCTTGGGGAATTCAGAGGCTGTACAGGGCTTTCTTGGTTCCTTGTTTGAGGCCTCGTCCATAGATAGAAGTGTTGCCGGTTTAACTAGGCTTATTCTGATTCAGCAATGTGAAATCAAGTACACAGGTAAGTGCCTTACAATGGGTCTACACTAGGGCTTTTACTGGCATAAATATGTCAGTACAAAATCATACAGAGTTATGCTGGTAAAACTTTTAAAATGTAGATCAGGCCTAAATTACAGCAGCCTCAGTCCTGTAATTTACACTCTGATTCCCTGCCCCCCGTGTCCCCTCTCACATTACCAGTTGTCTTAAATCAGCCACTGACCTCGACGACTCCCCCAATGGGGCACATCACTAAATCTGGTAGTTGGCTACTCTGCCTTTGGCCCTTGGCTCAGCTGCAGTCCCCTCAGCCCACATCATGCCTGAGTGCTACTCCGCTCATGGCTACAGTTCACACAAAGCCCTGCACTCCTGATACCAGTTACTCTCAGCGGCATTCCAGCCCAAATGTCAAGGCTTGGGGTATTCCCCACTGACTGCAGAAATGCACATGGAAGATAGTGCAGTTGGTCAGATTCGATGCTGCATTTTATCAAGATTACTACAAACTATAGACTTTAAAAAAAAAAAAAAAAAAAAAAACAGCTAAATTACCTGATGACAGATGTGGCATGTTCTGTGTCTATGCCTACTGGAAAGCTGCCATTGTTATGTAATGGCTCAGCTGCAGTAACCAGCCTCTTTCAGTGGGTGGCAAAGCATTTGCCTGTGGTGGCAGCAGGGGCACTGTGACAGTCATCTCCCTGCTGCTTGCAGGGATTTTCAGTCAAAAGCACGCAGAAGCAGCATTTTTGGCATGTCATCGTATGCCTGCCTCCCCCGTTTTACCCCACTGAAGGTGGAGAAGCAGTTAGACACGCTGCAGTCAGGTGCAGCCGGCATGCTCTGCCTCTGCTGGTTTCCATGAACCTGGAGTGCTGCCCACACGGCTGGGAAGAACACCGCTTCAGAGGGCGTTTACACGTACCAACTAATTAATCCACACAACCCCTGTGACGTAGGTCATTTAGGGTTACCTTATTACCACCCCTTTTACAGAGGGGGAAGCCGAAGCTGAGTAGTGAAGTGACGTGCCCGAGGCCAAGTAAGTTGCTTTCTGAATAGAGAAAGCCACTGGGAGGGACGGGAGTGCCTGGTTCTCCCCAGACCAGCCATGCCACCTCCCCCCCCCGAGCTCTCTGCAGTTCTGCACCGGCCTGGCACCAGCCCCTCCCACACGCCACCCCTGGCACCCCGCTTGTGTCCCTCCTGCCCTCTGGGAGGAACAGCTCCCCCGGGAGAGACGCCCCCGCCGCCCGGTCGCAGCGACCTGTGAATTCCCCCGGGCTGGGCCACGCAACCCGCCCGACGCCTCTGCCCGTGTAACGCGGGGCGAGGGAAAGGAGAGGCAGGGTCCCTGCAGGGGGGGCGGGGGTGGTGTCCCGCCCCGCCGGACTGACACCCCCCCCCCCCTCAGAGGCGGGCAGGAGAGCGCGGTGGCGGCGCACGAGCCCCCTTCGCCCGCTCCTCCGAGGCATCCCGGGCCAGGTCCGCGCGCCGCTGGGGATGTTGCAGCCCGGGTGCGCGTGAGGGGAGCTTCCCCCCCCCCCCCCGGGTGCGCGTGAGGGGAGCTTCCCCCCCCCCCCCCGGGTGCGCGTGAGGGGAGCCACCCCCTCCCCCCGCGCTCTCTGCCGGGCACACGCGCCAGCCATCTGCGGGAGAGCCCGGCCGGGCGGAGGTGTCGCCCCATCACGTTCCGGCTGCAGCCGCCGCCTGCCGTGTGTGGCTGGGAGCCGCTGGCAGCCGCGGGGGGAGGGGAGGGGAAGGGAAGGAAGGAAGGAGGGGGGCGGGGGGGGAGGCCAGAGCGTTGTCCAACACGTGAGGCTCATGTGATGGGGGGAGGCAGGGCGCTCCCTCCCCAGCACCGCCAGACGTGCCGGGAGTCACAGGGTAGAACACGTAGCGCCAGCCACCCACTCGCTCCCATTTAACCCAGCCTGCCGCCTCCCAGCGACTCCTCAGCTCGCGCCCTGCCCCGGCCGCGCGGAGATGAGCAGCGCGCCCTGAGCCGTCTGCAGCCCCGGAGCCGGTCCCGACGCCAGCGGTGCCCAGAGCCGCGGGGTTCTCCGAGGAGCTCGCCGCGCACCCGGCGCTGACCGATTTCGCTGCTTTCGGCGAGGCTAAGTTTCAGCAGAGCCCCCCCCCCTGCACAGCCTCCCAAGCTGCAATGGAAATGATCCCCAGCGCCCAGCCCCCTCCCGCCTGCCTGGGCAAGCTGCCTGCGCTGGAGAGCAACGAGATGCCCGGGTAAGATGCCGCCTCAGTGGTGCGTTTCTCGGGGCCAGAGCGCCCAGTGCCCTCCCCAGCAAACCCACGGGCGCAGTCTGGCCGCTGGCTTTGACTTGAGCTTCGGATCCTTCCCCCTGTGCCTGCTGGGAGCGTTGTCAGGCGCATTTGTGTCTCCCGGGGTGCAGGAAAGAATAATAACCCATCGCGTTTTTATGTCATTTGTGCAGGCTGGCCTTTTCTCACATGTATCAAGTGTACAAGCCCAGGAGAGGGTTAAAAAAAAGTGAAGACAATAAGGTAAATGGAGGAATTGCGGAACCTTTGCATTCTTAGTTACCACCTGTCCATTTGAAAAGTTGTATGCGTTTGTGTCTGTTCTGATTTGGTTTAAATCTGCTTTTGCATAAAGCTCAACTAAGCTTTAACCGTTATAAAATTTGCTGTGGGGTTTAGGAGGGGTTGTTTTAACATCAGACAGTTTGAATCAAAGTTGTTGGAGTTTTTTTGCTCTGAGACTGTTGCACTTGTACCTCTTGTCCCCGAATTTGAGGCTCAGAAGGTGGGAGGGGACTATATTTTTGCATTAATTTAATAATTCTTATGACAGAAAATCAGTCAGTTAGTAGCTGCTACACATAATACTTTTTGGGTACCCAAAAGCATGAGATCTAGTTTTACTTCTAGATCACCTTTTACCTATGTGTCTATCCATGGTACTAGAAGTCATCTTGTGTCTTGTCTGATTTTCTCCTTTCCTTTGGCTTCCAGGAGACCTATAAATTGCCCCACAGACTGATAGAGAAGAAGAGACGTGATAGGATTAATGAGTGCATCGCCCAACTGAAAGATCTCTTACCAGAACATCTCAAACTTACAGTAAGTGAAAATCTGGCTAATATCCAAACTCCTTTTCGTTTTGGGGATGTGTGTTGGTTAATGGATTTCTGTGCAGGTAGATGTGCCATCTAGAGGTTTCCTCTGAGCACTGCACATCAAAGTGGAAAAGGCTGCGATTTGGGCAGGTTTGCCACTTTGATCAGTCTATTACTAATGGATTTCCTTCCAGATACTGTAAATTTTTAAACAGTGTATATATTTGGTGGTGATAGGGTGATATGAATTGAACTGCTGCAATGTTAAAATGAAACTTCATGTAAAAGTGATTATTGTGGGCTTGATGTGAATGTGAGGGATTTGGGTTTTTCCATTTGAGCCACTGAAAAAGTTCCATGTTGCTCTTTCTGAAGTTTTACTGGATTCCATTTATAAGTTGATCCCTAACTTAATGAAAGTCAAGTCCTTTTAGAGTTTGTTTCCATGCTACCTGTTTTGGGTATTTGAAAGGATTCTCTGTGTTCTTGTTTTGCGACTGATGTTAAGGACCACAACTTTTGTTTCTCTAGTGTGTGTGAGGTGCCTTGTTTTAAAAAGAATAAAGGCTTAGGTGCTTGATTAAAATTAAAAGAAAAAAATCCCTGCAGAAGTTTATGGGGAAAGCCACTTTGGCTGACATCCTGCAGGACTCCCCTCTTCTGTCACCGTTCAAAAGAAACCCTTTGACTGGCTTCCCCTGTGTTAAGGTCATAATGCCAGCAGGGGCAGCAGAACAGATAAAATGGAATACTTGTCTGAGAGCTATGCAGTTGGTCCTAAAATACCCATAGGATGTAACTGTATCCTTCTCTGCAACCTTCCCTTTAAAATTTTTTTTAGTTTACATAATATGTGGATCAGACTCCAAATGTTAAGATTTTTGCTCAAAATCAATCAGAGTGATTTCATTGAATAAAGACACAATTTTTAACCCTGTTCCCCAAATTGCAACTGTTTTTTCTTTTTTCATTTCACAATGAATTAGAAAATTTTTAAGATTCCTTGAAGCGTGGCCAGCTCTAGGATAAGTACTAACCTGGCCATTTGTTTCCAGACTTTAGGTCACTTGGAGAAGGCGGTGGTTCTTGAACTTACCTTGAAGCATGTGAAAGCACTAACTAATCTCATTGAGCAGCAGCAACAGAAAATAATTGCTTTACAGAATGGTTTACAAGCTGGTGAGTATTCAAGTCATGTTTGTATCATGTGAGAACCCTAGAATGTCTTGTGATCTTACTTTCAATATCTTTGAATACTGGCTACTTATGGCACTTAGTTTGGGAGGTGGGAAGGTAAGTTTGTCTTTTTTAATTTTTATTTAGCATGCACACCCTGCTTTATGTGCATGTGGATTTATGAAAAAGATGCCTTTCATCCCTCTATTTAGTTAATTTATAACTAGCTGTTAATTTAATATAGTTTTAAATTCAACCTGATTCTAGTTGTTTTATTTTATAGTACAGTTTTACTGTGAGGGCCTGATCCAAAGCCAATGGGAGTCTTTCCATTGACTTCAATGGGGTTTGGATCAGGTCCTGACTTTTTTCTCCCTTAATATATGAAAACATCTCTTTTACATGCCCTTTTTGGTTTCTCCATAAGCCAGTTAGTGCACGCTTTGCAGCCCGGGACTGTCTAAGGGCCCACAGTGTTTTACATCTGTTTCCTCCTTCCCCTGTCTTTGTGACACTTACTTGAGTCTGGCAGGCTAAAACCAGCTTTTCTAGAAAGGCTGCTACAGCTTTAACAGTCACTAATTATGCAGTAGAATTACACAGCCAAACCCAATGTCACGTCCCGAACTTTAGACCTAATCCCCCTTGGTGTATGCAGCTAATGAGGGATAAATTGGGTCCCTTGTACCTAACTTTCATTAGCTGCAGAGGAGCCAGATTTGCAAGATGACATTGGAACTGATGTCTTTCTGAGGAGATACCAGGGTTGATTCGCTGTGCTGCCTTTTGCAATTTTCTCCCTAAACTCTAGTGTCTGTTGTGGTTGCCACGTATAATGAGTATAGGATCAAAAACATATTTAAAGACTCACTGTTAGAGGGAGGTTGTAAAAATGGGTGTTTAAAGTGACCGTATTGTAGTAGAATTCACTTTGTCTAGCTGTTTTGTAACAGATACGTAATATGGAGATAAAATTTCTTCCTTTCCCCAGTGCACCTTAATGATATTAATAAAACTATTTAGCTCTCTGTTAATTTTTAATTTATTTCTGTTAATGTTCCCTCAGGTGACTTATCATCGAGAAACCTTGATACCAGCCAGGAAATGTTTCGATCTGGTTTCCAGATGTGTGCCAAGGAAGTGCTGCAATACCTGGGAAAGCATGAGAACACCAGGGATCTGAAATCTTCTCAGCTGGTCAGTCATCTGCACCGAATGGCCTCTGAGGTTCTCCAGGGCGGAGCCAGCCGAAAAGCTGGAGATGCGCCCCTGAAAACGGTGGACTTGAAGGAGAAGTCTGGCTCTTTGCCCAAAACTGCTGAGGGTTATGGCAAGAACTGTGTGCCTGTTATACAGAGGACTTTTGCACACTCCAGTGGAGAGCAGAGCGGGAGCGACACAGACACAGACAGTGGGTATGGAGGAGAGCTGGAGAAAAGTGATTCAAACGCTGATCAACAGTATTTTCCAAAGGATACGGGACTCAACTATACCATGCAAGAGAGAATAAGCTCTATTAAGCAAGAGACTGAGGACCCACCAGCCAAAAGGACCAGAATGGAAACTTCAGAAGACGAAGGCCATTTTAGCAGTGATCTGATTGGCTCTTCAAGTAGTTTTTTGGGCCCTCACCCTCACCAGCCTCCTTTGTGCCTGCCTTTTTATTTGATCCCACCATCCGCAACTGCCTATCTGCCTATGCTGGAGAAGTGTTGGTACCCGGCTTCCATGCCTGTCTTGTACCCAAGTCTCCCAGCCTCTGCTGCAGCACTTTCAGGGCTAATGAACCCAGATAAAATCTCTCCATCTCTCCTGATGCCTCAGAGACTTCCTTCTCCACTACCAGTCCATTCCCCTATCGACTCCTCAGCTCTGCTTCAAGCTTTGAAGCAGATTCCTCCTTTGAACTTGGAAACCAAAGACTAAGCACAGTGTGACCGTTTTCTTTTTCTTTTCTTTTTTTTAAGTTTGAGGCTCTTTCAGTCTTATATACCGGCTGGACTGAGGTGTGGGGATAAAGGTTCATTGAGAGTAGGAAGCAAAATCCACTTTTCTCTGACTTGTCAGATAGCGTGGGAAAGGATGAAGGATGCACCCAGGTTAGCCATTCGGGGGAGTTTAAAAGGAGAAAAAAAAAAAAAAAAAAGGTTTTCTTTGTGCTTTACCCTTTACCCTCCCCATCTACAGAGCAACAGCTGACTTAGTCAGTGAGGATTATATTTCAAAGCTGTGAAAAATATTCCATTAGGCAGATTTAGGTGTTAGGGTCTGTGAATATAAAAATATGGTACTTCTGATGAGGGCTTTTCAAAGCAATGGCCCACCGCCAGATTTGTTACCCCACCCAGTTGCCAGTATTTGAAATGATACGTGCATGCACAGCAGTTGAAGCATTGGTGTTAGTCCCACTAAAACGATTCAGAGTAGGAATCACTGGTTGGTAACGCACAGTCAGTGGTTCAGGGAGAGTGAAGACAAGTTTCTCTCCACACCTCTACTGAATGTTTAAAAAACAAAATGAATAAAATGTAGATGCTGCTTAAAAGCTTTACATGGTGTACTTCTAATTAATAAATTAACATGCATCCCTTTCTATAACTCAAGCTGCTAGTTGGGGCAGGGGAAGAGAAAATATCCCCATGGATCCCTTTGCTTGTTGCACCTAACTCTAGACCTCTCTTTTACTGCTACTGTACAGGTGTCTCTGGGTCTAGTGTATCTGAAAGCAAAATGGTTAAAAAGCCCCATTAATGGGGGCACAGCCAGCAACTGACTGTTTCACTTCTGAGCCAAATCCAGATATCTGGTAACAGGGTGAAATTCAATTGAAGTCAACAGAGTTGCACCCACTGAATTGGCCCCCTTGAGTGCCTTTGAGAATTCAAATTTTTTTTTTTTTTCCCCAAAGGAACCTAATCCCAGTGGGATTTGCGTGGCCAAATCTCTTAGGATCCTCCGAAAAGCCTAGTCCAAATTTCTATTTTAAATAGAGTTAGAATTTGTGAAAATTTCCCTATTAATAAATCTTAGAACTATTTGGGCCTGTGCACCACAGATTCAGTAGTTGCTTCAGTGATGAACACTGTGTCCAATTAGGCTTTAAAAGAAACTAACTGCAAAAAGCAGTCAGTTTTTTTTCCGTATTAATTTTGAGAAATTGTTTCCAGAGTAAATGTCACATAGATGCTCATTTCATTCTACCATTGCACCAGTTGTTAAGATGCACTGTGCTTGATTGCAGATTGTGTTCTCATGTTTATTTTATTATTGTTGGTTTTTTTGGTATACAGTTGTTGCCTTTATTTGTAAAATCTTGTTATAAATATATATGTATATATAAAATATATATATTATATAAATATATTAAAAAGTTAAAACGTTTCAGAGGTCTATTATTTGTATAACTACTTGAGCATAAAGAAGTGAGAAATATGAATGTATTCCTGATTTGGGGGTTTTGTTTTTTGAAGAGATTTTGTTTTGTTTTGTTTTGTTCTCTAGGAAGGGATACAGTGTTTATATTTTGGAGCCTTCTCAAAGGTGGAGTATTGTAAATATTTTTATCTTGAGTAAATGTTAAGTAGTTGTTTTTAAAATACTTAATAAAATAATTATTTTCCTGTGGAAGATAAGGCTTTGCCTCTTGTTCTTTGAAATATTTGATCAATGTCGTTCCATGTGACCTAATCCAGCAACCAAAATGGCATGCCATGTGGGCTTAGCACTCTGCCTGTGGGAAAGAAGTTGCAGAATCACGGTCTTAGTTATCCCTGGTACAGCCTTGATGGAATAAATGCCCAAAGTCATCCAAAAATTATTATTGTAGTGTGGTATTTTTTGTTTAATTTATTGCATTTTATTTGTACCTCTTGACCTTTTCAGCTTTAAAGAATGGGAGACTATGTTGGGTTTGTACCTTCACTTCATTTAGGTTTGTTTCTTTGTGATGTAGCTAGAAAGTCTGAAAAGCTTTGGGTTTTATATATTTAAAAAAAAAAAAGTGGGCGAAGAAAGAGGATTCCTGTGCTTGTTATTCCATTAGAAATTCAGGTCTTGTCTACTCTAGCAAGATTCTATGGAACCTAGAGAGCTTTTGTAATCACAAGAGCCAGAGTATGAAACCTGAGCAATTGAGAAGGGATATTTAGTCAGACTGCTTAAAACTTTTTGTTAATCTTTTCTCAACACCTGTTTAACTCTAGTGCTAAGGGCCACATCTTCATTGAAGATCCAGGCAAAGGGGATCTTGTGCGTGAATCTCCCCCTTCCATCTGAAACACGTCCTCAGACATCTCCAGATCCCCTTGCCCCTCTCCTGGACGCAGTGTAGGAATCTCTCCGGTCTGCATTGAAGGAAAGATTGTGTCGGCCTTTGGTGAGGACTGTCTGGGACAGGAGTGTGGGCAGAGGATGGGTATAGGTTTCCCTTCAACCCAATAGAAATAATTCAGTCTGGGGCTTTATTTTCTATCCTCCATCCTCTGGTATCCCAGGAGTAGCTGTAGCCAGTGGGGCACCCAATGGAGCTGCTAGGCCAGAGAATTACTGGGGTGGGGACCTACTGGTGGGATGGGCTAAAGCCACTGTGGAGGCACTAGGCCTACATGCAGATGTCTCTAGGCCTCTGCAGATCCCTAGGGAGTTAATCAGGTTTGGGGGCAGGCCCTGTGGTCTTTTCCACAGGAGGGAAACCCCACCATCTCAATGGAATGATGCAAGGCAGAATCTCTGCAAGGGGATCCTCAAGGAGATTTCTCACCTCAAGTCCCCTCACATGGGTTTTTCTGCTGGAAAGGGGTGCTCTAGGCCTTAACAACCACATGAGAGAAGGATGATCCTGTTAAAGATTCAACACCCCCTTCAATTAGTGTGTGGGATATCACAACAAACCTCTCTGAGACATACCAGAAGTCCTCCAGCAAAACCAGGGCAGGCCAGACTTGACACGTGTGATATTTCTAAGCTAAACAAGAAAACCCCACCGCTCCTTGGACCTTTATCTATTGTCAAGAAGCCAAAAAAGGGCATAGCCCCAATTTTAAACAACTCCTTTGTAGGGGACCTTAAGCCTCATTAGAATATAGCAAGCCAGGAGAGGAAGGAGAGTCACACTCTGGTGTTTGTACTTCACCAGGAGTTTTGCTGTAGGGATTTCCCATGATGGCCAAGCTAATGCTCCAAGGGACCCCTATGTTAAAAACAAAAGCGCTCGGTAGTATTGGTGTGAGCCTCTATAGCTTTTAGTGTCTGGGCTATTCATGTAGCATATATGGCAGGCAGCTGCTCTTTTTGGTAAGTGCTAGTTGCTCACTTGGGGACTGATCCTGCTGCTGTTGGACGTCAATGGCAAAATTCCCTTTGACTTAAATGAGTGTAGGGTGGGTCCCTTGGTCATGGTAAGGGCCGTATACACGTGTGCTGGCTTGGGAGCTAACCCTGCCCATTTTCCATGTCCCTCCCTCATGTTGTGGTGCATGCCCCAGCATATTAGTTGGGTGTATCTGCTGGTGTGCTATGGAGGGATTCTGGCTGGCTGCTCAAATCTCACCCAAGGCTGCCTACGCTTGGATTGTGGCTGCTACACCCATAACCTCGGCCCTCCTTTGCCTACGGCCCAGGCTGGATCTGAACCCCGGAAGGAGGAGACACCCGCTTAATTCTGCCAAGTGTTTCATTGTTGTTTGAACTAGCTTTGTAGCTAATGCTGAAAAATCTGATGAATATTTTCTAATACCATCAAGTAAGTCTTGGCAGTTGAATTTATTTAAAACATGCACCTTTTGTTTACATCTCATGGCACATCAGCCACGGGTAATAAATAATATACAAGTTTTGGTTTTTTTGCAAAATGAAGATGACCCCAAACCTTTCCCAAAGGCAAACTGTTGAAGAAAGCAGATGGGCTTTGCACTAAAGGTTTGTTCTAGTGGGGGGGAGGGGAAGGGGTGGCTGAAAGGAGGTAAGTACATATACTAATGTAGAGTATGGGACCCTGGGCTAGATCATTTATTGTCTCTCTTTAATTGCTTTGTGAACACTGGAAACGGGGCTAGCCCATCAGCTGACATAATCAACAGTGCTAGGTCCATTTACACTGGTGGATGAGCCGGCCCAATTTCTCTAATGGGTTTTTGGAATGCCATGCCATTCACTGTTGTAGGAAACCTTTAATAATTTACTCTGAAATGAATGTGTGTGTAAATGGGGAACTGGTGCATTGACATTCATGACTGAATGACAGTTATGTTGTATTTTTAAGGTGCTTATCATGCAGGAGGACCAAGAAGGCTGGTAGATTTGTGAAGGCCCCAAACTGGGGTAGTGTGTAACAACCCTATCGCGCAGCATCCCCAAATGGGCCCCGAGCCGTACAGGCCCCAAAGATGAACAGTCAGGTAAATTACGGCGGAGCCACCTTATCTATCTGGGGAACTCACACTCTCCACCATATTTATTTATTTTAGAAACAAATCCTGCTCCTATTGTAGTCACTGTCAAAATTTCTACAGATTTCAATGGGACCACTGTTTGACCCTCAATATACTAAATTCTCAACACTTCAAGTTGTTGGCAGAATTACAGTTTATTTGCAAGGCTGTCACTTTGAGCTTAGCCTTTCCCACCTTCTTTACCCTTTGCTGGTAGCAGGACCCACAGAGACTTTCTCTGCAGCAAACAGGGACACAATGAGTATAAACATAGGTGCAGGATATGCCCTTTCATAGCAAGGACAGGGCTGTTGTGGGGAAGTTTCCCTCCTGGTACAGGTCAAAGCCAAAAAAGCAAAACTGAGGGGGTGACATTCCATTGGTGGTGAAAGGTGCAAGAGTGGGGCCTAGTGGATAGTCCTTAGACTGTAAGCACATCAGGGCAGGGATTATGTCTGCCTCTATGGAGGTAAAGCATCTAGTACAATGGGGCCATGGTCCTGACCTGGGCCTCTGGGCACTACTCTTATAATAATAACAATGGTGACTTAGAGGTAGGTCTCCTGGCTTCAGTTCCTGTCCCTGCCACTGATTTTCTATATGATCTTGGGCAAGTCACTTCAGCTGTGCCCGTTTCTCCGTCTGTAAAATGGAGGTGATAATACTGACCTCCCTCAGAAAAGTGGTGTTGAGCGTGGCTGATGTTTATCAAGTGCTTGGAGACCCTGTGAATGTGAAAAGTGTTATGTAACTTACAATTCTAATGTATAAGCTAGATTGCCTTGAAGCTCCTGTATGCGCTGCATCCTTCACTTTGCTGCATCATTCATCCAAGATGCCCGGAGGATAGGAGCAGACATTTCACCATGTTTCATTTCCATTTAAAAAAAACCCCAAACCCTACCTTAATGGAAGAAAAGCCTAGAGCAATCAAGGGGATATTGCAGCTGAGGCTACCAGACTGTGACGGGGTGCTTTGCTCAAGTCTCTGCACTCACACTGTTCAGACAGGGTGTGTTGAGTTCCCCTGACTTG
Source organism: Malaclemys terrapin pileata (assembly GCF_027887155.1). NCBI lineage: Eukaryota > Metazoa > Chordata > Testudines > Emydidae > Malaclemys > Malaclemys terrapin. Next base: position 15,479,167 of record NC_071511.1, read on the forward strand.
TTTTCATGGTCTCACCCAGCTCTGACCTGCCTCAAATGTTGACACAATGTCACGTTTCCGACTGCAGTCTTTCATGTGCAGCCTGAGGCTAAATACGGCTGCTGGTTCCTGGAAACAGACGTGCCTGGCACCCTTTCAGTAGAAACCCGATCCTCATGCAGGCTTGGCACAGCAGCTGAATAACACAGCAATAACTCTTTCAGCAGCATTTCAACCCATAAATAGGGCTTCCCAAGCAAACTCCTCGAAGTGCAGAAAGACATGAACAAGGATTTAAAAAAAAAATCAAATAAAATCAGAGTGCATGAAAAGTGAATGCAGGGAAGAAGCCAGGATTAAAGTGTTAGAAGGACCCTGCAGAAATACAGAACCAGCTTTGATAAATATAACTGTAGGATTATCTTTTTGGTGTTAAAAAAGAAGCAAATTGTGTAGAATTTTATAATGTCCTGGTAACATTTTATCCTAACCCTTTTGTAAAGGTAAACCAGTCATCTTCCTGAAAAGGAGATGTATTCCAACCCAGAGCAAGCTGGGATAATTGAGAGACCCTCATAATTTTAGCTTTTCACCACCTGTTTGGAAAGCTTCTGGGACTGGATGGTTTTTAGAGGCATGTACTCTGGGAGCTGCTTATCCTTCGCATTGTGCATGGGCCACAGCCTAAAATAATCTGCAACAATGCACATTTTTTTGCTGCGATTTCTTAGAATTCAGGTTTTTTTTAAATCTGCTGTGACTTTTCAGGAATATGCACGTTGAATAGTAAACAAGCCCCTTGTCCCTAGAATCAGCATCTCTGTCTCTCTCTTACACTGGGGTAGGGGGATTTCTCTTTCCGCACAGGCTGTGGCATGGACACTGCAGTGCCCTTCTGCTTTGTCCTCTCTTTCATCTGTAAAGCGTGTCGCTGCATGTGTTTACAAATGCAAGGCATTGCAAGATCCCTTGAACTGTGTCCTAGTACAAAAGAGGCTTTGAAACAAGAAGCACGTTGTCATGGCATGTTCCAGGCCAGCAGCACTAGACTGAACCAGATAATTGCTGTTTCTGCTTTAGCTGTTTCATTGTGGAAAGAATGGTAGGTCATGCAGCAAGCCTTTTTCACCTTAAGACTCTTGATGGGCTATTCTAACTTTAACCGTCTGGGGTGGGAGAGGAATGCCCTGGAAATAGGTATGAGTGTGTGTAAGACCTTTTATTATATACTGCCAGTTCAATTCTGGCCCTGATCAGTTGTGACAGAAAACTGTCACCATTTCTGGGCTGTTGAGTGACTTACGTGAAATTAGTTTGTTGGTCCCAGGCCATGTAACTAGCTGTGGGAGCCAGTGGACCCCCAGCCACATGACACAGGATATTAACTTTTTGTAACCCTGACTCATGTCGTGACTGGAGCCAAGAAATCTCTTACCAGCCTACCTGTGTTTTATACCTTCAGCACAGGCCAGCTTTGGTGAGCTAATCTCACTCTGTAGTTGTTTTAATCACACTTCTTACCATAGTGCCTGAGTAATTCTCAGTGACAGGCAACTGCCTGAGTAAAATCCCCAAACAGGTGTAGAGACTGACCAACCCCGTCACGCTTAGACCTCAGGGTTGAAGCACGTTGACTAGAGTAGAGAGAGGAAGCTTGTACTGCAGCTGTCTACCCAGTACCTGTTCTGTGGGTTAATTCAGCCTTTTAGTCTTTATGGCTGTCAAGCCAGCACTTTTTAGGGGCACTACATTCCTGTTTGTCTTTTAAGAAAACAAAGAGAACTAGTTCTTTTTGTTTTTGTTTCTTTTCTTGGGTGCATTTTGCTTCCTGTCACTCCACAGAGCCAGTTAGTACACGTAGACACAATACATTTGGAAAGTCTGACACATAACAGTGTGTTTGGAAAGTACTTGCAGATATCTGCTTTATTAAAAAAGGAATTGCAAAAGGAGGCAAGCTAGTAAGGACCTAGCAGCACAGGCTGGCTGATGGAAAAGCAAGGCCTTTAGGGCTACTTTGTCATAAGTAGCTACAAGTATTTTCCTAAAAAAGTTATTGCAGCTTTTTGAATTTATAACCAAAGCAGCATAACCTGTGTAATCAGCTTGGTGAACTAACATTCTGTCCAGGATCTAGGCTGCTGAGAGTCTTATGATATGGCCTTGTTAATGTTAGAGCTGGTCTGTCTATCTTTTCCTCCAGAATCTATTGAACTTCTGGATCATTTGGAACAGTTTGAGGATTGTTTGTTTGCCCTGGACTTTTTGAAATCACACACACCTCTGCAAAATGGGTGTAGCAGGCTACCATATCAGAATCCACTCACTTTGCACTGAGAAAAATGACTGCCTTTGGTGAAAAACACTGGAGACTCAGGCCCTAAATCTTGCAGAATTTGGGTTGCTGGGAAAGGTTTAATACCACGAATTTGATCAACCTTCCCTGACCATCACTTCCCATTTTATTATTCAGTAAATGAAGCATAACCTGACCTTTTATCATATGCCAAACAACAGCTCCATGCAAAAATGGTGACAAAAAGAATGCCTAGTATTTGTGGCCTTATTATATTTTATCATATGCCAAACAACAGCTCCATGCAAAAATGGTGACAAAAAGAATGCCTAGTATTTGTGGCCTTATTAACTACAGTGAATAAATACTATTCCCTGTGCAATCCAATTTTGCCTTTCCTCTAGGAATGGGCCTCAGCATATGACATTGTTGAAGATCTTGCAACCATCTACTTTACTAAGTTCAAGGGTTTAAACTTAATTATCATTGGCTCTGGTAGAGTGCCAAATATAGACAAAGAAAGATTTGTTCTAGTTTGAAAGTGACTGATGATGGTGAGAGCCGAAATATTATGTATCCTTGTTACGGAGAATCCAGATGTGCTTAGGTTACCTTGTCGTATCAGTGACTGCTATTAGCACTTTGGTCTGAGAATGTACGTGATGCTAACATGTATCTGAGAATCTTTAAAAAGATTTAGCTCTTTTATTCTAGACATCTAATCCTTAATTAGATTGTGTTTATATTAAAGATGTTTTCAAATTGCTACATTGTTTTGCAATGGGACAGTCTACTTTTACTTAAGATATTGATTTAGAGTACTATAAATGGTCCACAATGACACTCATCATAGGTGATTATTGTATAAAATATATAAGTAATTGTGAAATTAGTGTCATTTGGTATTAGATGTGACCCACAGGCATATGTAACAGCACTTTGACAGATCCTAGATGGATAAATAAGTGGGCAAATTTCCAAAAGTGCTGAGCATCCATCCAGCAAGACCCACTGACTTCAGCACATTTGAAATCCAAGTAACTTATTCAAGACCCTAAATATAAATGTAAGAGCCTAATTTGAAGCTCCTAAGTGTTGAAAATCTTGACCAGAATTAACAGTCTAGGAGAATCTTCCGGGGGGAACAGAAGGGGGAAGATTTGTGATTTTCCTAAAGCTGGAGTTGAATTTCACCCATAATCAAACAAGCATTCGAACCACAATCCAAGTAGAATGATTTCAGTGCAGACCGCCTTGCAGTCTCAACGTATGGAGTATTTAGTACACAGGAGACTGCTGAAAAAGTCACGTCTAGCCTGAACTGTCTGGATTCTTCCTTTCATGTTAGTGAGATCTCTCCATGTACTTCAGCAGCCAGGCCAGCTCTCATTGTTTGTCTCCAGGGCCTCTGACTGTAACCCTTCATCTGGCTGAAGCCAGGATGACTCAAGGACTTCTTTCAGGAAGTACGGTGAAGAGAGAAGGCGGTGACCCCTCTGGGTTCTGCTCGGGAACTGAAACAATCTATCATGGAAAAACTGGTCTTTGTGGTAACTCAAATGGAAACTTACCAAGATGACTGTTTCCAAGATTTCCCCTCGAATCACTGTGACTCCAAAGAGCAGCTTTCTAAGATAATGCCCTTGGGAGAGCTCTTATTGGCCTCAGCCATGCCACAGTGTCCTCTTTTCTGGGATACAATAGGCCTGATTCTCCTATCACACCAAAGTGATAACAGCAAACGTTCATTTACTTCAGGGGAGTTACTCCTGATTTTCACTGGTATGTGAGATGAGCAGAATGAGGCCCAGGGAAGCTGTGATCCCTGATTCTCTGTTACTTTGCACCCTGTGCCAGAGTCTTTGGCCTAACAAATATAATAGCTGGAGATTGCCCCAAAAGAAGCAGGGGGAACCTCTACTGGCATAAAGCTGGCAGAGGCAGCTCCTTTGCCTCCTAGATCTCCTCCTGTAACAGAACTGCACTGCCTGATGTCAAAAGCTGAAACACAGGGGCAGGGCAGAACAAGTCTCCACTTCAGACAGTTGCCCACTGATTGAAAGTCCCTGAGGTCCCTTATATTAGGGCCAGGCAGCTGAGAATCAAAGAGCAGTGACTGACTGTCTGTCTTGTCTGTCTGTCTGTCTGTCTCTCTCTCTCTCTCACACACACACACACACACACACACACACACACACTGTACCTGAGCTCAGCACAGTGGAGGATCTATCCTCTTGTGTAAATATTTGCACCTGTGCAAAGGATCATATCAGAATGGTAGCATTTTGCCCCCCACTTTTCACTGATTACCTAAAGGCCATGGGGAATCAGGCTCCTGCCCTACCTCTTGTACCAGAGCAAAGTGGGTATAAAATGCTACTAAATGCCTGAGTTAAACCACTGCAGGAAAAGTTTGAAGATCTCCTCGCACGGTGCCTAAGACAACTGCTGGGCAGGAGCACCGTCAGCTTTTTTGCTGCCCTAGGCGGTGGAAGGTCCTGCCCCGAAATGCCGCCCCCGACAGAGGCGGTGGAAGGTTCCGCCCCCGAAATGCCGCCCCCGACAGAGGCGGCAGAAGGTCCTGCCCCCGAAATGCTGCCCCCGACAGATCTGGCCGCCGTGGTCGCTGCCCCCCAAATGTTAGTGCCCTAGGCGACCACCTAGGTTGCCTAATGGGTTGCACTGGCCCTGCTGCTGAGAGCACTTTGGGGAATCTGGACCCATTAGGAGAGAACTGCCATTCTAAAAGTGAAAACTACTTAACCCTTAAAATCATGTCTGAATCTAATGACAACAATGGGTACCTTATTAGCTGCAGAATGTTGTTTCATTAGGACAACAAGAGAAGAAGTGACTATTGGGCAGTGGTACAGCAGCACTGAAAAGAGCTTAACTGCGTCAGGGGAGGTTTGGTGGTAATTTGAGCAAGGAGCCCTGTCACACAGTCTAATATTACACTGTTCCTGTCTCTAGGGAGCCGAGGGCGCTCTTGAAATGCATCTCGGAAAGAGGGCAGCATGCTCTGCTCAGAGAGGTAAGGGAATTCCACCTCACGTATTAGTTACTGAGACTGTGATTCCCCCGCGAACCCTTTCAAACAAATGCAGCTGCTGGGTACTCAGCTTCCATGAGATGAGATGTTTCATAACCAATGTAACTGCTAGTGCTTCTGAGGGCCTGCTTGGGGCTTTGCTGCCTTGCACTTCATGTTCGCACCAGAGCAAACTGCTACCAGCTCAGAATGGTAGCATTTCACATCCACTTTGCACAGAGGTTGAAGGCAGTCGAGAATCAGACCAGGTCTACCCTACAGCCCTATATCAATATAACTATGTCACTCAGGGGTGTGAAAAATCCACACGCCTGAATGACACAATTATACCAACCTAACCTCCTGTGTAGACAGCGCTGTGTCGATGGGAGAGCTTCTCCCACTGACATAGCTACCGCCTCTTGGGGAGGTGGATGAACTACACCGATAGGAGAAGCTCTCTCGTCTGTGTAAGAATGTCCTCACTAAAGCACTACAGCGCCACTGTAACGCTGTTCGTGAAGACAAGCCCGCAGGCTTCCACTCACTACCCCTAGGTTATGTGTGAGGTCAAAACTATCCGTGCAATTCCACACTGAGTCAATCAGAGCTTTAGGGGCTCAGCACATCTGAGAATCATGCCTCACACTGGGCATCCAGAAAATGGAGCCACTCAGTATGAGCCACTCAGTTACTATGGCGATGAGCACCACGGGAATCCCTAGAAGGAAGTGAAATAAACAAACGCATTTCTTTATCAAAACAGAGTGCCTCACAAATGAACCTAAGCCTCACAATTATTATTGACCTTTTGCAGATAGCGAGGCTGCGGCCAACGTTTTCAGAAGTGGTCACTCCTGCTGGGGGCGGGGTGCTCTATTTTTTGGATGCCCAATTTGAGGCATGATTTTCAGATGTGCTGAGCACCTGACACGCTCATGGACTCAGAGGGGAATTGCAGGTACTCAGCAGCTTTGAAAATCACGCCAGAGCAGGGGTCTTATTTTAGGCATCACAAAAATAAACACACCCAAAATTAATGATGACCTTTTAACATGTGGGCCTAAGTGGTCCTAGAGGAAGTCAGGCAGAACCAAAACCCCTCTCTCCTGACTCCCGACCCTGGGCTTTAATTACAAATCCAGCTCTATATCTCTGAGGGCTAGAGCAGCTGGGCTTCGACCTGCGTTTACACACTCAGTGTGCTTGCTGAAAGACACACCTGATGGCATTTATATCTTTGGAGAGGTCTGGAAATGTTCAACACGTTACAGGAAGGAGAATAGTCACTTTGGGGGAAATTCTCCCCCTCCCCACCCCAGAAACCCACAGAAAGTAGGATGGGTACATCACAAATTGCACCAGCCTGATGGTATAGGGTCTGTATTGTCTCCTGTCTCCCCACCCCTTATGGAAGGGATTGGCAGTGGTCTAGCAAGAGCAGAGGGTTAGGTCAGGTCCAACTGCATGGAGCCCAAAGATCCACAGGAAAGGTAACCCCAAACCTATGCGCCAGAGTACTTCTGTGTGGAGACCTGCCCAGTCTTGTGGCAGCACAGATGGCTCACTGCAGTGCTGCTGTTGGCTTCCCAATCAGGTCAGTGCTTTGCTTCCTTCTCTGAGGGTGGGAAAAGCCACCGAGAGAGAGAGTTAATGCTACAGTGAGCAGTGTTAACCTAAGCAGAAATTTGCCTCAGGGTTATGAATAGCTGCTGTGCCGAGTGACTGTTCTCTACCACCACCCTGCTTCTGCCTGGCCGCCTCCCCTCCCAATGCACACATTCGAACGTGGGTGTGGCTGGCACGGAGGGACAGATGGCAGCTGTGCTGCAGGACTGTGTCTTTCTCCTTCCTGCGCACTATGCTCTGCCCTGCCATATGTGAGGCAAGCTGGAGTCCTAGGGCCTGCTTCTTCTCTCAAACTGGTGTAAATCACAAAAAATGACCTCCAGAGAAGTCAGTGGAGCTACCCTGAGATACACAGGGTGAGGACTGCCCACTGGTGTAAGTGAGAGGAGAATCAGACCTCTAGTTTCTTGTTCCTGGCCAAGAGAGTGCTGTGGACTCAGCACACCCAGTCCCTGAGGAGGAGGAGGAGGAGGAGAAGGGAGTGCCTAATCTTGCTCAACAATGAGGCCCCAAAGGGAGGCCTGCCTATTCCTCCTTGGCTGGGAGGATGTGGTCTACAACATGGGCCTCCCTGAGTGGGCAGAGTTAATCACAGGGTGGGAAAGAGCTGACTGCCTTGGGAAAGGGAGAGGGGGAAACAAAACCTCAGGCTTGGAATTGCAAAAGGACTTTTAGTGGTCAGCAGTGCATTTGTTCAGACTGAACCCAAAGACTTTTGACATGTGACAATTACAAGCCAGGGTTGTTATTTGCTGGTGAGGCATTAACCACAGAGGGGTTTTCCAGCTAGAGCAACACTCTAGAGAACAACCAACCATACCTGCCGTATACAAAGAAGCAGAACCTAGGCCTGCCTAAGTCAAAGGTATTTTAAAAGACATGAAGGTGAGTTGGCTCTTTTTTGCAGATTCAGAAGTAGGTTAGAAGGAAGATGACTATAAACTCCTAAGATTACTACAGCCAGTAGCCATCAGGCAATACCAACCAGCCCATAAACAGCAAAATCATTTGGATGCCTGATACCACTTGCAGTCTAATGCCTCACCTGGGGAAATTTCTAATTGAAAAATATTTTACTGAAAAGGTTATAAAGAGATAGAGATTTTTTTCTTCCATGCAAACCAACCTGAAAGATTTCCATCTTGGAAACCTTTTGCATAGGATTATGCCACTGAAAGTCAACCTAAACCCAGGCCTAATCCTGCTCTGAACCTTCTATTTCTGATCTAACAGGGCATTTTCATTGTGTTTGCTGAAGTCCCGCCTGTGACATTGCACCATCTCTAATGCTTAAATGATGCTGAGGGAGCATTTTTGTGTCTAAACCAGTCTTCCCCAGCAGTCAGAATTGAGTGACAATTGTGTACGAAGCCAGCAAAGACCCTCACAGGAGGCTGTTTGGAGCTGCACAGGAGTAGTGTACACATTACACCGCCCGTGGAAGGGCGTAGCCTGTGTTCTACTCTGCCATTAGCCTGCTCCAGAGTGGGGCACGCCACACAGCCATGATCAAGACCGCCTGTGCCCTCTTCCTCTTCTTCATCAGCACACTGTGGAAGACATGGCAGGATTTCCCCCTGTGTAGTTCCCCATTAGGCACAGGAAGAATGACTGTAGAGTCGGGATCAGACCAAAGGATTTTTTTCACTCGCTCTCCTCTGCTCTGACCACTAAACCACATCCTTGTCTCCTAACAGTCTGAGACCAGAGCAATGAAACCAAAACTAGGTCACGGCTTCTCAGCCTTTATCCATGCTCCCCTGAATTCTTTGCGCTGAGTGGTGGCAATGCATAGGAGGTGCAGGGGGTTCCTCAGCACTTCAAAGGAATATCTACAGGAACAGGCACAGTGGTTTATGGGATACTCTTGGCATCTGAGTAAGGTCAGTTGTAAGTGGCTGAGCAAAAGCACCTCAGCAGAAGATTGGAAAGAGGAAAGGAAGGCATGATCGTGGCATCTTCTCCAACCGTAACCAATTAACTACTTTTGGGGGCCGCCAACCACCAGTCAGGAGCTACTGAATTAGGTGGTCTTATTCAGATGTTATTGAGTGTAGTTGGAAGAACAGAGGTGTTCAGCCTTCTTACCCCCAGACCTTCTTACCACAGACCTCCCAAGGCTTCCGTCAGAGGATGACTGGCCATTGGTGAATAAGTGGCAAAGCCACTGGAAATTCTGGTAACTAAATTACATGTGCCAAGCACAACATCAGTGCTTAGCAAATACAAGTAATAATAAATAGTGACTTCATGGCAACTCATGCTGCCAACGTGGAGTAAGAAACAAAGTGGGAAGTGCGGTTGCTTTAGTCCTCACTCTACCAAAATAAGTCACCAGGTGCTTAACAGTGTGACCATGTGAGCTGAAAATCAGAAAGGAAATACTCAGCAATCACTTAGATGGCTTGGAGTGTGACCCCAGACCACTCTTAGCATCCGGAGACAGCTTGCAGCAGTTGTGCTCGCCCTACAGGAAGCTTCTCACGTGTAAGGAACAGACAGCAGCCTTATTGTTTTATTTTGCAAATCAAAGCCATCAGGGAGTTTCTGGAGTGTCTGCCATCCCCACACAAAGATGGTTAGTCATGCCATGTGTGTGTGCATGTGAGACAGGGTGAAAGGGAGGGAGTCTTTAGGGCTTTGCAAAGATTAAAGACTTATGCCGACCCCTGAATCTGATCCAACGCTACCAATCTGCCCCTGCACCTATCTTACACTCAGGGTGGATCCATTTCACTTTCCTTTACAGCACTCCTGACTCATTCTCCACCCCAATTCCAGACAAGCCCGGTGGGAATGGGGAGGACTAACAAGTTTCTTGTTTGGGTGTGCATTTGCGCTCTGGACCTGCATTGGGTGCAGCCCATAAGGGAAGCCAGCATGGATAAGATATGGGTGAGCTGAATGCTTGGAAACCACTCCCAGCACAAGTTGAAGCAGTTTTAAATCAAGGTGGAGTGACATACACAGGGCTGAGTGCTTGGCAGTTACACCCAGAATGAATGAAGGGATTTAAATTCAAGGTGGTGCTGTAGGCAGAGCATCACGCATAATACTTCGGAAGCATATAGGTCAGTGATTTGCCAATTCTTTTATCCCGTGGATCATTTCTTAAGAGAGAACCAAGCAGGGATTATTCAATCTCCAGACCCCCCATCGTCTGCACAGCATTTTCCCTCTGTCCTGGGCTCACAAGAGAGAACATGGATGGTCCCGGAACCATCTACTGAGCAGCACTGACAGGGGTCATGCCCACATCACTAGTTCTGCTCTGCCTTCTAGTTCTGAAGACATCCTATCCTCCCCTCCACTCACACACCATCTGTGACCACCCTGAAATTTTCTTGATAGCAGGTGGGTTTTTTTTTTTTTAAAGATGAAAAATAAAGAGCGTAGGAAAACCCTCAAGTGACAGCTCTGGAGCCAGAATTCATCTTCTCTATCCCCAGAATTAATTCCCCTCTATACAGCAGGTGCTTCCTCAACCATTCTTCAGCAACGTGTCTCAAACTTGTTCTGGAGGGACCTCTGAGAATGAGAGAGTAGTTCAAGTCCTCATGCCAGTTCAGTCATGGACCTGGTTAGAACGGATAGCATTGGTGCCAACTGCACAAGCAGCTTTGATGATATAGACACTTGTTCAGCAGGAACTGAACTGAGGCCACCTGCTGAGTGCATACAGGCTATTAAACAGGCAAACATAGAATCATAGAATTGGAAGGGATCTTGAGAGGTCATCTAGTCCAGTCCCCTGCACTCAAGGCAGGACTAAGTATTAGCTAGACCATCCCTGACAGGTGTTTGTCCAATCTGCTCTTAAAAATCCCTAATGATAGAGATTCCATCACCTCCCTAGGCAATTTATTCCAGGGCTTAACCACTCTGACAATTAGGAAGTTTTTTTCTAATGTCCAACCTAAACTGCTCTTGCTGCAATTTAAGCCCATTGCTTCTTGTCCTATCCTCAGAGATTAAGAAGAACAATTTTTCTCCCTCCTCCTTGTAACAACCTTTCTGTACTTGAAAACTGTTATCATGTCCACTCTCAGTCTTCTCTTCTCCAGACTAAACAAACCCAATTTTTTCAATCTTCCCTCATAGGTCACGTTTTCTAGACCTTTAATTATTTTTGTTCCTCTTCTCTGGACTTTCTCCATTTGTCCACAACTTTCCTGAAACGTGGTGCCCAGAACTGGACACAATACTCCAGATGAGGCCTATTCAGTGCGGAGTAGAGCGGAAGAATTACTTCTCGTGTCTTGCTTACAATACTCCTGCTAATACATCCCAGAATGATGTTTGCTTTTTTTACAACAGTGTTACACTGTTGACTCATATTTAGCTTGTGATCCATTCTGACCCCCAGTGCTCCTTTCCACAGTACTCCTTCCTAGGCAGTCGTTTCCCATTTTGTACATGTGCAACTGATTGTTCCTTCCTAAGTGGAGTACTTTGCATTTGTCCTTATTGAATTTCATTCTATATACTTCAGACCATTTCTCCAGTTTGTCCAGATCATTTCGAATTTTAATCCTATTCTCCAAAGCACTTGCAAGCCCTCCCAGCTTGGTATCGTCCGCAAACTTTATAAGTGTACTCTCTATGCCATTATCTAAATCATTGATGAAGATATTGAACAGAACCAGACCCAGAACCGATCCCTGCGGGACCCCACTCGTTATGTCCTTCCAACATATTCAGTCACTATGGACCTGAACCACCTCTGAACTAGTGATCAAGGGCTGAAAGGCTCAGTGGATCCTATTTCAAATCCCCTGACAAGTCCAGTTCCCCTGATAACACACTGATGTGCAGAGTTGTTGTAGCTCTGTTGGTCCCAGGATATTAGAGATACATGGCGGGGGAGGAAGGGATCTTTTATTGGACCAGCTACTGTTGTTGAGAGAAAAAAGCTTACAGAGAGCTCTTCTTCGTCTTCCCCCCAGACCTGAAGAAGAGCTCTGTGTAACAAGCTCATCCACCTTGTCTCTCTAACACACAGTTGCAGAGCCATATGCTTTTCTGCAGTGCCTCACTGCCTATAAAAACAGGGCTAAAAAGGGTGAAATTTTGTTAGAAACACCCCTCTGCAACAGTTAAAGAGGCATCTTGTCTTATTTTCAGTCTAAAATTGCAGTTCCTGTTAGTAAGGCCAGACGGGTTACAGGAAAAGTGTGGGTCATTTATTGCTGTTTTTGTCTTCATGTGTCCCTCCTTCCTTCCTCCCTTCGGAGAAATAGGATGTAGAACATGGTTACTCCAGCCGGCAATATTTGTGAACAGTAGAGCTGGGCTTGTTTTGATCCCATCAAACAGCCGCATTATGCCTTGGGTAGCAAAAGACACAGTCTCCTTACTTACGCCAATTACTCTTGATTTCTAGTTGCTACATGCTCTGAAAGGAAGGTGCTTATCTCATGCAAATTAAATGCTGTCTTAACACTGCCTCATGCCTCTTACTTCCTTTCTCTTTCATCAGACTTCTGGACTGCCCCCTACTATCCTGGGGTGAAGGGTGGGTCAGGCTAGAGACTTCAGCTGAAGAAACTATGAGAAAGATTTAGATCTGCCTAATCTCCCCTTTCCCTTGTAGCTAATCAATGTCGCATGGATAGAGTGGACTGACCAGATATGTATTTGATTGGAGCAGATCAGCCAAATGAACCTTCCTAACTCGGAAAGCTAAGTACTAATTAGTCTGCTGTTTAATTTGTTGCACAGGTTCCAGGCTGTATATATTCCTCCTGTAAGATGGGGTCACTACATGTTGTGGAAGGAGAGTTATAGAGACAAATTCTGGCAGATGCCTAGAAACTCCCCCCTCACCATTCCCCATAAGGAAGACATAATTACAAGCTGGCAAGAGGGAAATCAGGAACTGCTGATGGGAGTTACTAGCCGAGGCACAGGGAAGTGGCTCTGGTATTGGGATTAGGCTGCTGTTGTTTATATGAAGTATACTCGAAGGGAAACATTCAGTTTAACTAGTACCTTTATGTTAAAGACTAATAAAGTAGGGTGTGTCTGGTGGGAAAGTGTGGTGGTGGGGTTTTAAGCTGAGTCACATGCCTGGTGATCAGCTGATGTGTGGCTGAGTGGGAGAAGAAATGCTGCTGCTAAGGATGATTTTTATTTTGTACCTTCTATGTGCTTGTGGTTTAAAATGTATGCTGAAGGCATTCAGAGCTCCGGATGGGCCCCCTTAGGATGGAATTTGTTTAAGACTCCAATCTAAATAAATAAATAGCCACACAAAATAATGTGGCCCAGGTGTTTCCAAAACTATCATTCTACTTCGCAGGCCACATCTTAGTAGTTGCACATGCAGGCAACCAACTCAATGAATAACTAGGCAATGGAGTGTGCTAATACTATGATTGCACAAGCCACCACAGTAATTAGAGAGTAACTGTGCACCCATGTGAGGTACATACAGGTGCACATGCAGTTATGAATAGGTGGGTCTACCTTGCAGCCTGTGATAACAAGGAATAATGGATCAAACTGTGTTCTTGTTTACAACCCAAGTGATTCCAATGCACAGGTTCAATTCCCATTTCTGTTACAGGCTTCCTGTGTGACCTTGGATGAGTTCTTTATCTACCCTATTCCTTATCTGTAAAATGAAGATAGCATTTTGCTATCTCATGGGAGCCTGGGGAAAAATGAAAACTAGTAATGAGTGAGAGGGGCTCAGAAACTATGGCGATTAGGGCCATAGAAGTACCTTGGTGGATCAAGTTTGTGAGGAGAATTGAGGCAGTCTGGTCTAAAGCAGATCCACGCTATGTTGTCTCCGAGACTTTCATTTTGTTCTTTCTTCTTTTATTGTTTTTATGAATCTAGAATAAAAATTAATCAGACTGAAAGTATATGGCTGCTCTTTGTGTATGTAAGTACACAGCAAGATCCGATGTCACTGTGCTGACACAGCCTATGCAGCAAAAAGAACCCAGAATGTCAGTGAGATGGCCTCTATTCTCAGTTGATTTAGCCAAGGAGAAGAGAGTTGTATAAATGGAGGAATAATCATTTGCCGTGAAAGTAGATTTTAGCCTTAAGGTGCAATTCTGCACCAAAAAATGGATTGTTCAAAATGGTGTGGTGGGGCTCCTTGCTTCCTGGGAAGACTGCCCACTGTAAAAGAAGAACTAGGCACACAAAGTTACTGAGAACCTGCTGGTAGGCTATATGCCACAAAGAATCAGAGATTAGAAACTTCCTCCTAAAGATGGTTCCCCAGAGGGAATGGTTTCATGGGCAGCCTCAGATATTAGGCATGTTCCTACAAGAACGGTGTTCACACGGTGTGGGGTTCAGATCTTTGATTGGTGCAGCTCCATTGCTTTCACTACCATGACTGCAGTGGAGCTAGGCAGATTTACACAGCTGAGGCTTTTGGCCCAGAATGTTCATATCTGTAATGTGGTACAAGGTGAAGGGGTGCAGCATCAGGGAGCTGGTCACTAGCTCTACCCTCAGTTGGAGCAGCCTAAGAGACCTTAGCTCACGGAAGGATTGTTGGAGTATAAGTCAACTCTACCACCCCCTCTTATGTATGCAATGGTGGCTGGTGCAGTAACTGCCTCTGCTTGGTTTATGCCAATGGAGAGTTCCTCTTCACAAGGCTAATTATCTGCTGGACAGTTAGGGCTAGCATCCAGATCCTTTGTGCATCATCACAGTAGAGAATCTGGCCCAGGGATGGATCCATTAGTCCATTGTCTACTTTTAATAGCCCCATGTGCTTTTCCCTTGAGAAGCTAGTCCAGAAAGTAATACATCTCATGGTCAGGAAGTTTCCCTTGATGATCAGCCTACATTTCCCCCTTCTTAGTTTCATTTCCAAACTATGTACAGGTGGGATCACCTGAGCCTTGGGCCTCACACCTGAAGCAAGGCTCATCCCAGTAATAAACAGTATATTTATATTGAGGTTATAGGCCAACAATCCACCTTTGGCTTTGCATGAGACGACGTTATAAATACCTCGATACTCAGACAGACCTTTCCTCTGTGACAGCTGAGCAATGAGTGACATTTCCTTGCATTCAGAGTTGTGTAACACCTTATCTTGTGGCCAAGCAGCTAGAGCAATGGGCTACGAATCAGAAGAGCTGTTCTGCTACTAGCCGGCTGAGTGACCTCAGGCAAGTCTCTGAGCCTTATTTTCCTCCTCTGTAAAATAAAGATAATGAAACCTCCTTTGTAAAGCATTGTGAGACCTACTGATGAAAAGAGCTGTATAAGAGCTTAATATAAACCATAAATCGAGTGGTGCGCGGAATAAATGTCCCTCTGTTTCTTTCTCTTGTATCAAAGCAACAATCATTTTCTCGAGTTACCTCCCCACCTGCTTGTACACCACCTTTTTAAAAAAAAAGTCATGCTGAGGAGGTTGGAATTGACACGTAGACAAAATGTCATCGTCGTATTCATTCCTCGTTTGTTACCAGCTCACTGTAGATCAAATAATTTGCTTTGCGTTTATTATATGCATTAAAAGATAAGATTGGCTCAAGCACATGCTGGCACAGCATCACGCAGCGGGACATTGCACTGGTAGTCCAGGAGACCCAAAGTCATGAGTGAACCACGTTTCCGGATGAGATGAGGCGGTTTGTTTATAAGCTGGGAGGGAGGAGGGAAGGTGGACATGTGTGATGGAACTGCAGCCCCCTCTGCTGTACAACCCAGGCAGAAACAGAAAACTACTTGAGTAACAGAGTAATTAGCCAAAGAAAAGAAAGTGGGGAAGGAGTAAAGATGTAAAGAGAACAAATCAAAATCATTTCCCTATTGTCTATGGGAAAATATTAATACTGGAGAAATCCCTGAAAACATCAGCCTCATGAAAATAATCTTTATTCAATGTGCAGTTTATATATTATATAGTCTCATTCCCCAAAAGTGGTTAATTAGTGAACTCAACCTTAAACACTGTCAAGGGGTGAGCTGGCCCTTTAAGGGAGCTGGGACTCAGTTTCTCCTGTGCCAGGCTTAGTTCTCCTGCCCAAGATGAGAGGGAATGAATACAATGGTCATGTGACACGAGCCAGCTGACTACGAACCAGGCCTGCTGAGAGATAAAAGAGCAGCCTGTGCCTATTAGAGTGGAGGCTTTAGGGTGAGGAGTTGGGGGTTCCTAGGCATGGTATATAAGAAGATGTCCTGAGATGATTTAGATTGGAAGCCATGTGGAACAAGGGTTTTTTTTGTTGACTCTGTTTGTAAGTGCCCAGCACAATGGGGTCCTGGTCTGTGACTGGGGCTCCTAGATGCTATGGTAAGATAAATAACTAATAATAAGTTAGGGCAGTTGGCTATGGGACAGATAGCCTGACTGTTTATGGTTGTAGGGTAGGGAACTTCCAGTAAAAAGTAAGGGTGAGATTTTTCCTCTCTGCTGTTGCCTGGGAGGTTGTCCAAACATCCCTATCCATGTAGGGGAAGAAGGAATTGATCCAGTGGTTCTCAATCCATGGGCTGCTTGTGACCCAATCAGCACACAGCTGCAGCCCATGTGACATCCTCAGGGCCATACAGGTAGCATATATATTGTGTGGCTGTGGTCGATATAATACATAGAGAGACTCGTACATGGACCCCTACTGGTAAATAAGTTGAGAACTACTGAACTGGTCAGAGCACAAGCAAGTTAGAAGCTGAACCAAAGCAAAGGGTTAAACTCTGCTGAGGAAGAGAACAAACCCTGAGAGAAGGGTCTGTGCCTGGTGAAAGTCTGGGGTAGAAGAATAGGTTTGTTTCCTTCAGGACTCTAATTAAACTCTGGAAGGGGTGGGATTTTGAGACTTAGCTGTAGGACTCAGGTATCCCTGACTTAACTATTTTGGGGGATGGAGGATGAGCAGGGGAAGAGGTGGTTTCCCATCTGACGGGAAAGTGAGGCATTAGATGGGCTAGAAGCTGGACTGGGTGTGTCCCTGCTACAAGTACCAGTGAAGGGAATGAACTGGCAAAAGCCCTGATCCTGTAATAAATCTCTCTGTTGAGCCCTACCCAAGTACAGAGATCTGTACTAGTGAATCCAGCTCGGGTTTGGGATGAAGTTCTTTTTATTTATGCTAATAAGAGCACCTTTTCTTTACATCAATTTTACCACCTTGCCTTAGGAAGAAAGCAGCAATGTTGCTGGTGGCCTGTGGGACACTCGTCTGCATTGAGTCACATTGAAAAGTGCCTGCTGAAGGTCTCCTAAACCAAATGCTCAAGGGTTTTTACTGATTTGTATTCTCACTGTCAAGTGGTAGTTAACCTTAAAGCTTGCCAAATATAAAAACCTCTTAGCTGACGAGGAGGTGAAGGCCATGCCCTATATTCTAGGAGAAGTAATTTCACCTAGAGAAGGTTTAGTGTGGCACCTACTTCAATGTCATAGCTTGGTGATTCCCAAGTGGGTTTCTCTGTGAGAGAGCTATAGTCTCTTTCTAGGATTGGAAAACCCACAGTGCAATATGCACCTGCCTGCTTCACCAGCCCCTTCATCTAGATATGTATACAAACAGTGGCATAATCTCCCAAATCCCAGGAGTCCCATCTCCGTTTTAGAAGAATACCTAGCTGTGTGCAATCATCTCTGAGAGGAGAACTACAGAATTCTAGTTTTCAAAGCCTGTGTTTCAAGGTCAAAGGAATACATCTTGGCAGTAGAGAAACCTCTGCCAAACACAGGAATTTAAGGAAGAACACTGTGAAATCCATCTATCCTTACTGGTAGTGTGTGTTTATATTGTGGTAGTAGCTAGATGTCACTACTGATGATAGTAGTCCTGTTGCACTAGGCTCTGTACAAACTCATGGAAGACATGGTCCCTGCCCTGAAAAGTAGGGTGTTACTGGTGATGTTAGTTTCAAGTGCCATCCTACCATTGCTTCCTCCCTATCCACCACTCCAAGTATCTAAGCTCTTCTATATCATCTTTGGTGATGGGAGGCGGTATGGGAAGAAAAACAAACTCTTGGCTCTTCCTAGCTAAAGGCAGGAGAACAATATCTACCTCTAGTAAATGCGTGTGGAGTGAGGAAGAGAAAGTATATGGTTGGCTTTGTTTTGCCTTGTGCCACCAGTGGCAAGCTGAGTATCACGAAATCACAGGAGGGAAAAGATTTGGAAAGCCAAATTTGGGGCCAGGTAGTAGTTTAAGTCAGGGTGGCTTGCAGGAGTTGTAGGTGGAGGAGTGATTTGCCTGATCAGGAATCACCCATCTGTTGGGCTCAGATTGGTGCTGCACCCTGTTTTGAGCTGTGACCTAGGGGGTAGGCGATCATGAACATCAGACCTTCCCGTCACCATTTCAGTGTCCCTGTGGAAGTTATAACGCTTTATTAGAAAATGTAGTAAAGGCATTATCTAGTGCAGGGGTCAGCAATCTTTCAGAAGTGGTGTGCTGAGTCTTCATTTATTCACTCTAATTTAAGGTTTCGCATTTTTAGAAGGTCTCTTTTATAAGTCTATAATATATAACTAAACTATTGTTGCATGTAAAGTAAATAATGTTTAAGAAGCTTCATTTAAAATTAAATTAAAATGCAACCCCGCCCCGGACTGGTGGCCAGGAACCGGGCACTGTGAGTGCCGCTGAAAATCAGCTCGCATGCCGCTTTCGGCACACGTGCCATAGGTTGCCTACCCCTGATTTGGTGTAAGCCACGGTTATCAAAAGGAAAAAGACAGCTCTTTGAGCTCTGGATTGAAATTGCAAATTTGGATATGGACGCCACCTGCTGGCCATGAGAAGTAACCTCCCTCATCAAGGAACAAATCACACATTCAAATACAATTGTTCATTTAGCTTCATAGCAGCTCACCCACTTCTCTGTTGATGGAGAAGGATGGTGGCCACAAAAGACTGCTCAGCCAGTACCCCCCCTGCTCTGCTTGGCCGGCCTGCCAGAATGCCCCAGTTTTTAGAGGGGACCATAATTTACCTGACACTTAACAAATTTAGGAGCCTATCAAAAGTACCCATCAAAGCAGGATTGGAATCACAAATGACACATTCCCTGCCCATCCACTCCCCCTGCCCCCGAAGAGTGCAGTTCACATAAGAAGCAGCTCTTGGAATAATATTGATGTCCTTGTTTGGTGTTAGAAGAAAGTGACTGTATGATTGTCCCATGGCAGGTTTTAATGAATAATTATGTCCGTTTCTTTGTCTCTGCATCAGCTTGTGGCAGGAGGCTTTAGCCAATGACAAATCAAAGAACAGACCAGTGAACAGATATACTGCTTTGAGAAGAGCTGTTATTTCATCCAACAGCCAAGCAGTCAGAACCTTGTGCACCGTTTAGTGTGATATTAGGACTAATTGGTGCCAGTCAGTTCAGTCTCTTTGATATGGTTAATCTTGGGTATGAAATTTTCGGAGTTAATGAACCATACAGTGGATTCAGACGTTCTAAGGTGCAAGCCCTGAGTTCATATTATAGCTGTGTTGAAGGGAGGATGTTAGTTTTATTTACTGATCCACAGAGAAGTCATGGTCCAAGATTAAAAATATGTATATATCCACGCTTTCCACTGCTGGGGACTCATGAAAACTCTAATTCCACAATCACCAGGGAGTGTCATTTCATAACAGGTGTCTTCCATAACTTATAACATACCACACTGTAACTCAGCTCCCCCCGATTGCTGCAGCAAAGATTTGTGGAAACAGGCATTTTTCCTACATGTGACGCCTATAATCCCTTGTGTGTGGAAGGGAACCAATTAATTCAGAACTCTCAGCAAGATCAGTGGGATTGCTAGTATGACTGGGACAGCTGATCCAGAGCTATCATGCCTGACGGTGCTTTCACACCCGTGTAATTTCCTGCTTCTTTACTCCTAATTTACACTGATTTGTGAGAGGAATTGGGCCCATTGTTTATATCTGTAGACTCAGGAAGGCAGCCCTGGATGTGCTCAGACTTAGAAGATTTTATTTACAACTGTAAGAGCTAGTAACCCACACCCTGATTTTGCGTGCTCTCTCTCAGGAGGCAAAGCTCAAGCTCCACTGCTTGGTAGGGAGGATGGCAAGATGGCTTTAACTAAGCAAGCCATGTTTGCACCTCCCAGATTCTGGGCCCATGGCCTAAATTATGGTGGCTTTGACCAACTCCCTATGGTCCATCCTGCCAGCCTGGAATAGCTGGAATGCAGAGAGTGCTGGCCATATTCCCTCTCTTCTCTGGGACTACGCAGAGGGCAGATGGCAGCATTGGCTGGCCATTGCTACCAGCCTTATGATGCCTGGAGAACTCCCCCTCCCCCCCCCCACACTAAACTAGGGTATTCTGGTGGTCTGATTGAGCAGGCTTTGTGGTCCCTTTATGTTGGCTGAGCCACAACAAAGCGATGCGGAACTGGGGCTGGTAATTTTTTAAAATGAAAGCCTAGACCGGTGGTTCTCAAACTGTGGGTTGGGACCCCAAAAGTGGGTCTCAAACCCATTGTAATGGGGTCACCAGGGCTGATGTTAGACTTGACAGGGCCGAAGCCTAAGCCTGAACCCCACTGCCCAGGGCTGAAGACCAAGGGCTTTGGCTCTGGGCGGCGGGCTCAGGTTATAGGCCCCCTCTCAGGGCTGAAGCCCTTGGGCTTCAGCTTCCCCCCGCCCAGGGCAGCAGAGCTCTGGCTTTGGGGCCTCCTGCCCCCCACCTGGGGCAGCGGGACTGGGACAGGCTCAGCCTTCAGTCCAGCCTCCTAGGGTCATGCAGTAATTTTTGTTGTCAGAAGGGGGTTGCGGTGCAATGAAGTTTGAGAAGCCCCGGCCTAGACTAACACTAGAGAAGTGTTAGTATGGGGTACGAGTCAGGGTAGGGTGGTTAGAGTCCTGGTGAAAAAACAATGCAGATCTTGCTCTAAATGATTACTGCAACCATCTGTTTACCTGGTGGCCTAAATGCCACCCACTCCCACACTTTTATATGTACTGGTCATTTGCTGATGATTATAATAATCTAGGGCCCTATAATACTAATTTTAGCCTTCTTTGTTACCTGACCTAGTGATGTCAATGGGTATTCCCCGGAATAAGCACAGCATAAAGATCTCAGGCATTGGCCCTTAATAAGGACTTTCTACTGTCTCCAAATGCAGTATGGACTTGTATGTTCAACCTGAGAATATTACAGTAATACCCTGTGCTATATTATTACTGGGATTTAGCAATACAATTAGCTTAATAGACTTAAACCAAATCTGTGTTCTAGACCAGTGGTTCTCAACCAGGAATCCAAGGCCCCCTGGGGGGCCACAAGCAGGTTTCAGGGAGTCCTCCAAGCATGGCCAGCGTTAGACTCGCTAGGGCCCAGGGCAGAAAGCCAAAGCCCCACCACGCAGGACTGCAGCCCAGGGCCCCGAGCCCCACCACCCAGGGCTGAAGCTGTAACCTGAGGAACTTCACTTCACAGTGCCCCCTGTGGTGTGGGGCCTCAGGCAATTGCCCTACTTGCTACCCCTTAATGTTAGCCCCGGGTTTTATATGAAGAAAAGCAGTTGTTGTGGCACAGCTGGGCTGTGGAGTTTTTATAGCATTTTGCGGGGGCCTTAGAAAGAAATAGTTGAGAACTGCTGTTCTGGATCTAGTTAGTATTACTGTGTTAGTCTAATGGTTCTCCTCTTGCATTTTGTGACCTTCCAAGGAATTTGCAGTAAATGTCTGGGGATGAAGGGCAGTGATCCTATTCCTGTTCTTTATGTCCTGTCTCCTTTTAAAGCAGCTGTAGTTAGCCACCTGGAAACAGGTCCTTCTCAGATGCCTGAAGCATCCTGCAAACCACTGCACCATTGCCACCTCTGCCATGTAATGGTAACCAATGCGTGGGATTTCAGGATGTTTCTGTAGAGGGCTGAGATTGCAAAGGTCTGAAGGTGGGCTCAACGTCCAAGAAGCTAAGAACCACTGTTAGTCTGTTGAAAAGTCAATTAAATTGTTTATCTAGGTTATTGTCCAGGTCTGCCTTTCCTACTGCAGTCACAGGACTTGTGGATACACTACTATAAGCTGAGAACAATACCTAGCATGTACTAGTAAGGTGATATAATGAGCTTTAATAGTCGAGTTAAATCACTGTGGTCAATCCTGCTATGTTGGCCATCAGATAAAGCTCTGCAACAGTTTTATTAAGAGAAATATTCACAATATTTCAAATATATCAAATATTCACAATGTTCAAACGCGGACATTGGAGAAGCTGTTGCAGTCTGTGGTACTCTTTTGTGGTACTAAACTTAAGAGAGAAGTTGTATCATCCCCACCCCATATACTGGAAGCATCTTGTAGTCAGTCCCCAAGCTTATTGCCTGGAAATCATGGAACAGGACATTTCTTATCCACGTGGAAAGGCTTTGTGAAGCTTTTACAAATTCCAAGACAGATGAGGGGAATTTTGTGTTCTTCCAAGTATTAATGTGGTTGTTTTCCAGTACAAAATGCCCTGTACCTTTGACTCTCTTTTCGCTTGAGTGGTTAAGTTAGCAAATTTTACTTGCTCCCAGAAACAAAATGCCCATTAGTGATTTTGGAGGGAAATACGTGCAATGGTGTGTATTCTTGTCTGTTTTCAGCTTGTACAAAGACATATATCTTAGGAAATTGTTTAGTAACCCAGTAATGATCTATAGCTACAGAGGGAAATGACCACTGAGATCAGCTCCCCCATGTCATAAAATGTGAGTTTCTGCGTGCACAGGCTGTGCTGTTGCTTTTGGCTCTTGTGAAATCTTGTTCAGTGTTCATACACAAATCACAAAGCAGAAGGGTATTGCTGTGTATATTCTTCTGAGATCCAGGACAGAATGCCAACCAATACATAATTAAGTTGCTATGTTATTTGCTTCAAGAGCCTTGGCTGAGGAGTACAATATTAGAACATGAAGCATCATTTGCCTGATCCTGAGAGGTGATGAGCATTCCCAATTCACATTGATTGCAGTGGGAGCTGCAGGTGGTTAGTGCTTCTTAAGATCAGACCTATTAATGATGATGATGATGATTATCTTATTAGGAATATGCTAAACATTATAGAAATAAATAAAATCATGTATCTCTATTAGATCTGTAAAGTGTCTTGTGATTCACAGGTATGAAAATGCTCTATCAAGTACTGCTATGGTATTTAGTTAGCAATGCAGGAGAGACAGGATCAGCAATGCAGGAGTGACAGAAGCCCCCCAAAAAGGTTGAGAGGCTGCAAACCTTGGAGGAAGATTTACAGAAATTGGAGACCAGAGAATGAATGCATCTATAAAGGAAGTGTGTGGGGCTGAAATATGTGATACAGTATTCTCATGGTATGTTCATGGTCAACATGTGTCATTTAGTCACTGGTAGGAGCAGTGGGGAGCGTGGGGAGCTGGCCTGCCACATGGGAAACTCAGAATGTGGGTTCTGTACAATGGCTTGCACCTACAGCAATCACCGATCCTCTCTTTGTCTTTGTGACTTCCTTCGTGCAATGGGTATACAGCCTAGATGACAGCAGTGTTAATGAATTAAGGGTCTGCATGTGGCTGGCTTAGGATACAACAGACAAAAAGGGTAAAGAAACCTTCCTCTCTCTACAGTGGAAGCCCCTGCATAGGGATCTGCCCAATCTAGTCAGGTGTACAGGCAAGACCACCAAGTGTTGATCCTGCTCCTACTGAAGTCCCCATTGCTTTTGATGGGAGCAGGGTCAGGCACTAGGCTAACAAAGCGGGTAGCCTCTTGATAGCGTGGGAAGGCATGGAGTGAGCACAGGGCTATTAGCCTGTTCCATTCCACACAGAGCTGACCCGGTGCAATGGGGAATGCATGCTTCACTCTTTCAAAAGATGCCAGAGCTCCTCTTTGTATGGGCTGCCCTGAGGAATTCTGGCTGAGTCAGGGGGCTTCCGGTGCTGTGAGGCTTATTCATAGCCTTTCATCCGCATTGTGACTGGTTCCCTTGGGAAATCTGACCCATTTTTTTTCAGTTCCACTCCTCATACTACAGTGGCTCAGGCTCCAAATATTTATAAAATCTAAAGTGTTGTGAGACCCTTGCAAACAAGGATAGGTACAAAATATTAATTATTTTCAAACCACCACATTGCATATAACTAACAGTTAATCTGTTAGGCTACACTTCTTTTTTTTTTTACATCCTCAGTTGTTCAGCTAATGGTCCTCCTCTCTGGGTCTGGCACAGCAAATGTCACAGTTTAAGCACAAGGAGGGCTAGTTCTAGATGATTTTAGGAATGAAAAATACATTGGGCTCCTCAAAGATGTCTCCCCGGGGAAAAGATTAATTGTTTAAAGAAAGTGTGTAACTTATTGTGTATTGTGTAATTGGCACTGTGACTGGGGCTTGGAAATCTCTGGCAATCACTCATGTCATTGCTGGCTTTTAATAAAACATTATGGACTGCTTCTTTTTCTGTTATTCTTTTAAGGTAGGGGGCCTACCCTCAGGGCCGGCTCTAGGATTTTTGCCGCCCAAAGCAAAAACAATTTTGGCCGCCCCCCCCCATTTAATTACCCCACCCCTGGCCCCGCCTCAACTCCGCCCCTTCCCCAAATCCCCAGCCCTGCCTCCTCCCCCCAGACTCTCAAGCCTAGGAGGGAGGGGGAGAAGCGGCGCGGCGCCGAGGCCACTTGGAGTCTCCCCCTCCCTCCCAGGTTTGAGAGCCTGGGAGGGAGGGCAAGTAGCAGCGCGCGAATCAGCTGTTTCGCGCGCCCTGGCAGCAGCAGCGGAGGTGAGTTAGGGCGGCTGGGGCACATTTTTAGGGGGGGCATTCTGGCGCCGGCCATGCCACCCCTAAAAATGTGCCGCCCCAAGCACCAGCTTGTTTTGCTGGTGCCTAGAGCTGGCCCTGCCTACCCTGACCCTATCTGCTTTGTCAATGTCTTTGCTTGTGGGAACTTTAAAACTTTATGGGCCACACACAGCCCTGGTGTAACTCCACTGAGATCAGTGGAATGATATCAAGGATGTGGGGAGGGATAGCTCAGTGGTTTGAGCACTGGCCTGCTAAACCCAGGGCTGTGAGTTCAATCCTTGAGGGGACCACTGAGGGATCTGGGGCAAAATCAGTCCTGCAGTGAAGGCAGGGGTTGGACTCAAGGTCCCTTCCAGTTCTAGGAGATAGGATATCTCCATTAATTTAATTTATGAAATTGGGCCCATTTCCCTTGAGCATGGGGAAAGAGCAGACTGTAATATGCAACTGTCTCCTATTCATCGCATTGTATTAACAGCTAAATCAATAAAATACGGTACATCTTTTAGGAATAGGACTTTTGACTCACATTAATTAGGACTAATTCCTGTGAAGGCAATGGAGGTAGAGTGGTACCAACGAGAGGGGAACCAGGCCCAATCTGTTACAAGACTGGCACAACAACAGGAAGATCTAATCTAAACTCCTTTCTAGGTGCAATAGACTTGGATTATCCGAACAACATTATAGAGACTTAGAGGGGTAGCCGTCTTAGTCTGAATCTGTAAAAAGCAACAGAGGGTCCTGTGGCACCTTTAAGACTAGCAGAAGTATATTTTAATAAAATATTATGGACTGCTTCTGAAGAAGTGAGGTTCTTACCCATGAAAGCTTATGCTCCCAATACTTCTGTTAGTCTTAAAGGTGCCACAGGACCCTCTGTTGCTTATTATAGAGATTGCTAACTGTACTCATGAACCCTTTTCATTCTTTTTTTTAAATGACTTTAGGACATTGTGTGAAATCTCCAAGATTAATAGTATATTAGATGTGTGTTTTATGTAATATTTTATTACAGTATAGCATATAGTATATACCACATGAACATATGATGATTATTATTACTTAAACCCCAGTCCTACAATTACATTTATGGAGGCAGACCCCTGGGATGCACTTGTGTTGAGGTAGTTGCAGGATGGGGCTTAACTTGTGAAAAATCAAATATTTTAAAAGGAAGCAATGGTACAACTACCCTGTGAAATACAATGAATCCTAATGCCAGGAGAGACTCCCTTCATTTGAGATTTTGTCATCGTCTTGAATCATAAAGTAGATTCATCAAACCGTTTTGATGAATCTGGGGTCAGTTCATGGTTTGGTATTGAAATCATGCAAAATATATGGCTTTTCATGGAGGCACACCAAAGGTACCTACCTAGCACTCTAGATAACTGACATAAATTAGAAAAAGCAAATCAGCTGGAACTAGCAACTAACAGCCCCCAACAAAACTTGACCCATCAGAGAACTACCAACCTCAGCCCATTTCAAGCCCCTGCCTCCCCCCAAAGCCCAAGTAAATAAATAGCTATGCCTTTGTACTGCGAAGTTCAACAGATGGGCTATTTTGGATCTAGGGGAGGTGTGGGGAGCAGGTTCCAAAGCCGAAGGTCCCTCCTTGAAAACACTTTGCCCCTGTTCTTTTCATATTTATTGAAATTCTATGAGTCAAACTGTTGAGCTTTGCCCAGACCTGTATACCGAAGCCACCCTAACTTTAAACAGTTAATCTACTTTTCCCCATTGACACTATTTGCTTCCTTTATGTACTTCACTCATTTTGGACAGGGAAACCAGGCTGATCAATTTCTCTTTTTCATTCTCAAGCACTAGCACAGGGCTCCAAGGGTAAGTAAATTTCAATGTAATAAGCAACCTGTTTCCAAGGGGTGGATGGCTGGGGTGTTGCAGCAGGCAGGGGGCTGGTAGAAGGGGGAAGTCAGGGTGGGGAAGTCAGTAGATATAAGAGGTAGCATCAGAGGGTTCACTGTGTGAGTGGGGGTGTAATACAGGGTGGTGGGATGGGAGAAGGGAAAGTGGAGATATAGGGAGCAATGTGGGAGAGCAGAGAGCAGTGGGGTTGGGAGCAGTAGAGCTTTTGGGAGAGTGTGGGGCAGTGGGGGATGCAAGGGCAGCACAGGGCTAATGGTGCAGCAGGTTTAAGAGGGGGGCATCACAGGGCAGTGGGTTAGCAGTGAAGTTGTCAGGGTAGCAGTGGATAGTAGACAGGGGCAGTGCAGGATATCAGAAGGTGATGGGCTATCAGAGGCAGTGGAAGTATTTGGGGGTGTTCAGGACAGTATGGGGGGAAGCAGTGTGGGGTATTGGGTGGGTAGTTGTGTGGCATAGCAAGTGGTGGCCAGTGTTGCCAATTCTCATGATTTATCATAAATCAATATTTTATGTTTAAAGCCCTGGCTCCTGGAGGCAAGTGACTGTGCAAAAATCTTTGCTTTCATTTTGGAAAAAAAAAAGTTTCTAACCCTAATGATTCTGGAAAAAAGCTGGAAAATGTGACCCAAGCGCACCCCACAGGCTGAGAAAGCAGAAGGCAAATAAAAATAACCTACTATTAATATTTATTTTTCAAAATCTCACGATTTTTAAGATAGTTGCATAATTTTTGGGGGGTTGGGCGGGTTGACAAAGTTTCTGAACATTTGGAATAGGCTAGGTGGAATTCAGTGTTTATATTCTTAGAATTTCAGCATTTAATATCAATGTTTATTTTTAAGCATCTCAATTTTTTTTATTGATTTAAATTTTCACAGTTGTGGGAAATTATGGGACAGGTGTCAGATAATGGGGAGTGTCAGACAATAATTATTTAATGACAAGAGACAGTGAGATTCAAGGAGTTAAAGCTTTATAGCCATCAAAACACTAATAGTCAAAAACCCAAAGTAAATATTCTTAAACCAAACTCTCATAAGCTCTCAAGCAGCATTTTTCTTACCTTGCCTATTTGTAAATTTCCACTCTTATCCATGGAAATATTTGTTGTACATACAGTGAAATTGACATTGACCCATAAAAATCGAATCCTTCCAATTCTCAATATGGGGTATTAGGGAGTGGGATGGGGGCAGTAGAGCTGTTGGAGGAGGAGGTCTGGGGGTGCTTTTGGGGGATAGGGTGAGAGTAGAAGGGGGGATGGCAGTGGGGTGCACATGTCCCAACCCCTATTTGTGCACCAGCCCCAGTTCCTATCCGCTTATCCCTGCCCCAGCCCCTTTCCCCTGCCTCAGTCCCTAACCCCCTATGCTTGCCCCATCCCTATCCCCCTATTCCTGCTCCAGCCCCTATCCCTGCCCCTACCTTTGACCTTGTTTATCTCCGTCCCAGCACTTGCCCCAGTCCCTATCCCTGCCCCAACCCCAGCCCTTCGGGTGGCCGCTGGGCGGCGCTGGCAGGGCAGGGACGCGAGAATGAGTCCTCCCCGGGCGCAGGGCGGACACCTAGCCGGCAGGGGGCGCCGTAGGCTGGGTTTGCGGCTGCTGCCGGCCGGGCCGCTCTTGCTCCCCCGGCCGGTGTGTGGAGCCGAGCCGTCATATGACCGCGGCGCGGCGAGCAGGGCAGCGTTGGCCTTGGCCGGAGCCGCAGCCCGCGAGTCGCTGCCGGAGGGGCCGCCAGCCGCCGCGAGTCCCCGAGGGGCCGGAGCTAGCGCTAGTGCCAGTGCCGGAGGGTCCCGGCCCGCTTCGCTGCCGCGATGCTGGCGCTGCTGTCCCGGCTGCTGGACTGGTTCCGCTCGCTCTTCTGGAAGGAGGAGATGGAGCTCACCCTGGTGGGGCTGCAGTACTCGGGCAAGACCACCTTCGTCAACGTCATCGCGGTGAGCTCGGGCCCGCTCCCGCGGGCTGGGCGGGGAGGGGAACTGCCCCCGGGGGGGGGCACTGGGGTGAGGGGGCAGGAGTGACCCAGGTCCCTTGGTCCATCGGGGGGGGGGTTCTCTGTGTCTTGGGGGGTGGGTACTGGGGAGAGGGGTAGGAGTGACCCAGGTCCCTTGGTCCATGGGGGGGGGGGTTCTCTGTGTCTTGGGGGGTGGGTACTGGGGAGAGGCGTAGGAGTGACCCAGGTCCCTTGGTCCATGGGGGGGGGTTCTCTGTGTCTTGGGGGGTGGGTACTGGGGAGAGCCGTAGGAGTGACCCAGGTCCCTTGGTCCATCGGGGGGGGGTTCTCTGTGTTTTGGGGGGGTGGGTACTGGGGAGAGGCGTAGGAGTGATCCAGGTCCCTTGGTCCATCTCCCATTAGGCTGGGGGGGGTGTTTCTCTGCGTCTTGGGGGACGGGTACAGGGGAGAGGGGGTAGGAGTGATCTAAGTCCCTTAATCCATCTCCTATTGGGCTGGGGGGGGCTCTCTGGGCCATGGGGGTAATGGGGGGGGAGAGAGAGTGTTGGAGGGAGTCCAAATCCCTTGGTCTGCCCCCCAATTGGGTTGGATGGGGTGTAAGCAGGCCTGTCTCTGGGTGGCGGTTGGGGGTTGGGACAGGCTGCTCTCCTCTCCCAGCCTTTAGGTGGGGTGGAGTATGGTTGGAGGAGGTTTCTGGCAGTGGTTAGGGGATGACTTTTGGCTCGGTGTATGGGAATGGTGGATTTTGGGGGGACGGACCATCTCTTTGAGCAACCTTAGGGCAGGTCTGAAGACCCAACCCTCAAAACAGGAGGTTGCAGCAGGCTAGCAGTGCTGGCACTGCACAGAGGCCAATGGAGGTCTCCGCTGTCTGGTAGGGAGACCACTGCTTCCTACCAGCTGCTCCTACAGGCCTCATTGCAACTCCATTATTTAGTAATGAGGGGTTGGTAGCTACTTTTGAGCAGGATTAGGTACCCACTTGTCTGAACTTTAATTTGGTTTGTAATTAGCCATAATCTACAAATCTTGTTGCATTTTACAGTTCCTGGTACCGTGTCCTATATAGCATCCATGCAACTGGAACATAGAAGTACAGTGGACTAGAATAAAACTGACATTCTGTGTATTGGGTTTTGTGGGATAAAATACTAGCTGTAATAACTGTCTCTATAGCTGATGATCCATCATGTGCTTTCTTTAAAACTAAGACTGCTGGGTTGAGATGGTCTCACTAGAACTATAGCTACAACATGGTGCTTTCTGTACTAACAAATGTAGCATAGTTTGCTTGATGTGTACACAGACTCTCTACTGACAGCCATAATACTGCTTACAGCATAGCTTGATGACATGGTTTTAGGACAGCTTCCCATGTCATGTTGTCTAGGCAAACTATACTAACAACCACATAACGTGAAGAGTGCCTTCAACCACTTTCTTCAATTTTATTTCTGATAATCTGCCATAAACTGCTTAAAGCTGCTTTCTTTTTTTGTCATGAAGGTCTACTTCTGACATTGCACTCCTTTCCTATTTCTACACTCTGCTGCTAATTCCTAGCTGCTAAAAATATTCTGATTCCAACAATCTATACCTTCTCCTGTTAATAGAATGTTTTAGGGCATACACTTTCTGAATAGCTGAAGAAAATCACTTCATGGTTCGTTGGTGTGCTCTGATGGATTCACTGAACCAATTATAAGTCTGAGGCCTCCTGTGTGAAGTTTCTTATGACTGTCACTGAACAGGAGACAAATTGAATGACTTGCCTGGGCAACTGAATAGCATCTGTTTCCTCTGGCTCTGCTATTGGTATCCAATACTGCAGTTGGGGAAGGCTGCATATGACTTGGTGTTTTCGTTCACATGCAGTAAAGGGCATAACTGATAGTCCAAGGCACTTACAGGGAAACTGAGGCATTAAACCAGTTTTGGTCTGGAGTGGATATGACAATCACTTGACGTACTGAATTCTTGGGTGTAAGTTGGCTAAGAAGCTTATCTTGGTAGAGACAAGCCAACTTTTTGGCTGCATAAGAGTGGGAACAGTATGATTCTTTTACAGCCACACAGATTTTACATTTTGTGTTCTGTTAAGCTTGGATAGTCCTCACTACTTACGTCACCCTTCTGCCAAAAAGCATTTTCATGGATTCAGTACTGTCCTGTAGCTGTTTTAAAAATAAATAAATAAATATAAGGACTTTAGATAGCATATTCACCAGGTCTGGTAGACCAGACTGTCCCTCAGTGTGTGCAAGGCGTAATACAACTGTTGGGCACTTTGACAGTTTTGATGCATTTCAGAGCTTATGTTTGCAGTTTACTGGTTGTGAAGGATAAGCTCTGCTCAAATCAGTATTTCTATTTTATTCTTTGTGTGCATGCCACTCTGATCAAAGTTTTATTTGACTAACCTGTTGGAAAGGAAACTTTATTTACTAAGTTTTCAACTTGCAGATGTTGAAGAATTTAGGTCTTGCTCAGTAAATGTAACTGACTTTCTCGTGTTCTGGCAGTTACATTGCCTAATCAAGAATGTCACTCTAACTTGGTGTCATGCTAATACCGTGTAACAAGGACACTCTAATAATTGAGTAACACTTCCTCCATAAATTTAGCCTCTGTCTTGTTGGCTAAGCACATCTGCAGGACTAAGTTGTTAGTGTTTGTGAGAGAGGCTCTTTTTTTTATTATTTATTTTATTTTATTTTTTGGTAGGGAAGGTAGTATGGTAGTCCTCAAAGTGAAGCTCTCTCTGCTTTTCAGAAGGCTGAACCAGGTTTTAAAATGATTGAACAGACTTAAGGCAGGCCCTGCAATACTAGTCTTTCCTGTGCTTCAGGATCCTCTCTGTAGCTGGCCAGACAACCAAACTTTGAGCAACAGGATTAACCTCACAATCCTGATAGCTTGTTGACTTCGGGAGCTGTCTGGTCTAGCAGGCAGAGCCCTCAGCTCTGTCAGTTCTTAGCCCCAGGTTACTAGTGCTGGCTGTCTCTCTAGTCTTTTACAGCCAAGACTCACTTCAGTGGTGAAGAAGCGGGGAAATGATGGGATGCCAGCAAGAAGAAGACTGGAATCAAAATTTCTTGTACATATCAACTGGATAGGAGAGGGAATAGACTCTCTCTACTTAGTGGTAGTTTCGTTTGAGCCTATTCTGGCTACCAAGCTGGTCAGTGACATTTGTAATGTTCTTTCACTCCCACATCCTTTGAAAAAGAACAACCCCATGAACACCTAGTACTCTAAATGTACTGTACTAGGAGCTCATGATAGATGAAAGAACATACAGTGTGTAACTGGCTGAAGTGGTAGAAGTACCACTTATTGGGAGAAGAGATGTTAAGTAAACACTTTTTTTCCCATCCTCCGGGGCAGAAGGAGGATGTGTCTACTATTTGAAGATCAAAAGATGGTAAATTTTACTAACAATTACTTAGTCTTTGGCTTTAAAGCACTGAAATTTATATGGGTGAACACTATTATTAAATACATATACTTGCAAAACTCTTTCTGGGTACTGTGAGAGTCAGTAACTGCTGGGCCATGCCAGAACTGCAGCATTTATCTGGTTGTGTAGTGCAGCAGTAGATAGGTTTGAAGCATTTGGGCAGCTTTCTTGACTACTTTGGAATGCTAAGGTAAAACCAGGGTCTAAAATACAAGCAGAATATTGCAATCTGTCGTTTCAGTTTTGTAGAATAGATGCAAGATCTTAGCACTGATCACATGTCCAATTATTTTGTATTGGGTGGGTGGGTGGGGGGGAGGGGACACGTCTGCCATGTTCTCCACAAAAGTGATCCTATCATAACCAGGTC
The DNA here is from genome assembly GCF_027887155.1 of Malaclemys terrapin pileata. Classification (NCBI taxonomy): domain Eukaryota; kingdom Metazoa; phylum Chordata; order Testudines; family Emydidae; genus Malaclemys; species Malaclemys terrapin. Next base: position 15,511,538 of record NC_071511.1, read on the forward strand.
CCTTGCAACTCTTTGTAATGTAGACACAGCATGAAGATTTCTCGTACCAAGCAGGTTCCTGTAATGACTTGTATCTGATTGCATCAGGTGAAATGTTTAGTGCCAATTACTCATCAGCTTATGAGCTGACTGCTGATCAGACTTAACCTGGAAAGTGCACCAAATAAAATATGTCCTGTTCCAAATAATGGAAATGACCCTCCTTTTCCTATAGTTAACCACTTCCTTCTGTACTACTTAGTCTTTAACTACCATGGCTCATTAGCTCTTCCTCACTAGGTATGTAAATTGGGATTGGACCTGTTTATAGTGAAGTCTAGTTATAAACTCTTGTAGATAAGTGGGTTTTTTCAGATTCCACTTAGCTACCATGTGAGGCAGAAAATGTAGCGAAGCAGATGCCTTCTTTGAAGGTTCCACTTTAGTCACTGTCCCTTTAATTAGGTACCACCATAATGAATATAGTTTTCCCTGTGTATGAGTAAACCTGGTCATAAGGAAGGGCATCATTCCATCATGGGCCATACTTTCCAGAATGTGAAGAGGCCTATGACTTTTAGATTTAACTTTTTTTTTTTTTTTTTTTTTGCTGCAGTGTAAGCAGATGCAATCTAACTCAATTTTCCCAGGATTTTAATTGAGGACTAATAGTGTTCTCTGTTCACTAGACTCTGAAGTCTCTTATGCACTGTCTAAGTAACTCTTGCTGACTGCATCTCTACAGCAAGTGTCTGTCTGTCAACAGTCTTTCTTCAGGCTTACTGTCAGAAAGCTGCAACCGAGTGGGCAACCAATCTCCTTAATTATGTGACACAATTGAAACACAAATATTTCAAGTGAGCTGATAGATTCTTGTTGCACAAAGCCTAAAAGTCTTGAACTGGTTTTGGTAAATATTGGTCCTACATTTGAACTTCAGCTTCCAAAAGCTACTTCATGCATTATATTTGGCTGATTTTATTGTAAAACTCGTATCAGGAAGCCAGGCATCAGATGATCCAGCTTGTTAATGCCAAATGTTCTGGTCCTCCCGCTTAATAGTAACCAACTGTTAATGAAAGCATGTACTCTTCTAAAATATAACACTTACTGTCCTCTTAATGTATCTTTAAACTCACTGTTAACAAGACATTTAAAACAAATCTTTCACTCATGCTGTTTCAATGGTGTCCTGAACCCTGCAGGTGGCCACCTGAAGCATAAGCTTTTAGAAACCTAAGATATAAACCAGAAGTGAGCCTCAGGACTGCTGAGCCCTGCCCACTACCATCATAAGCAACCCCATCATACAATCACGCTCATAAATTTCTCCTCCCATTTATATCATGCAAACATTCTATAAATGACTGATTTTCTTTTTCAATATATACATTCCCTTACAGTGTTGGCAACCCAAAAGTGCATTTTACAGTACAGTAAACTCCTTTTCTAAAATGGATGAACTACCAGACTGTCAACTCCTTAGGGCAGGGATGATTTTTCTTTTCTGGGTTTGTGCAGTACCTAGCACAGTGCACCCTGATCCTTATTTGGAACCTCTAGGTGCTACTGTAATACAAATACTGGTAGAATTTTTTCCCAAAGGAAGAAAGTTCAAGCCCAGTTGTGCTGAGAGGGACAGAGAGGTCGTCTCAGGATGAGCCATATTGGATCTGCATATGAATGGCATCGTAAAGGTAATTGAGCTATAAAGTTATATATTCTCATAGGGTTCTCAGGATGTCTGCACTGCATCGGGGAGTGAGTCTCCTAGCCTGGGTCCACAGATTTGTGGTGGCAGGGTTTGGGCTAGGGCACTAAAAATATCAGGGTAGACTTTGCTTTGACATTGCTGCTTGGGCTGGAACAGGGGCTCTGAAGCTCACCATCCCACAAGGCTTCAGAGTCTGTGGACCGAGGGTAGGAGGCTTGCTTCCAGGTCAACATAGACATACCTTAGTTACCTTATTTACCACTGGTGATGAGATGTATAGATCCTCACTCAGGTATACATGAGGTAATTTACATCACAAACTGGGGAGGTATCTTGTCTTGCAATAGAAATTCATTACTTTCACTATTGTTGCAGTTGTGGAGAGCAGAATAAAGGCTTTCAGGCTATGGTATACCTTTTACTTCTAGAGGTGGAAAGGGGTGGTATTCAGCTCTTGTTCTCCATTGAATTACTGTGCTTGCATTTAGTGGTCAGTTCAGTAGAGAGCTATCTAGAATGCTTAAAGGAAACCTCAAGCTAGGGCTGTGAAACAAGTACTATAAACGCTTGTTACTTGCATTTCAAGCTAATGTACTTAAACTTTCCAACCGTATGGTTTCACCGCAGCCCAGTTTATAGTTGTTGGGAAATATTTTTTGTTGGATCTCAATGGATACCAAGTGAGTCCCTAAACCAATAGGGAGTTTCTGAATCTTACTAAGGCATCCCAACAGGAAACAATTGAAACATGGTCTCTAATTTCGTAACAATTGAAACATGGTCTCTAATTTAGTCTCACGGGTTCTAATTTACTGAGTTTAAACTAATATCTAAAAGATCTTAAACTGTTCCTTTGTTTGCCTCTACTTCATGAGTTCAAAATGTATGATGCAGTGGCCTTGAGTGAGTTTACAGTATGGCTTGATGGCTTTGGTATTTAAAACTTTATAAATGTGGGTCAAAGACCTGCTTCCTCTGTAGTGAAGGACCCTAAACATTTGTGTAAAGTACCAGAATTCAAGATACCCAGGAGAACACTGACTTCAATCTTCCTTATTAGAATGATTGGGAGGAGACATTAGCATGAACACTCTCTCATGGTTGCTTGTATTAGCTGTAGAGTCCCAGAGTGGGTGGACAGGGGTGTATCTTAGATAAAATCCATACCCAAGCTTCATTATGTCATTCCTTTATGAGTCATGCTACCTTTATATTTGTCTAGAAGACAAGTCATGAGCAAGTTGGGCTGACTAGTAGATGAGACTCTGTCTTGTGCAATGGCAAAGCTTTGGTGATGTATCACTTTCTGAATCCCTTAGGATACTAAAGGTGGAGGTTTTTGCATGTGCTTCATCTTAAGGAGCTGCTCTGCAGCAATGCTCAAATATTAAGCCACAAATCTAATCTCTGCACTGTACTTCCTTCTCTCAATGGTAAAAGTCAGTAAATAAAAGCCAGTCCATTCTCAATGCCAAATGTGATTTCTAGAGCTCGGTGGAAAGCTCACCTGCCAAGTATTTGCAGGGGAGGGGGTTGTAATTCTCTGTTTTGAATAGAGGCAGAAACTTGTAGGCTGAGACCTAAATATCAGAAAATGACCAAAGCAGGAAAAAACGTCTATGCACTAGCCTAATGTTAACCTTCCTTCAGGGTCTGAACAGTGCAGGAGTTTGTCACTTCAGAACCAACTATTCCCCAGACTTGAAGCAAACCGTCACACTTAAGCATGTGGCAGTTACAGTAACATATCCAAGTTTCAGAGTAACAGCCGTGTTAGTCTGAAACTTGTCATTATGCAAGGCACTGCATTTAGCCGTATGGAATGGAAATCCATCAACCTCATGAAAAAACTCGTACAAATCTGTTAGTCTCTAAGGTGCCACAAGTACTCCTGTTCTTCTTTTAACATATCCAAATATCTGAAATGGAGGTCTTGTGCATACTGTCACTAAGTCTATTAGCTGATACTTGTCAGGTATTCAGGATTTCTTTAAATTTATTCCAATTAGTACTACTTTAAACTTATATTTGTATCAAGTATCAGAGGGGTAGCCATGTTAGTCTGGATCTCTGTTGCTTTTTATATTTGTATGTTACTTTAAAAAGGCTATGATAAAGACTGCGTAATGGCATTGCCATTAGAGATCTGTTGATGAGTTAAGTTTCAATAGCTCATAATGTGCAGTAAACATTTTCTGAAGATTGGTGGTGGCAAAGAAACATTGCTTCAAACTTGAACACCTCTACCCTGATATAACGTGACCTGATATAATACGAATTCGGATATAACACAGTAAAGCAGTGCTCCGGGGGGGCGGGGGCTGCACACTCCGGTGGATCAAAGCAAGTTCGATATAACACGGTTTCACCTATAACACGGTAAGATATTTTTTGGCTCCCAAGGACAGCGTTATATCGAGGTAGAGATGTAGATCAACTTTATTTTGTATATCGCCTCTAATACTTCAAATCCCATGCTGAAAATTGAAGTGAATTGTTGATGCAGATGCAAGGAGCAGCAGCCCTAGAGCTATATACTAATCCTATTAAGATCAAATGCTGGAGTCTCACTTTACATCCCAAACTGGTCTTCAGACAACGCCATCACAGCTAACAGGAAGCCAGTGTTCTGACTATAGTCTACGGCCTATCATTCTGTAGCTACAGCGCTCTGCGTATTGTGGAGGCTTGCAACACTTCAGGTGGAGATGGAAGTGTTCAGCAAGTAGCTTGCTTTACACATGCAGTGTCTCAAATACAACTGAACACGAAGCATTTGTTTTGGACCAAGACCTGTATAGTAAATGTTGCACAAGTACCTAGTATAGCCAGCAAGCCTTATATTAGGCAAATGTCTAAATAGTTTTTGCTCAGATACCTCAGGTATAACCTTCTTGATAAAGAATATCCTATGGCCCAAGGACGTTGTAAGAAAGAGTTGAAGAGAACGGATCCCAAACTGCATGCATACAAGTTTTTGGATAACTGTCCCTTCGTGTTAAAGTGAGACATGTTAGTTGTTGGCTTAAATTCATTCATCCCACTTTAAACGAAATAGGTAAGATTAAACTTTACTACCTGTGGAACGCTCAAGTGTAAAATACTATTGTGGTATTACAAATATCTAGGGCCCCCTATCAAATTCATGGTCCATTGTGGCCAATTTCACGGTCATAAGATATACAAAATAATAAATTTCATGATTTCAGCTATTTAAATCTGAAATTTCACAGTGTTGTAATTGTAGGAGTTGGGGGGCGGGGGAGGGCTGTCACAAGGTTATAGTGGGAGGGTTGTGGTACTGCTAACCTTACTTCTGTGCTGCTGCAGGTGGTGGCGCTGCCTTCAGAGCTGGGGAGCTGGGATCCTGGCCAGCAGCCACTGATTAGGCAGAGCTGATGGCAGCAGCAGCGCAGAAGTTAAAGATGGCATGGTATGGTATTGTCACCCTTACTTCTGCGCTGCTGCTTGCAGAGCCAGGCCTTCAGTCAGCAGCCACCACTCTCCAGCTGCCCAGCTCTGAAGGCAGCAGCGCAGAAGTATGGATGGCATAGTATGAGATTCCTAATCTTAAGCCAGCAGCAGCACAGAAGTAACTACTGATCTTTTGTGCTTTTACCCTATACCCCCGATTTCATGGGGGAGACCAGAGTTTCTCAAATTCAGGGTCCTGACCCAAAAGGGAGTTGCAGGGGGTCACAGGGTTATTTTAGGGGGGATCATGGTATTGCGCCCCTTACTTCTGCACTGCCTTCAGAGCTGGGCAGCTGGAGAGCAGCAGCTGTGTTTTACCCACAAAAGCTTATGCCCAAATAAATCTATTAGTCTTTAAGGTGTCACCAGACTCCTCATTGTTTTTGTGGATACAGACTAACCTGGCTACCCCTCTGATACTTCTAAAAATGTGAATTTCCTTTTGATGCCTCTTCTGATTGGGAAATGGCAAGCAAAGAAAACTGTTTTCTCTAGTTCATTGAGCAGCTGCACAGACAGTGAGATTGGGCCAGAAATTGAAACTGCAGGCTACTTCCCATGCTCTCTAGTGTGTGTTTTTTTTTCTTCTCCTCCCCCCCTCTCTTTCAGTTCTGGTTTAGTAAAAACCTGTACTGGAATCTGGAATATTGTAGTTTGTTTTGGAGAAGCTTGTTGGCTAACTGGATACACACCGATAGTAAACAAGAGTGATCTTTCAGGAGACCTTACTGAAGTACAAGATGTCTAACGAGTGTGGTATTAATGAGCAGTCAAAACAAACACTACCGTTCGACTCAAGTCAGCATACTGTGCTTGCTGTCCTCAAAGTGACACAGCATTCATTAGGCTATATAATTGGCACATTATGCAGCAGCCAAACTCCTGCCTCAAGACTGAAACGCTAGGTCAGACATTGCAGGACATGGCACCTGCAATGCATTATGGGTTAAGCAAGTGAACTTGCCAATTAAAACTACTTCTGTATTCTAGACTAAACAAAATTCACTCTACTTCAATATGAAGTAAAGGCCATATTTTGTTGATGATGAGATTCTGCCCAGTGCAGGGGTGGAAATGACACCGAGCAGGCTGAAAATGAACCCATGGTCTACGGTGTGGGATTTGCTGTCAAGAAGTCTGTCCTCAGTGCATGTGCATGTATCCCTCCGGTATTGATCAGTGAGAGGAACACGTGGCTGGATGTTGAATATAGGCCTCTGGAGCTTGCATCTTCTGTCCATCTACAGACCAACACTTGACTACTCCAAACAGCATAAAGCTGAGCTGTTGTCTCAACAGGAACAAATCATCAAGAATGTCCCATAAGGAGCAGACTCGCTGTTCGTTGATTTCAGTGCCCGTTAGGGTAAGGACTGGGAGCATTGGGGTCACGTCATTGAGGCTATCTGTCTCATGTTGGCCAATGGAAATGGCCAGCATGTCCTTGAGCTTTGTGCCTCTTGTGAGCTGATGGTCTTGACTGTGTTTTGTTGGCAGCAGTGGCAGCAAGGTCACATGGAGGCATCCCCGCTGGCATCAGCTTGACCTCCTCCTGATCCGTCACAGAAACATTGGCGATACACTGCACGCTCAGTCGAATAGCTCAGTGGTTTGACCACTGGCCTGCTAAACCCAGGGTTGTGAGTTCAATCCTTCAAGGGGCCATTTAGGGATCTGGGGCAAAAATCTGTCTGGGGATTGGTCCTGCTTTGAGCAGGGGGTTGGACTAGCTGACCTTCTGAGGTCCCTTCCAACCCTGCTATTCTATGATGCATTGTGCTGATTGCGACACTGTTAGGGCCATGCTCCAATTACATCTTAAAAAGATACATCATGTGAAGCCAAAAGGCAAACTTTGCCTCAATATTACTAACACGAAGGACTCTGACACGTTTGCAAAATTTCAATGTGCGCTTGAGTGTGTTTCTGAAAATGAGCAACTTGATTCCCCTGATTCTGATATCTTGTAGGAAACTTTAGAATAAGACCACTTGCTACTGCCAAGGATCTCTTTGGGGTAACAAAGAAAAAACAACCTGACTGGTTCGAACATCTGCTGCTCCCACTCATAGAAAAGAGAAAGCAAGCTCGCCTAACTTTACTTCAACAGCCAACCAAGTTCAAAACTCTTAAGTTCAAAGAGGCGAAGACTATGGTCCAGAAAGCCATCAGAGAATGTGCCCAAAAGTATTGGCAAGTCCTGTGCAAAAAGATTCAGACCTACTTTGACAGAGTGGACCTTTGTGGTACCTATGATGGAGCAAGTGCCTCTTTGAGTCCAATTTGTAAAAAGACTGCAAACCTGAAAGCGAAAGATGGTACCATCCTGACAGGCAAGAACAACTTGACTGATGGATTGAGCATTACAAATAACTCTATTCAGAGGATACCATTATCTCTGATTACTGCCTTAGCTGCCATCCCTAAGCTTCCAACAATGCATGAGCTGTACCAAACACCAGCTCTTGAAGTAGAGAAAGCTATCAGGGATTGTGCCTGAGAAAGCAGCAGGCAAGGATCAGATAACTCTGGAGCTCCTAAAGGCAGGAGGGAGAATGTGTGGATGTTGCTTGCAAGCTCTTCTCTGTGCCAGCTGGGAAGAAAGCCATATTAATTGAATCAAAGACTAATGGCAGCTTGTTCAACATCAGATGACTTCAGAGCAAAAGGCATGTCACCCAGTTCACTAATCGGGATCTGCTCTTAGCAGATGATGCTGCATTCATCTCTAACTCACCTGATGAATTGCAGATCATGATGAATAAGTTCTCTGATGCATGTATCAAGTTCGGCGAAGTAATCACTATGAAGAAAAGTTATCGTGTCATTGGGCACCAGTATCCCACCTAAAATCTGCATCTGTAATGAAGCTCTGGACAATGTGGATCACTTCTGCTATCTTGGCTCAACTTTAACCAGCTCACTTTGCCTTGATAGAGAACTTGATGCAAAGCCTCTGTCACTTTTGGCAAAGTTACTTCACGTGTCTGGAACAACCAGCTGCTAGCCCTGAACACAAAGGTGTCCACTTCTCAGGCTTGTGTCCTTAGTATCCTCCTTTATGGCTGTGAAAGCTGGGTCATGTACCCTCAAGCAGGAGCAGAGATTGAACAGCTTCCATCTCCGCTGTCTCAGAAATATTCTTGGAGTCACTTGAGATCAACAGATCACTAACAATGAGATCCTTGAGAGAACCGGCCTACAGTCTATGCAGACTACGTTGGACGCTTGCAGGCTTTGCTGGCTGGACACGTGAAGTGCATGCCTTAAGATCATCTGCTGAAGGCTGTGCTCTATGGCCAACTTAAGAACAACTCACGACACACAGGAAGGCCACAGCTCCGCTACAGCAACAAGATCAAGCAAGATCTCAAGAAATTCAGCATTCCCACTGACAAATGGGAGACTGTTGTCCACAACCGCTCAGGCTGGAGAAGCTTGGTGAAGGCTGGTGCAGTCCTCATGGAGACACATTGGAGAGCCCAGGCTGAGGCCCACAAGTGAGCCAAGAAGCGCAGAGTATGCTTCAACCTCCATCTGGCAAGTGGACCTCCTGTACCCACTGTGGGCAGGTCTGCCACTCGTGTATGGGTTCTTCTCCCACACTATTGACTGAGTTGGTGGCAGGGCTGGCTCTAGGATTTTTGCCGCCCCAAGTGAAAACAATTTTGGCTGCCCCTCCCCCCCTGTTTTTTTTCTTACCCTGGCCCCGCCTCAACTCTGCCCCTTCCCCAAATCCCCAGCCCTGCTTCCTCCCCCCAGGCTCCCAAAACTGGGAGGGAGGGGGAGATCCCGAGTGGCTGCGGCGCGCGAATCAGCTGTTTCACACGCCGCAGCTGCTCGGGATCTCCTGCTCCCTCCCAGGTTTGAGAGCCTGGGAGGGGGGGGCGAGCAGGGTGCGCAAGCCGCAGCAGCGGAGGTGAGTTAGGGCGGCCGGGGCACATTTTTAGGGGCGGCATGGCCCGCGCCAGAATGCTGCCCCTAAAAATGTGCCGCCCCAAGCACCAGCTTGTTTTGCTGGTGCCTAGAGCCGGCCCTGGTTGGTGGTGTTTCCTTTCGTCTGTCAAGATGTTGGATGGCCATAGTAAAGTAGCAATGAGATTAAATCTTCAGATAGACAACTGTACTGAAAGTAAGAACTAAGTACTGTCTTGACAAAATGGTACTTCATTTAACATCTGCCTTACATGCTGGATTTTGCAACTGGAGCAGAGCTGGATGGTGCTCCTGCCCATCCATTCAATGGTTAGATGTAACTTAACTACCTGTAGACTTGGGCAAATATCTTCAACTTTGGATTGGTTTCACATTTTGAAGCCTTCTTTTAAAATGGAATGTCTTTTGGCTTCTTTAAAATGAAACTTTAGTTTGTGCTACCAAAAGAGCAATTATGCACCAATTCACCTGGACACATAATCCCCCAAAATTCAGGGCCCTGCACATATTGCACTGTATGACTTCAAAACTTGATCATTTGATTTAACTTGGCTAGGTTCTACAGAAGTGAGCCATATTAAGGAGAAATGGTCACCTGTGTTTTGAGGGAGGGAGTTTCAGATGTAAGGGGCAGCATTGAAGAAGGCACAGATGACCTAAAGAGAGCACTGAAAAGAGTTGAATTGAGCAAAATTGAAAGAGCCAAGTGATCAAGATAAAAGTAGGAACCTTGTGCATTGTAGCAAGCAATGTGGTCTTGTGACCTTCAGAGAAGACACAGACATTGCAGTTTCAGGCAGCTTTTGCCTGACAAACAGAATATTACTGCTTATAAATTTGCTGCTCCCGTTGTGTTGTCAAAGAACAATTTTACAAATCTATTGAGGCTGTTTTTGCTTGCCTTGCTTAAAGCATCCCATCACATTCTGAATATTCTTAGTAAATGAGGTCTGAGTTGTACGTCATAGTTTTTAAGTGATTGGCTTCTTGCTGTCTGAGCCAGTAGAGTACACCTTTAATCTAAAGTTTAGGCCTGATTCCTTCCGGTGTGGATAATGCTATTAGAGACTCTTTAGATCAGAGGTCCCAAATCCGTAGGGCATGCCCCCGCCCCCCCCAGGGGAGCACAGAGGAAAGTTTTGGAGGGAGGGCGTGGCAGGGACCAGGCCAGCCCCCATGGGGGATGGGGCAGGAGCACCATCCAGCTCTGCTCCAGTCTCAACTGCAGCTCCATGACTAGCTGTGGCTTCCGCTCCCACTCCTAGTCTTGGCCCCAGATTGCAGCCTGGCTGTGGCTTCCACTCCCACCCCCGGTCTTTGCCTCAGCTGCAGCCATGGCCCTAGTCCTGCCCCTAGCCTTGGCTCCCCCTTATTCCTGTTCATGCCCCCCTTCCGTACTCCTCTCTCACCAGGAGCTGTGGCCCTGTTCCTGGCCTCTGCTCCCGGGGAGGTAGAGGGGGGGCATGGGTTAGGGGGGTGTGACCCTGAAAAGTTTGGGGACCACTGCTTTAGATAGTAGCAAGTAGGATAAAGGGCTCTCTGGGGAGAAGTGAAACAGAGTGCAAAGTGTAAGGGGGGGGGAAAGGGTCATAAGGGCTGGGAGGAAGAAGAAAAACATAACCAGAAGACAACTACACACAAAAAAGCCATCCACAATCCTGTTTAGGAAAGAGTGGGGAGTAGGTGTGAAACCTAAAAGAAGGGTACAGTCTAACAAAGCAAGTAACATCTCTAAAAGTATCAGGTTGATGTTACAGTGGAGAGCTGTTTCATTCTTGAAGGAACTGGGGGGTGTGGTTTGGGCACATTGTGGCTTTGGGGGCCAGAGGTGTTCACCTGAATGGCTTGAGTAAACGTTTGAAGCCCTGGCCATCACCTTCCCCCCCCCCCCCCCCAAAAAAAGGGGGTCGTAGTCTCTGGGTGCTCAACTGAGAGGCCTTTGGAGTCTGACATTTGCAAAATGCTGAGCACGCTCTGAAAACTAGATATTGAAGATCTGCAGAATGGCTAGTAAGATTTTGATCTGTTACAAAATAAGTGCCAAATAACCTGTCAGGTGAGAAGCATCTGGAATAGTGAAATGGAACTTTACTGACCTACTCACACAGTACCTCAAAACTATGAGAGAAGTCTCACTCATGACCTTTTTTCTAAGCCACTGACACGACAAAAGCAGTTTCAGTGAAAATGCAAACCTGAAGTATCAATGGCTTGAAAAATCAGCAGCTTAAACCTCCACTGGCAGGGCATCTTACAGAGAAAATTTTCTTAGTCACTTTTAATTGCTAGTTGCAACAATCTACAAACTATAAAGTAAAAATAGCTTCAGAGTTATGCTGTAAAAAAGCCATTGGCTTCTCTGGACATATCTTAACTCCTGAAAGACCTCCTGCAGTATAAATAGAATCTGTAAATTTACCCAAGTTGCCCATTCATTCATCTGTCACTTAAACTGGTCTCTTCCTCTGCATTTCAGCATTGAGTAGTAAAGTCAACATACAACACACTTTTGTAACTGTAGAGGTCTTTTTATATGATCAGTCAAATGAGCAAAGGTGAGTTTGCAATAGTCTGTTTAAAAATCAACTTACGTAACAGTCTGTCTTTATCAGAGTTGCTGGACCCGTATGTGAATCTGTATTTGAGGCATCCAGTTGCCTTTATTCATTGGTTCAAGAATGGGTAAATGCAGTGCAGAGGTAAGGGGCAACTGAACTGTAGAAGGCGCATAACTCTGTAACCAGGCCTGGTGTTACAAGTTGATCATTATCTTTGGCTATTACCTTGTGAACTATGTTTAAAGCAGTTTTCATTCGGCTGCTTTATTTAGCTGACCTAAGTAATATTACAGGACAGTTTAGCTACTTAATAGGTCAGGTTATGGAAAGATGCAGGAAAGACCTTGTCCTGTGGCAATATGCTATTGGAGAGATTGGATAGCTTAGAGTAATGAGAGAGCTTTCACATCTGAGACATGTTGCAAGAGTCATCTGATTTGGTCTGATTGTGAAATGGGTCAGCGTCCACTATAAACCTACTACAGCCAATACTACTTCAGCAGAAGTCTGGAAGAAAGCATTTACTTTTGCAGAGGTAAACTTAAAGTTGAGGCAGAATAGCCTGGGAGAAATCTGCACTATTGCGACCTGTACCTGTTTATCCAAAAAAAAAAGGGCCTCTAGTTTCCAGTGCCATGTAAAAGAGCTTCTTTGGCCAACATCAGCTAACACTACAAATATCATTACTACGAAAGGAAGTACCAGTTTATACATACACATCAGACTTCTTGTGAGACCATGATTCATAACTAATCTTTAATACTAAATATTAATGCACAGTAGCATGAAGATTCTCTCAAACCTTCAGTCACACTGCAATCCTCACTTGCTGTCTACAGGTCTGGACACATGCCACTCCCACTTTTCTGAGTACTGTTGAAATTGTGAAATATGAGATGCCAGTTTTGTTTCTCAGGAGACTCAGAGGCTGTACAAGTTCTTCAGGCTGCCATCTTATTGCTCTAGGGATAATTGTTCTGTGTGCGGTGAAAGCCAATCCCACTGGAGTTGACGCCCTCTGTACATGTTGCCCAATTGAGTGTCTTACACAGCTTAGGAAAAATACCTATTCCAGAGTGATGCAGTGAGGTTCCCACAGCACACAGCTGGAATACTAAGCTCCATCACAAGAAGTGCTTGCATGCTTTTTCATTTAAAGCTCTGTATAACCAAGACATTGAGTTAATTCACATGGCTTAATGTAAGCAAAGCATTTTTCCTCTCTGGTTTAGCTTCACGCACAATACTTGCTCACTAGACGTTCATTCTTTTGACTTTGACTGAAACATTTCTGAATAGGCCTGAGAATGAGTGTGAAATCATGGTGGGAAATGAGAATTAATAGGCCTCTGTACAAAAATTCATTCCATCACCTATATTTTCTGGCACTTCAACTATAAAATTCTCTCCTTATCTGAGGACAAAAGTTGTTTGTTTTATTTTATTTTATTTTTTTAAATAGCCATGTACTGTAAACAATGTCAATCATGCATATACATGATTCTGTGCTTAAACATTCTCTCATTATTGTGACAAGATCTAATACAAACTCTCTTCTATTCAGTCAGGTCAATTCAGTGAAGATATGATTCCTACAGTGGGCTTCAACATGAGGAAAGTTACTAAGGGTAATGTGACGATAAAGGTATGTCAAGAACATTTTGCTCTTTGTGGGGACAAAAGCATTAAATAGTTTTTAAAGGGATGCTCTCAGATTAGGTCACTGTCTGAAATGAACTCATAGACTGACTTGAGAAAACTAAATTGACCTTTCATAAGTCCAGCTTTGTTTTGTCATACCAGCAGTCAGGCCAAAAAAAAAAAACCCAAAAAACCAGACAAGCCTGTTTTGCTTGCTGGTTCTTAGTCACTAGTATAATGCTGCTTGTCTGAGTTGCAAACACTACAGGGGAATTTCAGTTTTTCTTCCGGAAGCATTTAAAAATGCATGGAATAATCAAACCAGAACCTTCTGTTAAACTTCTTCATGCTTAAGAGCCCCTCTATTAAAATGGAATTTTCAACTGGCATGTTTTGTTATGACTGTATTCAACTATTTTCCAGTTGGTCAGTAGGAATAATGCTTACTTAATGTTCTTGCATAGATAAGTTTAAATATTGGCTTCTCTCCATGCAGCATTCAGCTCTGTATTAAATGAGAAATATACCGAAGTTACATGAGTGTCCCACTATGCTACTGTTATGTTTGTTTTCTTGCATCTAGAATACAATAGCATATGTGGCTCACCTTTTTAAGGTTTTATCCACACTCCTGAGGGTCACTTCTGTTTTTGCTGGATACCGTCTAGAATTGACAGGATTCTAATCTGCCCTAGTCCTTCCATTTATAGATAACAGCACCAAGATACTTATTATGAAAGGCTATGGTTATATCAAAAGCTGTACACGCCAGAGAACGTATGGGCCATACAACACATTTATGTATTAAGGCTCTCTGCTCATGACTAATGTCAATGAGACTTCCCAAATTTAATAAATGAATATTTGTCTACAACCTTTCCCACTTGTTTACCCATGCCACTGCTAAGGTACCTAGAGTAAAGCTGTTACTTTTAAAATTAAAATGACTTCTAGTTTTGGGCAAGGATGTGGTACTTTTATATAAATAACAAATTGTAGATGGACAGGAGACGCTACAGCACTGTAGAGGAAACACACTGTCAACTAACTAGAAGCTCTGAAATTACCTTCTAGTAAGTGTCATGTCAACTCTCAGTGGAGCAGAAATCCAAGGATACTAGTCACTTGGACTAACATGGCTCCCAGCTTTCAGAGGGTGAGGGCTTCTACCAGCCTCTTGATATAATGTCCTGATCATATTCCCTCATCTCCAGTAACATCAAGTACGTAGCATAAGGCTGACATTTTTTTTGCCCATAAGTGTGTGGCTTATGATCCTTCACATGTACACACAACTTATTGCAGAAACATACAAAGGTACCCACAAAGATATTCTAGCTAGTATCTTTTTTTGCCCAGTGCTGACAACTGACTAATTACACTTAATACATTCTGATTTACAATCCTGACCCAGCCTTCCACTCTCCTTCCTGGTGCTCTGACTCCTCCCTGTCCCCCTGTTTCTTAAGAAACCTACTTCAAAGCAGTTTTTTTTTTCCCAGTTGCAGCTAATTCTTCAAATGATCCACAACCTTATACCACAAGTTATGGTGGCTGCTTATACTGCAAGAAGTGAACTTAACAGATCTTGTAAACGGGTCTGTAGATTTGTAAAGTTCAATCACTTGAGTTTGAGTTCAAGTGTAGGACTTTTTCCTATGTATTCTGTTGTAAAGAGACTTTATCTCTGGAGCACAACTTAGAAGTAACCTTTCCCCTGGATATGCCAGAGTTCCTTTTGTCAATCACTGAGACGCTCATGCAAATAGCTGACTTCAGCATGTATGCTGAGTGCAAAGTTGCATAATCTTGCACATGGTTCTAAAACAAAGACAGTGCGTCGTCTGTATTATCCAGCACACAGCAAAACAAGAAGTTCTGCAACTTTTTTGAATTTTTTGAGGTGTCAACCTTTCAGATACAAGCATCTATATTTTTACTTAGTGTCTTAAAGTAAGGGAGAGTGTTGATAGGGAACCCTGCTGACTAGGTATAGGACTTTCCATATCATTATAGTGGAAATAGCCTTTGTATGAAAGCTACTGAGAAGACATAAGGATCAAACACTTCATCTGTTTTTAATAGCTCTTTTATACTTAGGGTGACCAGATGTCCCAATTTTATAGGGAAAGTCCTGATTTGGGGGTTTTTTATATAGGGTTTGTGATGTTTAAATTTTGACTTAACCTAGTGCCTAGCTAAACTTGCTCTTCCTTTAAGATCTGGGATATAGGAGGGCAGCCACGATTCCGAAGCATGTGGGAGCGATATTGCAGAGGCGTTAATGCTATTGTGTAAGTATAGACAATATCAGGCTGCTGTCATCGGCTGAAGATTTTTTTCTTTGCAGCTGAGAAATAAGCCTTTGGTTTGCACTTCAGTTTGCAAGCTAGTGTTCTGTTTTATCTTAAAATTCTGTTGTAGCCCCTCTAAACTAGCTTTTAAATAATGATGGGAAGAACTAAGGCCTGTTTGCTTTTTAGCTATTGTTTATGTAACTTCTGATCTAATACATTAACCTCTTGACATATGAAATCATCTGCATGACTTTGTGACAGTCTGTAGTTTGACTGCCCCAACTCTAGTACATTTTAAATGGGAGAGGTTATCAAGCTGTACTTGGCTGACCAGTATTTGGGACAATTGCCCCCTCTGCAAGACTTCTAAATTTGTTCAGATTGTCCTGAAACTCAACACATGTGCCAATATCTTAGTTTCTGAAGCTTATAAACCTGCTTAAGTTGTTGAATAACTAAATTTACAACATCTTTTTAAAGATATATGGTAGATGCTGCCGATCGTGAAAAGATAGAAGCCTCTCGAAATGAACTGCATAACCTTCTAGACAAACCACAGTTACAAGGAATCCCTGTAAGTAGAATATTCTGGCTCTAACATTGCACGGTTGGTATCAGCGAAAAGATAAGTGAGGTAATATCTTTTATTGGACCAACTTCTGTTGGTGGAAGGTACAAGCTTTCGAGCTACCCAGCTGCTCTTCAGGTCTGGGGAAGAAAACAGACTCTGAGGTAAATACAAATTGGGACAGATGGTTAAGCAGAAGGGTTAACCTAGTTGTTTTGGAAGCATTTAATGCACAGGATGAAGTACACCACATGTGAGAGTCATGTGTAGACCCAGGAATTTTGAAAGGTGGGTATTGATGGTTGCAGGGGAGATATGTCTGAAGGTTTTGCATCTATTCTGCCAGGGTCTGGTGCTGCTTTGGGTTGGTGTCCTGGTCTGTAGGGAGCTTGCTTCTGATGATGAACTTGGCAAGGTTGGGGCATTGTTTGAAGACCAGAAGAGGGGGTTTAGGAAAGATTTCTTTCCAGATGTGGTTTCCATCAAATATTGGCTGTAATTATTTGATAATGTGGTACTGGCATACCAGGTGCCAGCTAATGCCAAGGGCGCTAAGCCTCACTCAACACTGACACCTACATAGCTGGAGACCAATCTGGTCCCACCAATCTGTGTGTTAGCATTATTAAAACAGATAAGTTGACAAGAATGTGTTTTAGTGTTTACACATGATGAAATGCTTGTAGGATGCTGCATGTATTGATCTCAGATACAACATCTGTGGCCCATGGCGAAGGTTGTAGTGAGTGCATTGTAAACCTCTGTAATTGTGTAACCTGGGAAAGAAGCATTAATTAATGCAAAGTGCTGGTCCTTCACACAAGAAGGCCTATTGAAATCAAATAGCCACTCTGAAACCTCAGAGGACAAAGACTTCGTTGATTGAGGGGTCTCCTACCTCCCCTCCCTCCCATGCCCACACCCATCCACCCATGAAGAGGAGGTAGGTGCTGCCACTTGTTCCATCAGTTTGAACTCTGGGGGAAGGGAATACAAATTCCTGACCAGATGGAATTGCATCACTATGCTGCTTGGAATTTGGAGAGGGCAATATTTGTAAGTTTAGCTTAGCTTGTGTTAGCCCTAAAGGACATATAGACCATGCATCTTACAGCAGCTTCTATTACCTTTTGAGACCTACGACTAACTCTTTTGTGTGTGTGTTTACCTGCTGCAACCTTCTAGATAACCAAGAAAAAGAAATTAGAGTTAACAGATCTTCAGTTAGTTTATAGAATTGGCCACAAGCATTGTCTTTGAGAGATCTAAGGTAGAGTTGAGTGGGGTAAGTGATTGGTCCTTTGGGACTGGGAGTAACCTGAATATTGTGACCTTTGGTATAAGGGACTATCCATCACAAAGGCAAGCTTGCCTAGGTGGCAAGATAAACCGACTACCAAAGGGGGGCTGTCTGTGACTCTATATGTTAAGGCTGTTATAGTGCTTGAGGCGTTCACACTCAATACTTGGTTGGTGAAATCTAGGTATAGACAACTCAACCAGTTCGAGATTTTTGCCCTGTTTCTTAAGTCTGCCTTGAGACTGGCACTCATGGTCATGAGCCATTCTAGACAGCTTGACAGATATTCAATATGGGTGCCCGTGTGGGATGTTGACAAATAGGAGTGTGTTGTCTGAAGGGTTTTTTTCTGTATTGAAGCAGATTTCCCCTGGGGTATTTAGGTGGCCCTTACCAGGATGTGATCCACTTCTCTGAAGTGTCCTTGTTTTGGTGAAGGTGGTTTTAAGTGTGTAAAGGTGTATATCCCAGACTTTCTCCTCGGAGCATATTTTGTGGTATCTGAGTGCCTGGCTGTAGATAAGATGTCTCGGGGTGTTTGGAGTGGTTGCTGGATCTAGGAAGGTAAGTGTGGTGATCGGTGCGTTACTTGGGTTTACAGCTCTTTGTAGGGTTCCATTGTTGGAGGAAATTATGGTGTCCAGGAAGTGATCTTGATGTGGGAGTATTCTGGAGAGAGTTTGATGGCTGCATGGTGGTGGTTGAAGTTGTGGTGGAAATCTGAGGAAGTGTGGGTGTTCTGTCTAGAGGATGAAAATATAATTGATGAAATCTCAGGTATATCATTGACTTCCTGGTGCATTTTTCCAGAAATTCTTCCTCAAGGTGGTCCATGAAGAGGCCTGCATACTGGGGAGCCATTGTAGTACCTGTGGCCATTCCCAGGGTTTGGACAAAGTGTTTGCTAAATGTGGGTGAAAATGAAATGGATGCGCTTGGTGATGTTTTGGGTGGATTTCTTGAGTATTGTAAATTTATCTTGTATTCATGAGGCAGACAATGATGCCATCATAGTGAGGGATGTTGGTATATAAGGAGGTGCACAAATCCTGCACAACGTACTCAAAAGATGAGGTTGGGAACTTAGCTTTAAGTCTGCTAGACAACAAAAAAATGGACTTAACAGGGACACTGGTTTTATGGCTCATTACAACAATTTGTAACACACCACACTGCCTGCTGTCCTTAATTGCCCTCTTCATTTCAAGTGATGGCCTACAATTTGTGTTAAACCTTCTGCTTAACAGTCTGTCCCAACTTGTATTTACCTCAGACACTCTGCTTCCTTCCCCAGACTTGGAGAAGAGCTCTGTGTAGGTCGAAAGTTTGTACCTTCCACTAACAGAAATTGGTCCAATAAAAAGTATTATGTCACCTTCCTTGTAGCTGTGTTGGTCCCAGGATGAGACAGACACAACACTACAAACATACTCCGTCTCACACTGATTTGTATGCAACTTTAGTAACTTCAAATGAAATGTAAGTTATGCAAATCTGTAGATTAAATCTTAGAAATTATTAAGCAGATAAGGTTGGTTCTTCATGGTAAAGTTAGCTTGTGCAAACACTTATCACCTACCATGCCTGTTCTATTTTTCTTTGCATTTTTATAATGCAGCTATCCCATGCTTTACGTACATCTTCCTCAATGCTGTTTAAATTGTTTGTTCAGCACCTACTACAAGTAAATCCATTTAGGGCAGGGACAGGTTTACTGTGTACAATGCCTAACACAATGGGGCCTTGATCTGGCTCAGGCCTCTACATGTTACCATAACACAATAATAGTCAATAAATTACAAATGTGGTGCAAAGCATAATCCACAATTTAAATTTAGAAACACAAGCAGAGATCTGGGAAACTTGGTACAAAGGTAAACCCAGTAACCATAGAGGTAAGCCATGAGAAGAATCCACTCTTCAATGCAAAAATGGAGGGCAAGGGTGGAGGAATAGCAGACTTCCAAGAAAGAGGAGCCCTAAAGCATAGGAAACTGAAATAAGACCTGCTGATTGTCCTAAAGACAGCCATTAAGGACTTGAGCAGACCTCTGGAAGGGGCTTTCGTAATCTGGTTTTGAGGATTCTGTTTTGACCTTGGTATTCTAACAGCTGAGACGTTATTGATAAAATAAACTGAGGGGAGATGCAAACACTCAAATCCAATTTATTAAATCTCGCTACAATACCTTGAAAGTGACACAGACCAATGTTTTGTCTCCCTCTGTTCAAAGTAAAATATACATTCTTACTTAATGACTGCCTGTGGTTGTGAGCAATGTTGTAATGCTTATCACTGTTGCTAATATCCACTGTTTTAGGTTCTAGTACTTGGAAACAAGAGAGACCTTGCTAATGCTCTGGATGAGAAGCAGCTAATTGAAAAGATGTAAGTCTTAAAGAAGATGTGGTTAAGGGAGAGTCTACTGTAATTTTAATTTACTAAATTCTTACAGATACCAGTCTTAAGCCATAGAAAATAATTAGCACATTTCAGCTTATTGCGCTGGTGTCTTCTTATTTACAGTTGATGGCTTGAAACGCTATAGAGAAACAAGCTTGCATACAGTAGATTAAGTGGTAGTGTCTTGGAAATGTTAAGTGACTAATGTAAAAATGAGATCCTACTTTAAGTGATCACCAAATGTTACTACATGTCTCCTCTCTTTCAGGAATCTGGCTGCTATTCAGGACAGAGAAATTTGCTGCTATTCTATTTCTTGCAAAGAAAAGGATAATATAGGTAACGCTTAACCCAGAAATGCCAATTTGAGAAAGATCTCTTTGTTAAACTGGAAGTACTCACCCTAACCTCTTATCTGTGTTAGACATAGGCAATGAGTCTGAGCCATTTTCAAAGTACCGTACAGTATAAATTCATTATAGTAACTTCCTCAGTGTCATTGTAGTACAAATAATTTTATGCCACGTTGGAGGAGTTAAGAAGCACTGAACTTGAAGCCTTTACAGTACTTGTATCCAGTCAGTGAAATGAAGTTTATTGCATTACTTCAGCTAGTCTCTAGTTATGAGCTGCAAGCTAGAAATAGCAAATTCAGCTAAAATACTGCTGTATAAAATACAGTACTTCATATCTTAAACTAATCTTTTTAAATTTGACGCTTATGTAAAGAACTGTAGCTAGGTTCTAGTTCTCAGGAAACTGGTTTCATAGACACTTATCCCATGATTTTATCAGAGGAAATGAAGCATATGAATGCATAAAGGCTCAAATTCCTTATTGCATAACAAATCTCATTTGTTTGGTGCAGTAGTGGGTGTTGTGTTTCTTTTACTTCTGGGCTAGATGCATCAGAGGGATGCTTAGACAAATATGGAGGGAGAAATGTGCAATCTGCTTTGCTAGGTAACAAAATGTTAGGTGTTCCACCTACTCTACAGGTATAAGAAGGACAGCTAGTTGAGGCTGGAGGCTATTGCATGACCTTAAATGACTAATGCTGCAACACGTACAAGGCTGTTGCATTGCCAAGATCTGGGGGAAGCTAGATTGTCATATGGTGACTTGACCATATCTATTATTTCATTAACCATTCTGGGTAACATGACCAGTATATAAAAAGATGTTCCCTTATGGAACAATTTCTTTATCGTTGCCTTTTTATAATATGAAATTAAGTTACCACTTTGAATGTAGCTAACCTTTATCTTCAAACCACATTTTCTGGAATCAGTCCTTCCAAACCAAGATTCAGAAGGATGTTGTAGATTATCTGCAGGGAGTCAAACCAGGACACTTGGTGTCCTGGTTTGTATTTCTGGCTGTTCATTTCCATGAATCTTCCTGTGCTTCAACGGTCTTGTGATTGCTCAGGGAATTGACATGGGTAAGAATCCCTTTGGATTATCCCTTCATTACACTCTCTGCTTACAACATTGGAACAGCGACCGCACATGTGCCTATAACATCACCTGTCTAAATAATCAAAGATAGAAGGGTAAACATCAGAGTACAGATGGGTAAACTGAGAATACTAACTCAGTCAATTAGCATCTGAACTAAGAGTAGGATGCTCATCTGATTCCCAGGCTAGTGTGCTTGAGTCTTATGTATCTGAATAAAGGTAGTTTCCCCTGAACATCTTATTGTACAGCTAATAAGATCCAATATGTGTGTGGGTTCAGAGAAGACTCTGGCTTCAGTTTTTTTTAAATTTTACATAGATTGTTTTGGGGATTGCCTCTAGTACTGGGATCTCAGATGTACCCAGGTATTCCTTCCACTGGCTTCTTTACAGTTTCATATTAGGTGCTGTTGAAATTTGCTGATTTATGTGGCACTTGTGAGGATATAGGAGGGGCAGTAAGACCAGGTACCAGTGAGTCTCCTACAACAGAAATCTCTTGGTAGTGAATATGAGCAAGCTGCTATCGCCTCTCTTCTGGGTCATGACCTCCCACAAGATGAGAACCATTGAGTTAAGTTTAATTACCTAGCAGCAGTTCCCCCATAGTACACTGCATTACATAAGCTGCTCCCTTTTGGCTTTCTGTGCCTTATATTTTAGGAACAAGACGACGAGCACCTGCCTCAAATGTACAAGTTTCGTGTCTTTCACCAACCTTTTCTCACATCTCTAGGCTAAATGTTTCTGGTTGCATCAGGAGGTTAAGGTCCAGAGAGGAAAAAGGGATTGATGCAGGATTTTGTTAAATAAGCAAACTCTGTAGCCCGTATGGGTGTTTTATGTTTTCTAATGTAATGCATCCAGCTTGCTCTGATTACTACAGTGTGTTAGGCACTTGACTTAATTCTCTCTCCATGATGTCTCATGCCTTTCCTGGAGATTTTGGAGTCTTTTTATAGTTGACCAACTGGCCAGAAGCATGAGATCATGGTGAAAAGTGGCAGTTCTTCCAAATTGGAATGCTAAGAGTGCCTTCTTCCTTCAAGGGAAGACTGCATATGTTTTAACTTCCCATACAGACTCCTTTAGGGGTGCAGAGGAGGGGAAATTTCTCCAGCATGTGACAATATTGAAGGTTCCTCTCAGCTGTGTACTGAGAACAGTATCCTGGAAGAACTTTCTATAACATCCCCCCCCCCCCCAAAAAAAAGAGCTTTTCAGTGTCACTTAAATCTGTAGCTATATGTGAAAAATCTTACACCAGTGCATCTTTTGTTTTTCCTTTAGATATCACGCTTCAGTGGCTTATTCAGCATTCAAAATCTAGAAGAAGCTGAAGTCTTCCTGGAATCTCCCAGCTGGCCATAATCTCAGAATTGTCCACTCCCTCCATGATGAATTACTACTCAATAGTCCTCTTGTATCCAAGAAATGGCCTTTTTCAGTTCATTTCTCATGTGCACTGCTGAAGACCTATATTCCTGTTCCTATCACAAAATCAACTAGAGTTGTCATGATAGTCAGCACAAAAAGGTTTATTTTACAGCCGTCTAAAGAGTGTGTGTGGGTGGCTGGGGGCTTTTTAAAAATTATCTGTACCATATTAAATTAGAGTACATTTCTGTTCTGGTCTTTCTGGGCCAGATTTTTATATTTGATTTTCAGAAAATGTTAAAATATTTTATTTCTAGTGTTTAGTGGCTTGAAGATGCTGACACTGCACAGCGTTAAGATTCTAGTGCCATATAAGGCATTTAGAAAGCATCCCATATCACACTTGAAGGTTAACTTATTTTTAATCTCACAAATGCATTTGAGGTGCATATTGTAAGATTTAGAAATGGAAACGGTCTGCATAGGGGAGCACTAGGTCAGCATCACTAATTCTACAGATGGGACTTTATGTAGTCACTTTTAGACACCACTTTTCTGATGAATTAGAAAAGCCAAATCTTGTATTTGTCGAGATCATTACTCGTATCTTCCTTTTTGTTTAACATTTTATGGGGATGGAAATGGAATATTTTACTAACCGCTTTCAACAGTTGGAGTATTCTAGCAGACTAAACATTGCTAAGAGCATTGCTTTGCTCACAAATGCATTTTTCTATCTCCAGATGCTTTAAATGATCTTTGTCTGAAATACCAGAACAAATCTGAGTTGCTGCATGATACTCAAATAACTTTATTTTGGTAATCAGTGATACTGTTGACTTTCAGCACTGCACCTGTGGAACTGTCAAGTCAGTGTCTCTTATTCATGGAATAGCTGGGCACAGTTTCACCTGGTGCTATGGAATATCTAGCTATTGTGACAACTCTAGACATGCCTGCTTTCTCAATGTAATCATGTGCAAAGTCTACAGGTTGTAAGTTTAAATATTTTATTGTGTCTCAAAGCACAAGAGCCAATGAATTGATCCTATTTCTTGATTAGCTTCTACAGTATAGAGAAATATGTATAAACTAAAGATTGTAAGATGTCTTTGTAGCTATACTTTCTCAGTGACTTCAGTATATTTAAAGGGACAGACTCATCAAGACTCGTTTGTTCATATAGTAATGTTAATGTAGCCCACTGTAGTGTACACAACTATGATACACCTGCTTGTGTTGCCTCACACTGTGTGTGATTCTTTTAAGCAGCACCTAAACATAGATTCAGATGGTGCACTTTCAGAACCTTCAGTTGTGAACACTTTCGTCCATCATGTAATTAAGACAAACCAGTTTTAATTTAGATTGCTATGGCCTTACTGTTCTGTACCAACTACTGCACTGTGCGCACACTACATGTTGTCTTCATTCATAAACCCAGCTTGTATTTTAGTTTTGTCCTTTAATTCTCTGAAGCATGGTTTCAATTAATCCCATACTAGTGTTGGTGCTGTAGAGAGGGGTATATTAACTTGCTACTGTAGTCACTAGTTCACCATGAACTGCTACAGTTACTTTATTTAGCAACTTTGCTTGTGCCTAAAAATAGGGAAACTGAACTAGAATGTGTGAATCTTTCTGTGGGGACCAGGTTACTGTTTAGTTAACTGGCCTATAGCTGAACTTGATGTGTTTGGTGTGCATCTACTTGACTGCTTTTAGAATTTATGGCATCCAAACACTACTACCAACTGTTAACCTGTGCATTAATCTCTGCATGTGAACAACTTATATAATTACTGAACTTTGTAAATAAGTGAATTTTTTTATTTAGATGGATGCATATTGTTGGTTTACTGCTCTTCAGCTTTATTCAATAAACTTACATTTTGAGGGTTGTATTGACACTTACCTTACTGACTCCTCCTGGCTTAATGTCTTTCTATGGGCTATGGGCAAATACTAACTGTATTCTGACTTCTAAAATTAAACAGGAAGTCAAATTATAAAAGATTGAACAACATAGTGTTTCATGGATGGAATGGCTGCTCAATCTGAAACTTGCCCTACTCGCCTCTTCTTTGCACATAGAACTCCTAATTGAATGCCTTTCTTCAATTCCTAGCTTTGAACTTCACCTTTCTTCCATTTGTTTATTTATACTGTCTGTGTGTCTCTCTCATGTCTAACCCAGGTCGGGTTTTATATCCAGTACGGCCTTCTTGATTGTGGCTTTTTGGGCATCTAGTAAAGTATTTTTTAAATAATTCCCAATTATCATTCACGTTTCTGATTAAATTCCTCCTCCCATGTGAATTGTCTCATAATTGCTGTCAGATTTGTGAAATTAGCCCTTATAAAGCACCAAGTATATGATCACTGGTCTGGACTTTATTGGTGATTTTTAATGAAGAAATTCAGATACACCTGTGTGGATTTTCATGGGACAAGGGAAAGGCAGCTCAGCCCGAGGGCTTTGTCCCACAAATCCTACCATGAGTCCCAGCACTCCCTAGCTTCCTCCCCTCAGTACACAATGCGTCTCAGCCTACAAAAGCCTAAATATGGAACCCTGATCTTTAAAATGTAGCCAAACTATTGTTTCCAAAAGCTGGAAATTCCAAATAATCTGGACAGTTTCTTAAACAAAACTGAAGTTATTTGTATTTTTTAAATAACCCCACACTCCAAGCGAGGGCCAAATCCCACACCAGCTCTACATACAGGAGTCCTTCAGGGGCAGTGAAACCGGTTCTGGATCACGACTATAATTCATACTAATCAACATGGGGATGTCACCAGTCTTACAGAGAGAGAGAGCACTTTGATTCAAACTATGAATGTTTTCAATAGAGATAATGTAGATGAAGTGTAGGGTCTTTGTAGCACCATGTGAGATTGAGTGGTTTCGGATCCCAAAAGTTCAGCTGAATCTGTTCTTTATTTTCTATGTGAGCTCGTGCCCCTCCCTCTAAAGTTTGGGGTTTGAAGAGTCAAAGCGAAACTCAGTCAACAGCATTAGTTCTCATGTAGTTTCAGGCAGGAGCCATTCAACAGTGGGAACATTGCACATTATTGTCACACAATAATAAACTAGCCCAAGTTTGAGAACCTTATGAATTCTTTCAAGGGACTTTGCTTGAATTTGGAGTTTGCAATAGAACCTCAGACCATGTGTGTTTAATATGATTTGGGGTTTTCTAATGAATGGTTTTGTACAGGTCAGATTGCATCCTTTTATAGATGTAGTAGTGATATCAAAACAACCCATGAGGAAGTCCAGGCTATAAGGAAACTGAACATTTATATATAAGGGCGGTGAAAGATGAGCTTATTTAAAATGGTACTGCAGTTTGAATTCCCACCCCCACAAATAACCAACCAACCTCAGCAACTTCATATAAAATATAATATATTATATTACCCTTTTATTATTTGACTTGAACATGATTTCATTTTCTTACTTCATTTATTAGATGTACCTCTCACAAGCCTCTAGATCTTTACAACATAAAAATTAAAAATGAGACAATACAGCAGCTATTCCATATTAACGAAAGCAAACAAAACCAAAAAACCCAGGACCTCCTCAGTGATACCTGTGTAAATAGTTTGCTCTGGAAGTAAGTATACTTCTCGGTTATACCAAAAGAGAGAATGAAATCCAGAATGGACCACCCTGCTTCTAGTCTCAAACTATATACATCTGCACTAGGATCCATGTGGGTAGATCTGACTAAATGGTCAGGAGACAGTGAACTGTCAGCTGAAGCATTCCAACTGACCTCAGCAGCTGAGGTAAGGCAGGGGGGAGGGGCGGGTGAGGGGGAGCTGGAGGAAGTGAAACAGTCCTTAATCTATCTAGGACTGAAAAACCAATAGAGTTCTGTGGATCAAAATCCCCATCCCCTTTGATTTCACCCAGAAATGAACTGGAATCTTGTATAGTTTTTAATGCAAATGTGATGTGCACCAAGAGAGCTGTTTCACTCAGTAAATAGACTACCACATTCAGCACTACCTAACTAGAGTGATGTTCAAATGTTGCCCCCAAAAGAGTGCTTGACAGTGATACTATCTCTAATAAAAAAAAAAAGTGAATTCCTGTTCTATTCTGCCACTATTAATAAGCTACGCAGTAATCTGTGCTTTAACTAAAGGAACTGAGTTTGCTGCTCCACCTTAAAGGTAAACCCTGAAATTAGACACCCAAATGGCAGAAAATTCAGAACTTTACCCTATTCTTTTGTACCTCTGTAGTAAATTTCAACATAAGTTGTATAACAATGCACCCATTGTTTTGAAGCCTAGGACATCCAACTTGGTGAGGGATGGAATTTTAGGCTTAAATTTGAAATTCCTGACCTTATTCATTTCAGACAGAACCATACTTGATAGTATTTTGAAGATAATCAAGTTATTTTTTCATAGTTTATATTTTTAAAAATCTTTTTGGAGTCTTCTGAACAATGTTTTTCCTTGCTGGTTTCTCCCCCCGCTCCTTTTCTTTTTGGATCAACACTGATTTCTCCCCACATTTGCCATGTTGTATATGACTAGTTTTTATCTAATTTCAAGATATTCCATCCCCAAAACCTGACAATGTTAAACACACCTCAGGAAGTAACATTTGTTAGTTAACTCTTGATGAGGACCTGTTTTTATTGTTCCTGCAAAAAGTGGTTATTTTAAAAATGAGTAAATGGATAGCAGATTTAAATACAAATTACATAATTAGAATCAGCAGTATTTTTCCATACCTGGATTTAAAAACAGGCTCTGTGTATATTTTATGTTTTTGTTTTGCTTTTCTAGTGAGCCTTTTGTCCAAGGACAAGTGCAGTATAGTCTAAATATCTGACAGTGCTGTCTCTCTGGAAGAATACATCCTGCATTTGTAGAGAAATGTTGGACTCTATAAACTAACATCTTTCTCATCTCTAACTTATATGATCTATATTATTGGACTTCAGGCCTGATTTTTGATGTGGCCTACTGACCTCCCAAAAGCCCTTGGTTTTGCATGACTGTCCCACTTTGACCTACAAAATCCCATCCACATTGAAGAATGTCCTGTCCTGTGGGGCTGTCCTGTCCTATGGGGCCGAGCTCAGCTCCTTAATTGAAGGCATAGTGACCTGGCCCCTGTTGCCTGGGGTTGCAGTTCTGATCACTCAAATGTGGGTGATCAGGCCAAATTCGAATGAGTGGGACTGCAACCCATGCAGTGGGGTCAGGTGGCAATGTCCAGAGCAGGGATTTGAGGCTGCCAACCCTGCACGAGCTGTGGCTGCAGAGTAAGGGGGGGGGAGGGCAGGCTTGCTCTGCCACTCCTCCCCGGCAAGGCTTCCCAGCCCCCAGGGTCAGTATCCCACTGTCCACACTGGGAGCATCAGCCATCCTGCTTTAGCCACTTGATAGGGGGGGAGGTTAGT
The DNA here is from genome assembly GCF_027887155.1 of Malaclemys terrapin pileata. NCBI lineage: Eukaryota > Metazoa > Chordata > Testudines > Emydidae > Malaclemys > Malaclemys terrapin. The sequence continues at coordinate 15,539,686 of NC_071511.1, forward strand.
GGCTTCCTTAAAAAACTGTGGAGCGCTCCTTTCTGGGAGTTAAGGAACCTAGCGGGAGTCGGTCGCATGATAGCAACTTGCAGCATTGTGGCGTAACTGCACCTGCAAAATCGATGCGGTTTTTACCCACATACAGCTTCCATCCTTGAAAACAAACTTGGCGAGAGGCCCAGCAAGGTAGTAACGAGCCCACCACAAGCCGGCCAGGGGCCCCACAGCTACTCGCCATGGTGCACAATATGTTTGGGCCCTTCACAAGCGGACTGGAGGCTGCTGATTATTGGAGAGAAGCCAAGACTCTAACTCCCCAGATCGCCCCCCCGCCGTGGGCAGCAGCCCGGGGCTGGGCGAGCTAGGGAGGGAGCGGACTATGCCAGCAGCCCGGCCCCCAACTCGAGCGAGGAGCCAGAGTAGAGAAGTGAGCTTGTTGCTCTGCTCTGCACGCTGGAGCTGCTGCCAGGCTGCACCCCAGAAGTGGTTGCATGTCCAGGAGGGAGGGATGGAGTGATGCTTGGGGACAGTTGGGACAGTGATTGCAATTCTTCAACCCTCGGTTCTCCGCCGCGCAGGGCCAGCACGCCGGGGGGGCGGGGCCGGCTCCCGTCACTGGGCCCCCCCCGGCCCGGCTAGCGCTCCGCCATTGGCGGGCAGCTCCCTGCGTACACCCCGCGGTCGCAGCTTGCCACGACAGCTCGCCGCCCTAGGCCCCGCCCCGCGGCGCTTTACGTGCGTGCGGCCGCATTCTCAGAGTGGGGCAAGGCCTCCCCTTTTGATTGACATCCCGCGGCAGCCTATGAGCGAAGAGGGCTGCCCCAGGCGGGGGACGTAGAGGGCGAAGCTGACCAACCAGGACCCGGCACGGGACTGCCTTATTTACTCTCGTGTCACACTCTGTCTGGTCCCTTAAAGGGCCCGCCGGCTGGTTGTTGTGCTGCAGGGGGGAGTCGGGGTTCGCCTTTGGCTGGCTGGCTGGCGGCGGCGGGGTCCCTTTAAATTATGAGCGTGGGCAGCGCGCGACCATGCAATGGCGGTCGCTGGTGCTGGGCCTGCTGCTGCTGAGGCTGGGGCTCCACGGGCTGCTGTGGTTGGTGTCCGCGCTGGGGCCCGGCCTGGGCTTCCACCAGCGCTTCCCCTTCGCCCTCCCGCCGCGCGGGGCCCCCGACCCGCCCTGGCCGCGGGCCGCCGGGCGCTGCGGGCGCGCCCACTGGGGCTGCGGCCCGGCCGGGGGCGATGAGTACGAGAAGCGCTACAGCGGCGCCTTCCCCCCGCAGCTGCGGGCCCAGCTCCGCGACGCGGCCCGCGGCATGTTCGTCTTCGGCTACGACAACTACATGCGGCACGCCTTCCCGCAGGACGAGCTGAACCCCGTGCACTGCCGCGGCCGCGGCCCCGACCGCGCCGACCCGTGAGTGGCGGGGCTGGGGAGGGGGGCGGCTGCCGAGCGGGGAGCGGGGGGGTGGAGAGGAGAGGGGATTGGCAGGATGGGGGGGTTGGTGAGGAGGTGGGGGGTTTAAAATGGGGGTAGGGGAGGGAAGAGAGGGACTGGGGGGGGCTGGCAGGATGAGGGGTTGGTGAGGTGGGGGAGTTAAAATGGGGTAAGGGAGGAAGAGGGAGACTAGGTGGGGGGCTGGCAGGATGGGGGCTTGGTGGGGGGGCTTCAAAATGGGGGTAGAGGAGGGAAGAGGGGGACTAAGGTGGGAGGGGGCTGGCAGGATGGGGGCTTGGTGAGGAGGTGAAGAGGTGGGGGGGCTTTAAAATGGGGGTAGAGGGTGGGAGGGGGCTGGTTGGTGGCCGTTTGGTGGAGAGAGGCAAGGGGGCTGTTAAGATGGGGGCTGGGGGAGAGAGAAGATGTGGTTGGGGGGAGCAGGGGGGCAGGCAGGGTGGGAGGGGGTTTGGTGAGGAGCAGGGGGCTGTCAAGATGGTGGTTTAGGGGAGGGAAAGGAGGGCTGGGGGTTGGCAGGTGGGGCTTTGGGGAGCAGAGAAGCCTGTCTAGAGGTGGGGGAGGGAGGAGAGCTGCTTGGAGAGATCTGGCCATGGATTCCTGGTTCATTTCCCTGATCCTTGGTGGGTGTGGCTGCCTAGGGCCCAGCTGGGTCATGCACCCCCTCTGCCCCAACCATGCAGAGCCCAAGGATACTGTCATTTTTACATGGTGCTTTTTGCATTGAAGAGTTGCAGTCACTTTACAAACTGTTCCCAAGAATCACTTCATCCCTCCTGGACATGCAGTCACCTCTGGGATGCAGCATGGCAGCAGCTCCAGAGTGCAGAGTAGCGCAACAAGCTCACTTCTCTACTATGGCTCCTCGCTCTAGTTGCACCTATCAGTAACTGGTGAAGAGCTTTCTCTATTTCTCTGAATTTCTTCATATTCTTATTGTTACTCTAATATGTATGTTCCTATTGTGGTATCTCTGTCTCTTCTAGTGTATATCTATAAATGAAGACGTGTACAGTAGCAGCCTGCCAGCCTCTGTAGTTTAACTAGAAGCCCCAATAACTCCAGGAAGTGTTTAGTGTTAAACCAGTCGAAGTCCAAGGCCACCCTCCCCTTGACACCTACAGGTTGTTCAGGAGGTGAGCATTAATTCTATCCCATCTGTTTTAAAACATAGTTGTAATCAGAAAATTGATTGTAGAAATTGAAGTTGGCAGTGCAGAGAAGTGAAGTATCTAGCTCCTAAACTTTTATAGGGAATTGTGTGCGACTTGCATTGACTTTCATGGGCATAGGACAGCTAAATCCCCTCATAATGCTTTTAAATTCTAGGATTATGCCTCGAGTCACATATGTTTAGCTTCCTCTAAGAAAACACAGCAAGCATTGCTTTAACTGCCAAAGAGCAAACTGTAACTTTTAAAAATCTTGTGTCCAGTCAAGTTATGATAAATGGCATCTTTTCAGCTTCGTATTTCACTTCTCCACTCAGTACCATGTTAGAATGTTAAAGAGCAATAATTCCGTAAAATAGAAAAATACTTCTTGGGTCAGAAATTACCTGGTCCTTTACTTCTGGTTTACATTACTTTTGTGTGTATGGAAGGGAGCATATCACTTGATGATTACATGTTCTGTTCATTCCCACTGGGGCACTTAGCATTGGTCATTATTGGAAGACAGGATACTGGGCAAGATGGACCTTTTGGTCTGATCCAGTATGGTCGTTCTTATGTACTAGTGAGGTTTGGTTAGCCTGTTTTTACGGCTAGTGACTTGGACAATAATTTCCTTCTTTTAATGTAGCTGAATGAACTTGTATATGTGGTCTGGATAAAGAATCCTCAATGAATCCAAATAGAATTATATCATGGCCCAGGTATCTTGTGATATGTGTAGAGAACTGGCTTGGCTTTGAGCATTGTTTCTACTCTCAGATGTGTGCTTGTAAGGAAATTATTAGTTTTTGCAAGCAAAATGGAAGCACTTCAGCAGCACTAACTGGTAATACTGCAAATGCTTAATGTTGTTGAGTCAACATTATAGATGTTATTGTTTCGGTTCCCATAGCAGCAGCCTTAAAAAAGTGAAATTTATTTTTAAATTAAATGTGTATCTTTCATGCTGTAAATGGCAAATTCTATTTTTGTTTGGTTTTTTTTTTTGTGTGTGTTTATTTTTTTTGGTTTTAAATCCCACTGACTTCAGTGAGGTTGAATTCAGAATGAGTGCACAATTTGATCTATTGGATCTGAAGTGAGGCAAGTATACTACCAGGAAGGATGTAAAAAAAATAAAAATAAAATCCCCTCCTCCTGTACAGAGGTCTGTAGTCTCCTTTTTGATACTGCATTTTAGTAGCATCGAGTGTTTAAACAAACATGAAGGTAAAGCCACAGGAAGCACTTGGGTACATGTACGTTATTTAGTGACTGTTAATCTTTGTACATTTTGAAGCTGAAAGTAGGGGTTTTTGGTGCAGTAAATCTGTACTTGCTAATATATATATTTGGATATTTTTAACTGACTGGCACACTGCCCAGAGACATTTGGCCAACTTAAAAAAAAAAAAATCATAAAAAAGGTCAACCTGTTGTGTAAATTGCAGAGCAAAATATTCAACATCTCCTCTCTCTGTATAATAACCAAATCAACCTTATACAAAACTATATAAAAGCTCTTAGCTTTTGTCTTGAAGGATGGCAGAGGCACAGGCCATCAGTGGATTATCCCAGAGAGCCACTTCAGCAAATACCTTAAAAACATAAACCTAGGCCATTGCTTAGAATTGCCACTGAGTTCTAGCTTTGAGAAATGAGAACAAGTTAACATTCTCTCATTCTAGAGAGAGCTGTTTTCAATCAGACATATTTTTCTTCAGAAATAGCTATTCACTGATGCCAGAAGAGAGCTAAAACAGCTGTTCTATAAAATGTACATAGAATATTTAGGACTGCCCAGGGCGAGAATCACGTTCAGATTTCAGAAAATTTGTGCTGATAGTAAAACATCTATGGCTGTCTTGTTACTGTTGCCTTTACTACTTCAGAGATCCTCTCTGGATGAAGGAAAGCCTCTGTTCACCTGGTTAACCAGCTTTGTGCAGGTTCCTTTCTGGTACTTTTGTAGTTCTCAGCTCATAGATGTTGGCATGCCTGTATGCTCTCTTATATGCACGACAAATAGCAAATGTGTGCAATGTGCTCTGTAAAGTCTCAGTTCCTACTGTTGATTTAAAACCCTTGAATAATGCCATACTCTGTAGATTAGCTGCCTGATCGAAAGCCCATTGAAGTCTGAACTCTTAAGAATTGTAGTCTTTTAAAAAGAAAGCTGGTAAATTTTTAAAGGAACAACTTTAGAGACTATTCATTCTTTATAATGAATAAAGACACATTTGTAGTTGCAACAGATATACATTTACCCAAACAACTTCATTTCAACTGTGTGTGTTACCCGTTTACATGTTAGAGGTTTTACTACTATAACAGGCCTGTTTTTAACTCTTCTTAATCACATAAGCTGAATGCTTGATCTCCAATGCAATACATCCCTACCCCCACGCCCACTTTTTTATTTAAAATAACAATTCCAGATTTGTTAAAGATGTAACAAATGTGCCCATCTGACCTGTATATAGTTTATGGTTCTGCTCACAATGTCTTACATACAGTCTATCCAGAAAGTATCTTTTCTTTTACAATTGATGAAGTGTATGTTTAAAAAAAGTCAGTTTGGTCTTTTATTAAAATAAATATGAACTATTCTCACCTGCCCCTCTACCTGGCTGTCACAAGCAAGCTACTTTTTTATAGGTGTAACAGTTAAGTGAAATGGATGACTGCAACAAACTAATCCAGTCGACCATATTTATTCTAATAGAACAAACAATTCAATGTGAAAAGGCTGTACAATGAATACACTATTTAAAAAAAAAAGACATCTACACTTGAAGTCAATAGAGAAGATGGAAGTGACATGCTAGACTTGAAAAACAGTTTGAACTCCACCATGCCTTTCTCTAGGCCCTTGGCAAAAAAAATAAAATAAATGGGAGGGGGAGAGGGGTTGAGTAATTCACTGTATTGTAGTCTGGAGAGAGCCTAGGCTACAATAATGCATCAGAAGCACCTTCAAATGTATCCGCTTGAGTCCTGAAGAGGAGTAAGAGGCCTTTGTAACCTGTTGAAAAGTACTTTTTTGCCAGTCAAGACAGGTCGTAGGGCTCAATTTTACCCCCATGGGAATCCAAAGCAAACTCCTTAGCAGCATCAGACCCTTACACTCCCCCCAAGTAATGTTTTATATGCCTGGAAATAAATAAATACCCAAATACATATGATAGTACTTAGATTGGCAGCTTATTCTCAGACTTTATAACAGAGGGTGTTGCCTGGTTAACTTTTTTAAGATTTATCTTTTAGTATGGTGATTGTAAATAGATAGAACTATCATGTAACATTTAACTGTATTTGTTTCAGTTCAAATCTGAATATCAATGATGTCTTGGGAAACTACTCTCTAACTCTGATTGACGCACTGGATACCCTAGCGGTGAGTTGTCAAAATACAAAAGTATATATCTTCAAATTCGTAGCAAGAGGTAAGAATCCACAAGTTGCAGTGGCTTAAGTATTTTCCAAGAGGACATGGATGGTGACTAGAGTTGCTTTTTTGGGGGAGGAGAGGAAGGCAAGTGGCAGTGGGGAGAGGCTAGCCACTCATTATGGAAAAGGCTAAAGGAGATAAAACCGAGAATCTTTAAGATCTTGTCCAGGCTTCAGTTGTTGATTGTGTTAGAGGTAATCTTTGATAGCAATAGTTCTGTAAAGCATTCTCAAGCTGTGCAGACACTGTACGTATGTTAAATGGACAAAGCTCTAGAGTTTTTGAAATTGCAGTTCTTTGAATCAATCTAAGTAGATAGAAATCACCAGGAGAGAAAAGGGTAGCCTAGGAAATTGAAAAGAACAAACTGAATTTTGCAAATTGAGTTAAATCCGTTTTAATGCATCTGGATAGTATTGTCAGTGATGAGTCTCTTCGCTAATTAAATAACCTGATGGCAGTGTCTTAACTGGGGTCAGAGGGACTGCCTGAAAAAGAGTAAAATCAGTCGGGGAGGAGGCTTGAGGGGAATGGGAGACTCAAGACACTCTTGGAATACATGGTTCTCTTCCTGGCTTGGTTCCTTCACTATCCCAAGCTCCTTGCTCTTGTGGCTGTAATAAGTTTGGATCACTTTTTGTAAGTCTCCTCTTTCATTGACTCGTATATCAGGCCGACTCTACCCTTCAAAGTTAGCTCAACGTAGCTATGCTGTGCAGGGATGTGAAAAATCCAGAATTCTTCTGTCAATCTAGTTGACCACTTGGAAACAGGAAAACCCCGTCCATTGCTGTAGAAAGCATCCATGCTGTGGTGCTACAGTGCTGTTGCTGCGCTGCAGTATGACCCACAATGTAGACATGGCCTCATTCTATATCTGCTTCAGTGTAACAAACATGGTTACATGTTGCCCACTTTTGAGTACCCCACCCCCTCCTTTGCTTAAATATAATACTGATTGTGTTCTGGGTACCTTCTTGGACAGCAGGCTACACTTTTACATGGTAGGCTTTTTCTCTTAACCAAGATTTTATATTTAAGTCTGTGAAGTGTTTTCAAACTTTATGAAGTCCTGAGTACAGAAGGAAGAGTACTTTCCCTATATGATACTATTATAAACAGCCTTTCCATAGTCTCATTTTTTGCATTGCAAGATCAGTTTTTGTTTTGTTTTTGCTTTTTAAACTGGATGCTTCAGTCAGATACTTACCATTTGTCCACAGCTATTGGATGGACAATGTCTTCTGTAAATGAATTCTGCAGTTGTATATTTTTCTTCTACATACTGTCTTTCCTGAAAGATCACAATGTATTTTTTGCAAACTAAAGCACTTCCTCATCACTAAAATGGATCTGTATCTCTGTGGTGAAAAGCTGCAGCTGTCTGATGGAGCACAGCAATGATTTACAGAACTTAAAGCAGGAAATGAGGGGAAAAATGTTTTTAACTGAAATGGTAGAGGGGACCTTAAAATGCATGTACCCAAGCTTGAATCCAGCTTTCAAAAAAAATGAATGTTGATATATCTGATCTTTGGTTTTAAAAAATAGTGTTACGGTATATTTAATGGCCACAGGTCCACTTGTATTTTTAGTTTCCTCTCATGTACAGCACTATACTGCTATTCAGGGCCACACTAGAGCATTGGCTCAATACTGGTAGAAGAGTGCCACCTACTGAATATCCACTGCTTCTTGCATAGCATCTGTAGGCTGTTTTCCTGTTGAGGTCTTCAACCAAGAACTAAACCTGCTTAACTTGAAATACCATTTTACACCCTTATTCACAAGACTCGGCTTTCTTCTGAGATTGAAACCTTTTCCTTTAGGAGGTTCTTGCAGACAGAGACTTCCTCAATGCACAGCTACAAGCCAGCCTCCTTTTGCAGTAGCAGCTCTCATTCTGAATACTGGCTAGCCCCGCTGTAACTCACTCATTGTGCCCTTGTGCTATTCTTAAAGGGGCAGCTCCCATTCTCTTATTACATAATTTAGTTCACCATTAACAAATATAAATCAGAACGACTACTAAACATAAACCTTATTAATCTGTTTCTAAAACATCTATTCCAAGGGCCTCACAATCACAACACAAGGTGACACAGCTGCTAAAATAGATCCCATGTCGCTATCACAACACTAATGCAGCTGTGTTAATAAAGTGGAGTATATTGATGTCCCTTTCCTCATCCTGCTAGTGTTTTGCAGTAGCCTCTGGTGGCAGCATTACTATATTAAAAATGCAGTTGCTGCAGTCTACAATACGTGTAAGACAGATTTTCTGTGTCCTTAATCAAACAAGCCTTTGGTTGTCAGCACCTTTTGACTTGGTCAAGAACACCCTAAATAATGAATTGGGTACTGCCCTAACAGAACCTATGACACTCCTTCTTTTTTAAAGGGGCAGATTCTATAGCTACATGTGGGAAGCTGAAAATTAAGTGGGGGAGGGAGGAAAACAAGCTGTGTTTATCTTCATAAAAAACAAGCTCTGAGCTGGACTTGAGGCTTCATGGAAGGGCTGAATTCACCTCTCACCCTGGAATACAGCTGGAGTAACTTCCATGATGTTAATGGAGTTCCATCAGTGTAAAACCAGTGTGAGAATTTGATTTTAACACTCTTGGTGTCAGTATACATGGTTGTGGCGGAAATAACTTTATTTTGTATGTTTTGTTGTCTCTTGAGCTTCTACAGGAAATGTGGCTGTTTTTATGTTTCCCTCTACATAGAAAAAATTCCTTTAACTTCCTGTCACTAATGTTGTTTAAACAAGCAATATAACTACATCTACTTGCAGGTGTTGTTAGTACGGACCTTGCTAGCATTGGGTAAAGTTAGCTAAGCATTGCTTTGTTTCCCCCTGGTATTATGCAAATTGTAAGAAATGCAAACAGATCTTTAAAAACTAAACTGAAGGCATATGAGTATCAACACATACTAGCGTAAATAAACAAAACAGTGTAGTAAATATACAAGGCAAGAAAGGGCTGACTTGTCGATTTTAGATGTTTTTATTATCTTGTGCTGTGTGAGGTGACTCAGAATGCTGTTTTGACTGAGGTGGGGGGAAGTAAGTGTATTATTTAAAAAGGGCAAAATGTAGCAGTTCTAGATACCCTTCTGTACTTCTACTACAACTACTTAGTGAAGTATTCTTGGCTTGTGTAGTGGAATAAGTTTCCAAAAAGTGCTGTACAGGGGAAAGGGGGACAAGTTAGTGTTTATAAATAGAAACACTGGCTACGAATATCAAAGCCACCATTCTCTACCCAGATGACACATTTGTGGCTTAAAATAAAAACTGCATTAATTCTTTTTTCCTCCATGCAATAACCTGATCGACCTCTCTATGTTCTTTAATATTTTTCTTTCATGTTAAAGGTAATGGGAAATTCTTCAGAGTTCCAGAAAGCGGTGAAGTTAGTGATTGACACAGTCTCATTCGACAAAGATTCTACAGTCCAAGTCTTTGAGGCAACAATCAGGTATGTGGTCATAAATATCTGACTAAATAACTGAGGTTTTACGTGTGTGGGAATGATTCAGAGAGGTTTCTTTGCTCAAAAAGAAACTTACTGGTCTAAAAAACTTCATTGCTTCCTAATTGTTCACTCGGTATCGTTAGTCTCAGAGTGACTAGAAGGTGTACTCAGTGAACTATCTCTCAAGTGCCACTATTGTTTCTTTTTGTTAAGTGTCAAGGTTAAAACAAAAGGCAAGTGTGCTGTGGAGATCATTTTTAAGGTAGTCTTTCTTTTAAATTTTCTTCATATTGAATAATTCTTAATACTGCTTGCTCAGTCATTTCAAACTGCAAGACAGTATTTGGACAGCCGCACACTTTTTTTGGAGAGTTTATTTAGGCTTTGATATAAAATATGTTGTTGTGCTCACTAAAAAGGGGCTCCTGTCAATATATTGTAGACAAGCTTTGCATAACTGAAATCCCCACATCAAAGTAACACTCCAGTATAACTGAAGTTCAGCAGTGCCGTTCACTGTAATCTATAATCTGCAAACCATGCAAATGAAAAGAAAAATAATTTCCCAACCTTAGAATTCCTCTCCTTTCTTTTCTTCTCCCAGACATATGAAGAATATGTGCTGTGCAGGATGTCCTAAATATCACTTTATTTAGCCTAGTTGGGACCAACGCATTGATATTGACTATCTTACCAAAATCCATTTTTATTCTGATTTTGTGTATAACTGGTATTTCAGGAAAGGTCTCATATGGGTTAAATTTGGATATTTTTGTCCTCATTTATTGTTCCGTTACAATCTCATTTTATTGTGTCTTATCTCGAGTTAATTAACATTGTGGGAAGACACATTCTGCTCTCTAACCTGCTTTTAAAAAGTCTTTTTAAAATTTTTTGATGTGGTTCATAGCCCTGTTTCATTTGATCTTGCAGATGTTGACACTGTATCAAGGTGGAGCTGTACTAATAAGAGCAAAAGTCCCTACCTAATCAAATCCTGAGGGAGGGAGTTATAGGGCTCTTTCCAAGGGTGCAAGCTCTCCATTCATTGTGCTTGGTCTGTGAATCCCAAATGAGTCTCTGCAGCCCAGGACTGAAGTTATTCGTTTTGCCTTCTGCACTGTATACTTTGACTTTAATGGTGCAGGAATGAGGGGAGCAAGGGTGGGTTGTGTGTGAGAGAGAAAGGATGCCACCTTCTTCCCCCAACTTATTACAGCTTTGCAGTGGGTTATGTCCTCTCTGAATCACTCCTCTTTTTCAATGTATGTAATAGTCCTTCACTGCCTGACTGGCTCATTTTTGAGGCTTATTAAAAGGCACTGGGTGCCAAGATTCTTATAAGTGCTCTCACAGTTTAACTAAATCTGTTCGTATAGTAAAACTAAAGAGAAAATTTGCATATTATGAATGGAGATGTTGCGATAACTGCATCCAGTCTTAGCTGTCTTATTGAATTTCAGTTTATGATAGGACCTAACCTTCAGACTGATGGAGTTTTACCAAGTTTGCTCAGTGTTCTTTTGTAGCATTAGGTATTGACCACACTGCAAGAGGCAGGATATTAGAGTTCATGTTGCAAATTCTGTGGATTTTTTTTTTAAGGTTCTGCAATCTCTCTTCCAATAGGGTTTTGGGAAGTCTGCTTTCTGCCCACATAATAATTACAGATACCAAGCAACCCTTTGGTGACATGACCATTAAAGATTATGATGATGAACTCTTACATATGGCTCGTGACCTGGCAGTGAGGCTGCTACCTGCCTTTGAGAACACCAAAACTGGAATTCCCTATCCTCGGGTAGGTGTGATACAATCTGTATTGATATACGGAGGTAACTTCCTTATGCTTGTCTTTGTAAGGAAATGCAAAGTAGTGAAATCTTTCTTTTATCTAAAAGGTACAGCTGTGGGCATCAAATGTGACTTACTGTATTTTCCAGTATTATGCAGACTTGTTTAGAGCCCACTTTTCCACTCTGTAGATGCCAGGCTAAAGATTAAAAACTTAACTTCTCTGATATGCCTAAACTTTTTTGTTTAGAGAATGTAGAGTAGGTAGTTATATTCTCCTTTACTCTAGCCAAACTGTACAGACTTATTTCTAACTCTTCGTCATTACTCACGGTGCTGTGTGTTGACTTTAAAGTACTGCATACATTAAATATCTTAATTTAGAAGGTTCCAACTAAAATTAACTAACAGATTTATTTGGGCATGAGCTTTCGTGAGTAAAAACCTCACTTCTTTGGATGCATCCGAAGAAGTGAGGTTTTTACTCACGAAAGCTCATGCCCAAATAAATCTGTTAGTCTTTAAGGTGCCACCAGACTCCTTGTTGTTTTTGTAGATACAGACTAACACGGCTACCCCCTGATACTAAAATTAACTGTTACTATGCAGGGAGGCATGTCTGTAGAGTTACTTCAGTAGCATCAGTGAATTAATACCAAAATAGTGCACATCCAGAATAGAAGCATGGACACTAGTGTAAATTATTATGTATTATATCAGCACTCTAAAATGAGAGGTAATGCATGGCAGCTGGCTTACCACTAACATTTACTTTTTTATATATATGACTTAAATGAACTTTGCTGAGTTAGAAAAATCTACTCACCTATGGCAAGTTGAAAGCCATCAACGTCTGCAGAATCCAAGCTTTTGCTTAAAATGTTTCTAGTCTTTAGTGTTGCAAAAGAAACATTCCAATGTTGAATAGTAAATCGATGCAGTCTCTTTTTCCTGAGTCTGAAAATTGACTTCTTTGCCAGGTTCATCTGTTTGAAACTGGGGTGGAGGCTAAGGAAGGAACCGGAAAAACGCTGATTTTTTTTTTTTGTGTGTGAAAACCTTCCTCCCACGTTTTGGCCAACTATATAGCGGTTCAAAACTTTCTGAATATTGACATTCTTAAAATCCTGGAGCAAGGGAAGAATTCTTATTACACTTTTTCCAACCAGGTCTATTGTCCGTTTTCAATTTCACTGGAGAGCCTATCTAACAAGTGTCTTGTTAGTTTTTGCTGTTCAGAATATTGTGGGCAGTAATGAAATTGACAAGGATTTGGGACCATTTCACTCGGATGGGTTGCTCTTGGAGAAAGTCCAATGCATCCATATAGTTCTGTTCAAGAGCTGCCCCAGGGGAAGCACTCAAGTGAAGGCTGGGAGAGGAGAAGAGTAGAGGAGATACCCCTTGAGTCTCCACCACCATCATGGCAGCCAGGAAATGAGGGCGTGGGGGTAGGAACTGAAGATCGCACAGGTCAATTTATCTTGTGATGGACCTGTAAGAAAAGGTGACCTGAAGACAAGAAAGGTTTAATGAGTCGGACATAAGCAAGAGGTTTGTGGGGGTTATTGCCAGTTAACTTATGTTCACGCATCATTAAATTAATATTACTGAATAAAAATGGTTGTTTCTTTACAATTAGAGTGTGTGCACGCATATGGCAGGTCAGTTGTCTTTCATTCTGGCTATTAAGCTTTATCCTTGGGCTCACAGGTATCAAGTAAATTTTTCAAGGCCTGGAATTTAGTGCGTGTGAACAGTGCTGCACTGACTGCTTTGCAGAATGAATGCAGTATGGTGGGTAGCAGGAGTCCAGGCTTACCCCATAGTGCCCTCTAACTAATGGGAAATAATTCTTATAGGGCAGAGATGGCAATCCTGTCTTGATGGCCATTTATTTCTTGTCTCTCTTGTGCAGATAAAACTGAGGTGAGGGCCTCTTGCAGCTGCTGAAGATCTAAGTTATCTCTGCATTGAGATTCCTTATTCGAGTGTGAAGGCAGAATATTTCTTTAAATGTGCAGAATTATGAGATTCCCACTAAACACTGTTGAGAATGAGAACATTATCTCTGCCATAAAGTAGTAATGGACTTAAATGTGGATTCTGCAGAAAGATTTTTTTTTTTTCCCCCCTATGAAAGATGCATAGCATCTTATAGCAGAAGATTAGCTCATCATTTAGGTAATTGTTTCTAGCTACAATGTTGCAGTTTCAGAATGGATCACCTATTCTGCAGATGAAATGTGGTGTCCTACCTCAGTCTTCTTTATTGGGATGTATTTCTCTCCTTCACAACAACCAAGTGAATTTTAAAGGAGTATTGTAATTACTTTTTGAGCTGTTATGTTTGCATCCACTGTATGTAGTGTGGACGTAGACATAACAATATATTTTATATGTAGTATAAAGAGATTGCCAGTGTTGTCCTTTCATTCCCAGGAACGAGGGAACAAGTTGAGGTACACAGAAGAGTAAAGCTGTAATTCACAGTGTACAGACCTCAATGCCGAAAATTAAGCACCTGAATTTCATAGGTGCTGAGCACTTGCAGTTTAGTAATTGTATGCTTAGCACTTCTGAAAATCAGGGGCTGTTTACTTAGGCATATAAATCCTACTTAGACATCTAATTTCAGGGACCGAAGTTTGAACTCCGATTGCAATACATTCAGCTCTGGCTCCAATTGGTGGGAAGTTAATCTCTTCTCACTATATGTAACTAATGCGCACTCCATTAAAAAGCCTGGCATCTATAATACGGCTAAGAGTGGAACTTAGAATATTGTAGCACTCGTTGCTTGACATGTTGAGCAACTGAAGCTCCTGTATCTGTTTCACAGGTGAATCTAAAGACTGGAGTCCCTCCTGACAGCAATAATGAGACCTGTACTGCAGGCGCTGGCTCTTTGTTGGTGGAGTTTGGCATTCTTAGCCGGCTGCTTGGAGATTCCACGTTTGAATGGGTGGCACGGCGAGCTGTTAAAGCACTGTGGAGTCTTAGGAGCAACGACACTGGACTATTAGGTAGTCAATGCTCCCATGTGCTTTGCAGATGTCTTAGTCACTTCAGTCAGAACAGGATGTATTAACAGTCTTGTCTCCCGTCCTTCTATTTTTAGATTCCCGACTTCCTGCACAGTAGTGCTTCACACATTCTCCAGTATATAAAGGGCACCACTTATCTTCTATCTGACTTTGATATTGTGGGCTCTCTACATATGTACACTTGTTATCTGTCTGTGATGTTCTGTGGATGTACAGGGAAAGCAGCATAGAGATCCAGGACACAAACCCCTGATGGTTGGATTTTTCCAAAAAACAATAATTGTGAAATCAATTTCTGAGTATGGCACAAACTTGAAGTTCCTACATATGTAGGCTCCATTAACATAAATTAAAATAGCATGTGAGTAAGGGCTGCAGGATAGGACCGTTAGTCTTTAAATAACTGCATGAGAGTACTAAGCTTAATTCGTTCCTTGAGCAAACAAGCATTAACTTTTTGACAATACTTTTTCCTTATAGTTACTTTGTAACTCGAATATGTGCAGATCAAGAATTGGAACTTTAAAAATGAGTTGTCACCTGTGCTTCAACTAAAATATGCACCAGGAAATGTTTTAGACATAAATCTTTCTTTCTGTCTGTCTATCCCTGAAGGAAATGTCGTGAATATTCAAACTGGCCATTGGGTTGGAAAGCAAAGTGGCTTAGGAGCGGGTTTGGATTCATTCTATGAGTATCTGTTGAAGTCTTACATCCTTTTTGGAAAAAAGGAAGACCTAGAGATGTTCAATGATGCATATCGAAGTATTCAGAACTACTTAAGAAGAGGGTATGTTTCCCACAGCTATGATTTTCTTAAACTTACAAACACTCCAGTGCTGGGTGATAAGTTGTATAGTATCAGCTGCTCTCTTTGGAGAAGCTGTGCTCTCAAACAATTTTTCCTTGATGGAATTATCTGACCACTGTTGTTTGAAATTTGCACCAATAGTACTCCTACATCAGTTGATGGGGGAGAGAAGAGAAATGTTAAATCACTGTACATTTAAACCAGTATTTATTACTTGGGACAGTAGTAAAAAAAGACAGACCATCCCAGAGGGAGGGAAGGGTGTGTGGGTGCGTGTGAGAGAGAGAGAAACAGTACTATACATGCTTGTTTAGGGCCCAATCTTACCCTTCTCGTGTCAGTGGTAAGACTCCCGTTGATGTTTGTGAGAGTAGGATTAGGCTCTGAATTTATATAAATAATGAATATTATATGGGATTAACCTTATTTTCCTAATGACTTATTATAACATAGGCTCAAAAAAATATAGTATCCCCACATCTGTAGAATTCACAGTTTCCGTGATAGTTGTAAGTTATGGCAATGTTGTAAGAATTTAGCATTAAAATGCCTTGTGCTCTCCTGAAAACGAAACGTTCATGTGTTATGGTTGCTTTGCAGACGGGAAGCCTGTAATGAAGGCGAAGGAGACCCTCCTCTTTATGTTAACGTAAATATGTTCAGTGGACAGCTGATGAACACCTGGATTGATTCTCTGCAAGCCTTTTTTCCTGGACTACAGGTAATCTCAATTTTCTGTCTTTTGGAGACTAGGTAGTAGGGTGGGTTGGTTTATTAGAGATGACAGGTTTCAGAGTAGCAGCCGTGTTAGTCTGTATCCGCAAAAAGAAGAACAGGAGTACTTGTGGCACCTTAGAGACTAACAGATTTATTAGAGCATAAGCTTTCGTGGACTACAGCCCACGAAAGCTTATGCTCTAATAAATTTGTTAGTCTCTAAGGTGCCACAAGTACTCCTGTTCTTCTTTTTGCGGATACAGACTAACACGGCTGCTACTCTGAAACCTGTCATTATGCAAGGCACTGCATTTAGCCGTATGGAGTGGAAATCCATCAACCTCATGAAGTGGGCTGTAGTCCACGAAAGCTTATGCTCTAATAAATCTGTTAGTCTCTAAGGTGCCACAAGTACTCCTGTTCTTCTTTTTATTAGAGATGTTCGTTCTAATGTTAGTTCTGGCCACAAGTGAGAGTCTGAACCACAGGTGCCAGTTTCTTCCTTTCCCTAGGGGTGCTCAATGCCCGCTCAGCCCCTGTCCCGCCCCTCACTCCTCCTGCATGCCGCAAAACAGCTGATCTACGGCGGGCGGAAGGAGGAGGGGTTGATAATTGGGGCTGATCATTGGGGCCACCGGTGGGCAGGAGGCACTGGCGAGATAGTGGGGAGCTCACTGCCAGTGGGTGCTAAACACCCACTCATTTTTTTTCCATGGGTGCTCCAGGACTGGAGCACCCACGGAGTTGGCGCCTTTGGTCCGACCATATCCTGGAGTCCCCTGCAAACCCAGCAACCAGTTTGTCATGGCTGACTGTCTGCAAAAGAGAGGGCCAAGACTAGATAGCGGGGTAACTCTGACTAAGACTGAACCTAAGACTGAACTCAGCAAAGCGGTGCTGAGAAACTTGGCCTGCACTTCACTAGACTTAAACTAGTCCCCAGTTTTCAAGAATTAATTCTGATGCTAATCTTACCATTTAGGGATCTGTGATGTGTTGATATAAGCTCCCTCATGCCAATGTTTCTGGTGTGAATGAACTAACAGTATGATTCTGCTTTTATTCGGGCCTTTTCCCTCTTGAAGCGTATGTTACATCTGGGCATCCAATGCAATATGTGGGATGAAAAGTGAATTACTGTCTCTGCGTTGTGTTAACATAGTGTTTCTTGCATGCACATGTTTATAGCTGTTAATTATTTCTAGGTTTTAATAGGAGATGTGGAAGATGCTATTTGTCTCCATGCCTTCTATTATGCCATATGGAAACGGTATGGAGCTCTTCCAGAGAGGTACAACTGGCAATTACAGGCACCAGATGTCCTCTTCTATCCACTGAGGCCAGAGTTGGTGGAATCTACCTATCTTCTTTACCAGGTACTTCTCATTCTTTAAGAATATGGCCTATATAAGTGTTGTGGTTTCAGAATGCACCTCTGCTTTTTCTATTATGTACTTGGTCATGGTTAGGCTGCAAACCTCATGCCAGTCCATCAAAAATATTTTTTATATAGAAAGTCTCCCTAGCGAACTGTGTTTTAGACATGTAAAACAGTATGTGCTGCTTGCTTTGAACAGACGCTATACTATAAGTCGTCTCTAACACACTCAAAATGCCTTCTTTCAGATGTCAGACGTAGCAGGTCCTTGAACAAATACTTATATGGCAGAATTAATATTTAAACTTAGTGTGGCAGCTGTTACAGTGGAAACAGGATCTGTGCAAAGGCATGTAACCACCTCTCTCTCAGGTTCACCCTGGCACAGTTTGATTTAGTCCAAAGGCAGCAATAATACTTTTTTTAAACCTTCAGCTTCTCTCTGCCAGAAAACCAACAAAGATTCCTGCATCTGTTCTCTTCCAGAGGGCAGGCCCAACAGTTCCTTTCCACTGGGGCAAGTTATGAAAAGCCCCAGGAAACAGTGGGGGCACTGAATAGTCTGTCTAAAAATGGCTATCTTGAGAATGTGCTCCAATAAACCCCCACCATAATAAATACCAGCTTGACAATATTTTGAATTCCTGACCTTTTTTTTCTTTCTTTTCTTTCTCTACCCAGGCCACAAAGAATCCTTTTTACCTTCATGTAGGCATGGATATTCTTCAGAGTCTGGAAAAATATACAAAAGTCAAGTCAGTTTTCAAAGTCCTTACCCTTCTGTCTACTGTCAATGTGTATTTGTTTGTTAAAGACTTTAAATGATCTGAAAATGTAAAGAGGTGATAAATATTTTTTTCAGAAAGATGACAAAGTACTTAAAAGTTACATTTAATAATAAATTCTGGAGGTTTTTTATCTGAGTCAGCATATACATGTGATGTAACTGGCTTGTCTTCAGGTAGAAATCTGCATCTTCAACTGGGAAGGAATATTCAGAGTGCTTTTTTGAATGTTTTCTAAATGTATTTATTTTTTTAAACAAAAGATCCTTTCAGTAATGTCTTTTTGTCTTGATACTATTTTTCCAGAGAATTGGGTCAGTTTTTGGCAAAAGGGAGAAAACTGACTTGCTTAAGTTCTCTTAAGAGGAATATTCCTAACTTCAGACCAATCTCTAGTTTAAGTTTGGACTTAATCAAAATTTAGGGGTTCTCTGATCTGACATTTTGGTTTGAGACTACCTCCTTATCAAAACAAAAGTTACTCTTAAATGGTGCCATTGATGTTCGAGTATGGGCTTGGTACCTATTTTACTAATGTTATTGCAGGACTCATACAGGAAACTTGAGGTAATATGGTTTTAGACCTATCTGCTAAAATAAATACAGTGATTCCAAATAAAACACTCTGAAATGTAGCTTCTCTGTGTTGCAAAATGACCCTAGATTATCTTTCACTTGCACATTTTTAGGCACAGAATTTGTTTTTATTACTTTTCAAAAGTCATCCAACAACCAAATATTTGTTCAAGACTTGTGAAATATAACTGCAGCTAGAGTACTAGGCTGGATGACAACTGCCTTTATGTATTCCTAATGATACCTCAAGTTGTGGCTATAAGGAAGACCAAGAGACTGTTGGCAGCCCTCCTCAGTTTCCCAGAGAAGTTGTTAAACTGTGAAGGCATAGATCAGGACTCTGTATGGTCATTCTGTGACCAATCTGGATTCTTGCTATAAATCTATTATATTGCACTGGTTATCCCAATACATTTGTTTTAGGGTAGTACTGTATAACAAAATGTGTGGCTTAGTTCACAAATAACAGTAGTGGTATAAACCTCTATCTTTTTAAAGTGTGAGATGTCTCATCTTACTTTAATTTTAACTTTAACTTCAACCCATGTTTGGCATTTGGTCTGAATGAAGTTAGGAATGTGTTTTGTTCTTAAATGTCAAATAGGGTGGAAATAAATCCAAACTAAATTTAATTTTAGATGTGGCTATGCTACATTGCATCATGTCATAGAGAAGTCAAAAGAGGACCGGATGGAGAGCTTCTTTCTCAGTGAAACATGTAAATATTTGTATCTGGTATGTATTTATGTCTATCACAATCACCAAAACGCTCGGGAACTTTATATTACAAGGAAGAAGCTTTCTTGTAGGGACTGCAGGCAAGCAACAATAATAATCGTAGAAATGCAGGGCTGGAAGGGCCCTTAAGAGGTCATGAAACCCATCCCCCCTCCTCCATCCCTTGTTGAGGCAGGATTTAAGTATTCCTGGACCAGTGGTCACCAAGCGGTCGATTGTGGTCAACTGGTTGATCCTAGAAGATTTCCCA
This sequence comes from Malaclemys terrapin pileata, assembly GCF_027887155.1. Classification (NCBI taxonomy): domain Eukaryota; kingdom Metazoa; phylum Chordata; order Testudines; family Emydidae; genus Malaclemys; species Malaclemys terrapin. The sequence goes on from NC_071511.1 coordinate 15,559,313, forward strand.
GTTGGTCGTGATCTCTGGCAGTGCAGTGTGGCTGCTGCTAAGGCAGGCTCCCTACCCTGGCCCTATGTTGCTCCCAGAAGTGACCAGTGTGGCCCCAGGGATGGGAGGCGGCCGGGAGAGCTGCGGGGGTGGTACTTCCAGAGAGGGGCAGTGTGTGGAGCCACTTACCCCCCACGCTCCTCCCAGGGGACACAGGGGCGCGTTGCTCCCTTCTGGGATCGGTGTGGGGCCAGGATAGGCAGGGAGCCTGCCTTAGCCTCGCTGCACCCGCCATCGACTGGAAGTGAGTGCTGACCAGCAGGAGGCCACACCCCAACCCTGCTCCCCCTCCCAGAGCCAGCATCCCAAGCCCCACTCTGAGCCCCCTCCTGGAGCCTGCACCCCATAACCCCTCCTGCACCCCAACACACTGCCCCAGTCCAGAGCTCCCTCCTGCACCCAGACTTCCTCCTAGAACTTGCACCACTCACCCCCTCTTGCATCCCAACACCCTGCTCCAGGCTCAGCCCAGAGCCGCGCCCCCCCCCCCCCCCCTTGGGGCCCTAACCCAGAGCCCGCACCCTCTCCTAAACCCCAACCTCTTACCCCAGCATGGTGAAAGTGAGTGAGGGTGCGGGGAGGGGGATGGAGTGAATGGGGGGCGGCTTTGGGAGTGTGTGTGGGGGGCATGGAGTAGATCCTGGGTTGCCTTAAATTCAGTAAATGATCTTGGTCATAAAAAGGTTGGAGACCACTGTCCTAGACCATCCCTGACAGGTGCTTGCCTAGCCTGTTCTTAAGAATGTCCAGTGACATAGATTGCACAGTGCTGGGGGGAAAGGGAAAGGCTGGCTGCCATAATGATTCATGTTATAAATTTTTGAATTCCTCAGAAAAATATCTTTCGTCTGTACATTTCATGTAAGCACTTAAATTAGTGCAAAATGAGTGCTTAGAGTATTCAGCTCTCGTACTGAGTAGTCATCTTCTAACTACCACCGTTTGCACTTTGCTTTTAGAATTACAAACAACCCCCACCCTAAAATTATAGTTTCCTTTTACTCTAATGGAAATGTGTGCCTCCAATCTCAAAAAATGTGACAAGATTGTTTGGTGTACTGACTTGTTTGGTGTCATGTTGAATTAGTGAGCATGCATTTGATGAATGTTCTGGTAACAAACATGAGTTTCATTAGATGGATAGCGTCATGCTTTCTCTTTCCCTTGCCTCTTGTTTAGTTGTTTGATGAAGAGAATCCAGTGCACAAATCTGGAAATAAATATATGTTTACTACTGAGGGGCACATTGTGTCTGTGGATAAACGTTTTCGTGACTCGCTATGGCAAGATACCTTCCCTGAAGAAGAGGAAAGGAATGCCGAAAAACTAAAGCCTAACGAATTAAAAGCCATGAACTCCAGTTCTAACGTAAGCAGTATATAAAGTGTCTCTGGCAGTGTGGTTGGAGAAAGGGGTGGTGGAATATTACACCTTGACAGATGGGGGAGAAGAAAGCAACTTTGAAGTGGTGACTAATGAACTTTGTGCAGCAAACTTGTATTCAGATATTTTAAAAATACTGAACATCTCAAGACTTTTGAAAATTAGAGAGAATGCGTATCTGAATGGGTCTGGATGGCTTGGAATACGGGTAATGGCACAACCTGTCAGATCCTAGGTCCCTTGCTCTGACTGTCCTCTTTCATAGTAATTGAAAATAATTGTCACCTGATTGTTGGGGGATGTGCACAGAGTAAATTGGTGTCCTCCATTCATTCCTAGAGGTCAGCTCTGTACATTGCCCAACTACCAGCTCAGACTCAGACTTTAAAGCCAGAAGGGACCATCCTGATCGTCTAGTCTGACCTCCTGCACATTGCAGGCCACAGAACCTCACCCACCCACTCCTGTAATAGACCCCTAATCTCTGACTGAGTTACTGAAGTCCTCCAGTCACGATTTAAAGACTTTAAATGGTGGATTCTCTGTAACTTGCTCTAGTTTAAACTTGCAAGTGACCTGTGCTCCTCCATACTGCAACATGTGAAAAACTCCAAACACAAACCAAGAGAACATGACTTGTTGTGAAGTTCGCCTAAGACCGAATGTGCGGGGTACTAATCAGGGTTTGGAAGGGCGGGAGAGTGAGGACCCAAACACTACCAGGCCCAGCAGTACTTACTGCCATGAGTAATCCTGTTGGACAGTGAGACCATTGCATATGGTGCTAAGCTCTACACTTGGTCGTGTTTGCAGGATCAGTGCCTGAGATTGTAACACTGCAGTACAGAGAATGTACATGATTGATTATACAGAGTTTTGAATTTTATTGTTTGCTTTGTTCACAGTGCAATAGGGTTCCTGATGAGAGAAGATACTTGTTGCCGCTGAAGAGTATTTACATGAGACAGATTGATCAGATGGTGGGTTTGATCTGAATTTGTTCTTCAGAGTAATGCTTCATAATATGCAAGGAGGAAAGTGGACTCTGATTCTGATACAAATATCTACAACTGTACACCTGTGATGCGTCCCTACATATACTTAGTCACTTAAATAGCCACTATGTTTCTTAAGGATTTAACTATAAACTGAGAGGGAGATCTTGATAGAGTTTAATAGTCTTCAAAATGAAATGTAGTAAAGCAATGGGAACTCTAAATACAATTTGAACAGAGTTCTGTCCTGATAAAAGTTCATACAGCAAACCTTGTATTGCAGATGAAGTCTGGATAAACTGGGAGTACAATTTTTTTTTTTTAATTTAAAAAAGCAATTGGCATGTGCCATGAAAATAATTTTGCTACCTTTTTGTAGCTGTATTGTAAATGATGTTCCTTTGGAAAAAGTTTAGTATCGAAGTTGAAAATGTTTTGGCGTTTTGATGGCAAGGAAAGGGAATGTGCAATTTTATCACCAAATTTAATCATTTGGATTGTTCTGACTAGCAATAACAATGCTATTCCTCAGGTAGAAATATTTGTAGTGGATTTTGGTTGAAACAGGGTTGTGTTTAGAATAACAGTTTTGAGAGGCAACTCCTAGTCATAAAAGAAAAGTTCTCAGTACAGGCATGAGATGTTTAAAGCAGTGTTCTTAACATGAATTGCACATTCACAAAAGCATACTAGCTATAGAAACCAATAATTTAAGAACAAGGTGCCTTTGTTGGGGAAATGCACAAGCCACTCTGAACTCTCTGAGCTGCTCACCTTGTATTGCTTAGCTGAACAGATGTTCAAAATATTCTTTAGATTATTTCTGTCATGTACCTAATCTCTAATGCCTTTTGTAAAGAGATCCTGAAGAAGTATACAATTATCTGACAATATGAAAACAAAGTAATTATATTGTTGGTAGTGCTTTTGGGGTTAGTGCCTTAAGCTTACCTTCCCTCATGAAAAAAACTGAGCTTTTCTTTGAGAATATATTTGTGTTAAATGGAGTCAGTTACTTTTGGAGTGCCTTGGTCATACAATGTTGAGTCCCAAAGAAACTGAAGTTGGTATTTTAAATACTGGAAGGATGTTGCCTATTAGGCATATCCCAAAGAACGTTGGATTCTTTATATCTTTTTTTTTTTTCTGTGAATTCAGTCCAATATTGTACTGTACATGCTGATGGGTGTTGCCATGGTTGAGGAATTCATACAGAGCCTACAGCATGCTGAGATCCCTCTATCGAAAACGGTAGCAGTGGAGTGCGTTCATCAACTTTCAGGAAGTACACCAGCATTTCACAACTCAATCTTCCCCTGTGAAAGTCCCTTTTGTGCCTCTATGATGAGCTGTGGTGGGGGGGGAGGGGCGGGTGGAAAACTGGCTGGTTGCCAGCTGCACCAAGTGCAGCTCAGGCATGCTTGAGGATGACTGTGTGAATACTTGGGAAGAAAGCAAGTGAATTTGGGACAGTTTGTCATGAAGGAGGAAAAAAAATCCCTTCAACTGAGACTGAAACACAACTTATTTTAAGGGTTACTATTTTTAGTGCTTCTCATCAGTTAAATCTATATTTTAAAATCTCTTTTAGGCTGCAGTTAGTGTATTCAGCTACCACATTGTTTCTTACTTATAGAGCTAAAACTTCAATAGGAATTTCAAAGTAACAGAGCCAAACTTAATGTGTGTGTATATACAGATCATCTTAGTCTTATGACAGAAATCAAGTTATTCATAAGCCATATGTTGCTTTCATAAAACATTTCTAACAAACGTGATGAAGTCCATGTATATGAGGCGCATGCTTAACTTGGTATACAGATGCATCTCAGGGACCTCCAACTAGACTTTTCTGTTCTGGCTAACAGATTTATCATGTATTCAGGAAACAAAATCTTGTCTTCCTATTTTTACCTGGTAACTTTTGAGAATGGGGGAGGAGAGGGCGACTTATGACAGGTAGCAGCTGTAAAGTTCCCAAAACGTGTATGAGGGTCTGGTGCCTTTTTGAAGTTAGATGCATCCTGAGCTATATAGTATTTTTTCTTAATTATGGGTTTCAAAACTATTACTAGAATATTTCATAGTCACTTCAGTGCCTATTTTAAAGCAAAACATGCTTCCAAGGTGTTGTGATCCAAAGATGTATTAGGGGAATGCGGGTGATGCAATGAGCCTCAATTGCTAATTTAAGTGCAAAGGGTATATGGAAGAAGCCTATTCTGTCTGCTGGGGAAGGCATAAAGCAAAAATATCCGGGCATTCCAAAATGCTGCTACCTGGGCCAGACCTCTTCCTAGCCGGTGATTTGAAGTGAGAAACTTTAATAAAGTTAGTAATGTGAAAAGAAACCTACATAGGGCCTCCAAAACTTGCAGCTTACAATTTATTGTAAGCAATTAGTTCATGCCAACAGGTGTCCTGGTGACTACTTCTGCTGACAGCAAAACCTCCCCGATGTTCAGTTAAGCCCTTTGAACACGCATTATATGCCCTACTACTTACAGTAGTGTTTGTGCCTTCTAGAAAAATTGAGCTGAAATGCAAGTTCCAGTTGGGGGTTAAGTAAAAGTATATGTTAAATTTGGGTAATTCTCAAAGGAACAGTTTGTTTAACCAGGCTGTACAATTTTTATTTTTCTCAAGTTTTTAATTTTAGGATTACACTTTTCATTTTTATGTGGATTGCCAAAATTAGACTGACATTCTTTAATTGCGGAATTGGTACAGTATGGGCAGAGGCAGTGCAGGCGTCTCTGCTCTGTCCAGCTGGTGTGCCTCAGCCTTGTATTGGATGAATACATTACATCTAGTATGGAGAAGAGTTGACTCTCCATGACTTTTCAGTGCTTCAGTGCAGATCACTAGCCGTGACGCCAAATGGGATGTAGTCACCTGTCTGCTAGAAACAGGGCTGACATCACCAATTTGCTTTTCATAATCACCTAATAGCCATCTTCCCATAGTAATAAACTTGGGTTACTATGGTACTGGATTTAATCTGGTGACCTGAAGGTGAAAGACACAATCTCCTCAAATGATCCAATTTTTCCTTCTCCCTGCACCCCCCTTTTTAAAAGTATTTTTGAAATAAAACATTGCAAAACAAAGGCCCCATCTTATGTTTAGGGCACTAGTGTGAAAATCTATTTTTAATTAAGTATTAGAGCCAAGTTGAAAATACTGCTGGGATGACTTGCTGATACTTGTAATGTTGTACGTCTCAGTGTAATGTGCAATATAATTTTTCTAATTAAAATTGCATTGTATGTATATTTAATTGTTGTAAAATGTATTTAACTGGGGGAGGGGAAAGACTTGTAAAAGGACCAAATGTTCTTTTATAAATGTCCTAAGAAATTTTGTCAAAATTGCTTAAAGTAAGGTTTTACAAATTTGTATTAAAAGGCTATCTTTGACTTTTCTGGTTTTTTTTTCTTTTCCTTTGAAGAGGGAAGGGGGATGTAAGAGGTTTTAACAGTGTAACTTTGGGAGTCCCATGGTGCAGTTTGTAGATTACACATCTTCATTTCTTTCATGGACTATGTAGTCTGCACATTTCCCCTCCACCCACCCCTGGTACACCTTCCAAAAGTCTGTCTTAGTTGTTGGCTGAGAAGGCTGGACTAGGTTATGAAGTGGGAGTTTTCTGTAATATTTTTGTTAAGCCTATGCATGCCTCAGTTTCCCCTATAGTTCGTAAGGTTACCCAGTGGGCAGGCAGGGCATTAGGTAAAGGACAGTTTACTCTCCGCACAGGCTAAGAGACATAGATGTGAATGTTTACTAGCTGTCTGAGCTTGAATGGGTCATTGATACGAGGTAGGTCTCAGCCAGTCTTTTTCCAGTGGAGAATCTGAGAAGACCATGGCAAATCCAATCACCAGAACACTGGGCATTGGTTGCTAGGTGTCAGACGACAAACAACTGGGAAGATAAAAAGAAGAACAGGAGTACTTGTGGCACCTTAGAGACTAACAAATTTATTAGAGCATAAGCTTTCGTGGACTACAGCTGTAGTCCACGAAAGCTTATGCTCTAATAAATTTGTTAGTCTCTAAGGTGCCACAAGTACTCCTGTTCTTCTTTTTGCGGATACAGACTAACACGGCTGTTACTCTGAAACTGGGAAGATGTAAGGTTGGGGAGCGAGGAAGAGTTGTTTGCAGGAGGGACTTGGGCTATACTTCATTTCTCTGTGCTAACCCAAGGACTTGCTAGGCTGTGTTCCAGTTGACTAATGAACCTGACTCTTTTGACAGTGCTGTTTGAGTGTCACTGCAAATGCTTGGTGAGGTACATTAATCCCTGAAGAGTGTATGAGTCTCCACCAGGAGTCTGTCTTAGCGGGACTTGCTGTACAGAGCTCACGGTGTGAAGCAGGAGTGCTGGAGCCCCAGAGGTTAGGTCTATGGAGGCGATGAGGCTACTTTCTTTACCCAGTGAAGGAAGAGTCTAACACACCTTGGGCTGGGGTTTGGCACACTGAAGGGGTTCTTCCTAGACACTTTGAAAGCTGGGGGCATGGCACCAATCCTGTGGATCTGTGATACAGGTAAAATCAAAAGAAATCTACTAAAAGCTCCTGTACGGGGAGAGCTGTAAGTCTTGTTACAGTCTCCTGTGACAGCATTAGCACCCTCTTAGATAATATGAACAAAAGGAAGCACAGAATGGCTATTTCTGCTGCCAACAGTGTTGGGGGAAATGAAAAGCTTGTGAAAGTTCTCACACAGTACAGAAGGAAAATTTAGGAAAAAATATTTTTTTCCTATATAGTGAAGAATTTTCCCTTAGCTTGCCAGGTGTCTGAACTAGTGTTATCAGCTGTAGCCTCTCAGGTATAAACATGCCAATAATGAGCATATTCCTCCTGTCCCATATGGGATTCATGTTGGGGGTGGGGGAGAAGTATGTTTAAGGAATTGTTTCATATGGTAAACTTAACCACAGATCAAGTCCCATTAGTCTGCCATGAAACTGCAACTATGTAATCCCTGGCCAGTGTTCTGCCCTCCCACGGCCAAGCCTGCTGTCATCCTTGCTTTCTCAGCATGCTGAGTGCATTGAGACCTGAGTTTTTCTGGAGAAAAGGAGTGGCTTAAACCAGATCTTGTAACTTTCATTTGCCTGTGGGAAAAGGCAGCCTTTTCTGCATGTCCCTGCTTGCCTTTCTTTGCTGGGCTATACTTTGCTTCCACGGCTTTGGTGTGGTCCTCCTCCCCCACACTCCACCTCCCCCACTTTTCTATCGGTTGCTATGGTTGGGTCCCAATGCAAAGCTGTAGGAGGGTGTGTTGGCAGAGGAGCCCTTCTATGTCATACAGGGCTGTTGCTCTCATTAATAGTTTAATAGGCAGCAGGTTTAAAACAAACAAGGAAGTATTTCACACACTGTACAGTCAACCTGCGGAACTCCTTGCCAGAGGATGTTGTGAAGGCCAAGACTATAACAGGGTTCAAAAAAACTAGATAAGTTCATGGAGGATAGGTCCATTAGTGGCTGTTAGCCAGGACGGGCAGGGATGGTGTCTCCAGCCTCTGTTTGCCAGAATCTGGAAATGGGTGATGGGATGGATTGCTTGATTACCTGTTCTGTTCATTTCCTCTGGGGCACCTGGCATTGACCACTGTCTGAAAACTGGCTACTGGGCTAGATGGACCTTTGCTCTGATCCAGTATGGCCGTTCTTATGTTATTAGTTGTAGGCCCTTTAATGAGTGCATCTTTCTTGCCCTGCTCAGCAAGCTATTTCCTCGCTCCTCCACTGCCTGCGGCAGGCTATTACTGAAGATACGGGATAGCTCCCAACTGCGATCGCCGGGAAGGAAGAGGATGAATGCAAGTGGGTGGGGTTTCTGTAGTGATGTTGATTTTTCTCCCTCCTACCTGTCCAGAAGACTGCATCCTATCCCACTAGAGACAGAGCTGGTCATGGTGACCACTGTATTTGTGACATTCAGGCTCTTTTCATCACAGCTCATCTAGGCCTAAAACCGTGCAACCTGAAAAAGCTCCAGCAGCCCATGCGCTTAGCAAGTCAGGCTACTGTGTGCAATTCTCCCTGCCCACAGTCTGGTCTCCGTGCTTTCTCCCTACTGAAGAGTCCAGTTCCAGGTCTGTCTGATATTCAAAGCCTCTATGGGATTCGTCAAGCTTACTGGAAAGAACACCATAACATTTCACAGCCCTGACCTTCCACTGGAGCCATGAAACTCTTTTGACAACAGGAATCTTGTGAGCGCAGGTGACAGGATTTTCCCAGATGCTAGATCTACACCATGGAACTTGCTTCTGCAAGAGCTATGACTAACCATGTCCTTTTGTAGCATTCAGACCTGAAGACAAAACATTTATTTGATGTAGCTTTCCTTATTTGCTATACCCACCCTACAGCAAGTCACTTGCTTGTACAAACATAATCAACTTAAAAAGCCCTATTAAACTAGTCAAGGTGTTTCCCCCTAAGAAGGGACCTAAATAATTGTAATTTGTTTTATGATGGTTGGGGAGGGAGGAGGAAAATGCCCTGGGGTCATAAGTAGCTCGACAGACTACAGCTGTTTTGAGGCTGAATTCTGGAAAAATCAGGGCTCAAATGGGGCTGATACACACCATATGCCCTACCACTCCAGTGCAGCAGCTACCATGCCCTGTCACCTTCCTTCTGTGATAGCTAGTGATGTTCTACTCAAAAGTGCAGTTGCTGACCTGGGGTATTAAAGCCTCATCTCAGGCAGCTGTTGTAGCCCCTGGAGCAGTAGAGACACCTGGCACCATTAACTATGGGAGGAGAGAATGAGCAGCAGCTGCCCCTGCTTCCACAGACTCCTGATTGACTAGCAGTAGCGGTTGCTCCTGACCAGGATAGGGGTCTGGACCTTCCCTCCCTGCAGACTATGCTGCTGTTTTCTAGCTGGGAGTGAAGAACTCCAGGCTGCCCCTCTATCCCAAGAGGCAGCAGTGAGTTGGGCTGGAGAGTGGCTTGGCCAAGGGTGGAGGTGTGCTATCGCAGGCCCAGTGCAGTGTTGAGAACATAACTGGGGTGAGTACTCTTACTTGTTTGTTTCCGGTAAGACCTGAAAACACTTACCCAAAGTTATACTAAGAACCCAGTGCATCCTGGGAATTTAGCTTTCAAAACTGGACTTTGTTGCTGTGTTCCCAGACTGTTTGAGTCCTTTAGTCTGGGTTAAGGTTATTGGAAAGGGCTGTTGTGAACAGTATGGGGCATTGCCCATGGTCTCAGAAGTATAAAATTCAGAATAGCCCTGAAGCAAGGCTTGGTCTTTACTTTTTGTTCACTCTGAGACTTGCCTTCTCTACTTCTATTATCTGCTCTGTGGACCTGATCTAAAGCCCACTGAAATCAATGGGGAACTTTCCATTAGCTTCAGTGGGCTTTGGATGAGACCCCAGGTTACTGGTCTACTGAACATGAAGTCTATCAAACCTCAGGCCATTGCATTGGGATTTTGCAATGTACCCTACATGGTCCAGGATTTTGTCTTTGCCTGCTCATCTAATACCATTTCTTCTTTCTTCAGACAACTAGATCTCACTTCAGATCCACTTCCAAACTGAATTTAACAGGGCCAAAAATGTTGTCTGCTTGAAGAAAAGAACTATAACCCTGGTCTGACACCCTTCAGATATGTCGCTCACCTACCAGTTGCCCAGAAAAGAAGTACTTCTTTCCCCCCACTTCTTTTGCTTATCCTTTTTTAAAAAAATCTGTGTTTTGAAAATAATTGATTTGTCAAACTGTATAACTTTGTAAGAAGGCTGAGAGTTTTGAATAGAGCTCCTGCTAATATTTCCGCTATTTAGGAAGAAACATAAGAAAGAGAAGCTGGTTTTCTAGCTTGCAATTTCCTGAAGATTGGAGCAAATGAAGGTCATGTGTGGTTAAGGCATTTGGCCCAGAGTTTTAGGAGTATTTAGGCATTGCTGTGCTCAGTGTTGCAACAGCTAATTACTTTAGGAGCCTAAATGTCATTTTCCAAATGGATTTAGGCACTTGTGAGCCAAAATCTCATTGACAGTTGATGAAATTTTGGCTTCTAAGTGCTTAAATCCCTTTTGAACATGATTTAGGCAATGTTGAGCCCAGCAATGCCTAAATGATTTTAAAATCTGGGCCTTAAAGCCTTGCAACATGTGAGAGAACCTCTAAAGGTTTGGGAGTGTTGAGTGACTATTTTCTCAAACTATCCCCATTACAAGCCAATACAATCAGAGTGAATACAGAAAGGGGTAAGATATTTCAGGTCGCCTATGTTCTAGTGTATTACATTTAGCATTAATGTTGTAGGTGTGATGTGCTTCCACAAGAGACCACTCTTGCTTCACTGTTTGGAACCTTGCTGTGCTTCAGACATGGGGAAAACCAATTGTAATAATATAATATCTTTTAAGCTGTGTGTTTGGAAGTGTAATTTCATGGTTTTCATGAGCCTCGCTTTTCCTCCAAGCGGGTCTGTGCAAAGAGCTGCAAAATCTTAATGGAAAGATGACCGAGGAAAGCAAAAATGTAAATATTCAGCTGTCGACAGACTGTGCGAGCCGTGTGGTCTCACTGGAGGATTTGGCCCTATAGAGATGAAAGATTGCTCCCCTTAATTGATAATGGTGTTTAACCTAAAGAGAGATCAGAAACTATTCTCCAAAAGCGGTTTCCTATTGCTGCTCTTCTGCTTGTTCATCACTAAAACTGATCAGAGGGGCATTTGGTTATAAAGATCAGATGGGAATAACATCTGTTTTCAAAGGTAAGGGAATTCTGCTGCCTTGAATGTCACTTGGCTACAGGTAAGGAATATTGCAACTTGTGGGTACGCCCACTGGAATCCATTATAACCTTATTGACATGCCTGGGCAATGAGATGCTTAACATAACTCAATTTCTCTTTCCAAGATGGGAGACATGAGGATTTCACACCCGTTTTAAGGGAGTGTAAGTCCACTGACTTCAGTAAAGTTACTCCTGGTTTACATTGGTGCCAGTGTGAGCAAAAACAAGCAAATTGAATCTGTGGATGGGTCGGATTTGAGGAGTTTGCTCTTCTATGGACTAAGAGGTAGCAACTACAACTGTCAAAATGGAGATTGCTGAAACTGACCCCTACAGCAAGATGAGGCTATATCTGGATGATTGTAGGTCATTCTTTTTGTGTGCGTGCGCTGCTGTGGTCTATGAAGCAATTTGTGGGGAGGAGATATAATTGATTAAATGGATTGAAGCCACTGTAGAAATGATTCAGATGGGTTTGGGGTATGTCAAAATACGAGGCAAGCTGACGGATGTGGCAGTTAGTGCTGATGAATGTTTCAAATAAAATGTCATCCCTAGCGTTAGTAATTCTGCTAACATGGATTATAATTGCAGTCGTTAGAGCTGCTCATGGGAGCCAGGCTTGTAAATCTCAGATGGAGTAAGAAAAAAAAATTGCCTGCGTCTGTCAAAACCATCATTCTATGGACAAATGCTAATAGCAGAGCGCTTACGCCAAGCCCTCAAAACGTCAGTGGGGTTCTGGCAGTTTTTTTGCCTTGGGCACATTCATGTACTATCATTCAAAGTATTGGGTGCTACTGTACCTTTCTAATTGGCTGAGATATCCTGGCTTAATGGGAGATGGATGCAAGTCAAATGCATTAACCTTGTACAAGATGACAGGCCCCTAGCCACAAAGGTACTTAGGCACCTGTGTCTGGGTTTAGGTGCCTAAATCACAGTTTTAGGCTCCACTGTGATCTACTGCTGAACACTATAGATGCCTAAATTCACTTGGTGCCTACATTTTCAGGGAAGAACTTCCCTTAATGCCTAAGTTTTTTGCCTCTGGGCATGTGCACTGTCGGGACACCTATCTCACACCTCGGCCTCAGACTGATCCACAGTAGGGGAAGAGAGGCATTCAATCACCAACGTCACTTGTGGGGCCCTGTTTCGTAGGTGTGCTCAGAAGCCTCCTACTGAATCTGGTCCCATTCAAAACCTGGCACCAGGTGGTGGTGGTGGTGCTGGTGCCACCAAGTTTATAACTTTTAGCACACTGGTTGGAGCACTTCGCCCGAACCACTAGACTGCAGGGTCATTCTCACTCTTGCTGTCTCTTTCTCTGGCCCAATGAGTAGTATCTTCCTCTCCTACTTATTCAGTTCCCCTGTTACTCATACTATCATGAAGGCCTCTCAGCTGAGGTGAACCAAATCCTCTCTAGCTAAACTGGGACTGTTGCTATCCCTCTTTTTTTATCAGTGAAGGCACAGCCTTAAAGGAAGGATAAAGAGCCCAGTAAGAGTTAAAATGCCTTTTATTACTTGCTATTCAGGGCTTCCTCACCTCTTTGAAGGTGGTGGGTTTGTGATGGTGCTGCAGGAGGGAGGCTTATATGCGTAAGAGTTAAATATAATTATTATCAAGTGAAAGTAAGCAAGCGTTTAATTGTTGTAAATACAACACCTAGAGAGATCAGCTGATTTTGTACAAAAGCGGCAGTGGAGTTAGCATCATAAGTAGAGAGAGGCCCCTTGAAATGCTAGCTCGCATATGCTGAGGCCTACGTGAGAATTGCAATGCTCTGTAGAGGGCAAACTTGAAGTCAAGGATTCCATAAAACAGTGTGGCATCTCCAGTGCATTTTTATCCAGCCATCAGAGAGGCTCACTTGTGACTCATGAAAGAGCAGACAGGCCTTGGCTTAATCCAAGGATGGATTTATTTACAATGAGCAGTGAAGGGTACTTCGTTATGCTTCACTACTATACCAGGATTGCTAATAGATAATAGAACTCTGAGGCATTCGATGCAATAGAGAACACTGCTGTACGGCAACATTTTACCTGTCATGAAATTTCCAGAGCTGCAAGTGCCAACAACAGACCACCTTTTCTCACTGGTGAATTTACGATGTTATCCGAGCCCCTTCCCATATTGTTGAGATCAGTTACTTCTCTGGGAATCAGGTTTTTTCCTTCTCGGAAGTTCCTAGTCCAGCTTAACTGGACCCAGGAGCCCCTGAGGATTTCATCACGGCATTCCCAGTTGTGTTGTCAGATAGGACCTGGTTCTCTCTGACCTGAGGTTGAACCCAAGTGATTATTTAATGGCTGGGGGAGAGTTGCTGGTTCAGAGTTTCATCTGTTCCAAACATCACCTTTACATTTGACATAAAAGATAGCCCTGATTTCGTGACGTTAATGGGACTTGATCGTGGAAGAGAATAGAGAGACTTAGATTGTTGCTGTTGTGCTTTAGTGTAACTGCATAAATGAAAGAGTTGAGGTCTGACAGCCATTAGAGGAAAGAGACTGACATTTCTAATTTCTTACTCATTCAAGAGAAAACACATGTAATATTTATGTCACTCTGATTCATTGTTACAATTTCTGGATGTGAAATACATCCCTGCCAGAAACAGGAGTGATCACTGTCCAGACAGCTTTATGACTGCCCCAAACAGATGTCATTGTCTGCTGTTTAATAGATGCCTTGGTGAACCCAAATTGAGACACCTGATGGCAGCTTTTAACATGGAAAGAGGGGTCTGTTTCTCTGTGTGTCACCTTTATTCTCTTGAGTGGCTTCAGAAGTGTGTTATAGCTAGAATGAAAGTACCACTCGTTGCTAATGGGGTCCCATCTGCCTCAATCCAGGGGCTTCTCATGGATACTTGCGTATGTCCTTTGTGAGACTGCAGGGGTCTGGGAGCTGGAATTAAACGGTGTGTGTATGAAGGGGGAGGGGGTTAGAAGTTAAGGAGCACTGATGTATGGGGAATTGAGCTTTCCTCAGCCAATCTCCATGACTATATCTACGATACGCGTGTCATGTGGCCTACATCAAATTATATATAAAATGACAGAAGAACAATGAGCTACCTCTGGACAAGTATATATTATCTGTAACTAAATTAAATAAGGATTTCGGCTCAGCCTTCCATTTCAGTAGCTTATTGCTAGTAATCCCCCTTGCATTGGCAGCACTACAACTGAATACAATAAAACAAACTCATTTATCACCAAGTTTCCTCATGAGCTCCTGGCATATTACGTGCCGTGATGGGAAGAAGATCCAGGTGAAATTGCAGAGTCTTCTCTGATCCAGTACCTTCTTTCCCAGGAGTCTAAGTCTCTTCAGGAAATCAGGAAAGTGTAATCACTGACTATTTCACTCTGAATTTTGCAAGTGCTGGTGTGTGCCATCCACCTCCTATTTTGTATGGCTTGACCAGGTGGCTGCATGAGTTATCATGGCGAGAGGAATACAGGGCCTGATCCAAAGGCTGCAGAAGTCAACTGAAGGACTCCCATTTGTTTCAGTGAGCCTACTTCCACTGAAGCACAGTTGGACTCCCTAGAAAGGTTTATTGTTTCTGATGAAGGCCTGTAGTATAGACATGGACTGAGTCAGCAGCACTGTCCCTAAATGTGATTAATACTCAAGTGTGTTTCAAACAGTATGTCTCTACTTCTGGGAGGAAATACCAGCCTCATTAATACCAAAGGGCTTGTGTGGGGTATTGTGTTGGGAGCACTACTCCCAAAGCAACCCGAACTGACCTAGAAAACTACTCAGAGCTTAATAAAAGCATTAATGAACTGCCCAAGGTGTGTGGTGGTGGTTCACCTTGAACATGGTTGACTCTGGTGTAGGAAACTTTCCCAGCTCACCCATTTTAATCTGATCCCTTTGGATTTTTGATCTTGTATTTGTATGTTTTAATTTTTCTGTACCTGAAGTGTTCTTCCAGCACCGTGAGTGCTTTGAGATACTATTGCTGGTTGTCTTGAGTCTCAGACTTCCTTTGTGGAAGGGCAGTGGCTTGCCACCCAACCTGTTCAAAATGAGTTTATACACTGTAAAATCTCTCCCTCTTAGGTCCTTATCTAGCCCCCATTACCATAATATCTGAGCACTTCACACTCTTCATTGTGTATTTTTGCTCAACATCATGAGGTAGGGAAATGCTATTATACCCATTGATAGATGGGGACATATGAAGATCCGGGCCTCAGTTCCCCATAGGTACTTAGGCCTATTTCAGTGGGAGTTAGGTACTTAACTACCTATGACTACCTGGGCCTGAGAGATTGCGTGACCTGCCCAAGTTCAGGCAGGAAATCTATGTTGGAGCAGGGAATTAAACCTGGTTCTAACAACTGGACCATACTTCCTTCCATTGCCTTAAATGGGAGAAGAGTTAGGCCAACACTGAGAGCATTGGAAAACTCCATGGTTTTCAAATTTTTTAGAAAATAATGAAGCAGCATCATTCCTTTGAACAGCTTAGTGTATTCTCATATTATGAACAGCACTGAGATATATTCCATCTCTATATTGTGCAACCTTAGCTAGAACTATAAACCAAAAGGATATTTAAAATGAAGTAATTTAAGCCAACATTTTAAATTAAAATAAAGAAGCATACAAAACCTATTGCTATTAAGTGCTACATTTCAGTCTGCAAAAAGAGCAATTAGTCTGCGTGGAGAACTCTAATAATGTGTGTGTGTGAGAAGATATTGACATACCTGTTTGCAAACTTATCTTTTGAGAACATTGTTACAAGTTTCTAGAGCCATATGATAATAGATTAAAAACATGCCGTTTACCTCCCAGAGCAGACCAGCATACAACCTTAAAAGGCAGTTAGAAAATAATCAAGTTCTTCCTTTATTATTTTTTAAATAATTAACATTATCTCCATCTTAAGGCCCAAAGGGTTTTACAATACTTCCAAGCTGGATGCCATTAATTTTTCCTAATGTCCATTTATTATAAGATGGTTTTCTTAACACTAATAGTTCTTGAAAAGTACCGTGTTCTGGAATCAATTATCTTCATCATGTAACAGCAGCAGTGGCAATATGGCATTACATGTTTGTGTCAAAGAACTGCATTTGTTTAACTCTAAGTGAAATAAAAAAACCAGAGGGTTTGAAAAACCTTTCCACTTCTCTGCTCCTTTTCCAGCAGAGATTGATTTTTAAATCAGGCTTGGGGTGCGAGGGAGGACTTTATTTTTACTCCAAAAGGAGATTTAAAATAAGCATTTTTAATAGAACAAACAGTCCCTGTACTTTAAGATGCATCTAAATGAAAAACAAATTATACAATAGCTATTGATTTCTTTCTTTGCAAATAATTATTCACTGTCAAACATTCTTATTATTTTACCTCCATCTGCATAGCTCAGTGTATTATAACTATGTGACAGCCGGGCTTGTATTTGCACTTAATTCTTTCCATCCCTCTCTGAGAAACAGATCTTTTGTCTTTTTATTAAATAGTATGACACCTTGTAGAGGAAAGGGCAATAACAATAATTAACCCATAAATTAGCAGAGGCGAAACCAGATCAATACAATTTCTCTGAACAGTGTTGTTTTTTTTTTTTAATGGTGACTTTTTTGCTTTATAAACCAGTCGATTTCCTTCCTGATTACATGATGGGTGAAGACTGACACATTTGAGTTCTTTGCTGCCTTTGGGGGCTGGTAGGGTGACCAGATAGCAAATGTGAAAATTCGGGACTAGGGTGGGGGGTAGTAGGCGCCTAAATAAGAAAAAGTCCCAAATATTGGGACAGTCCCTATAAAATCAGGACATCTGGTCACCCCAGGATTGAGCAGGTTGCGTGGTGTTATTAAGAAGTGTTGTTATAGCAAGTGACATTTTAAGAGTGGAGTTTATGTTCACAGGGTCACCAAAATATGGTAGCTGCTGCCTGAGATTGCCAGAATAGAGATTCTTTTGAAGAGGTTAGGGCGTACTAGAGATGAGAAGTTTTTAAACTAATCATCTGCATGCAACTGTATGGGACAAATTCTATACTCGCCCCCTAAGATTAGACCAAGGTTTATTGGAAGAGGTTCCACAAAGCCTGGTCCTACCCTGGTTATTCCTATCCTGGTCATTTTGTATGGCTCTGACTGTGTAAATCAACTGTAAAGCCAGCAGATCCAAGCCCACGAGAATTTCACCCTGCTGAGGGGAATCCTCAGGTGGCTGCTAACTCATTGTTCCTTTTAGTCCCCATCTGAGTAAGTGGGTAATCTCTGGCTGCTGTAATGGCTTGTGCTTGTATATTAATGCCACCTTTGTCACTCCCCACCCATGTCTTGGACCTCTATAAGCAACAAGATGAAGTCAGTCTTGTAACTTTTCTCAGGATATGTAAGAATTTATCCCAAGGAAACCCAATGGCTGGCAAAGAAGTGGCCAGTAATTCTATATGAAAAGAGTGAGGAGTGTGAAGGAGCATACACAGAAATTGTAACAGCCAACACCCAGCTTGTAATTAAACCTGAACTCTGAATTTCCTGGGTGTTACCACTTTAGAGCCGCATTCTGGTTTTAAAACAATTTGATTTTTTTTTTTTTTTTGCTTCTGTTAAAGAAAATAAGGGGGTAAAAAACTAAGGTAATAAAAAAATTTCCCTGATACAAAATGACACATGTCCCTGAACAATTACATAAATAAATCACCTCTAACTTGAAATAGATTCCTATTACTTAAATAGAATCAAAGGAAATGAAGGTAAATCAAGATTAGCAGCAAGCCCTGGCCAGCTAACCGTCTAGAGAAGTTCTGTCCTGCCCCTCAAGGTGATATCGGGTGCTAAGTGTGTATGTGAGATTATAACAGGGAACTCCTCAGATCTCTGTAGGGAATATTGAGTTGATCACTGGTAACTTAATAACTTACTTATCTGAGGATTTTTTTTGATGATTTGGTGAAAATTTGGGGGGGAGGGGAAATGGAGAATTTGTAGGCCAAGTTTCAGCCTGAAGCCAATCTGTTATGACTCATATACTCAAGAAATCCTATTTTTTTTTTTTAAAGGATTTATTATGGAAACACTAAGAGAACCTTATCTATATTGCTGGAGTAAACCAGCTCGTCTTCATTAATGCCTCTGGGATATAACACAAGCTGTTTATTAGGTAGTGAATTCAACCCACATATGAGAAAATCTGAAATGTGAATACACTCATAATGTGCTGGGTTATGGTTTAGGAGTTCATGTGCAGGACACTGTACAATGATTAAATCAAGCCCAACAGGGACAACTAACTGGAGCCTGGCACTTCATTTACCACTCCGAGATGTTTAGGGGTGAAGAGAGTCGTCCGGCAGTGTGTTAGCCTCCCTCAGTTATGACGTGCGCCTGTGGAACTTTTCAAAGACGGTTTTGGTAGAAAGAGAGTCTCTGCAGCCTTGATGAAAACTCCACGTTGTGGGAAAACCGGTACAAAGAGGGAGTCGTTGCAATGTGCTCTAGGGGCCTGATCCAATGCCCACTGAAGTCAATGGAAAGATTGCTGTTGACTTTAGTGGGAGTTGGATTGGGCCCTAGAAGAAGTGAGACTAGCTTCTTCAGCACTGAAGCCCCAGGACACCTGAGATTGTCAGACCAAAGGCCAATTGTGGTTGGGGGTTGGAAGGTGTTAATGAGGCTCTCTTGGGCTGATGGTGGTTGGTGATAACACAGAAGTGATGCTTTTAGCCTCCAAAGGCCTGAGCTTTTCCCCACTTTGAAGTCCATGGTAGTTTTCCTCCTGGGGCCCCAAGTGTGTATGCTTATAACATAGTCTGCACTGCTTTTGCAGTCCACTTTAGGTTGGTTTATGAAAGTGTGTGATAGACTCTTCCAATGCCATCTGCTCTGGTGAGCTGCCACGTGCTCAATAAGAAAGGGTAAGAAGAGCACCTCAGATTGACACTGCCCTTCCATGGCTCTCTCAAAGTCACTGCTAGAGGGTGAGCTTTCTTAACGTGCAGAATCTGTAGCCTGTACCCTTGGGGGCGGGGAGGGGAGGAAGGGGGGTAAAAGTAAATAGTCTTCCTTGCTGGTGCTTCCCTTTCTTCCAGACTTAGGACAGGAATCCATTCTTTCCATACCAAAATACAGGTAACTCATGCTTTGTATGAAATGTGAGAAATAAACAGAATGGTAACAGTTCCGATAATGATACAGCTAAACATTCCCATGTGGTCAAGAAGCACAGCCCTACAGCAAATGAAAGGGTTTCAAATAGAAAGCAGCATGATGGAAGTATAGCATAAGAGCACAAGAATTTATCATTTAAAAGGTGCTAAATCTCTAGACATTTTAATAGTACAATTATTGTGTGAGTAGAAAGTTCTGCCTTTTTCCTCTACTGCTGCTTTATAGTTTTGGCTTTCAGGATTAATTTTTTTCTACCACAGGGCTAAGAACACAACTTTTCAAAAATCCTCTCTCCTTGGTCCTACTTTTGGCAGTTGCTAAAATTCTTAGAAAATTCACTAACAATAGAAATACCCCACTCTCCATCTAAAAAATAATCTTAAACGATACCCACTATAGATCACCCTGCTTAATCATCATCATTCACATAAGTAGCTGGATGTGTTGCAGATGCTGGTTTGAAACAGCCCTGATTGGCTTGCTAAGGAAACCTGATATCCGCAGTCAAGTTCATCTATGCGAAGAACCGGGGTCATCTGCGTTACTCCCAACCCTTTCACTCTTTCTGTGTTTTTTGGTTTCTTCTTGATCTGATAGCATTTGTATATTTTGCACTGCGTATCGATAAATGCCACCGGCAGCAATTCAGCATATAACCTGCAAGTATTCTCTCCATTGAGTCACTGGGCTAGGTTTACAAAGGGGACTTTGACCAGCCTTGCAATGCCTAATCCCTAGGCAGTTTACTGCCTGGTGGAATCCACAGCTTTGAGAAAGGTGCATGGACAGAGTTAGGTATCTAAGAATGGGATGCACAGAAGCCAGCAAACTGAGCAGGGAGCCACCGTAACTAGCTAGTAGGAAAGGTTGAGAAGGGAGTGGCCTAAGCCCTGCCCCCAAAAGGGAGTTAGGCATCTAACTTTAGGTGGGAGGGAGGTACCACCTACCATTTAGGATTTGCAGCAATGAATCTTTTCCTGGAGTTAGAGCTGGCCTGGCTTAGGCACCTTTCTTATAATAAAAACAAAAAACAAAAACAAGGTGCTGTGCCCCTCTCCCTATATGTAGCTTACTGAGTCAGAGCACACCAGGGTTGGATTGAAGGCCAATGGGGTTGCATGGATTTAAAGCAGGCTGAAATTTGGCCCTGAAAATTATCTAATGGTGAAAGCAAGGGATTGGGATTGGGACTCGGGACCCATGAGTTCTGTTCCCAGTTCTAACACCAGCTTGCCTTGTGATCTTAACGAATTTTCTTAGTCTTTCTGTGCTTCAGTTTACCTGCAGGTAGAATGGATGTAGTAATTCATTTTAATTGTTTGCAAAGTGATTTGAGATCTATAGATGAGAGGTGCTGAATACCAAGAACTGTTCTTTATTCTAGCTGATAAAAATACATTTGAATAGTTGACTTAGATGGGAAATTCTTAAACATTCCCCAGTTACATACTGTACAAGCAGCTCTGCTTTACTTTAGATACTGGCTCTTATTCTCTAATGTATTTTACTCTGTAATTTATATTCTGATTACCTTTTTTTTATTTCAACTATGGACATTATACAGACACAAAGAAAGTTCTCATTATTAGCAATCACTCAGGCTTGCTCTACAACTAAAATTTAGGTCAACCTACCTACATCGCTCAGCTGTGTGAAAAATTCTAGCCCCGCAGAGACATAGATAAGCTGATCTAAGCCCCAGTGTGGACATAATCGATTTAGCTATTGCCTCTTGAGGGGGTGAATTTACTACAGTGATGAACCAAACCCTTCTATCACTGTAATAAGTGTCTACACTACAGTGGCATAATTGCAGCTGTGCCGCAGTAGTGCTTGTAGTGTAGATATACCCTTAGAGTGTTAGGAACCCACTGGATCATCCTAGGATCCTCAGTTCTGATACTGTTGCTGATCCTTAATTACCCATTAAGGATTCAAATGTAGGCTATTTTTACTTAGGGTACGTCTACACTTACCTCCGGGTCCAGCGGCAGGCAATCGATCTTCTGGGATCGATTTATCGCATCTGGTCTAGACGCGATAAATCGATCCCGGATCGATCCCGGAAGTGCTCGCCATCGACGCCGGTACTCCAGCTCGGCGAGAGGAGTACGCGGCATCGACGGGGGAGCCTCCCTGCTGCGTCTGGACCCGCGGTAAGTTCAGACTAAGGTACTTCGAACGTAGCTGAATTTGCGTACCTTAGTGTGGACCAGGCCTTAGTGTCACATACCTGATTAATGATATTGACACTAATTGCCTTTAGTTTTGTGGAGGAATAATATCACAAATTACAGCTCTTCAGACAGGAGAGGAAACTTATTCTGATAATGTTAAAACTTAAAACACACAAATACAATTCCCAAAAAGCTTGCCTGTTCACATTCCAAAGACAGTGCAGGTTTTATAACACTTTGAGTACTAACTCAAGGCTTTTCACAACCAATATTAGTAATACAAGGAGTAATAAGACATTATAGATCATCCAGATGCAACATGAGCTGAAGGAAGAATGTGGCATAGCAATGTTTTAGGGAAACTCAAGCCAACGGTGTGAAAAATGAAATTCTTCTTATCTTGAACTTCAGTAATTTCTTTAGTTGGTAGTGCATCACTTGATTTTAATCTGGAGTAATTACCTTTGAGCATGAAAAACCTCTCCTTCCACTGGAGTAAAGTGGGATCATAAACAGGTTGAATCTCCTGTTTTAAGGCAAGACTTTCATATTTGTTGTAAACCAAAGAGTCAGAAGTCATGTGGAAAAGGACAAAAAAGTAGGCGAGATCTATGATGCTGTCATAGGTTTGTTTGTATATCTGTACATTCCATAGCATCTGGCTCTTTGGCAGGAAGAGCAGGTATGCTCAAGCCAGTAATGGGTAGTGTGATGAATCAACTGAGCAATGATGAGTCAGTAGGGGGCAGTGTGGTGAATCTGTTAATGGTGATTCGGCTGTGTTTTTTCTCCTGTTCAGGAGGGTGATGGGGTCAGCAGGGGAGGGTCCTATGGCAGTTAGTTGGGAGGAGTGGGTCCCAGAAGCACAGTGTCTGTGGCCATGGGAGGAGCGGAGTGGTGGGCATATGGAGAGTACTTATTGTTTGCATTTCAGTAGCACCTAGGAGCCCGAGTCCTGGATTAAGACTCCATTGTGCTAGGCACAGTACAAATATATAACAAAAAGACAGACCCTGTCCCTGGGAACCCCCAGGTGCTAGAGCCATAGAGTCTGAGCTGCCATCAGACCTACACCCAGCGGCGGCTCCAGGCACCAGCTCTCCAAGCGCATGCCTGAGGCAGCAAGCTTAGGGGCACCCTGCCGGTCCCTGTGAGGGCGGCAGTCAGGCAGTTTTTGGCGGCATGCCTGCAGGAGGTCCGCCGGTCCCACGGATTCGTCGGCAATTCGGCGGTGGGTACGCCGAAGCCACGGGACCGGTGGACCTCCCGCAGGCATGCCGCCGAAGCCGCGGGACCGGGGACCTCCCGCAGGCAAGCCGCCGAAGGCAGCCTACCTGCCGTGCTTGGGGCGGCAAAACTAGAGCCGCCCCTGCCTACACCTATAGCATTTGCCTCAGCTGTGGTACACTGGGTGCACTACCAGGGACTGGGTAAGCTAAGGTGTAGTATACTGCCAGGCTGGAGATCCCACGAAGGCTGGAGACTTTTATCTCAGATCAGAGCTATGCCCCCAAAACTGCAAGCAGGCTGGGGACCTGGGGGGGCGGGGAAGAAACCTTGGGTAAGTATATATACATTTTCCTATTTCTAAGCTATTGAAAAGATATTGCAAACATTGGAAAATGGAGAGAAACTCCTGAGTTCTAATACCAACACCGATATTGACTGGTATTCAGGTGGGACACTAACTTGCCTTAGCTGCACCTGTGCTTATGAATCAACACTACGTTTTCAAATACAGCTCAGTCCTCTGCTTTGGTTGCTTGGCTGTTCAATAAAGCTATTGGTACTTTGGCTGGGCTGGTTGATAAGACTGGAATGTGCAGCATACGTTCAGGGGCACTGGAGCAGGTGCTTCCACATTCACCCTTAATTAAGCTGCAGAGCCAATCAGTAAAGATAGGAGGTGTGAGCGGAGCATAGAATTGGGTTGAAGGTAAATAATTTAGGTTTGATTTTATTTTCTGATTTTTCTTTTTCTTTCTTTCTTTTTTTTTGGCTTCACTTTTCCCCAATGGCAGAATCCGCACGGTCTCTGAGTCACTTTTGGTGACTTAACCTTTCAGCCTCTGTTTCCCTTTCTGAATTGGGGATACTAGTTCTTTCTGTAGCTACTTTCACAGGTATATTGTGAATGTTAATTAGTTAATGTTTGTGTAGAACAAAAAAAGACCTTTGAAAAGTGCTATAAAGTAACAAATTGTTATTAATAAGGACAAAACAAAATCCATATTTTAGATATAAAATGGTTCAAGCATTGAGACTTTCACCTCAGTTTAAAGAGCACATACTACAGCAAAAGAAATAGTAAATTTGATCTGCTGTCTGAGGAATGTTTTATATTACCTAGGTTCCCCTCATACAGCCTCTTGGGAGGTGATGAGCAATGACAGTATTTGCTATCATTCTTTTAAGTTATACTATCACTGGGAGAATTCATTGCTAATGGTAATATTGGATTAGTCAGAAGGATGCCCGTACTGCTCCAGATATCTCATTAATAAAACCTGGTGTAAATCATGTTTTGGTAGAAGCATGAACGCATTGACTATCCACATTTCCAGTGAAAACTGACTTTCACTCTCTAGCTTTCCCAGTTGCAGGTTGTACTGCTCCCCAGTTGTTCATTTCTTTGAGCAGAGTTGAATATACTCACTAGCCCTCGACTTTAATGATCAAGTTTCTATGGAGGCATTGGTCACTTGCAACTCTATAGTTCAGGTTGAGTTCTATTTTGTACCGAAAGCACAGATTCAGCCTCTTCATTATGTATAAAAAATATAGCATAATCTCCTCAATCTTACAGCAGTCACTCTTGGAGCATATTTTTCTGAGAATTTGAAAGCTGACCTGTTAATTAGATTAACTAGAGTTCAAATGAATGAAACTCGGTTCTTTAAGGAATTTAGTATCTCATTTTTTTGTCCCAAATTATCTTAATAATGTAATAATTTAGACACTTCAAACCTACTTCAGAATTGAAATGTGCATAGATTATATTTAAATAAATTAGTTTTTAATTATGTTAATGGTGATTTTATCTAATTGCTGTGATTATTAAGGCTACAAAATGGGGTCAGATCTACAGCTCAGGTTAACTTAAGTAGGGTTATTGAGAGATGTGTCTGATGTCACAATCACCACCATTCCTCTGCTGCTAATTTGCATGCCACAGTTCTATTGGTTGTAGTCAGACAAGGGTCAGAGGAAGACTGAACACATGTATTAGGAGTTCTTTCACTGGTTCATTATTTGGCCCAATGGTCACTGATCTTTAAAGGTTCTGTGGTTGCAAGCTAGCTGGAGAATCAATGCTTGCAGGGTTGTTTCTGTTAGAATGAGAAGCTGGTTATATGATTCAGGCATATGCTTGGTGTAAGCTTGTTTATTTACAAAAAATGTTCACAAAGTCCCGTTTCCCTGAATGCAGTACAAATGAACAACAGCAGGCAATCTCTTTGCTCAGAAATCTGAAAGTTTGCCCCCCAGCAAGTTCTTTGTCTAAGAAGCTCCATTTTTCTGCTTCCTCTAAGGGTCAAACTCACTTCTTCTTTTCCTGGCTTTCTGCCTTCAACGCTCATACCCTGAGACTGATAGCCAACCAGGAAATGCCCCCGGTTCACATGGCTTTGTTCTGACCTGCTATGCCATCTAATGGCTTAGGTGGTAGCTTCCAGCCACCATCTATTTTTACTACATAAAGGGGCTTGATTGCTTCTTCTGTTGAGCCTGAAAGGCAGAGACATTGACTTTAACAAAGTCTGGGATTGTTTTTTGATCTATGGGTATGTTTTCACGAGTGCTACAGCAGCACAGCTTCTGTCAACCTTAACAGTGCCTATCCCAGCGCTTAGGTCAGCTTACCTGTGTCTCGAAGAGGTGTGAATTTTTCATATCCCTGAGTGAAATGGCTAGGTTGACATAAGTTTTAAGTGTAGATCAGGCCTAAGACACATTTAATGGTAGCTACTTGCGCCTTTCTGTCTTTAAAACTGATTTTCATCTGGTATGAAACCACAAATGCTAAAATGCTTTAATCATAATCATTTTGTTATTTCAAGGCATCTCTGTAGAACAGAGTTAATGTTGTCTGGGTGCTTTGACAGTACATTTCCATATGCTAATATGTTCTGGATTTCTTTTAATAGTAACTTTAACTCTGGATTTGTCATGCTTAGTTATGGACTATTTGTAGCAACCTTTTGATGCCTTTTGCCCTTAAGTTTTTGATATGTACCCTCACCCTTAACTCCACTGTAACTTAGTTTGTTTGGGTTTTTTTGTCCTGGAATTTACATAAGTGCTTAAAAACCTTTTGAGGATCTGGGCCCTAGTGCCTTTCATCTGCAGGCATCCCCAAACACTTTGCAAAGTTAAGGAAGTAATACAAAAACGAAATATGGGGATCACTTCATCGATCAGTGAAATGCAGCCACCTCTGGAGTGAGAAGTGTCAGCTGCTGAATAGTGCTCAGAACAATTAGGATAGGATGTGAATAATATGCATTTTAATTTGGAAAAGAGAAATTGCAGAATGTAACTATATCTGAACTGGAATTTGGTCAAGACACAGTGCTTTCCCCATTAGAGAGTATGGATGTTGAGTGCCACAAGATCTTTAATGACTGCAAGAGCGCCCAACATCAGTTTTACATTTCCTCCAAAAGATGTTAATTCCAGTGGTACGGTGCCTCCTGCAATAGTGGTTCAGTTCTGACTCAGTGGGAAGAGTCCAAGCTATCAAATGATAACAAGTGGGGTCTACCTTAGAAAATTTGCATCTAAGTATTAACCCAGGCCCTGCTTAGCTTGTAAGATCTGATGGAATCAAAGCATAAGATAGAAGAATGCAACCTTCAAAGTTCTCTTGGACCTCCACAGGTGATTAATACGAGTATCACTGCACTCTAATTGCATCTATAAAGAATCTCACGGTAGAGGAAATTTTAATAATGGGTAATGTGGCTCTTCAGCTTTCGCCCAAACCACTAAAAAAGCCAACATCTGGACCTGATTGATTGAAATTGTGCCATTAGTAGGGGGAAAGGGAAGAACAGTGTTCTGTGCTGTGAACTTGAGATCCGTTAAGGCTAAAGAGGTTAATGCATGATGGTAAATAATCATGCTAAGCATGCAGATTCCTCTGCATTTCAGAACCATGTTGATTTCTGCATCTTTCGCCGAATTCTTTTGTACCAAAACATAAACCAAACAAGCAAATAAAACCCAAGCAAGAATAATATCTTTGAAAGCAGGCTTTGAAATGGTAGGTTTTGAACTTGAGTAATGAAAATGATATTAAAAATGTATTATTCATGTGAAAAATGCCGTCTTCCTCTTCTGTTGACACACAATTATTAGATTTCGGAGGATTACTGTACCTGAATTTGTTTTGCTACTGGCACAACGTAAATGGCATCAGAACTTTTTGAACCAAGGAAGCAATTTAGGAATTCAATACTGTGGTGAAGAACAACAAATAGGTCTTGTCTGTTAGCATACAATGGCCCTAAAAAAATACAACTGCAATTTTATGGCTGACCTGTGCTGTAATTTGATACTGGTGGTTCGCTAACTGAATGCACATTTGTACTCTGGATGCCTAGCCGTTAGAAAAACAAGTATCTGTGCAAATCTCTTTGTAGGACCTATCAGTCGGAGAATGGAAGCAAAGGCAATACTTAAAGACATTCCTTGATATGCCCATGCAATGCCTCTTTCTTTATTAACAAAAGCCCTGGAGACTTGAAAGCAGTTTTAAATGTTTTGCTTCAGGTTTTGGAGGTTGATTTATTTTCAGGTCAACTAACACTTTGAGTAAATGTGGTTGCTCGAGTGCTGGGGCAGTATTAAAGCACCATGGCAACTCCACAATATGTGCTCAGCAAAGCAAGCAAGAATGGCAGGAAGGACCAAGAACCACGGAGAGGATTTAAAGCTTGTCTATATGGGAAATGGACCGGTATATATTATTTAATTATTATTCCGCTCTAGCTATGCCAGTAATACTCCCCTGTGTGGACACTTTATTCTGGAATAATTACTCCATTTCCAAATAGTTACTGTGTTCTAGCTATGCTGGTCAGTTTCCCCACCTGAGACAAACACTCAGTGAAGGTGAGTCGTTGGACTCCCAACGATGTTAAGAGGTGGCTTGCTGTCATGTTTTTGCAAACGTCTTTGAAACAAGGCAGACTAGGACTTTTGACTCTCAAATGCTATGCAGACTTTGAGAGTGTCTCTCTGCCTCTCATTTTCAAGCCAGGTAGGCTGGGAATACACCTTGTGTTGCTCTGTAGTGACCCCCAGCTCACTACAACATTAAAATCTTAAGAGTGAGCCACATACAGACATCCTTGACCAGAGGAAGCGATGCAGCAAATACACTAGTGGGCTAGATCCAACTCCCAATGAAGTCCGTTGGTGTCTCTTCATTGACTTAATAGGAGATGGACGGGGCCCTAGGAGCAGGGAAAATTTAAAGTGTGGGATTTAAATTCTGGTCTACACTAATAATGTAGCCACGTTTCAAAGCTGTTTTAAAACTTGGTTCAAATGAGTACTGAACTATTTTCTGATATATGACCCTACCCTGTGAGGAGCTGAGGACTAGCACACAGTAACCCTAGAAAGACAATGCAAAGTTAGCTACATCCATTTTCTGGTCCATTTATCGTGCACCTTAATTTTTCTTTCCCTTACAGATCCCACTCTTTTCTTATCCATTTTCCCACATCCATAAAGGTCCTAAGTTACAGTAACCTTCCCACCAACTGAGCCTGAAAGCAGCTCCTGGGGTAGCTGAAAGACACTGCTCAAAAGTCACTCAGTGATAGAGCCAGTCAAAAGCAATTAATTTCCCCCCTCAATTTTTTTCTTAGATATTTCTTATTTCACAGCCTTTTGCCCGCACAACTAAATGCACCTCCCTTCCCCAGGGCGCATCTTGCTGCCTGTACAGTGATCCCAGCTGCAGGGAATGAAGGTAAGAATTATGTTCTTGGTTTTCAAATGTGATCATCCTCATAGCAGTGCATGCCATGCATAGAGATGAGGGCTCTCTTGCTTCCTTATCTTATTAAAAGGGGTTTACAAACAACTACAAGCCTCTCTAAAACAAAACAGACTATGCTACTTCATTCCTGAGTGTTAACGCTCTCCAATCACTATAGTATACAATTCATCTCTGTTAATGGAACTGATAAACTCTGCGAACTGGCATATCCGGTGTCAGATTTTATTTTTTTTTTTAATGCTGAAACAAAACTGCCTGGATCAAATTGATTTTACTGCTATTATATTTATTATGCCGGAAGAGTCCGACCTAGTTTGATGATATTACAGTTCTTGGTTTGTACAATGCAATGCAGAAACAAAGCTCTTTTTTTGATGGGAAAAACCATACAAAGAAACTGAACCGAGTTTAATAATGCAAAAAAAAAAAAAAAAAATAGAGGGAGAAACATTTTAACCCTTTATAAGTAGATCCATGGATTTCATTAACTTGTGTTCAGGTTTTTCTGGGGTGTGTGTGTGTTATTACCTTATTCATTAAAACCTGACCAACAACATACATTAATATATGACTCAGTTGTTAGCTGTTTAAAACAGCTATACTAATTAACCCCTTAACTCATACATTCCTCACCCACTGAGCAAAAAATATCCTGGCATTAAGCAAGAAGATTTTCTTAAAAAATAAGGGAAAATAAAAGGAGGACAAAAAGGATGTGCTGAGTGAATTCTCCAGCTCTTAAGATTTCGTTCTGATGAGAGATAGAGAATGTATATCTATATAAACATGAATCTATGAATTACACCACACATACAGGATAATATTTTGCATACAATATGCCAGCACCAGAAGGGTATGCACTATAAAGTTAACCTAGAAATCAAGTAGTGTGCATGCAGTCTCCATACCCTTCAGATTTTGGGTCGGTCTTGTGGGATCTGACCAGGAACTCTATAACCACTCCAGAAGGTTGGTCAGATTCATATAGCCACTGCAACAACCAGACGGTTCCCATCTCAATACATATTGGTCTGCATACTCTGGAACTCAGTTTGGGGTTGGGTTTGGAGGCCAGATGCTAACCTTTAATTAATCCTCTGACTATCGCCTCCTGCAAGCAGAGGTGAGGGCCCATTTTTACATGGTTTGGAGCGATGAAGCTAATTTTCTCCCTGAAGAAATCGATGGACCAAGATGGATTCCACACTTCTCTAAGGGAAAAGCACTGTAGAAAAAGAACCACACTATCCTTGGCCAAATATGGCATTGTGATTAATTTTTATCCTCTTCTGATTTGCCATCCCCTCACCTCACCACACAGCTTACAGGCGGTGGTGTTGAGCAGTTGGAGTCTGGTCCTGCTCTCATTGAAGTCAATGGCTCTCCTTGACTTCAGCAGGGCAGAACTGAGCCATTGCTCCTCTGCCTGGAAGGTGCTTTCATGCAATGTTCTGCAGCTTTGTATTCTGCCAACCCTGCTACTGGGCATGGACAAAGCAAGAGAGGCTGGCTTCAGTGCCATCATCAGACCCATGAAAATACAATTTCTTTGCTTTCCCAGTGCCTGGAGATAGATAGGGTCTCCAATGAGACCAGTCTGGATTGAGCTTCAGCCACCCACGCCAGAAGCAATACCAGTACTGGGAAATAGGAGGAAACAGTGGTTTGCAGTATTGTGCTGCAGCCACACCACTGGATGGGCTTTAGATTACCTTTGCTATAGCACTCTATGTACTGTCTCAAGGTAGCTCCAGGCAAGGAGTTAGATAAGAGACCATATTCTGATGTAAATTATACTTGTGCAAAATTGAAGCTCATGGGATTGAGTGGATACAAATGAAAGGCTCTGGGAATGTAATAACGAAGCCAACGGATCAGTAGCTAACACAACAAAACATTCAGCCTTTTCTAAGCATCTTGCACAGTCTTGAACATCTTGAACTTATTTTTTTTTCTTTTAGTCCAATTCATAAATCCTGAAGTCCCTTTAGTCCTAGAGAAGAGATTCGCTTTGTAGATCTACAAGTAACTGTTACTGAAATTTATTCTATCAGACATTAATTTGCATGTGTTAGCTTGGGGATATGATAAAACAGTGGTTTGTTTTGTTTTCTGATTAATGGATTTAATTATTTTGTTTTTCCTTTCAAAGACGATGGATTTTGCTGGGATTCTTCATGGTAAAAGTTCAGCAGAATCACTCCAGGCCAAGTTTCCAGGGCTTATAACTAAAAGAACCCAGAGGATTTACAGAACAGATGTACATTTATTTACTTACTTATTTAAGGAATATTTTTCCTTCTTCTGGTTTCAAAACCTTTATAAAGATGCTTCAAAAATGTGGGGAGTTTTTAGGCATTTTCTCATTAGGCCCTAATCCATCAAAACCCTCATGCGTGTGTTTGAAGTTATACACATGACTAGTTTAGTTGTGGACAAAGTTAGACATGTGCTTGAGGGCCAGATGTGCAGAGGGATTTAGGCACCTAAAGATGCAGCTAGGCACCTAGTGGGATTTACAAAACAAGCAGGTTAGATGCCTCTCCCACTGAATTTCAATCAAACACATTCAGGTACTGTTGTAAATTCCACTAGGCACCTAACTTCCTCTTTAAGTTCTTGTCACCGTGCCTCAGTGAGTTGCAGCTGAAAAGATGCCAGATTCAGGACAAGCAGATGAGAAATAGGGCAGACTTACCCCAAACTGGTGGTTATTCTATTATTATTATTATTTATTATTTATTATTCTAATACCAAGCCAGACACAAAAGTATACTTGTCTTACCACACTGGTTAACAAGAAGTCCAAAATGTAGTCTCCTTAGACATCCCAGTCCTTGTTTCACCACCCAGACACTAGACTTGATGATCAGCAGTTATTGAAAACCAATTTTATCAAACAAAGGGTTCTTCTGGTATGAAAAGATCAGCCACATAGCCAGGTCAATATATAACTCCGATCTTACCTAATAATCATGCTGTTGCCAATCTGTAAAGGGAAATCGTGTCTTACTAATCTATTAGAGTTCTTTGAAGGGGTCAACAAACATGTGGACAAAGGGGATCCAGTGGACATTGTGTACTTAGATTTCCAGAAAGCCTTTGACAAGGTCCCTCACCGAAGGCTCTTGCGTAAATTAAGTTGTCATGGGTGTGACAGTGTACCCCATAGGGCTTTATGGGGGGGGGTGCTTATAAATGTATGTATGACATAACTGGAATATGTTTTGTGCTGCCTGTGCCATGTAATATATCTCCGTAAAGGTTATGGTCTACTATATCTATTCATCCTATTTGTACATATATATCATTTTC
Source organism: Malaclemys terrapin pileata (assembly GCF_027887155.1). Classification (NCBI taxonomy): domain Eukaryota; kingdom Metazoa; phylum Chordata; order Testudines; family Emydidae; genus Malaclemys; species Malaclemys terrapin. The sequence continues at coordinate 15,591,199 of NC_071511.1, forward strand.
TACTTGAGGTTAAGAATATGGGCTGTATGCTTGCTTGGTTTCTAAGGCCTGGTCTACACTACGAGTTTAGGTCAACTTTAGCAGCATTAAATCGAATTAAGCCTGGACACGTTCACATGACGAAGCCCTTTCTTTCGACTTAAGGGGCCCTTTAAACCGGTTTCTTTACTCCACCTCCGATGAGGGGATTAGCGATAAAATCGGCTTTAGCGGATCGGAATAGGGGTAGTGTGGACGGAATTCGACGTTATTGGCCTCCGGGCACTATCCCACAGTGCTTCATTGTGACCGCTGTGGACAGCACTCTCAACTCAGATGCCCTGACCAGGTAGACAGGAAAAGCCCCGCGAACGTTTGAATTTCATTTCCTGTTTGCCCAGTGTGGAGAGCACAGGTGACCGTGATGGAGTCCCAGGATCACAAAAGAGCTCCAGCATGAACCGAACGGGAGGTACGGGATCTGCTCGCCATATAGGGAGATGAATCAGTGCTAGCTGAACTCCGTAGCAGTAAAAGAAATGGCAAAATATTAGAAAAGGTCTCCAAGGCCATGAAGGACAAAGGCCATAACAGGGACGCACAGCAGTGCCGCATGAAAATGAAGGAGCTAAGGCAAGCCTACCACAAAGCCAGAGAGGCAAACGGAAGGTCCAGGGCACAGCCGCAAACATGCCGCTTCTACGTGGAGCTGTATGCCATGCTAGGGGGTGCAGCCACCACTACCCCAACCGTGTGCTATGACTCCTTTACTGGAGAAACACACAGGGAAGAGGGTTTGGGGTACAAGGAAGAGGAGGATGAAGATAATGTGGATAGCTCACAGCAGCAAGGAAGTGGAGAAACCGGTTTCCCCAACAGCCAGGATATGTTTATCACCCTGGACCTGGAGTCAGTAACCCCCGAACTCACCCAAGGTGTGCTCCCAGACCCTGGGGGCACACCGGGGACCTCTGGTGAGTGTATCTTTGTAAATATTACACATGGTTTAAAAACAAGCATGTTTAATGATTAATGATTAATTTGCTCTGGCAATTGCGGCCAGTACAGCTACTGGAAAAGTCTGTTAACGTGTATGGGGATGGAGCGGAAATCCTCCAGGGACATCTCCAGAAAGCTCTCCTTCATATACTCCCAAAGCCTTTGCAAAAGGTTTCTGGGGAGGGCTGCCTTATCCCGTACGCCATGGTAGGACACTTTACCACGCCAGGCCAGTAGCACGAAGTCTGGAATCATTGCATAACAAAGCATGGCAGCATATGGTCCCGGTGTTTGCTGGCATGCAGACAACATCCATTTCTTATCTCTCTTTGTTATCCTCAGGAGAGTGATATCATTCACGGTCACCTGGTTGAAATGGGGTGATTTTATTAAGGGGACATTCAGAGGTGCCCGTTCCTGCTCGGCTGAACAGAAATGTTCCCCACTGTTAGCCACGCGGTGGGGGGAGGGGTGAAGTGATCATCCCAGAGAATTGGCTGTTGGGGGAGTGGGGTTAGCTGCATGTTAACCCGGGAACCGCAGTCCCTCCTTTTACATTGCAAACCCATTTTAAATGGTCAACCCAACGGGTGCTTGGTATGGGAAATGAGGGCGTTGCTGTTTGAAACCATTCCCACATGTTAAGAAGGTGAAAAAAGCCAAAAGAATGTGGCTTACCATGGCTGCCTGCAAGCTGAAATCTGTTGCCTGGCACTGCGTGAGTGATCTCTCACACCAAACCGGCAGGCCCTCAATATAAGAGGAAAAATGCGACCTTGTAACGAAAGCACATGTGCTGTGTAATGTGAACAGCAAAATGTAACGTGAAAGAGTGTACCCATTGTTCTCTAAAATGTCTTTTTTTTAACCACCTCTCCCTTCTCCTCCACCAGCTGCAAATGTTTCTCCTTCACAGAGGCTAGTGAAGATTAGAAGGAGAAAACGACAGACTTGGGATGATATGTTCACGGAGTTCCAGATGTCCTCACATGCTGAAAGAGCACAGCAGAATGCGTGGAGGCAGTCAATGTCAGACTACAGAAAAGCACAGTATGAATGAGAGGAGAGGTGGCGGGCTGAATCGCGGGATGAACAGAGCAAGTGGCGGGCTGAAGATGATAGGTGGCGTCAGCTTGCAGACAGAAGGCAAGAGTCGATGCTCCGGCTGCTGGAGCATCAAACTGATATGCTCCAGCGTGTGGTTGAGCTGCAGGAAAGGCAGCAGGAGCAGAGACCGCCGCTACAGCCCTTGTGTAACCAACAGCCTTCCTCCCCAAGTCCCATTGCCTCCTCACCCAGACGCCCAAGAACACAGCGGGGGGGGGGCCTCCGGCCACCCAGTCACTCCACCCCAGATGATTGCCCGAGCATCAGAAGGCTGGCCTTCAATAAGAGTTAGTTTTAAACTGCAGTGTGTCCTTTTGCTTCCCTCCTCCCCCACTCATCCCAGGCTATCTTGGCAATTATCCCCCTAGTTGTGTGATGAATTAATAAAGAATGCATGAATGTGAAGTAACAATGACTTTATTGCCTCTGCAAGTGGTGCTCGAAGGGGGAGGGTAGGGTTGGGTTTTTGGTTTACAGGGAAGTAGAGTGAACCAGGTGGGTGGGGTGGGGCGGAGGGTTCATCAAGGAGAAACAAACAGAAGTTTCACACCGTAGCCTGGCCAGTCACAAAACTCATTTTCAAAGCTTCTCTGATGCGCACCGCGCCCTGCTATGCTCTTCTAACCGCTCTGGTGTCTGGCTGCGCGTAATCAGCGGCCAGGCGATGTGCCTCAACCTCCCACCCCGCCATAAATGTCTCCCCCCTTACTCTCACAGATATTGTGGAGCGCACAGCAAGCAGCAATAACAATGGGGATATTCTTTTCGCTGAGGTCTATCCGAGTCAGTAAGCTGCACCAGTGCGCTTTTAAACGTCCAAATGCACATTCCGTCACCATTCGGCACTTGCTCAGCCTGTAGTTGAACAGGTTCTGACTACTGTCCAGGCTGCCTGTGTACGGCTTCATGAGCCATGGCATTAAGGGGTAGGCTGGGTCCCCAAGGATAACGATAGGCATTTCAACATCCCCAACGCTTATTTTCTGGGAAGAAAGTCCTTTCCTCCAGCTTTAGAAACAGACCAGAGTGCCTGAAGATGCGAGCATCATGTACCTTTCCCAGCCATCCCATGTTGATGTTGGTGAAATGTCCCTTGTGATCCACCAGGGCTTGCAGCAGCATTGAAAAGTACCTCTTGCGGTTTATGTACTCGGGTGGCTTGGTGCTCCGGTGACAAGATAGGGATATGGGTTCCGGCTATCACCCCACCACAGTTTGGGAATCCCATTGCAGCAAAGCCATCCACTATGACCTGCACATTTCCCAGAATCACTACCCTTGATATCAGCAGGTCTTTCATTGCCCTGGCAACTTGGATCACAGCAGCCCCCACAGTAGATTTGCCCACTCCAAATTGATTCCCGACTGACCGGTAGCTGTCTGGCGTTGCAAGCTTCCACAGGGCTATCGCCACTCGCTTCTCAACTGTGAGGGCTGCTCTCATCCTAGTATTCTGGTGCTTCAGGGCAGGGGAAAGCAAGTCACAAAGTTCCATGAAAGTGCCCTTACGCATGCGAAAGTTTCGCAGCCACTGGGAATCGTCCCACACCTGCAGCACGATGCGGTCCCACCAGTCTGTGCTTGTTTCCCGGGCCCAGAATCGGCGTTCCACGGCATGAACCTGCCCCAGTAACATCATGATTTGCACATTGCTGGGGCTTGTACTTTGTGAGAGGTCTATGTCCATGTCAATTTGCTCATCACTCTCGTCGCCGCGCTGCAATTGTCTCCTCGGCTGGTCCTGGTTTTGCTTTGGCATGTCCTGGCTCTGCATATACTCCAGGACAATACGCGTGGTGTTCATAATGCTCATAATTTCTGCGGTGATCTGAGCGGGCTCCATGATCCCAGTGCTATGGCGTCTGGTCTGAAAAAAGGCGCGAAACTAGTATCTGACGGACGGAGGGAGGGGCAAGTGACGACATGGCGTACAGGTACAGGGAATTAAAATCAATAAAGGTGGCTGTGCATCAGGGAGAAACACAAACAACTGTCACACAGAATGCCCTCCCCTCCCCCCAAGATTGAACTCAAACCCCTGCGTTTAGCAGGCTGTTGATTTCACGGAGGGAGGGGGAAGCAAATGAATACAGAACAAATCTATTTTTTACATTTTAAGCTGGCAGACGACAGTGCAGCATGACTGATAGCCCTCGGCATCTTCTGGGTGTTTGACAGAAAATACTGGGCGCTTGGCAGAAAATAGCATACTATGACTGATAGCCATCTTCGTCGAGACTGCCCAGGTGCCCATGATTGACAGCCACTGCAGTACGACGACGACGGATATCAATCGTAATATACCATCTTCTACCAAAAGGCAAGGGGCTGCTGCTGTGTGCAATGCAGCCCCACATCTGCCAGCACCCAGATCGCCGATGAAGGCTACCAGTCATACTGCACTGTCTACTGCCAAAAGGCAATTAGCTGCTGCTGTGTAGCAATGCAGTACCACGTCTGCCGGCACCCAGAGGACATATGGTGAGGGTGAGCTGAGCTGAACTGAGCGGGCTCCATGCTTGGCTTGGTATGCTGTCTGCACAGGTAATCCAGGTAAAAAGGCGCGAATTGATTGTCTGCCGTTGCTCTGACGGAGGGAGAGGTGCCTGATGACATGTACCCAGAACCCCCCGCGACACTGTTTTGCATCATTCAGGCACTGGGATCTCAACCCAGAATTCCAATGGGCAGCGGAGACTGTGGGAACTGTGGGATAGCTACCCATAGTGCAACACTCCAGAAGTCGATGCTAGCCTCAGTACTGTGGACGCGGTCCGCCGACTTCATGCACTTAGAGCATTTTATGTGGGGACACACACAATCGGCTGTATGCAACTGATTTCTATAAAACTGGCTTCTATAAATTCGACCTAATTTCGTAGTGTAGACATACCCTAAGTAAGCTTTGTGAGGCATTTGGTCCGCTTCTTTAGGAAGGAATTCGCCAGGTTAAGTACCTGATCAGGAAACACTTGGGGAACAATGCATCTTGGAATGCTCCAATCCACATAAGAAGTCTTCCTGGAGACGTGCAAAATACCATGTGGACAATGGCTTCGGCCTGTAAAGACTGAGTCATGCAGGGACATGTGACTTGCCCAGGTGCCTCCAAAACTCCATCTTGGAGCTGGACTTTGCATAGGAGGGAGGAGGGGGGTCTCCACCCACAAGAGAGTATCTATTTAAACCTGTGGGAGACCCCTCCATTTTGTCTTCAGCTGGCTAAGGAAGGAACCTCTCCACCCCCTCAGGATACTTGAAGGGAACTGGAACAAAAGACAGTAACTATAGGGGGTGTGAGTGATTGCTGGACCCAGGCTAAAAGGAGATTAGCCTGTAAAAGGGGCATTCTGGAACTGGTGAGGAACTTATCTGTATTTAATTTGATTAGACATAGATTTGCGCATTTTATTTTATTTTGCTTGGTGACTTACTTTATTCTGTCTGTTACTATTTGGAACCACTTAAATCCTATTTTCTGTATTTAATAAAATCACTTTTTATTTAGTAATTTACTCAGAGTATGTATTAATACCTGGGGGAGCAACAACTGTGCATATCTCTCTATCAGTGTTATAAAGGGCGAACAATTTATGAGTTTACTCTGCATAAGATTTATACAGGGTAAAACGGATTTATTTGGGTTTAGGCCCCATTGGGAGTTGAGCATCTGAGTGCTAAAGACAAGCAAACTTCTGTGAACTGTTTTCAGGTAAACTTGCAGCTTTGGGGCAAGTGATTCAGACCCTGGGTCTGTGTTGGAGCAGACAGGAGTGTCTGGCTCAGCAAGACAGGGTGCTGGAGTCCTGAGCTGGCAGGGAAAACAGGAGCAGAGGTAGTCTTTGCACATCAGGTGGCAGCTCCCAAGGGGGTTTCTGTGATCCAACCCATCACAATGGGATAAGAGGGAAGGTCCTTTCATGGATTGAGAACTGGTTAAAAGACAGGGAACAAAGGGTAGGAATAAATGGTAAATTCTCAGAATGGACAGGGGTAACAGTGGTGTCCCCCAAGGGTCAGTTCTAGGACCAATCCTATTCAACTTGTTCATAAATGATCTGGAGAAAGGGGTAAAAAGTGAGGTGGCAAAGTTTGCACATGATACTAAACTGCTCAAGATAGTTAAGACCAAAGCAGACTGTGAAGAACTTCAAAAAGATCTCACAAAACTAAGTGGTTGGGCAACAAAATGGCAAATGAAATTTTATGTGGATAAATGTAAAGTAATGCACATTGGAAGAAATAACCCCAACTATACATACAAAATGATGGGGGCTAATTTAGCTACAAAGAATCAGGAAAAAGATCTTGGAATTATTGTGGCTAGTTCTCTGAAGATGTCCACGTAGTGTGCAGTGGTGATCAAAAAAGCAAACAGGATGTTAGGAATCATTAAAAAGGGGCAACAGAGGGTCCTGTGGCACCTTTGAGACTAACAGAAGTACTGGGAGCATAAGCTTTCGTGGGTAAGAACCTCACTTCTTCAGATGCAAGTCTTGCATCTGAAGAAGTGAGGTTCTTACCCACGAAAGCTTATGCTCCCAGTACTTCTGTTAGTCTCAAAGGTGCCACAGGACCCTCTGTTACTTTTTACAGAATCAGACTAACACGGCTACCCCTCTGATTAAAAAGGTGATAGAGAATAAGACGGAGAGTATCTTATTGCCCTTATGTCAATCCATGGTACACCCACATCTTGAATACTGCGTACAGATGTGATCTCCTCATCTCAAAAAAGACATACTGGCATTAGAAAAGGTTCAGAGAAGGACAACTAAAATGATTAGGGGTTCGGAACCTCCTCCATATGAGGAGAGATTAAAGAAGCTAGGACTTTTCAGCTTAGAAAAGAGGACACTAAGGGGGGGATATGATAGAGGTAAATAAAATCATGAGTGATATAGAGAAAGTAAATAAAGAAAAGTTATTTACTTGTTCCCATAATACAAGAACTAGGGGCCACCAAATGAAATTAATGGGCAGCAGGTTTAAAAGAAATAAAAGGAAGTTCTTCTTCACACAGCGCACAGTCAATTTGTAGAACTCCTTGCCTGAGGAGGTTGTGAAGGCTAGGATATAACAGCATTTAAAAGATAAATTCATGGAGGTTAAGTCCGTTAATGGATATTAGCCAGGAGGGGTAAGGAAGGGTGTCCCTAGCCTCTGTTTGTCAGAGGGTGGAGATGGATGGCAGGAGAGAGATCACTTGATCATTGCCTGTTGGGGTCACTCCCTCTGGGGCACCTGGTGTTGGCCACTGTCGGTAGACAGGATACTGGGCTAGATGGACCTTTGGTCTGACCCAGTATGGCCGTTCTTATGTTATGTTCTTTAGTATCTAATATCGAACGGTTTATTTATAAGAGGAAAAAAAGGAGAAAGTTAAAGTAGTCCAAAAAAATCATACGCATACAGTCATTGCAAAGTTCCTGGATCAGGTTTGTAGCAGTGATGGTACAGACTGTTGGCTTGTAAAATCTCTGGTAACTTCCAAAAGATCGGAAGGTCCTCAATCTATCATCAATACGCCCCTTTTAGTTTAAGTCCAGATATCAGAGCAGGAAAGAGGCAAAATGGAGATGATCTATAGGTCTTTTATATCCCCTGTTTGAAAAAGAGAACGTCCAGGCATATGGCTAAACTCACAGCACAGTTTATGGAAAATTACAGGCATAAGATGGAGTCCAGGGTCGCTTGAGTAAGTCACATGCTCTTACGCAGCTTGATGACTCGTAGGAGCATCCATTACTCATATTCTGGTTAAAGAGACCACTGGAAGGCTCATTGGGCAGGGACAAGCTTCTTCTATGGCCAATTGTGAGAGTTAAGTTTCAGAATAGCAGCCGTGTTAGTCTGTATCCGCAAAAAGAATAGGACTAACAAATTTGTTAGTCTCCTAGGTGCCACAAGTACTCCTGTTCTTTTTGTGAGAGTTAAGTGTTCTTTAAATGGGCCACCAACTAGAGTAGTTCAATCACAATGTGCTGGCCAGACTGGATGTAAATTACCTTGTGGGTATTATCCCAGGAGCAAACACATTTGAAATCTAGATCTATAGAGCCAATATTCATAACTTCCGATAGAGTGATGATACATGGATAAACAAGATAAACATACTTAGCAAATCATAACTTTTCCATTGACACCTTTCATGATATACTTTGTACAAGATTTGTTGCAATTGTCTAACAGTGGCAATAGTAATGATATAAATGGTCATATCTCAATCATACAGCATCACAGCTCCTAAATCCCTTTGTGACTCTGTCCCCAAGTGCTTTGCTGAATTGGGTCCAACAATCCATTGATTTCAATGGGACAACTCTGAGTGAGTTACTACTTTGAGTGAGAGTGGCAGAATCCATCCATTCTAAATTGATTTTTAATTATTTTAAAATGAATTAAAATGCAAATCATGTATAATAATTAGATGAAGCAAATAATCTTCATTGCTTTTGTTTCAGTCTACAGCTGCCTTGAACGACCATTTTAGGGTTCATAGCACACTGACATTAATAGATACAAGTAAGTCTGTAATCTGATTTTCCTGGAAGCAGTAGAGAGAAAATTGATTCTAAAGATTTCCTCCTCAAGCTAGGAATGAACCAATGCCTGACTTACAGAGCCCATATACTTGCACATCATCTTCACCTTATGGGAAATTATTAGTGTCCACAGATACGAGCTATTATACACTAAACTTTGGGGAACAATGCACCCCCCCAGAGATCATACTTCCTTCTTCTCTTCTACCTTATAAAAATGTGAACAGAACAAACATTCACAATGTCTTTGGATGTGGTGTAACTCAGTCACCCTATCTATATTGATCACAACAATTACATTAATTTTCCATTTGTGTTGCTTCTCCAACTATGCAAGCACCGAGTTCTCTCTTTTTGACAGAGAGTAGCATGGAGTTTTAAATCTACACTGCAAAAAAAAAAAGGTTTGTTCTTAATTCAGGGTAGCTAATCTGTGTTCATAGATGCCAACTCCATGGGTGCTCCAGGGTTGGGGCACCAACTCCATGGGCGCCCATGGAAAAAATTAGCCGGTGCTTAGCATCCACCGGGAGCCAGCTACCCCACTCCCCGCCCCCAGTGCTTCCCGTCTGGCGCCGGCCTCGCCGATCAATTCCTCCCAGTGCCTCCCACCTGCTGCGACCAGCTGTTTCATGGCATGCAGGAGGTGCTGGGGGGCGGGAGGAGTGGGAATGGAGTGTGCTCGGGGAAGGGAGCGGAACTGGGTGGGAAGAGGCAGGGCAGGGGTAGAGGCTTTGGCGGGGGGAGTGGAGCCTGGGGCAGAGCGGGAGTGGGAGGGGCTTGGGGAAAGGGATTGGTGGGGGCAGGGTTGGGGGCAGAGTGTGGGGATTGAGCACCCCCCGGGGCCCACAGGAAGCCGGCACCTGTGCCCAGAGTAACTAATCTGGTTAAAATAGCAGTGAAGACACAGCAACTCGGTTTTTAATTCGGGTCAGCAGCTCAAGTTCAATCCCATGCTCCCCTAGAAGCTGTTACTTGATCTGCTAACCCTAGATGCCCTGTTTTCACTGCTATTTTAACCAGAGTTAGCTAATGGTTATGGCCACACCTTTTTTTTTTTTTTTTTTTTTGTGCAGCATAGGTATACTTTCTGATAATTGAACACTGAGTAGTGTTATGCATATAAGAAGCACACGGGATCTTTGTCAGGGGAAAAAGCAATATGCCGTGTTTATTGAAGATACAACAATTGACATGTGCATTCAATCACATGCTTGCCCGCCAGTCGATGTTATAGTTACCAGTCTAGAGTTCAGATCAATCTAGTCGCCAGCTACGTTGATCACGGGTAGGTAGGAGCCAGGTTATGTTGGTCGCGACACAATGCTCTGGGGAAGTCTTGGCAGGACCAGGGGTGGCTCCAGGCACCAGTGCAGCAAGCGCGTGCCTGGGGCGGCAAGCACCGGGGGGCAGCCTGGTGGTCGCTGTGAGGGCGGCAGTCAGGCTGCCTTTGGCGGCCTGCCTGCGGGAGGTCTGCCGGTCCCACGGCTTTGGCAGCAATTCAGTGGCGGGGACGCTGAAGGCGCGGGACTGGCGGATCTCCCACAGGCATGCCGCCGAATCTGCGTGACCAGCGGACCTCCCACAGGCGCGCCGTCAAAAGCTGCCTGACAGCTGTGCTTGGGGCAGCTAAAAACATAGAGCCACCCTGGGGCAGGACGAACCCAAAGTTTCATGGCAAGGCACCCTGTTTATATAGTGATTTTCCTTCATTGGGACTGTTACCGAAATATCGGGTCCACCTAGCTGAGAACCAATAACAGCCAGACAGGGATAAGGAAGAGTTGCTTTATTCTGCAGAAGAAAGGAGAGCTTTGCACCTTAGTACAAAAACTCTGTCTTACACACATTTTACAGATCCTTTATACACATTCAGACAAAGGTCCTTGCAAGGGAAGACAGTTGAAAAGTTCAGGCTACTGTGTACTTGAAGTGTCTGCTTCCCCCTAATGGCCACTGGTTGACATAAAGGCTGCTCTGTTAAGGTGTGGGGGGGTCACTAGTAACTTTCACAGGACCAATGAGTTTTGTACATCATGCTGTAATTAATTGTTGTTTGACAAGTGCTTGTTTTCTTTAATTGTCCTTCTCACTCTTTATCTGGTCTCCCAGGGAGTTACCCCATGCTTGTTTTGTTGAGTTACCCCAGCTACCTTGTCCCCATTGATAGATGCCCGTCTCATCTTTAGAGTTGTCAATCTGCCATTCTCTGCCATTTCAATAGCTGCAACCCTCTGGTCCCCTTGTGTCTGTCTTCAGTTCCTCCCCAGAACATCTGGTTTGGTGATGGCCTTCACACTTATCTTCTAACACACACATTCCTCATTCACACACAAAACAGAATTGATTTACACAGAACATTTGAACAGGAACATTAAATTGCAATTATTGCATTCTTTTACTTATTTTAAAATGCTAAACCTACAACAAAGTGGTGACTCTAAAAGGTCTGTTACTGCTTTGAAATCAACTCAGATACAGATTCCAGCTGATGTATCTTTACCAAATGGCCCATTAGGCCATTCCTTTCCCTATTCAAAAAGGGTGGCTGGCAGGATATAATCTAGGGTTACCATACGTCCGGATTTTCCCGGACACGTCCGGCTTTTTGGGCTCCAAATCCCCGTCCGGGGGGAAAGCCCATAAAGCCGGACATGTCCGGGAAAATCGGGACATGCCGGCTGGCGGTGCGGGTGCTCGGGGATCGGGCCGGGGGCTCCGGGCCGGGCCCGCAGTGCGGTGCCGGGCCTGGGGCTCCGGGGCCGGGCCGGCGGGCTCCGGCAGGGCCGGGCCGGGGGCTCGGGGGCCGGGCCGGGGACTCGGGGGCCGGGCCGGCGGTGTGGTGCCTGGCTGGGGGCTCCGGGGCCGGGCCGGCGGTGTGGTGCCTGGCCGGGGGCTCGGGGGCTCCGCCGGGGCCGGGCCGGGGACTCGGGGGCTGGGTCGGCGGTGCCAGGCCGGGTCGGGGGCTCGGGGGACGGGCCGGCGGTGCGGTGCCGGGGGTGCTCGGCCCGGGGGCCGGGCCGGGGACCGCAGTGCTGGGCGGGCCGGGGGTGGTGGGCCCGGGGCCGGGCCCGGGGCCGGCACCCCAGGGCCTGGGGCTGGCACCCCAGGGCCGGGGACAGCCAGGGCCGCGCCTCCTCCCCCCACACTCCCCCTTACCTGCTTCAGGCTTCCCGCGACTCAAATGTTCACGGGAAGCAGGGGAGGGGGCGGAGACTTTGGGGCGGGGCTGGGGGCGGGGCCGGGGCCCCATGGAGTGTCCTCCTTTGGGAGGCACAAAATATGGTAACCCTAATATAATCAAATCATACACCAGTACATTTAATACCTGCTACGTTATTATTCCTTATCCTTCATTCTAATACAAACATAAAATCCTCCTACTACAGCAGCAACCAACTCTTTGAGCAGTTCCACTGAAGACAGTCGGACAACTCCTGAAGTAAATGCTACTTATCAAGATGAAGGGCATCGGACTCTGACCCATCATCAAGATAGGACTTTAATAAGCACAACTGTATCTTATTTGTTGATCTTTTCAATCATAAAACCTTTTTTCAGATTCCACAGCTTTAGTTCTTATGGTGCACTTAGTTAAAAATACTGTGAATTTCACAGTATCAAGCTGGTTACATCTTCTGTCTCGTTACTTTCTGTGATTACTGTCCTCAAAAAATGCAAAAAATGCCTGTTGGGAAAGTGTTTGAAACCTCAGAGTTCAGTTTAGAGATGCTTTGAAATTGCATGCTACTGCATAATTTAATGCTCCCACTTTCAAGAGTGAGATCATTTTTCTGAGCAGCAAGAACAAAAGATGTAGGTTAGCTTAGTAATACAATGTGCCGTATGATTGCTACAGGAAAATAACATTGATTTAAATTATGCGTGAAGTTTTATGCGTGAAAAAGCCCTCTCAAGTCAGTGGGAGTTTTTCCATTGACTTCACTGGACTTTGGATCAGGCCTTTAGTAGTGTGTATGTATATAGAGAAAAAGAATACGGGAGTAATAGCAAAGTTATTAAGCAGCTTGACATTCCCCCAGGCAATCAGTCTTTGCAGATAGTCTTCTGCTCGTTGTTGTTTTTTTTTTAAAGTAAATGACTGTAATTTAAAGATTAAACAACTCAAAAGTGTTCATAATTACAGTCATTTGATCACCATCACAATAAAAATATGAGACTAAAACTGTTAATTTTGGGAAATGCTGTTTTATAGTTCACAAAATGCCAGAGCAAGCAGTAAAAGTTGAAAGCACTGGGACACTACACCAGAATGTTAAAAGCTGCTTCAAGTTTGTGAATGGGATAGTAGCTTGTTGCTCAAAATCAGATATCTCATGTGAGTCCTTTGATTCACAGGCCTTAGATTTGCCAAGATAATTGTGTCAGTGCGAGGGGTGGCTCAGGCCTGGGATACCTTATATATAGATGGTATAACACTGTCCACCTTGTTTGAGAGCCTGGGTATAGATAGATGTGTGTCATAAATGCTAGGGCACGCGCTTTTTACTTTTGCAGCATTGCCCTCAGAAAATTATCTCCATTTGTTAATAGTCACGTTCACCATAGGATATTATTGGTAAACTAGGGCGCAAATGTGTGTGTCTATAAATATCATACTTTAGCTACATCTGTGTCTGAAGAATAATCATAATAATTAATAACCACAATACTTATTTTTGATATAACATGTTTCATCCGTAGATCTCCAAGCACCTTACAAAGAACACAACATAGAATTTTAAATAATGTCACAAATCTAGGGTCAGGCTCTGATAATCTTACCTAGGCTGTCGTTTTATAGATGGGGAAAACTGAGGCAGAGAGGTGAAGGGACAATATAGAAGGGGTAATTATCACAAAACCAAGGATTACTAAATCCAGGGCATTCAAAGTGAAGGTTACACTTAAAAGAAAACCAAATGTATTAAGTTATGGAAATGCACAATTAAGGCACCAAATAACCTTAGCTTTGTCCTGTAGAGACACTATGAGAAGACAAAATATTGGGGCTGGGGGGGCGAGAGGGAGGAGAAAGGTTTTAAAAACCAGCTGAATCTAATCTGGTACCACAAACACTCAAATGCCATAATCACAACTGGATGGTTATTGCATGGTACCGTTACATGGTAGAGTTAATCTTGTTTATGTGCTTTAGCTGTTTGGTAGGATATCCTCTTTTCGATAGAACCTTAACTCTGAATGTCCTAAGTTTATAATGTTTGCTTTTGAGATAATCACAACATCACTGTAATGTTTTTTTACCCTTAGGTTACTGATTATAGTGGAGTGGTCACCCACTCCTGCCCTGAAGGGCTTGAAATCAGTTCTGGAACAGGGCTGAGGCTGCATGAAGCTGCTGCTAGGGAGAGCAACAAGCCTCGGCTGATTGGGGAAACAGCCATGCCCCAATCAGACCATATCTGGCTTTATAAAGGCTAGGGAAGCCAGGAGCTGAGAGGACTCTCCCTCTAGCTTCTGAGGGAGAAGGGCCTGGCTGCCTAGAAGCTGAGGAAGGTACCTAGAGTGGAGCAGGGCTGGGGAAAGGCTAAAGGAGCTGGGGAGCTCCAGCCTAGAGAGCTTGATAAGGGCCAGGACAGGTACTGGGGCTACAGAGGGGTAACCTGGGGTAGGCAATGGCAGTAGTTCCAAACCCCACTTTGCCCATGATGAGTGGTGTGTACACTGCAGTCTGCCCCCGTGAGTGGGGGCTAGATGGTGACCGGCAGTAGCAATATAGCGAGGTGGGATAGGGGGTTGAGGATTCCCCAGGGAGGGGAGACCAAGATCTGTGGGGGTACTGCCAGGAGGCAGCACCCAATGTAAAGAGGCACTGGGGTCCAGGAGGGAGATGGGGGGCCAGCAGCAAGCAGGACATTGGCCAGCAGAGGGCGCTCCAGAGCTGGAAAAGCCAATTCCCTGGACAACCAGCAGGAGGTGCCGCATTGCTACACTGATACATACTTCCATCTTTAACCACATCTTCATGTATTTTTTTATGTCTGTGAATCTTTGTGTATGCACGCACACAAAACAAATTAGAGGTAAAACCCCCTTCCCCTTCTCTCCCTGCCCATTAGGTCATTTAGTCCATTTATAAGATGTATTTAGAATGAGAATCAGATCAGATTTGGGCATTTAGGTAGCCCATGGTCTGAGTTTTAAATGAGCAATAGGAAATACTTTAGGTGCTCTCAGCTGCACCAGGAACCCCTCAGCACCCTAGGATCAGGGACACAAGTTCTTCCCCTTGCACTTTGTGTTGGCCTCAGTTCCTGTGCAAGAATGAATTCCCTCTTGAGTGTCATTACAGCAACTACTATGTAGTTTTACATTTGAACCAAACTAGCAATCAAATTACAGCCTGATCTGGCTCCCAATGAAGTTGATAGAAACTCCCTCCCGTCTTATCTTCAGTGGGAGTTGGGTCAGGCCCTTAGGGTTTGTCTACACAGCATTCGGGAGTGATCCTGGCAGCCTGAGTTGACAGACTTTAGGTTAGTGGGGCTCATGCTAGCACTCTAATAATACCTGTGCGGACAGCGTTCTGAAGTTGCAGCTCAGGCTCTGGAGTCTAGGGAGGGGAGTTGATTACTTTTAGGGGCACTAACACAAGCCCTCCTAGCTCAGATTTGCTGAATCTGTCTGGGAGGCTCCTTTCCGCACACTGGGCACTGTAGACATGCGGTGCATGTCTACACTGTAAGTGGGAGTGTGATTGCAGGGGATGTAGACCTACTGAGCTATCTTTGATCAAGCTAGCTGGCGTAACAATAGCAGTGAAGCTGTGGCTGCATGGGCTAGCCCAGCTGACCTAGGACCCCGGGTGCATGTTTCAGTAGCTGCTGCCTGCGTTGCTGTGGCTTCACTGCTATTATTCTCAAGTTAGCTTTGATCTTGCTCAGGGGTAACCAATTATTTTTTTGTGGAGGTCCAAATTTCTTGGTTGAGGTATTGTCAAGGTCCAGACTCCAGAGAAAATTAATACAAAACCAGTAACAATACTGATAATTAAATAAAAAGATGTCACGGTGCCTTCAAAAGCATCTGGCGGTCCGGCTTTGGCCCACTGTCCACCTATTGACCACCCTTGAGTAGCTAGATCAAAAGCTAGCTCAGCTTTGTCTATACACTGCAGTCACATTCCTGATGACAATGTAGACATACCGATGCAAGAATTCAGTGTGACTTGAACTGTAGCAACAGTCAATGGGGCTGAGCCCTAGCACTTCGGAAATGTCAGGAACGTAGCGTATTGTAGTGTACATCCCTTATTCAAGCATTACTTTGGTGGGAGCTTTTGCTTCCATCAAACGCTGAACGAATGATTTCTATCCTATGTAACTTTCAATATGGAATGGGGTTGCCATTAGCACAGCAGGCGTGCGCCCGTGGTAGTTCCTTTCCAACACCCTACTGTGAGTTCCGTCTGTCAGCCAACCATTCCCCTTCACCTTTTCTTTTATTATCTGCTTTTTTCAGTTGCCCGATGAAGGAGGAACAGTATAAAAACGAGGGTGCACTATAGATACAAAAAAATATAGGTTTTGTTAAGTTGAAATTAGGGATTAAATTGAACTGAAGCTGAGTAGAAATATGTCATGCCTGCAGAGAGATTGCATTAGCTTTTGTAATATAACAGTAACAGGCACAATAAATTATAGAGGTACCTTGAAATTAAAATTTCTTATTCAGAAATGCCTATGCTTGTGCTGTTGAAAAAACAGATCATGAAGTAATTATCTGGTGATAAAGCTTGTGGGTTTTAATCAATAGTGGAGGTTGTACTAGGTTTGCTTTTTTAATTATTGAGGTTATGATTTTTAAAAGCTATTCTACAACTTCTTATTAGATTAAGGACTTCTTCAAGGTCTGGGACCAGGGAGCCTTTTTTACTGATCATCTTCCAGAAGATATCAGGAAGCATTATGATACACTTTCTTCTATGGCCCATTCACCAGAGACTGGGGAACCAGTGTGCGCCCTTGGAGACACTGGCCTGCACGTTTCTGCTTCTTACTCTTGCTCCCAGCAATGAAGTTTAGAGCATAGCAGCCAGCTCTGCATTAATCATACATCCCTGATTTATATCAATTATTAATCACTTCTATTTGAGTTTGGGGACTTCATTTATTTATTTAGTTTTGCATCCTAACTGCAAAATATAATCTAAAGGCAAGAGCTTTTGTTTTCTGTGATGTTACCTGCAAAGGCTTTAGGGCTAAATTTATTGGGTTTCATGCGCTAAACCACTTGCATTCATTTTCTGCTAATGCCGATCCTGGGACTTTTTTGCTAGTTCCTGAACAACCCTGGTGTTTCTTGCAGCAGCAACGCTTCACAACCAAATGAATTTAAAAAATGTGTGGCATGTTGCGCCAGTAAACCACATTCAAAGGTTACAAAGCTCATTTTAAAATGGATGGATATGCAGTTATGTCACACGGAAGTGTTGGTACAAATTAGAAAATTTACTTCTGGAGAAAATACTTCACTGCAAATTGTCTGTTTAGCCTTCTAAAGTTCTTTGCTGGGCGGATGGAAAAACTATAATCCTAGCTGTGGAACATGAACACAAGCCCCAGATCCCTTCCCCATTTTTACTTTAAAAAACAGATTTTCTAATTAATGTGTGATCTGCAGGATAACATTTGACATCTATTTGGACATTAGCACAGTGTTATTTCTCAGCCACTGAGAAGCTACTGGCTTGATCTTGTTCTTACTGAGTTTAATGAGGGTAGCAGTGGGCCCTTATCGTATTATAGCTTTTCTGTTGTAATTTCAAAGCTATTGTGTTATTGAACCAGATACTGTAATTACAATTTAGGACTTTGCTTTGGCACTTGGATATTGCAATATAATTACCCTGGGGGGATAATCTGAACAGTAACAAATGTGCAGCTGTGAAAGTTATATATTTAATATCCATACATATGAAACTTAAAATAAACATATTAACACACATTATTCTGAAAGAGGGTAATATTTAATACCTTTTAGTATGCAAGTTCTTTACTTTGGCTGCAATCTGGGATTAGTTTCTGTGCATTATGGAAATGTAGGCACTCTGATTTGCTGCAGCACAGATCTTTAGACACTGTATGCCTTCAAAAACATGGTTGCTTCAGCTTCATATTTCATTAGCTGACAGAAGAAGTTAAAAAGGGCTAGCAGAAGGACTGTTGTAGAGACAGGAAGAGGTAGTGTTTAAAGTGTGTGGGGAGGAGGAGGTGTCAGATCCAGGCCCTTCCTCCCCAAAAGAAGAACTGAATGGCTGGGAGGAATACTTTAAATACGGTTTTACTAAAGCTACTGCTCCCAGCAGTGTGTTTTTCCAGACCACTTTGCAGTGGGAAGAGGAGAATATTTTGGGAAAGACAGGGCTTCTGACTCTAGCACCTTGGATTAGGGAAGTTGGCATTTGTTGCTCTTTTTTAGGGTTACCATATTTAAAAAATAAAAAAAGAGGACACTCCATGGGGCCCTGGCCCCGCCCCTTTACCAACCCCGGCCCCACCCAACTCCGCCCCTTCCCCAAAGTCCCCGCCCTAATTCCCCTTCCTCCCTCCCAGCCACGCGAAAAGGGCTGCCCGAGCACTACCGGCTTCAAGGTTTGCCGGGCAGCCCCCAGACCCTGCGCCCCCGGCCGGCGCTTCCCCAGTGCAGCTGGAGCCCGGGAGGGGAAGTGCCCAGCTGGGGTGCAGGGTCTGGAGGCTGCCCGGCAAACCGTGAAGCCGGTAGCGCTCGGGCTTCGGGCAGCCCCCATGCCTCCGGACCCTGCGCCGCCAGAGCAGAGCAGCTAGTGCCCGGCTGGCGGCTCGGGGTCCGGAGGCAAGGGGGCTGCCCGAAGCCAGAGTGCTCGGGCAGCTCTGCTCTTAAACAGAGCCGAAGAGTCAGGGGAGGAGCAGAGCAGCCGCGGGAGGGGAAGTGCCCGGCCAATATTTTCCCGGACATGTTCGGCTTTTTGGCAGTTCCCCCCCGGATGGACATGTCCGGGAAAAAACGGACGTATGGTAACCTCATCTTTTTTGGTAGTGAGAAGACTTACTCTTCCTGAGCAGTACTCACTGCCTGCCACTATTCTGTCTCCATGGCCTCATTCCCAGCATTCCTGACCACCTGGCTGCCTCATGCAGTGGGTTAGAACTTTTAAAGCTAAGCCTAAAACCCATTGAAACGCCCCTAGCTTTAGGGTTCATCCCAAATCTGCAAGTCAAAACAGTCTTGCTGAAAGATTTGTAGGCACTGATGCAATCCTGGGACCGGTTTTACATAAACCAGGATTGATTTATGGTGGAAATCATAAAAAACGGGTTTGTTTTGTGTGTGTGTGGCTTTCACAGAAAAGCAGGCAGAACTTAGTTGTTTGGGGTGAGTTATTTTTCTTTTTGGTTTGTTCAAACCCAAAGCTAATAACAAAACTCAAAGTGGAAAGTCTCTCATTCTGTTCAACTCCCTCTAACAGAAACGTAAGAAAATGGTCATCCAACCCTCACTGAACTGGCGCTAGAGGGACTGGCATGGTCTTTCAACTCAGCAGTAATCTATATAATAAGATTCCAGGATTGTCACCTGTCTGTGTGTCACTCTGAAGCTTAGAATGTCAGAGTCCGCGTGAAACAATGGAAATAGCTACAAGCATGGGTTGAGAGCTCTTTTTGTTCAGAATACTACCAGGCTGAGTCATCACTGGGTTTCACGGTCTGCTATCATCGATTTTTTTTTTTAAATTGAGCCATTTTGATTTTATAAATTACACCTACACTACAGCAAGGCATGTATCTATGCCATGCCAAGAGTCCTAGACCACGGTGTGGGGTAACTCCAGCCAGTCACCACCCTTACTGTACCGCTAATATACATGTGACACAATTTCTTTGGTTGTATGAGGAAGACTGCACAAATGTGGATTTTTTTCGGTCCAACTGTCACAATATTGGGTTTTCAATGACTAGTAGTAAGGTAACTTAAGTTAAAAGATACCAGCTAAACTTGACCAAATTTAGCACTGCTTTACATACCATACAATAACCTCATTGGCTTGAATTTCTGCATTTCCGATGAGAGGCTGCTGTAGCCTTCAGTCCTCCAGCCCTACTTCAGATGAACACTTGTGTAAGGTCTGAAGAGGAGTTTAACAGTTTGTTTCCTGGAAGTCAGTTAAGGCCTCTGCAGCCTGTAAAATGACTACTGGAAAAATCTGGATTAGGATTTTGAACCAGGTTTGGGGCCAGATTCTCAACTGGTACAAACCAGTTTATAATTGATATCTGCATTATGATAGTGCCTAGAGTCCCCAGCTAAGATTTGATCCCTATTGTCCTGGGCACTGAACATGCGTTAGTAAGAGACAGTCCCTGCCCTAAAGAGGTTACAGTCTAATTAGACAAAAAAGAAAAAAACTGGGAGGGAAAACAGAGGTGAAGTGACTTGCCGTAGTTCACACAGTAGATAAGTAGCTGAGCTGGGAATACAACCCAGCTCTCAAGACTCCCTGGACAGCGCCCTATTCACTAAGCAATGCTGCCTCTCAGAGTGGAGTTCATGCAGCTTTGGGTCAGCAGAGGATCTGGCCCTTGGGTTTTTAACAACTTCAAAGATGATGAGCTAGTTTGTGAATGAGAAATTTGAATTGGGATAAAATTTGGCAATTTAAAATTCGGATGAATATTAATGAATTTGGTTTAGTTCCCCCTGCTCATCCAGCGGAATAGTGTGGATTAATGTGTCCACTAAAGGCATCTAACTACATTCGTAATTTTAATCCGAAGCGAAGGCTTTCTCCCTTGCTCCCCTCCACCATTGACTCATTTGCTGATCCTTATGACTGGCTAGCTAGACTGCCTATCTTTGTCTCAGCCTGTTAAACACTTTGGTTAGCTATTTCCTGATAGGTGGAAACTGATGAATAGATTGTTTAGGTAACCACCTGTACAGGTTTGTAATTACACATGATTTTTGCAATGATCAATTTAACCCAAATGTTGATGAGCTTTGTTTTGAGGGTCTAAAAATCTCAAAGTGAAGCTCGGTGGGTGCAAACCCAATTCTCTTCTCCCTCCCATACCAAAAATGGTTCACGGAAACTTCTGAGACCCCAAATTGCTGATAGCAAACATCTGCAATGTGCAATACCAGGTTTATTGTAGCTGTTTGCCTAGCTATGAAGCTCATGATTTAATCTGTTGAAGGATGGTCCTGTGATTAGGTGGCTGCAGTGGGATTCAGAACATTTGGATTCTGAGTTCAAGTCCTGGCTGTGTCCTAGATTTTTCTGTTTGACCTTGGTCAAGTCTTTCTCTGACTTGGTTCTTCATGAGTAAAATAGGTGGGAGAAAGGAAAGTTTATTAGCCCCTTTACCTGCCTTGTCTATTTAGGCTGTAAGCACATTGGGTCAGGAGCTGTTTCTTACCATGATATTGTTCAGTGCCTCGCGTACTGGGGCCTCAGTCTTGCATGGGAACTCTAATTGCTACCATAATAATAGTAATAAACTTGGGACTGATGAGTTGTTGGAAATGGGTGAAAACTAGGGCATTGTTAAGATGGATGGAATTAGGTCTATCTTGAGTGTCCCTTTGTAGATGGGGTTCAATTTTATTAGGAAACTGCTATGGAAATACAAAAACTGGTTTAATTGAGTTTAGTGCTGGTGAAAGGGGCCATGTTAACAGCTCTGCAGAGTGACATACTCTGTTTTAAGTGCAGATCAGTTACAGCATGAACACCAGCAGTACAAGTTTACTGTGGCATGATGCAAAAAACCTAGACAGATACAGATTGTCCTTCCAGTATGCAGAGGCTTAAAAAATAGAACTGCTTGTGGCGCTTCCAGTGAAAAGGGAAACTCCTGTTTCTATCTGTAAGCAAATTGTTTTTTTAAAGAATGGATAATTTAAAATGCTCTGATAAGTAAGGTATAAAACTAATTAACAGCTCTGATTATAATTGGAATTGTTAATTTTTTCAAACTAAATTTTACTCCAGCATTGTCCCAGGTAAAGTTACACCTTCTGCACTATGATTTGCTAAATCAGAACAGAAATAGCTGGTGAAGACAACTCTGAAAAATGAAAGTTTTTGCAAGATAATTAGGAAAGGAATTTAAATTATTTTCCCCTGAGTAACAGGGTCATCAGTATTCTTAATGTAGTTTCCTGTTTGTTTGAGAGGGGCAGCTGGTTCCAGTGAAACCACTATAAGCTTTGCATTCACGGGAAGGGGCAGGATTTTGATGGACTTTGTATATACTGTAGTTGTGGTAGGTTTAATAGTAGTCCACAGTGCATAGAGTTCATGGCCAGAAACTGCCTCTAGAGGGCAGTGTAGTAACATTAAAAAGTTGCCATTCCTCAGAGCAGTTCATATTCTAAGGCATATAATGATGGTATGAACTGTGATTAGGCCTGGCAGAATTCGATTTTTATTTTTTATAATTTCCAATGGATAATATTGATGTTTATTTTTAAGCATTTTTTTATTTGTATCGATTTTTAAATGTTCACAGTTGTGGGAAATTAGGGGGGGCCCAGACAATCATTTAATGACAGTGGATGTTGAGATTCAAAAAGCTAAAGCTTTATAAACGTTAAAACACAATTGTCAACATCCAAGTATACAAAGTAAATAGCCTTAAATCAAACTGTAGTTTTCCAGCAGCATTTTACTTATTGTGCCTATCTGTAAATCTCAGTTGTCATCCATGGAAACATTTTTTTTCATCCATTGTGAAGACCTACCCTAAGATATACAATATTTCAAGGGATAGTTAACTTTGTATTGGGCTCAACATTTTGGTTATTTAAGAAAAATATAGGTTTTCCAAAACCTACTATGAATAAACTCCTACTATTATTATTCAATTATTTATTTTACTCTGGTAGCACCTAAAGCCACCAAACTGGGATTTGGTCCCCATTGAGAAAGGTATTGTGTACACACAGATTAAAAAACAATCCATGGTTACAAGGTCTAATCTAAAAGACAATATATCAGACACTCCCACTCCCACTCTCTCCCATTCTGGGCACTGGTTCAGTACCTGATCTTCAGAGAAAAGCACTTGAACTGCTTTTAAATACTACTTTCTGTAGTATTTAGCTCAAAATGTGTACACTGGAAACAGTGTTTAATGCCATTCACTTCACGGTTAGAGCTTTACTTCCCGACAGAGGTCAGTGCAATTAACTTATGTCACCTCTGTAGTTAGATATCTCAAAGATAAGATCTATAGTACTGTAAAATCCGTCAGGAAATTTCACACTCTGCTTCATAAACACACTGTGTACAATATATAAAATGTCAATTTCTCATTTAACTACTGTTGAAATTCAGTTTTGGCTTGATAATGCTCTATGTAAATGGAGACATAGTCATTAAAGTTTAACTGGAACTTCAGTGCATTATCAAATTAATTGAGCCGAGGTATTTCTCAGGAAGCAAAGATATAATTAACTTTTCCCACATCAGTTCTAATGGTTTAAAATAAAAATAAAATCCACACGTGTGTTACTCTTAAGTAATTGTTCCTTGTTCTGCTGTCTTACCTAAAAATGGGAAGTTATTCTCTACTTGCAGCTTTGTCACTTCTTTCATTCTGCTGTTTTATGAGGCTGGTCCAAAGCCCACTGAAGTTAATGGAAAACTCCCACTGGCTCCAGTAAGATTTGCATCAAGCCCTGTATTTGCAGTAGTCTCCCACGCTCCATGCACTTTCCCTCTCCTCTGAACAACCCCATTTAGGGCCAAATTCAGCCCTGGTGTAATACCACTAACTACACTGAGTTAGATTGTGATGAATTTGGCCTTTCACAAAGCCATAGTCTGGTGCTCCTCCTCATGGTCTCTGTTCCCCATCTGTTTCTTAGTGGTTTAAACTACTGTCCCGTGACTTATTTATGTCGGTTGTAATGTCCTTTGTAAAGGACGCTGTACGCTTTTGGGGCTCTGTATATCATGATAATGTCCAACACTGTACTGCAGTGATCAGTCCTTAGGGGAAAAAATACTCAGAAGCAGACAACAGCCAAAACCTTGGGAAAATCTATAGCATCTGATCATGAAGTTGGTTTCTGAAGCATGAAGCACAGCATTCTGCGTGCAGCAGGAGAACTGAAATTATGCTCGGGATCTTAGTTTCCTCTCTTCTTGACATCTCCATAGCTTTTATCACTCCACTGGGGATGATGGTGCTCATCACCTTATAGATCAGAGACTGAATTATAGTTTAACAATCTCAGTGTTGCCAACTTTTACAATATTTGGTGTGAGGTTTTTTTGTCTTTAAAGCCCCAACACCTGAAGTTAAATGATTACTGGAGAATCTCAGCTTTTTCTGTTTGTTTTTTTTCTAGGCCTCCTTGTTGTGTTGAAAATCTTGAAAATGTGACCTGAATGTAACCTGAAAGAACGACCACAAAATGTGTAATTTTTTTTAAACTCTAATGATTTCAAAGTCAATGTCATGATTTTTTGGGGGGCCTGGCTCATGATTTTACTAGTCTAGGAGTTGAGAGACACAGGTTCAATTCCCCACTCTGCCACACACTTCCTGTGTGACCTGGAACAAGTCACTTAGTCTCTCTATGCTTCTGTTTCCCATCTGTAAAAACAGAGATGATAATGCTTCACCTTTCCAGTGTGTTATGAAGATAATTTCATTAGTGACACAAGCACTTTGAGAGCTACTGATGAAAAGCACTAAGTGGTATTATGACTTATTATTATTATTTTTGAATACTTGGGGTTGGCAATTGGTTTTTCATGTCAGAGGCCATCACCACCCAACCAGTGTTGTTCTGTTGCTAAAAATTAACTTCATCTGCTCATCTACCCTATCAGAACTTCTTGTAATTCATGCACACAGATGCTTTAGCACTGCCAGGCAATTGAGGTGGCTTCTTCTTCTTCTTCTTTTTTTTTAATGGCAAGCTTTAATCTGATCTAGTTTCCAGTGGGTACTATAATGCCCCACATTTAATTTGAATTTAATGCTTCGGGTAATAAGTCGTCTGTTGGATAAGGTATGCTGGACAGTTTTGAGTATCTAAGTTCTAAAGCAACAGTTCAAGGATGTTAATGTACCTGGAGGGTACCGATGAATGGAATATTCCTCTTTAAGTGATGTTTTCATATGACAAGATTCTTAAATAGTATCTCCTCCTGTCATGGCCCCTTTTAAAAATTTCTGCAGTGAAAGAAAACTGAATGGTTGCATGATGTATAATGTGATCTAGAGTCTAGAAAATAGAAATAAAGAGGTGTGATTAAAGCATATAAAACCCACATTTTGGGCTCAGTCCAAGGCCCACTTAAATCAGTGGAGATACATCCTTTGGGTTTTGGATCAGGTCCATCGGCCCCAGTCCTCCCCAGGGCTCCACTTGGGCAGCACTTGTGCCTGCCTGGATTCCTGTTAACATACAACAGGCCTTCAGGTGGTCACAAGGCCCTGCCTGCAGGGAGCTCACTGCAAGATGAGGACCTTGGTGTAGCCTTAGTATTAATTAGAGCTCACATGTAGTTAGCACCCTTCATTTCTGAGGACCTCCGAATGCTTTAACAACTTTACAAACTATGCTGCGCTCGGATGGCGGCTTTTCAGCTTGTTTTAGAAGGTGGTGTAGAGGGGCCGGTCTGAAATGGGAGCTCCCAGGAGCGTGAACTGACTCAAACAGAATTCCTCTGGGGGCTGCTGGGGAGCATGTGCTGAAGTAGCGATTGGCATTGTACTTTCAAGGAGGCTGCTATGTGCTCAGCCAGGGCCCCCTCTCCTTTCCTCAGGGCCGTCCTTACCCATACGCAAAGCATGCAGCTGCGTAGGGCACCAGGAAACTTAGGGTACCTGCGCAGCTGCGTACTGCCCCAGCCCCGCCCCCACTCCACCCCTTCCCCAAAGCCCCTGCCCTGCTCTGCCCCCACCCCGCCCCTGAGGAGTGCAGCAGGGGCCTGCACTCACCGGTGGTGGGAAGTGCAGGGACCTGGCCCTAGCCACGCTCCTGATGACTTCTGGGGGGTGGTTCCCTCTTGCCCCCCTAAGCCAGCCCCCCTCACATCCCCCAGGGAGGCCTGGCCCCCCCCGCCCCACGGCGGGGGTCTGCGTAGAGCCTCAGAATAGCTAGGGACGGCCCTGCCTTTCCTGATACAATTATCCATGGTAGTGCTAGCCGGGAGTAGTGTCTGCACTCCGCAGCACCTTGTGCACCTTTGCAAGACTGGTCATAGGTGACTGATTCACATGGTCTGCTACCAGTGCAGTGAGCTGTGGGAGCTAATCTGCCTACTTCGAGCCATGGAATGGCTGTCCTCCAATACTGTAGCTGCACTCCGTCCTGCTGTGCCTCCTACATCCTAACTTTCTAACTTATGCATGTTGGATCCCTGGAAGGTCCAGTTTATGCCACCAAGGGCTGTGGATTTTCTGAGCCATATGGTCTGGGAGAGGAGACTCTGGAGAGCCTTAACAAATCTGGGCCTCTTGGCTATGATTGCAGCATTGGCAAGTACAAATTTCCCCCAGGGGTTTGATCCAAATGTAAACATCTGTTGAAAACTTCTCAGTGGGGCTTCTGCTCGGCAACTGCCCCTCCAGCAGCTGAGATTAAATGACAAAGTGATGCTACTGTGGACAGCTAAAGGGGGAGGTTGTACCAGGGCACAGTATACGAGTGAAAGCAGCTGGGATGAGGCAGACCTTGCTGGCAGTGCCCAAACACCTGTGAGTCTCTCAAAGGCGCATCTCCCTGTTTGGCTGCCCCATATCTGATTTCCCTGTTTTCCATGTACTGTCTCTAAACATTTTGTCTCTGCAGATTTTGGTAGGAACTGGGTTAGAACAAACAATCTTGTACATGAATCTTGGTTAAATCATCCACGCTATTGCTGAGGCAACTCCCCTCCCCTTCCCCCATTTGTGATGTTTCAAAACTTGTTCCCAAGAAAGAGCGGCATACTCCCATTGAAGTCAATGGGCGATTGGCTACAATACCAGGCCCATTGATAGTGTTTCTTTTCATTTGTAAATGTGAAGAGTCCAGATCTCTTTAGTTTAGGAAAAACAGATGAAAATCTCAAGTGGTCCAGTGGATGAAGCAGGGGCCTGGGAGACCCAGCTCTGCCACTGACCGGTTGTGTGACCCTGGGCATGTCATTTAATCTCTCTGCTTCTTTCACCTACTGCCCGTTGTCAGACCAGTCTACTCAGACTGTAAGTTCTTCAAGGCAGGGACAGTCTCTCAGTATGTGTTTCAGCCCCATTGCACTAGGCACTGTACAGTCTCAATTGGGGTCTTTAGGCATTAGTTAATAATAATTAATAACAAGGTGCAGAAAACTAAATCAAGCACTGTGTTGTTAAAACTTTAAATAAAGATTGAATATTAAGAAAAGGGAGGCAATATCATTTTTTCTTAAAATAAGAATCGGTTATGCCCGGGAATGAAAACAGTCTTCTTGAACTTGCCCTCCTCGTGGTTCCATTAATATGAAGCATTAATCATTAGGGAGGGAAAAAATGAGTTCACCTGAGCTGATCTCTAAGTTGAGCTGGAAAGTTGGGCAAACGAATCATTTTGCAAACTTTCTTTCAGAGTGATCATGTTCCTGAACAATTGGCTGAAGGGCACTGGTTAGTCATGAGAACTACAGAAGCTGGCTTATGCCTCTCTGCACGTAATATTGATGAGCGAGAGTGGGTTTTTTGGGGTGTGTGTGTGTGAGATTTTTTTTAATGTGTGTTTTACCTTAGGCCTGGTCTACACTAGAAAATTAGGTTAGTTTAACTACATCAGTCAGTGGTGTGAAAAATTCACACCCTTAAACAGCATAGTTAAGCCGATCTAAATCCCCATCTAGACAGGCCTAGATCGATGGAAGAATTCTTCCATTGAACTAGCTAGTGCCTCTCGGGGAAGTGGATTACCTATGCTGATGGGATAACCCCTCCCATCAGCATAGGTCAGTGGTTTTCAACTTTTTTCATTTGTGGACCCCTAAAAAATGTTGAATGGAGGTGCGGCCCCTTTTGGAAATTTCAGACCCTAGGGGTCTGCGGACCACAGGTTGAAAACCACTGGCATAGGTAGGGTATATAGTGAAGTGCTTCAGTGGCTCCATTGTGCCCTTGTAGAGTTTTAAGTGCAGACCACCTTTAGCAATATCACATGTCCCTGGTTTTGCTGGCGGATTCGGTGAGGTGTCTGAGATGCATATTGGAAGCTCTCTCTGACCGCTTAATTGAAGGACGTGGCTGTCAAGTCTTAAGCAAAGATGAATTTTCTTTCCAGTTTTTTACTCCAAAGTCTAATAAATTGATCCCCAAACTTTTTACCTCACGCTTCTAAGCATTTCCAATAATTGCAACTCCACTGTACGATCTGTATCAGATTTTGTTAATAACAATTTAAAAGTGTATCCAAAGATATACAAATAGTTTTCAAATAGTTCTGTTGCCAAGATTAACATGAAAGCACTGAAAGTGGTCCATCCTCTTGTAGAAAAGCTGTAATATATTAAGGGAAGCACTGGGGTCTGAAGGAAACATTCCCTGTCTATATTCCAGGTGGCATCTTTTCCAGTAAGGATTTTTTTTTTTTTTTTTAATGAAAGCAAGCTTTGGTTGGCTACTGCCACGAATCAGAATAATAGTGTTAGCAGTAAACAGTTTTAATTTATACAGGTGACATTTAAAATGCAAATCAGACCTTAAGATAATTGCTGGAAGTAAGGAAGTCCCTGTTGGTTTAGGGAACGTTTCCAGTTTCTATGGAAATTGTTTAAAATCAAATGAGGAGCTCAATGAAGGAGCTTATGTCTTGGCAAACCTAGCTAGAGTTAGACTACCATGGAGCCAGAGAACTTGCTTAATCTAAATGATTGGTGACAGTGCACTAAGCTATTTGACATGTCTAGAAAGTACTAGGATAAAGCTTTTATTTTAGAAAGGGACCATTCAAATCAGGTAAAAAAATGACTTGTGAATCTTGTGATTTTTATAAATACTGGGCCAAACTTAGACGCTGATTCTGAACACTTGAATGTGCTTAAACGTGCTTTACTCTTTCAAATTGGGCCACTGTAGTGAACTTAAGCATATGTATAGCTTGCAAGATTGGGGTCTTGCTTTAAATTCCTGTGTGTGTATTGGTTCCATCATATTTCTAGTATGGCATATATGGTGGAATTTTCTTTTAGTGATCATCGCTTGTTGTGACTGTTTGAACTGAGTTCTTCAGAGCAGGAACTGTCTCTTACTTAGTTTGAAAAGAAAGTCAGAAATTCCTCCAGTTTGATCCTCTCGGCATGCCATTCAGTTGCAGGTAGACAGTGTTATAACATGTGGGAGTGCAAGTTACAGCCAGCTATTGATCAAATGAATGAGGAGTAATAATTTTTTTTATTAATATGGAGATATACCTATCTCATAGAAGGGACCTTGAAAGGTCATTGAGTCCAGTCCCCTGCCTTCACTAGCAGGATCAGTTTTTTGCCCCAGATCCCTAAATGACCCCCTCAAGGATTGAGCTCATAACCCTGGGTTTAGCAGGCCAATGCTCAAACCACTGAGCTATCCCTCCCCCCAAATAGAATGACTGACGGACTGACTGACTGACTTCCTGCGGTATGTTAACGACTGGCATAGAGGAACTGCTTCAGGAAAAATGGACCTAGGTGATGAACAAGCTAAAAACACAAATGGAGCTACATTTTATAATAGCACACATAGTTAGTTACCATAAACAGTACCCTGTGTTTGTGAGGCTTCTTTTTGCGTATGGAAGACCAGTTGTATGCAGTGTTGTAGCGGTGTCAGTTCCAGGATATTAGAGCGACAATGTGGGTGAGGTAATGTCTCTTATTGGACCAACTTCAACCACCTTGTCTCTATGGAAGAAAAGAACATTTACTGTCAATTATTGTGCTTTTCTTTAATAAAAAAATTAGTAACTAAAATACTTACTAGAACTTGCTCAGTTCTTGCAAGAAAGAGATTTGTGTATGTAAGATTGGAGGAGTTCCTTTTTTTGTGGATTACATATGAATTGGTCACTCAGATATAATGATCAAAATGGGAAATAGCAAAATCCTGTTATAAAAATAGGTTCAGCTATCTTCAAAATAGGATTTCACTGTTCATTTTAAATCCGTAGGATGTTTGGGGAGTGCTGGTACCTTAATAGGAAGAACTGTAGTTCCAATTGGACAACTTTTAAAAAATATCTTTGTATTTCTCAACTAACAGCAAGCGAGAATAAAATCAATGTTCTTTACAAATCTAGTGCTGTACATATCCATGTCCATATTAAACAATTAGGGCAACATTTTCAGACCTTAGTGCTTAAAGTTAGGTATCTAACTCCGTACCATTTTAGGCATTGAAATAAGTGGCCTGATTCTCAAAGATAGGTAGGATTATCTAGTGGTTAGAGCACCGGACTAACACTCTGGATTTCTTGCTCACCCATAGACTTCCTGTGTGAACTTGGCCAAGTTACTTAATGTATCCTGTGCCTCTATACTTTCATCTGTACAATGGGGACAATTCGAGCCATGCGCTGATTCAAAATTTGTATCTGCATCCGATCCACAATCTGCAAATATGGTCTGTGGATATCCACAGATTTGCAGGGCTCTAGAGATATGCTTCCTTCCTTTGCAGAGGAGGTGTGAGGGTCTAATCCATGCATGATTGTGAGATGCTCATGTACTACAGCAGTGGGGACTACATAAGTTCCAGAGAGAGGGGTGTAAGCACCAGTAGCTCTCATTTACAAATGTGGGTGCTTAGCTCCTTGAAATTCGGGCCACTTTGTTTAGGTGAAATGGGGAATTAGGTGGCTAACTTTGAAAATGTTGGCCTTGATATGTATAAAAACAGCCAATTTACAAAAAGAAAAGGGGCACAGTAAAAGGATTTAACTGTATGTATTTGAACCAAGTAGAAAAAAGTGGCAACCTTAACCGCTATTTTCAAAACAATCCTAAATATGCTTATGTTGCTTCTGCACTCCCACCTGGGGAACAATCAACCTTAGGTAGTGGACTAGCTACCCAGTTAGGGTCTGCCCAAGGCAGGAACTTTTAAACTGAGTGGTAAATGAGGTCCTGCTCCTGCTTCACTGAAGTTAATGTACTACGCTGGAGTAAGCCCTGAGTGAATCGTCCCCTCTGCGCCTAGAGAATCTCTTTTAGGTGGCAGAGAACCTGTGCACTGAAGAGGCAGCTTCTTTCCTGTAGTGCTGGAGGGTATCTCAGCTCCACGTGTGAGCCACTGTTCTGCAATAGGCAACCCTACCTCTGAGCCAGCCAGTTTCCTTAGTTTATTTCCTGTTTATATTTAAAACAGCTGTTTTCCCCATTTTAAAAACTGACCATGTTACTCAAGGGCTAACGAAGTCATCTCTTGTCCAGAGGCAGTATCTCCAACTGTATCAATGCTACTTCAGATTTTATCGTAGTTTACATTATTTAATATGCTTTTGATTGCTCTACAATGAAGTCTTCCAAAGCAATTATTTCCTCCTTAATGTATGTGAACACTACTGGATAAAGTACTAGAGGGGAAGTCTAACATTTTCATTTGATCTATAATGTATTGCTCCAGTATTTACACCTTAGAATCTTGTTTGCTCCTTCAACTTTATCCTCCTTTGCTCAAGCTCTCATTTAGCTGAAGGCTTCGGCGATTTTTGGACAATAATTATCTGAACCTTCTTCCTTATCAGCATGCTGCAAACTATTTAATTTAGCTGATATTCACCCCTCTTTGTTCTTTGCCTCCAGGTTTATTATTTCTCTATTCTGAGCCATTTGCCCAGTTAGAAATGATATGATCTTTTTGTTTCTGTCTGAATGGTTCCTCATTAGCCTGTGTGGGTGTGAATGTGTAATATGCCTTTGTGTCTATAAATCTGCCAAGCTACTCATAAAACTATGATTTGGCTGGAAAAAATTGACAAATGCATGTGACCATAAACATTGAATATATTGTAGATAAATGTATTTAGTTCACAATCTATTTGTGTGTGTGTGTGTGTGTGTGTGTGTGTATGTATGACATATGATTGGTAGAAACTGCATGCATGGATCGATCACCCGCCTAAATGTACTGGGCCGGATTCTCAGCTGATGTGAATCAGTGAAGCCAGGCTGATTAACACCAGCTGAGAATCTGGACTGTTCTTGGATAAATCCCTGTTTACAAATAATTGCTCATATATTATCAGATGCATTTCTAAACATAGCTGCTCCATTGGGTGGCAGTACCATGGAAACAAAGAAGACATGAAGCAATATCTGGTTTCCAAAGAGATACTGCAGTGTATCTACTGAACTGCAATGCACAGCTGAGAGAGCTTCTTTCTTGGCTACTGTTCATGGGGCCAGTATTGCTACATGTTGCCTAGCACGCTCAGTACATGCTCTCTGATGCTGACCTTTGTGCTGTGCGTTCTCTTAATAATAATAATAATAAAAAAGAGGGTAGTTAGAAACTGTTCCATCTTGTATCAGTCTTTGCCATGCTTTTAATGAAGATTAGATATTCACTCCCTTTTAGCATCCTTCTTTATGGAAAGATGGGATCCTCTTCCCTTTATGGCACCAGTATCGTCTGTAAGCGCTATTCTGATTCCTCTCCTGGATCACTCTTGCACCTGGCTGCCACCTCTTAGCACTCCCTTCACTTCAGATTCTTCAGGCTCCTGTTCACGTTCTGACCCTGCGGTTTCCTATTTAACCGGTTCATTTACTCTGTTTTAAATCCAATGGGCCTGAGTCTGATCTCATTTACACTGGTGTAAATCCATTTATTTCTGGGAGTTGCTCCTGTTTTCTACCGGTGTGAGATTGGAATCAGGCATGTACAAGAGAAAATTTGTATGTTCATTTTAATTTCATCTTATTGATTTGTGTTACAAACTTATATTGGAAGATGATATATTGATTAGAATTCACTTTTAATTAGGCCCCTTTTTCTGTTTTTAAAGTGGTTTTGGTCAAATATTTTGTGGTTACACTTTAGGTTAAGGTTCCATTTACGATGGTTTAATAAACTAATTGCTATAGGTTGTTACAGATTTCAACAGGTTAGTAGGTTGCTTATTAAGTCTGTAATTCTTTCCACTGGTGTGCTTATAGCCATCTATAATGCACATTATTCATGTCTGTAACATGTTTAACATCTACTGTATTTTCTGGCGTATAAGACTACTTTTTAACCCAGGAAAATCTTCTCAAAAGTCGGGGGTCGTCTTATACGCCGGGTGTCGTCTTATAGGGCGGGTGCTGAAACTTCCGAGCCGGACTGGAGAATCTGCGGTCGCTGCATATGGTGTGGGGAGCTCAAAAAGGGCCGCGGCCGCATCCCCGCCCAATGACGAGGTGAGGGGGCGCCTCACCGGGAAGGTGTAAGTGAAGGGCGGAGCAAGCTGCAGGCGTCCGGGACGCCCGGGGTATGGAAAAAAGAGAGAGAGCGGCGCTGTGCCCAGAAAAACACGCTTCTTTCACCCATCTGGCCCGCCCTTGTATCCTATTACCGTACCTCCTTCTCTGCCTCTCAGATCTCGCTCCTGAGGACTGCAGTGAAGCGGTGCATGCGCGCATGTGCGAGATCTGAGAGGCAGAGAAGGAGGTAATAGGATACAAGGGCGGGCCAGACGGGTGAAAGAGGCGTGTTTGCGCTACCGCTCTGATAGTCTTGGAGACAGGGAGGGCTGGGCAGGTAGGGAGAGCTGACCAATCCAAGCAGGCTTTGAATACAACAACCAGCCAATCGCTGGTAAGGTACATCGCTTGCCGTGATTGGCTGGTTGTTGTATACTGGGTACCACATACAGTACCGCACCAGTATCTGTACCTGTTCATACAGTATACAAATGTCCAACAGTCAAAACCCCATCATGGCTCCACCAGCAAGAAGAAAGAAATATGAAGCCAGTTTCAAACTTAAAGTTGTAAACTTTGCCATGGAACATAATAACTGCGCTGCTGCAAGACAATATGGAGTAACAGAAAAGATGGTTCGGGACTGGAAAGCAAATGAAAAAGCATTAAAGAGTATGCCAAGGGGTAAGTGTGCATTAAGAAGAGGCACTCCACATTGGCCAGAACTCGAAAAACATGTAGCAGACATGGTGAATGAGCATCACCAAAACGGTTATGTAGTGACACGAAATAAAATACATTTGTTTGCACTTCAGTGGGCCAAATCTAACCCAGATCACAGCAACAGATTTAAGGCCACTGTATCCTGGTGTACTAGATTCATGGGAAGGCATAATATGGTACTGAGGCAAAAGATGAAAATTGCCCCAAAATTACCTGCAGATCTTGATAGCAAAGTAAATAGTTTCCATCGATACGTAATACAACAGCATACTAAACATGGCTATGCGTTAAGTAATATTGGAAATCTGGATGAAACTCCAATGAATTTTGATATGGTTGGAAATAAAACTGTCCATCAAAAAGGTGAAAAAACAATTTTAATTAGAACAGGACATGAGAAGTCCAGTTTTACAGTGGTACTAGGATGCACAGCTGATGGCGTCAAACTGAGACCAATGATTATTTTTAAAAGAAAAACAATGCCGAAATTCAAGTTCCCTGTTGGTTGTTTTGTACATGTGAATGAAAAAGGCTGTATGGATGAAGAAGGGGTAAAGCTATGGCTTGATAATGTATGGAGCAGGCGACCAGGTGGACTTATTCAAAAATGTAGTCTACTGGTGTGGGATATGTTCAGGGCTCATTTAACTCCCAGCACCAAGCAAATGCTTGCAAGACTAAACACAGATGCGGCAGTTATTCCTGCAGGATTGACATCGTTGGTACAGCCACTGGATGTGTGCCTAAACAAGCCATTTAAAGATCGCATTCAAGAACAGTGGAATGAATGGATGGTTAGCGGCGAAAAGTCATTCACAAAAGGAGGAAACATGCGTGCTTCACAGTTGGATGTTTTGTGCAAGTTTGTCATAAAAGCCTGGAATGATATTGATGCAGAAACAGTAATCAAGTCTTTCAAGAAGTGTGGCATATCAAATTCATTAGATGGTATGGAGGACGACTACTTGTGGCAAGATGAAGAGGAAGCCGAAGCTGAGACCACACCATCTGATATGGAATTCGATCCATACGGTGATTGCCTTACAAATGTATCACAAGATGTCATTGATGTACTTATGATATCAGATGACGAACAGGAGGATTTTGAAGGCTTTTAAAGGGAAACTGTCACGCCAGCAAAACCTGTAAAAATACCATAGCTTGCAGTTATGATGGGCGTTGCTAACTCGCCAGGGACTTGCCTGGCACTTGCTCTCTCTCTCTTGTTTGTTATCTTCCTCCTATCATCATCAGTTCCAGTTTGGTTGACAGCTTAGAAAACAAACAGCATGGCAGCTCCCATGGATTTATTGTCTTATCCTTCCTTTCAACTTTAGAGTGAATTAGGAAAAGTTTAATCCACTTGCACTGTTTTATGTTTACATGTTTGATGACAAACAGCCTTATGTTTATAAGTGACAGTTTTCCTGCTAAGTACCTGCATGTCATAAGCATTTGAATTAAAATTACCATATTGAAATCAAATCTGATGTTTTTTTAATTTTTTTTTTTGGTGTGCGTTGGAAGAGGGGTAGTCTTATACGGCGAGTATATCCCAAACTCTATATTTTAACTGGAAAAGTTGGGGGTCGTCTTATACGCCCAGTCGTCTTATACGCCGGAAAATACGGTATTATTTTTTTAACTCTTTATAAGTAGCACCTTATTATAAAGTCAGACCAATTTCTCTATCTAGAATATGGAGGGACCTGTGCTGTGCCCCATGGACCAAGTGCAATCTTCTATGAACTGATACAAATGTAATATCAGTGTAGAGCGTGCAAATAGCATTCTCATGCTATATTCTTTCCATAAAGAAATATGGAACAATGCAATGGAGAGAGATGCTCCTTAGATGAATCTCAACAATATTCCTGGCATTTACAAAATGTTCACTCTTTGCTTTAAAATTGCAGAATATATAAAAAACTTCATGATGCTGTTGGCTGTTCTCCTATAAAGTCACAGAATAGAAAAAGACTGACATGGGATTCTTCAAAAACTTTCCCCCCCTTTTTTTCTTGTTTTGTTCCCCTCTCCCACAAATTCTTAAACCATAGCAGCATCTCAATGAATGAGATAAATCAGAGTATTACGTCTGCCATGTCGGGAAATTAAGCACCACTTGTTCTACAGGATAAGTGTGCCTCTCAGAAAGCATTCCCAGAACGACTGGGTTACAACAAAAAAACAAAAACCTGCGGCGCAGTTGCAGGGGGACCGGCTGGGGGAGGGAGGGCAGGAGTGGGCGGGAGAGAGAGAGAAGGGGGCGGCCAGGGCTACAGCAGGGGCGCGGCCACGTGGCCCCTCGCGCTGCGCCGCCTCCTGCCGCCTGCCGTGAGGGCTCTGCTCCGGTCAGCGGGGAGAGAAGGAAGAGGACTGCCCTGCAGGGTGCTCTGGTTCTCCGCGCCGCTGCCCCCTACAGGGCGGCCGGAGAGGAACAAGAACAAAACAAACAAACAAACAAACAAAAAAAACGGCAGTGCCGCCCTAGGATTGGGCAGAATGTCGCCTCCAACAATCTGCCGCCCCAAGCACCAGCTTGCTCAGCTGGTGCCCGGAGTCAACCACTCTTTTGGGTAGACTATTTCAGTGTGCTTGGAGAAGTGCTCTATAGTAATAGCAATCTGTCCTAGCATAAAAAACACTTCAACTTTCCTCTGGTGACAACAGGAATTGCATCAGAACTGCCACCCGCTTTCTTTATCTCTGGGTCATGAAGAAGATGCTCAGCTGGTTACCTACTAACGTGTATATCCTGGACTTTTTATACAAGCAAAACTCCTAGTGAACTCTGCTGCGAGTTCAAAATGGAAGTCAGTAAGGGTTTGAACAGCTTCAGGAATGCCTGATCAAACTCTGCGGTATCTTTCTAATCAATCCAGATACAGTGGGAGACGACAGCACTATTGTAACGCCCAGTGTGGAGACCTTATCTTCTGTGGCTTTGAGTTGGGAGCTCAAGTGTTGGAACATCTGATCAATAAAAGTCAGTTCCTTTCAAGGAGTTGAATAACTGTCATCAATTCATGGCTATTCACTCTTTTGACGCTTACATCTTCAGGGCACAGAATTAAAGGAAGTTGCTTCCAGTGCAGTTGCAACTCAGGTTCTCACTGGGAATTGTTCTAGGACAGATTGCTTATTACTATGTGTATTTGCCAGTATGGCAGTGATCAAGAGATATGGCAGGTTAAAGATAAGCTCCTTGTAGCGTTTGTCTGACCCCAATTTAAAAAGAAAATAAAGTTGGTGACACCCCCCCCCCAATTTATGGACAGAATGTTTGTCAAAATATGTACAAAATTCAGGGAGTGGGGCTATGACATGTTGGGGTTCAATCCATACCAGGAAGGGATTGTGTCACCATCTGCCCTGCAACCCTGGGTGCCTTAAATGCTATGCTGTTGTGACTCACAGCTGGACACCAACAGATAGGGTTACCATACGTCCTCTCTTTCCTGGACATGTCCGGCTTTTCGGCACTCAAAACCCCGTCCGGGGGGAATTGCCAAAAAGCCGAACATGTCCGGGAAAATGGCAGCTCTGCTCCTCCCCGACTCTTCGGCTCTGTTTAAGAGCCGGGCTGCCCAAGCGCTACCGGCTTCGGGCATCCCCGTGCCTCCAGACCCTGCGCCGCCGGAGCCTGGGAGGGGAAGTGCCTGGCCGGCGGCTGGGGTCCGGAGGCAAGGGGGCTGCCCGAAGCCGGTAGCGCTCGGGCAGCCTGGCTCTTAAACAGAGCCGAAGAGTCGGGGAGGAGCAGAGCCGCCGCGCTGGGAGGCTCTGCTCCTCTTCGGCTCTGTTTAAGAGCCGGGCTGCGCGAGAGCTACCAGCTTCGGGCAGTCCCCCTGCCTCCAGATCCTGCGCCCCCAGCTGGGCACTTCCCCGCCCGGGCTCCGGCGGCGCAGGGTCTGGAGGCGCAGGGGCTGCCGGAAGCCGGTAGCGCTCGGGCAGCCCGGCTCTTAAACAGAGCCGAAGAGGAGCAGAGCCTCCAGCCGCGGCTCTGCTCCTCTTCGCCTCTGTGTAACTGACACGGTGTCAGTTACACAGAGCCCAAGAGGAGCAGAGCCTCCAGCCGCAGGGGCTCTGCTCCTCTTCGGCTCTGTGTAACTGACACAGTGTCAGTTACACAGAGCCACCGCGCCAGGAGGCTCTGCTCCTCTTCGGCTCTGTTTAAGAGCTGGGCTGCCCGAGCGCTACCGGCTTCGGGCAGCCCCCGTGCCTCCGGACCCTGCGCCGCCGGAACCCGGGAGGGGAAGTGCCCGGCTGGGGGCGCAGGGTCCGGAGGCATAGGGGCTGCCCAAAGCCCGAGCGCTACCGGCTTCACGGTTTGCTGGGCAGCCTCCAGACCCTACGCCCCTGGCTGGGTGCTTCCCCTCCCGGGCTCCAGCTGCACTGGGGAAGCGCCGGCTGGGGGCGCAGGGTCTGGGGGCTGCCCGGCAAACCCTGAAGCCGGTAGCACTGGGGCAGCCCTTTCCCCCTGGCTGGGAGTGGAAGGGAGGAGGGGGCGGAGTTAGGGTGGGGCTGGGGCGGGGCTGGGGCGGGGCTAGGGGCTGGGGAAATGGGCGGGGCCAGGGCCCGTGGAGGGTCCTCTTTTTTTATTTTTGAGATATGGTAACCCTACCAACAGATAGAATACAAGCATGCAGGTCACACCCTGACTTTCACTGCCAAGTTACTTTTTGCAGAATGACCCTAGAATCCTCCCAGTTCCTCATTTCTCCAGATTCATTTGCCCTGTAGTGTCCAGCCCTTTGGCTGAACACTTATAGAAGTTAAGTTTTCTGCTCCTTTAAATAGATAGTAAACAGTAGCTGGAGTTTGACAGACAAAAAATATTTACAGCACTATGGTGGTTGATAGTAAAACAGGTTTAAGTGATACCACGTGTAAGAAGTAACTGGTTACAAACAAACCAAAGTAAAAATATGCTTCTAAAGTCTTAAATTTTAACTTCAGCAAGTTATAATCTTTTAGGGTTGCCAACTTTCTACTCTCACAAAACCGAGCATCCTTCCCCTGCCCCTCCTCTGAGGCCTGCCCCCACTCACTCCATCCCCTCTCCCTCGGTTGCTCACTCTCCCCACCCTCCCTCACTCGCTGGTTTTCACGTGGCTGGCTCAGGGGGTTGGAGTATGGGAGAGGGTGAGGGCTCAGGGTGTGGGCTCCGGGATGGGGCCAGAAATGAGTTCAGGGAGTGGGATGGAGCTCCAGGATGAGGCAGTGGGCTGGGATGTGGGAGGGGGTAAGGGCTCTGTCTGGGGGTGCAGGCTATGGGGCGGGGGCCAGGGATGAAGGGTTTGGGGTGCAGGAGTGGGCTTGGGGGTGGAGCCGAGAGATTTGGAGTATGGGGGGGGGCTCTGGGCCGAGACAGGGGGTCGGGGTGTGGGAGGGGGTATGGGCTCTGGGTTGAGGCCACAAATGAGGGGTTCAGGGTGTGGGAGGGGGCTCCGGCTTGGGGCAGGGGGTTGGGTGCCGGGTTGTGGGTGGGTGAGGGCTCTGGCTGCGGGTGCAGGCTCTGGGGTGGGGCCGGGGGTGAGAGAGTTACAGTGCAGGACGGTGCTCCAGGCTGGAACCCAGGGGTTTGGAGGGTGGGACGGGGATCAGGGCTTGGGCAGGGGCATGGGCGTGGGGTGGTGGTGAGAGCTCTGGCTGGGGGTGTGGGCTCTGGGATAGGGTTGGGGATGAGGGGTGTGGAGTATAGGAGGGTGCTCCGGGCTGGGACTGAGGGGTTTGGAGGGCAGGAGGGGGATCAGAGCTGGGGCACGGGGTTGGGACCCAGGAGGGAGTCGGGTGCAGGCCCTGGGCAGCGCTTACCTCAAGCAGCTCCCAGAAGCAGTGGCATGTCCCTCCTCTGGCTCCGACACGGAGTCGTGGCCAGGTGGCTCTGTGCGCTGCCCTGTCTGCAGGCGCCACCCCCGCAGTTCCTACTGGCTGTGGGTCCCGGCCAATGGGAGCTGTGAAGCCACGCTTGAGGTGGGTGCAGCGTGTGGAGCCCCCTGGCTGTTCCTATGCGTAGGAGCCAGAGGGGGGAATTGCCCCTGCTTCCAGGAGCTGTGCAGAGCCATGGCAGGCAGGGAGCCTGCTTTAGCCCTGCTGCACAACCGACCAGACTTTTAACAGTCCGTTCAGCAGTGCTGACCGGAGCCGCCAGTGTCCCTTTTTGACCGGGCGTTCTGGTCGAAAACCGGACACCTGGCAACTGTACAATCTTTGCTTGAGCCAGGCTTCTCACCTATATTCAGGTCCCAAAGACTTCAAACTCCCTGGCTGAAGGATCTTTGGGCTCTTGTATCTGGCCAATGATGGAAAACTTAAGGGGTTCTCTCCCCTTTCTTTTCATGGTCCAGTAAACCTTTGAAATGCATTTTTCGAAAAGGAGGCCCAAAACTTCTCTCTTGCTGGAGTGTAGACACCATGTTGTCTTCCCAAAGTTCATTGACCCAGCTTCAAGGGGCAGGAAGTCTTCCTGAGGGTGCAGTCTCCATCCCCCTTTCCCCATTTGCTCTCCAGAGGGCTTTGTTTACCTTGCATGTAAATGTGCTTTTCTTTGACAGGACCAGGATGTGGGTGGTCTGAACTAGTGCTTAGAGTAGGAGCCAGGCTGGGACAGATACCAGGAGATCAGAGGCGGGAAGCACTCCTAAGCAGTGGAAACCCAGTTGCATAGTGTGATACCCTGTACCCCATGTGACACCTTGTATTGCATATTCACCACTTTTATATGGTTATGATATATTTTGTACAAAGTGTCCCTTGTGAGATATCATTTAAAAACTCATTATCTACTGAACATCACTGTCCTGTTAAAATGTGTGCATCAACATTGTATATGGAGCTATGGGATTTTACTATATGTTTGTCACTGAAATATGTTGTAATTCTGTGGAACACTCACAGACTAGCTCCACAGACTGACCATAGGTATTATAAAACTATTCACACTGAAGCAACCATTTGCCAGGAGGGGAGACTGAAAATAAAGAATTTACATGTCATCTCCAAGATGGCTCAAAGACATTTACATTTCACCTGAAAGATGTTTAAAATCTCATGTACACAGAGGACTGTTTTGTCTACACCCCAGTGGCAGGTAATCCTCAAAGAGGGGAAAAAGGTATAAAAATGGAGAACTCACAGCACACAAATTACCTCTTCCCATCCCCCCACCCCCATCTCGGCTCACGGTAGCAACAATGCTTGAAAGAATAAAGGAAGCTTTTGGAACCAGGGCGAGGGGTCCTAGCTGGAAGGCTATCCAGCGAGCACAGAGTGTTGTAAGCTGTTGGGTGAGAGGGAAAAAAACTTTTTTTTGTTTTTGTTTTTCAGGGTTTTTGTTTTTCAAGGTCACTTAGCTTGGGAAATTTTAAGAATTAGCTTGCATGTTTATCTTTTAATTTCTTTTGTAACCAATTCTGACTTTTAGGCCTGACCACTTATAATCACTTAAAATGTATCTTTCTCTAGTTAATAAACTTGCTTGATTGGTTTATCTAAACCAGTGTGTTTGATTGAAGTGTTTGGGAAATGTCTACTCAGGTCAACAGGGCTGGTGCGTATTCATTACCCATTGTTGGAATGATGGACTTATTATGAGCTTGTATGGTCCAGTGGGCTACTGAACAGTACAAGATCCATACTTCTGGGGGGCAAGGCTGGGACTGAGGGATGTGCAAGTGTCACCTTGTATCTCTGCATGGATGGCTGGGAGAGCATTCATGTATTCAGCTGGGAGTGACGCTACATGTTAGTGGCTGTGAGTGACTAGAGCTTGGAGGGGTTGCTGTTCTGACAGTAAAGCAGTGTAAAAGGCATCCCAGGTTGGAGAGCTAAGAGGACTGAGCAGTTCCGGTTGCACCCTGGGGAATGTCACACACAGACAACTTCTTGGTCCCGAGCTCATTTTAAATAGAAGCAGGGAACCAATCAGGACCCCCAGAGTTCTGCCACTCAGATCCCAGGACTGGAATCCTCTCTCAGAGCTCAGCTTCTAGTTCTAACAACTATCAGTGGGTGTCCGGTAGCAGGTCAGAACTTGTGCCTAAGAGCCTGTTGTATCAGGGTTCAAGACTTGTGGTCTCTGACAGCCTTTTACTTTGGTCACACCTGGACTAATTTACAGTAGAGACACATTAAAGCAGGTGGAACCATATTCTTTTGATTAGAACAGGCATGGCTTAGGCACTGCTTGCCAAATACATTTTAAGAGCATATTTGCAGCACATGCCTAGACAATGCTTTTGGGTTTCCTGTACATACATCACACAAGAATATTATTGATCAGTGATATATTGCATGCCACCTTTTGGGTATATATCATGACAACAGTGTGTTTGGTACGCGGCGTATGTCAGGCCTGATAAGAGCTGCTGACCCAGAGTAGTGAACCACCAATGGCCTCTGTGTCACGGGGGCATTTAAAAGTGCTTATTCTAGAAGCTATCAGTCTGTGAAAGGTGGGACTTGCCAGATTAAGAATCATAACCTCATTTGTCAATATTAAATTTCTGAATTCAATGTGAATGGCACCAGCTAATGCACACAGGGTCAGAGGTGTGTCTGTCCCACATGACACCAACTCATCTATTTTTTATGCTACTGGCTCCATAAGTACTAGGCAGTCGTCTAGTTTGTTTTGTTATTCATTTCAGCTGGCATGGAATGGCCACTGCAAGATTATGTAGGGATTAATAACCAGATTATTATTGCAGAAGCATTTAAAAAATGGAACCAAGATCAGGGACCCCATTTGTGCTAGGTGCTGTACAAATGCCCAGGAGGACTCTGTTCTTGCTTACAGGCTAATTTATGATGCATGTAAGAACAAAAGGAAATCCAGTGATTAAACAAGGGGAGCCCAGAAAGCGTGGAAAGTGATAGGACTTTGAGACGCCTGTGGCACAGATTTACCTTGTTCTAAAAACTGATGTATTCAGTGTTGTTCTTGCTGTTTTGGTCCCAGAATATTAGGGAGAAGGTGGGTGAGGTAATA
This sequence comes from Malaclemys terrapin pileata, assembly GCF_027887155.1. NCBI lineage: Eukaryota > Metazoa > Chordata > Testudines > Emydidae > Malaclemys > Malaclemys terrapin. The sequence goes on from NC_071511.1 coordinate 15,633,929, forward strand.
CCATTTATTGGACCAACTTCTGTTGGTGAGTTGGATGAGCTTTTTGCTCTCACCAACAGAAGTTGGTGCAATAAAAGAGGTTACTTCACTCATCTCCTCTCTCTAATATTTGACAGATGATATTCAACTAATGCCAGCAACTTTCATTGGGGTAATTACTTTCCTTGCCACAAACACCATTATAAAAAAAACTTTTGTTTTTACCTACTTCATGCTAAATGACAATTTTTATTTTTTTTAAGCTTGGAAATAATGACTTCATGTTCTGGATGTACAATACAGATATGTCTAATTTCATCAGTTTGCCTAGAGATGCCTGAGATAATTACAGTGGGAAATTCAATTTCTTAGCCTAGATTGAGAGAGGATTATACTGCCAAGTTCACAATGGGACTCTGGCTGTCATTACAGAAATAAAAGAACACTTGATCTACCTGCTGGGGCTGTTTTATGTGGGCCTGAAGCTAGCGGTTTTGTTTTTTGTTTTTACTTTTGTGAAACAGCCAAGACAAATGCTATAATGTTTTAGCTTTTTAAAATAATGCACATTTGGGGAAAATCTAAATCTTTCTGTAACCGAAGCATCAAACAAGTGTAAATGAAAGACTCAAAAGTGGCAAGCTGTGGAGTGTGTGTGTGTTTTTGACAGCTATGTATATTTGCATGTTAGCACTTGTCAGATTTTCTTTCCCTCCTGCTTTTCTGTCGCTTCCTTTTCGTGCCAGATTCTGGTATCATTATTCATGTTGGGAAGCACTTTCCACCACAAGGGATTCCATTGTCTTCATTGGGGTAAGGAACTTCTCAGCATGACTAAGGTTGGCAAGATTCTGATTCCTTTTTCTCTCAGTAGTACCTCACTTGGCAAGCAATCCCATTGGTTTCAAAGGGGAAACTTACTGTGAGAGAGGTTGGCAGAATCTGGTCCCATGGGAGGCAGAGTCAAGCTCTTTGTAAACGGTTAAAAATGAAAATCAACACGATCTCCATTTGTGACAATTCTACACAATGGCTAAGTCTCCAAATCTGTACTGACTCGAGTTTTAAAGTGCCTTGTTCCATCAGCAGTTTTTACTCTTTCCTGCTTTCCATGTGGAGTTTCCTTAGTTTATCCAAAGACCTGGTTTCTGCCCTGTGTTAATGGGGAGAATCAAACTGTAATTTCTGAGAGCATTAAACACAAACTGGTGGGTATGTAGGATTAACCCAAGATGTTCAGCCAATATCAATTCCCATTTGTTGCATGGAAAGTTTATTGTTCATTCCACATTTAATGGTTAATGTTGTACCCATGGTACCCCTCTGTCCTTTTATGTTATGGCCATTGGCCTACATTTTCAAAAGTTACTATGATTTTTGAAGTCCTAAATTTTTTGGGTGCCCAATTTGAGACACCATAAAGGGGAGTGGCTTTCAGAAAGAGCCTAGAACTTACCCTGTGAGAGTTCAGGGCTGGCTGGATGACTATTCTCTGTATACATGTTTGCAAACCCATGTTTCATTCCTGGTCCCTCACTCTTAATTACAGAAAAAGGAAGAATGCAAAAGTAAAGATGCAGAAGAGTCTGTAGATTCCATTAACAAGGTAGGTATTGTTATCGAACCCTAATGTAATGCAGAATCATAATATGCTATGAAATAGAGGTATTTAGATGAATATGACCCATTAAGGGAACACCCCAACTTTCCTTCTTTACATGTTAAAATGCTTCCCTGACATTACCTTTCTTGGTCACACTTTATATTAAGTTTCCACTGTATAAAAAACGTATGGGTTAATAAATGATTAATTGGGGTTAATAAATGGTTAATACATTATAGAAGCTGTAAGCATGTTATGGACTTGAATGCTGTGTGTGATAGATATAAACACATCAGAAGACGTTATGGATGTCTCTAAGCCGTGGTTAGGAGCAATTGGTTGGATGCTACAACAATCTATAAGCCAAGGTGAATTTTGGAACCCTGAGCCTTTAGGGGAGTTACCTTTAAATACTACCCGGAATTATACACCTCATTGCTCATTTTGACCCCCCCCAAAAAAACCCACAAAGGAAAAACTTTATATTTTGTAGAGAATTAATTATTAGGAATGGGAGGGTAAATACAGCCATCTCCAGGGTAAGATACAACAACTATTTAGCAACACATACCAATAATACACAAATGTTGAGAACAGAAAGTGAAGAAGAATATAATACCCAATTGTAACTGCAGGGGATTTAGATAGGCAGATTATAATTACCTCAGCTGGATTGTGTCCAGAACAGAGAGGTTAACTCCCTTACTCCTCTAATGACCACAAATTGTCAAGACCTCAATTTTACACATCCTCTATATACATAGAGTGCAAAACTAATTTAATTCAGGCATCACAATTAAGGAAACGATTATATCTCATGTCTTGAGCTCATCTCCAGGTCATCTTGCTGTTATCCCTTTTGATCACATTATGAATTTAAAATATAAAATAAATTGAATCTAAATTCTATAGAAAGGGTCAAGCTTGCTTTTGCAAGAGAATGGAATAGAATGATCTTAAGGACAAGTAAAACTGTTGCAAGTGACTGTAAGTGGATCATTACCAACCTATCTCTTCAGAAATTTTCTGCTGGTCCTTTAGCATTACCACACTTACATAAGGTTTGCATGAGGGCAAATTCTGCTTCCAGACACTCCCCTGAGATACCCTCTGTCCCAAAACATCAAATACATGTCACCCTCTCAGGGCAGAGTGATTCTCGAGAGATCCACCAAGGAATGGGAGATGTGGTTATACCAGTATAAATGTACTTGTATTAGGAGCTCTGTTCATATATGGGAAGGGGAAAGCATCTTTATACTGGTATAACTGCATCCATAGTAGGGGTTGTACGGATATAACTATATTGGTAAAAATTCACACCCCTAACCAATGTAGTTATAACAGAAAAAAAATGGTTTGTAGGCAGACTGCAGTGTAAATGAGAATCAGGCCTGCAGACTTTATTACTACAGTTAAAAATCTAATTAGATTATAAATGTTTGTTAGAAAAATGTCATAATCGCAATTAGATCACAAGTTTGACCTATTAACTGTTGTAATAATGTTTGCATAAGGTATGTGAGGTAGCAGTTAAAAACTCATCATTTTCTGGTCAGTAGTAATCTGGTAAAATTTGTATGGCAACATTGTATGTAACGCTATAAGATTCCCCTCTGTGGTGGTGATAACACATATTCCAAACCCCACAGCCCTGCCCAAACAGAAGTTGGCAAACAGGTCTGTCCTAAACAAAGGAATGTATGCTTGTCTTAATTTGCATTTAAGCAGTAAACAAAATCATCAAGAAGGAAAGGAAGACAAAGGAAGTTCAAACTGGTGAAAAAAACAGCCAGGAATATCCTTCCACATAGACTTTTTTCCAGCTGAGAACCAGGAGCCAGTTTTTTAAGAGGAGGACTGAAACTATAAAAAAGAGGGACAAACACACCAAGAGACCCCTTCTTCTCCCTGCTCATTGCATTCACTGCACGTGAAGAGACAAAGGAAGCAGCGGTTGGACTCCGGGGGAGTAGTCCTGATCTAAAGATTTTGGTCAGTAAGACTGCTGAAAGCATGTGGTGAGAAAACTGCTTTGAACACAATAAAGTTTAAGTTAGGCACCAGTAAGCCCTTTATATTTATTTTTCTGGTAACCATTTCTGACTTTTGTGCCTCATTACTTGTACTCACTTAAAATCTATCCTTTGTAGTTAATAAACTTTTGTTTTACTATTTGATCTAATCCATGTGTTCAAGTTAAAGTGTCTGGGTAACTCCATTTGAGGTAACAAGTTGTGTGCCTATTGTTCCCTTAAAGGAATAACATGTTTGTACTGTCCAGGAGAGGATTGGGCAGTACAAGACATACATTTCTGGGGGAAGATCTGGGACTATGGGTGTGCTGGGTTCACCCTGTAGCTTAACCCAGGCTGGTAAGAGCCGAGGTGTGGCTGGCTGGTAGACTTACAGACAGAGAGAGCGCTGGAAGTGACTTACATGTTGGAGGCTGTTTGTGAGCAGTCCAGGTTAGAGGTTACAAGGACCAAGGCATTGTAAAGGGCACCGCAGGTTACAGGGCAACGGTAACACAGCTAGTCATTAGTCTGGATTGTACGTCACACCCATTAATTAGTTAATGTTTGTAAAGCATATTGAAAAGATAATAGCTTTGTAAGTGATAAGTATTAGTTTTTATTTACTGTATTGCATTTCCCACATCTGGTTCCTGCTAGATCTAGTGCTATGGTTGGCCCTAGTTTATTGTGCATTTCAAGAAAACTTGTTTGCTGTTGAATTGTGTTGCATAAATCACATCTGAAGCAGAGTAACTTTATAAAAAATGATCTCCCTGCATTGCTCTAACCTCTAGAAAGGCAACATATATTTATCGTTCAGTCTCTTCTAGATATTAGTTTAAGTAGTGGCAATTTTTTTCCTAAATAATCCAGAACTGTCAACACAAAATAATTCCTGTTACTTTTATAGTCACAGCACAATCCTTGAAGACTTATTTATCATGACTTCCTTTTTCTCTTCTACCCCCTGCTTTGTTTTTATATCTGTACAATGAAACTGGCTAACTTTTCTTCAGACAATTATTTTAGTTTTTGTGTTTTCCTTTTGTAAAATTATCTCTCTTTTTACAAGGGAGGTACCTAGGCTCCCAGCTCACTTAAGTCCCTTTAACTTTCAGTAGTATTTAGGTTTTCAAGTGACTTAAGCACTTTTGAAAATTTTATATGGTAACAATTTAGGATGGAAGTTTCAAGAAGTCATATATTTAAGATTACAAGTCCCGTTGATGGAAGATTCTACCCAGGGTCTAAAATTAAACAGTACATTGGATTCAGTATAGTAAGGTAGGACAGATTCTGTTGCTCTTACTCTCACTGAGTAGGATCTTACTCTAAATAAACAGGAGCTTAATCTGTGATTAAGGTAATTGATTTCAATAGGATTACTCATGGAATAAGGTATTACTCACCTCTGATCACAAAACAGATGTGATTGTAAGGTGTGGCCATGCGAGCTTGCTTGCACTGCCTCACTAACGTGACTCTACAACAACATGCTGAAAACAACTCTTGGGATAAGCAAGAGCTTCAGTTTCCAGTCCTTGGCTTCTCCTGAGACCGCCGGCTGTGGTTGTGTGAGATCTGGTCACTGTCCCTTTTGAGAAATGTCTTTACAATTGTTGTCACATCTTAAAGACATAGTTCTTTTAAGTCTTTTTGTTCCAGTTGTCTTACAATGGCCAGCTTCCTCTAAGCCAGATCATCAGCAGCTGTACATCTGCATAGCTCCATGAAGTTGGGGAAGTTACGCCGATTTACGTCAGTTAAGGATCTGAGTCTCTGTTCAGCTGAGTAGGGGATAGACACTTGATCCAATTTTGCTAAATTATACCTGTTTCTCAATGACAACCAGCAACATCTGAGAAGCATCCACTCTCACTTTTCTGTCGCTCACAAATCTTAACTATCCGTTCCAGGATGGGCAGAACTATGGAAGATATCTGATTTGTTCGTTTCCATTCCACTCACAAGGGTACATTCCATTGTGATCTGAGGAGATCAACTGCAGTTAGGGAATTTCTAATGTTAGAGATGAGCCCATGGCAATAACACTTTAAAGGACTGGCATCTTTAATCAGTCCTCCATAGGGGACTATTTCGGAGTAGACTGTTCATTATGCAAATGGGGAATTCTTCAAAGACTACTTTTACAATAAAAAAATGGAGTGCTGTTGATGACATTCAATTTGCCTGACAGAACTATTTATTTTCCTGAATGCTAAGACTCCTGCTTGTTTAAAATGGACCACTTCCTAAATACTTCTTATTTGCAGAAATCCAAGCATTCTTAGAAAGTTACTGCTAATGTGAGAAAGGGAGACTGGAATTTTGAACTTGTCATATGCTGGTGGGTAATCAGAAAGTCAGGTGTCAGTTGTGGTTATTCTATATGCCAAATCATATTTGTAAATGTTAACATCCAGACTGATGCACAGCGTTTAGCCTGATTCACCACTGGGTCATTCCACCATTTTGTGCTGACAGATGTGTTAGGCATTTCATGTTTTCTAATTTTCCTTCCGTGTGTTTATTTTGTAATGATATGGTAATCATCAGGCCCAAATTCTGCAGTCCTTAGTTGAAGCTGCTATTGAACTTGATAATCTGAGTATGAACTGCAGAACTTGGCGCCCAGTAACTGGTTGGCACAGTTTACCATAAATAAAACACATGGGGTGAAATCCTGGCTCCATTTAAATCAATGGGAGTTTTGCCATTGACTTCAACGGAGCCAGAATTTCATCCATGATATTTTTGCCTTTTAACTTCATTTTTGAGCCAGATTCTTAATGTCTTGCACCCTGGGTTCTCATTTCCATCTGGGCAAAGTGAGTGTAAAAATAACATTTTCACTTGCAGTCCTTTACCCCTACTCACTTTGCACTGGTGTGAATGAAATAAGGTGCAAGGCAACGGAGAATCAGGCTTATTTTGTTTTCCAAAGCTGTCTCCCCTATCAAGTCAGATAAAACAGATTTTGTAAAGAAAAAATGGATTGAACAGAGAACCTCTACACCTTCTTTCTCATGGTGAAAGTATAACTGGTTAAGTAATAAATGCCTCAAATCAAGGTTTGCAATGTAAACACAGAAAGCATTTCAAGAGGAAAAGCTGCTGTTAAAATATTGGATTTGTCCAATCTAACTAAAGCTAAATTTAAAAGTCCTTGTTATTTGCCTAATTCACAGTGTAGGTGGAAAAGTGTTGTCAATTTAAATGGAAGGAGGGAAGGAACGGGCAGCTCTTGAGTGATCCATGGACCCTGTTGTAGTGATTTATTCTGTTATAGATCCTCAAAGCAAAGCAGATATTGTTGAGTAATTTACCTGCTCTTGAAACCATTTGTTCTTCACATCAACTGGCTGATTAAATTGACAACTCACGTATGACTTAGCTTTGTGTATTGAGGTCCAGCAACAAGATTATCCAGATTATTTAAGTTCTCTGGTTCTCCTGAAACTTTTACTTGTGCAGATGTTGGTGTTATCTGGGGTGTGTGGTTATGTGGGCAATAGCTGAATTCCAGGATGGTGCAAGGGGCTTTCTTTTAACGCAAATAAGGATGGCCATGATTTTATACTAGGAGTGAAGAAGGGAGAGGTGCCAGAGACTCCAGGAGGTCCACTACAGTCTTCACTATTGCTGTTGATTTGATGTGTAAAGCACTTGGATACTGTGGTGATGGACAGCTGTAAAAAATGCTTAGATAGCAAGGCTTATCCTTGTTGTTTTATACTATGAGAAATAGTTATAACAGGAAACAGGGAGTCTGGAGCTCTGCCATGAAATTGCTTTGTATGCTTCAGTTTATCCATCTGAAAAGTGGGCATAAAATTACTTACCTGACTTACAGGGCCATTTAACTGTAAAGCGCTTTGATAAAAAGTGCTATGTTAGATCAAAAATATTATTATTATTATATATTATTTATTATGTGCACTTCTATTGTCTTTTGACCATTCTCAGAAGGTAAATAAATTCCAGAGCAGACATATTTTAATAGTATATTGTATGCACTACAGGACAAAGGAAAATTTGTTACTTTGTAATCCAATAGAGAGAAGCAACTGTTTAGGTCCAAATTTTCAAGACATGGCACTGATTTTTGAGAGTCTTAACTTGATCTGCTGGGCCCAATTTCCATGAAGTCCTGAGTACCTACACCTCCAGTTGAAGTTCAAGGGAGCTGCAGGTGCTCAGAACTTCTGAAAAGTAGGCCCACGATGGCTCAAGGTGAACATCTCAGGCACTGGTTTTAGTGGCAAAACTTGCACTGCTATGATAGAGCTTGAGAGCCAAGTTTATTAATAATCTTACTTGATGCCAGATTACAAACCCTTGAATCCCACTGGTGAGCAGTTACTCCCATGATCAGTCAGACTACTGGCGTGAATAACTGTTTACCAATGTGAGTGAGGGATTCAAAATCTGGCCCTTAAATATGTGCCGATATCATTATAAAACATAATTGATCAGAGACTGTTTTTCCAATAGCTCATGGAAGGTACTTGTCATTAAGGGACTATTAGTTCCTGTATCTGTGGATTAGTTTAAAAAAATTCTATCCCATCATATCAATAAAGGCTGTAGCTAAGGAAACCTTTGACAAAACAGAGGTGGGGAGTGAATTAATTAGCCAAGCATTCTGATGCTTCAGTAGCAAGGAAACACTATAAATAGCAATAGTTATAAAACACTGTAGTTTTAATGATGGTACTTAGCAATCTGCTATATAGTCAATGGCTTTAATTACAGCACAGTTGTAGTTAGAGGTATTGTCATAAGGAGGGTAGTTACAATGCATGATGCTGCAAGAATATATGGTCTTGGCTGGTGTATTTTTAGTCCCACAACGAATGCTAATTGGAAACAGAGAGACAAGGTGGGTGAGGTAATATCTTTTCTAGGACCAACTGCTGTAGGTGAGAGAGACAAGCTTTGGCGCTTACACAGAGCTCTTCAGCTCCTTTCTCTCAAGTCTTAACTTGTTAGACGTCTTCATGTGACTTATGACTTCCTTTGGTCACAAACCGTATGACAACCCCATATGACTTCAATGGGGTGGCAAGTCAGAAAGGGTTTGGTCTTGACAGTGATGGGACGGTATAGAGAAATCAACCATCGATTTTAAGTTGAGGCATCGCTTATGAATAATTTATGAACAAAAAGTTCAATTTGCATTGCTGCATTAGAGCTAAACTATAACAATCACTGAGAAGGCTGAGAATAAAGAACTTCTAGCCGCAAGCAGCTTAACCTGAACTGACCTATTGAGTTCCATTGATTCCTAAACCATTTTAATATGGAACTCAGGTATTTGGCTAATGTTCACCTAACTGTTTAAGGAAGGTTAAAACAGTTATACCTAAGAAAAAACCCAAGCTTATCATGGGGATATGTTACATAAAGATTGTCCCTTCTGTCCATGACACGGACCTATTGTCCCAGGACATCATCCCCAATGATAGACCACATATAAAAAGGGTTCATTTGTGAACTCCATGGTTAAACAAGCCTCCTTGGAAACAAATTGCTTTTAAGTTGCTTTTACAAAGCTTTACACAAAGGGCTTCTTTCCCTTTTTTACTCAGTGGTATTTGCTGAAAGATTCAGGCTGAGCGATCAGCACCTGCTCCTTTGATAGGTAAAAGCAGGTTGGATTACTAATGTACTTGTCTACCTGTCATATCTGAAAGGCAAGTGACTTTATGATTAAAGACTTTTGTCATTCAAACTGTTACAAACGTTAATAAATAAAGAGGAGATGTTATTTCTATTAGCATAAAAGCAGCTAATATTCCTTTTTGTTTAATCAAAAATGTCCTTACTTCTACAGTTCTTTCTGTAATAGATGCTGTTATATATGGTCAACCTGTAGGAGAGACTGTCTTTGTTAGGCAATTGTTGGAACCCTGACAGCTGACACCCCAAATTATGCACAAAGCAGAACACTTCTGCGCCGCCTTTATAAACAAAGGAGCATCTAATTTTTGTCACTCTGTTTACTGGTCTTCTGCATAATATCTGTGGTGTTCATGTGGCTAAGATTTACCAAGTATTCCACTGGTAATGATCTACTTGCTTTATAGCCAGGCAGATTCTGGTAATGAAGATCAGGCTTCTTTAATGAAAGGGCAGCAGGTTACGGGAAGAAACCCTAGCAGGTTATAAATTTCCCAATCCTACATCCTGGAGCTGAGCAATGCAACTTTTTCTGCGTCTGCTTCCAACTTGAATTGAGATGTTTCTCTTTTTGGATCTCAGTGGAATTCCAACCTAACTGTATTTGGGGGACCCTGCACAGATCCGGAACCCTGCTAAGGCTGCTGTGTGCTACACAGGTTGAACAAAGCATACTTTAAACCTATTTAACTGGCTTGTTGATTATTCTCTTGCACACAGAAATCTCATAGTAGAATACAGCTGCCAGACTCCCCTAGATCGCCTCCATCACCGTCAATGCCCCCAGTGTAAGCACTGGAATGGGGATATTCTGAGGGGGCGGGGACAGAGGTGGGGTAGTCTCCTATACCTGGTTGCCAGAATGGCTCACTGAGGACTGTCACAGACAAGTTTAATTCACGGCAGGCCTCAGTGACATCCAAGGGAAATACATTAGTGGTCCTTCTCTGAGCCCAGGTTGACTGGACCTGAGGATTGGCTGAGGCCCTATATATCTAACTTTGCTCTGACATTGGAGTCCTCACCTAAAATGTCCCCTCTTTGTGCTGTTGAGCATTCTTTGCGCTTAGCTGTCTGCCTGGCTGCCTCCCTCCTAACTCCCTCCCGGAAGTGACTGTGATGGGAGCAAACCATACAAAGCTCCATATAAAGCAATCAACAGTGATGAACCATTTAAACATAGTGAGAGCATTTTGAAAGCAGAAAAGTTCCTAGAATTGTCTTGTGCATGAGTGGCTACCTGCTACTGAAATGCACAGAACACAAACCGTTTACAAAAGAGGTTAAGGGTCAAATTCTTAAAGGGGCTTCACTGCAGAAACATGTCTCCCCCCCATCTCTGGGGTGCCAGTCCACCTCTGGCAACTGCAATATTCATCTAAAAGCAATGTAGAAAGAAACACACAGAATGTGAACCCCTGCTCCTGCCCCAAGAAAAGCAGTAAAGTCGTTACCTTACAAAATGTCATTATGTGACTGATGCTTAAACTGTAGGTTGAAAAAAAAATAGTTGCTTGTTACAATTCTATAGTAAGAGATAATAAATGCTTAGCTGTAATGCTCACCGCTTACTGCTCAGAGTGTGTCATAAAGCCAAATATAGCAGTTAAGAGACATTTATATACAGTGGTTGCTGTAGTGTAGCCCACTCTGTTCCATGATTATTTAATCTGGGCTAGGATTTATACAAACCACGCATGGTGAACCTGAGCCGCTCAGAAGAGAGGAGGGAGATACAAATAGATATATTAGGTCTAATCCTGAAAATAGGCATGTTAACAATCCTTACTCCAATGAGTATGAATTACTCCCTGAGAAAGGGTTTCAGGATTGAGCCTTAATAAGAATCAGGGTAATGTTTTACCTGTCCAGGTGTATATATACTTCACGTTATATTTTGGTTTAAATTCTTTTGACTACTAAATACTGAATAGCAAGTAAACCTATCCAAAAGGTTATTTTAGAAACCTGAAAGCAACGGAAAGTGAAATGGGGGAATGTGAGTTTTCATACTTCAAGAAGAATCAGATTTTTAATAATTAAAGATAATTTTCTCTAAATGTACTCCCATTTAAGAGAGGGTACTCTTCTATTTTGTTGAGAGAAACTCATTTTTACACACAGGCCCTCAGGGGCTTTATTTTATATATATATATATATAGTGTGTGTGTGTGTGTGTGTGTGTGTGTGTGTGTGTGTGTGTTACTAACCAGCTGTAAAGATAAAAGAGCTCAAACATTTTCTGTTTAGCTCTGGATGAAATCTGTAACATGAACAAAAACAGCATTATCGCCTAATTTTAACTTCTGAGCTGACTAATATATTTATTGGTTGTTCAGGGATTTGTAATCTGTATTCCTTCTGGGATCAGTTTGTTAGACTTCCATAAATCTTTGCAGTCTATACTTCAGTATAACAATCATTGTACATCTAATATCAAGCCTTATTGTCAGGGTTGTTTTTTTTTTTAACCTTTTAGACTATGGCTATTTCAAAGATATATTTTTGTTCTGTTGTAATAAAAGCAAGTGAAGTGCTGAATTTACTGAGACCTCCGATAAGACCATCCAATTTACTAGGCCCAGCAGTGTTTTAAATACAATAATTAAACATCTCAAGATATAGTTGAATGAATATTCAGATGTGGACATCAGCTTGTAAACCACACAGTCAGCTGGCAACTGATCGGGAATTCTTTGCTCACTCAAGGAAACTCATGTCCTTTCCTTACCATGCAAGACCCGGGTACTGCTCACATGAGGGCAGTGAAGCCAGTGTGGCTATACATAGGTGCAGAGATCTGCTCATACATGGTGAATTGTGGGATCAGAGTCAAAAGAGAATAAAATTCAGTTCCCACCTTGGTTTTCCCATTAGGCCCCCCCAGACTATCAATTTATGGCCTGATCTTCATGGCTGGCACTAGGAAGATACCCTGGCTGTTGGGGAAAAGGAAATAGCCTGTATTCATTCAGCTCCCTATGTGTATGAAGTCTAGCCCCAAAACAATGGCTCTGCTGATCCTGCTGGAGCCCGAGCATTTGAGGCTTTTCATTGATGTAAATGGGAGATGTGGGTCCCTCTATGGATGAGGCCTTTGAGAGCTCAGGACACGAATCCACTCAGTCCCCAGAGACAGGGAGCACCATAGATTGTCTACAACCCTCTAGCCATTTTAAATGTAGAAATGGCTGAGTAGGTGTAATGTAAACATAATATTGTACAGGTTTTACTGAAATAACTTTACATCATTTATATTAACGTGGGTGGATATTAATTTGAGTCCTTTTCTTGTGTCCTCTTGGTGATGTAAGGGTGTGGCCTGAAGCTCTAGAGAAGTGGTGGGCAGCCTGCAGGCAGCATGCAGCCTGTCATGGTAATCCGCTGGCAGGCCGCAGGACAGTTTGTTTACATTAACCGTCCGCAGTCATGGCGCCTGGAGCTTCCACGTGGCCACTGGGAGCTGCAGGCAGCCCATGTCTGTGGATGGTCAATGTAAACACACTGTCTCGTGACCCACCAGCGGATTACCCTGATGGATTACTCTGATGTGCTGCATGCGGTCTGTGGGCCACAGGTTACCCACCACTGCTCTAGAGGGAAGGAACTTTCTGCTGCCATCTATTAGTGAACCTGGGGAAGAGACAGAATGAGGAAGACCTTATTTGCATATTTTGTGCACAATCCCAGTGTAAACATTTTGGTAGTTTTTGTTTAAAATTTGTTTTTGGTGTATGGGTAATGAAATGTTATCTTAATCTGTGTGACAAAATGGGCAATAGAACTGAACTTAATATATGCCCTGAATGAAAAGTCACCATAACAGAAGCCTCAGTCTTGCATGGCTGGCAAAGGAGACAGCATATCAACAAGAGAAAACATAGAGGTGGCAGCAAGGAGTCTCTTGACAGAAGCGGAGTGGACATGAATTTGCCCATGTGTATTTATGGATTCTGGGACTTAACTAACCACTAACACCAAACGGTGAGTAGGGTGCAATAGAAGGAAAAGGGTAAAAGTTGTGTGCTGAAGTGATATGTGTCTATCAGATGTTCACACTAGGAGGTGGGGAAACTGAGGCAAAGAACTACTTCTGTTCCTTTCCCCCTTAACTAACTTTCTTTCCTTCTTTCGACTCCATGCTTATGAGAGGGAAGCAATGCCTGTTAAGTAGGCCCAGGGGAGGTATTTTGTTTTTACCGGATCTCTGGGTAGGGACTTGAGCCTGTGGTGTTTGCGAATTTTAAGAAGAACCCTTACACCTTTGAACCTGAATCTTTTAGCTGCTAACACCATGTAGCTTGCTTTCTAATGCATGAATTGTCCTAAGGAAATAATTTGATCCCTGACAAGGCCTCTGGGTTGTAATTCTGGGAAGTTTTTAGCTTGTCAGTCATAGTAGGCTTTGACCTTCGCAGTGTTTCTTCCTTTTTGTCTGTTACTCCTTCCACCATTGCAGGCGCAGTGAAAATCACAGAGTTTTGTGAATTGGTGTGTGATATCAAACAATGAGATAATGCATCACAAAAAATGCACTCTGGAGTGGTATCATAAATAATTTTAAACTACTGTTATCAAATTAACCGCCTAAACTAGTAAGTGTGCTGAAATATACTTTGTACGGTAATGAAATCTTATTACTTCACTCACTAATTCCCTCTACTATTAAATACTTGGTGAGAAGTGGGGAGAGACTGTTAGGATTTATCTGTGAATTACGGGGTGTGCAGATTATCGAAGCCAATGTACAACGATGTAATATTTCTTTTCTACTTATGTAAACAGGGACAAAAATGGTGTCAGCATAGCAGAGTACATTTTGTGATGCATTGTCTTTGCCTCTGGTGGCTTGATCACTCACTTTGTCATTTACAAAACTCTGTAATTTTTACTGTGTCTCCCAGTAGTTAGTGTAATTCATCAAGGCTTAGCTGTGTAGTTATTTGGGTCTTGTGCATTAACTTGGTTTTATGTCAGCGAAATCTTATAGTGAATCCTGAATAGACAAAGAAATGTGTCATTACCAATTTTTCCACAAAAATTGAGTGTACATCTTATGCTCATCTATCTAAGTGCAATGGCTGCTGTGCAAAGTGGTAGTAGATGACTTTTTAATCTAGCTGAAAAAGGCATAATGCGATCCAATGGTTGGAAGCTGAATTTACACAACTTCAGACTAGAAATAAGGCACTTTTTAAAACAGTGAGGCTAATTAGTGATTGGAATAATTTACTGAGGGAATGTGGTAAATTCTCCATTATTTGAAGAATGGATGTTTTCTAAAGATATATTGTAGCTCAAATAGAAATTATGGGCTTGAGGCAGAAATAATTGGGTGAGGTTCTTTGGCCTGTTTTATGTAGGAGGTCAAACTGGAGGAGCATAGTGGTCCCTTCTGGCCATAAAATCTATGAAAAAGGCAACATATAGCAGCAGTTATCACACAGTGAAATCTGAGATATTGCAGTTTGGGGCCTCATCCTGCCTCAACTCCCATTTAAAGTGGATTGCGCCCTTCTTGCATATTAAAAGGATAGAGGAAAACTGTGTTCTACCTGTTGTCAAATGCTGACATCTTAAAGAATAACTATTTTAACTTTTCACAGAACAGAGTGGTAGACTGTGACTTGGATTTCATAAGAGGGAGTAAGGGCCCATCCTTACTGTGGATTACATGGACTTTGGGTCTGGATGCAAAGGGTGAAACAGACCTTGCACTCATAATGGGTGGGGATAGGTAGAGAAAAAGCAAAAACTGGGCTCAGCTCTCCTAATCACTGTCCAGCACAGCTGAGCCAGCACCGGGAGGGAGGTGAGTTGATAAAGGCAAGCAGCAAATTACTACCTTCTCTGAGCAAACAGGTCAGTGGAGGAGGAATTGTGTTTCAGGGTTGTCTGAGTCCTGGTGCCTCCCAGGACTACTCCTAGGGTGATGCAAAATATATTTCACATTGTGTTCAGGTCTGTGCCCTCAGCAATAATCCAGCAGGGTTATACGCTCCTGGCTGAGAGGAGTGAAAGCTGATGGAAAACAGAAAGTGGAAAGGAAAAGCAGCCACCTCACACAACTCCTTCATCCCATGGAAGTATCTTTGTCCCTACTGTGTTGGGTGAGGGTTCCATCGTTGTAGGGAACAGTGCCAAGGAGAACAACAGGACAGGATGGATGTTGGGTCCAAGAGTGTATGTTTTCCATGATATTGTTCTCATTCTATAACCCTACGGAGATTTCTTTGTGGACAATAATACTGACCTTATCAACATTATCTTCTGTGGGCTTTTAACTCTCTGTGCCGTTGATGCCCACTGTGCGGAAGTATTTTAGGGCTAGAGTCAAGCAGAATATAGTCTTCCTGTCCCATGAAAGCTTTCAATATTTCAAAAATTTCCCATTCCACAGTGGGACATAGCTGAGACCTTTCAAGATTTTTCAAGAGCAAGAGACCCCAGAGTAGCCAAGTGGCTGTAGCACTTAGCTGGGACATGGGGGAGACGCTTCAAGACTGTGCTCCAATGACGCAGAGCCAGGGACTTGAACTTGTGGCAAGGGCTCTCATCTGGGAGACTCGAGGTCATGGAGTCTGTATCTCTAAAGCTCTCCTGTTGGAGCTGTTCCACTCTGTATAAATAAACAAACATTCATTATTTGAACCTGGTGCTGAAACATCCCAGTGCCATAACCACTGGGCTATAGTGTGTCTGTCACCCCTCTCTCCAGAAATTCCATCCAGGACTGGAGAAACTTTCCCATTAAAGTTTTTTGTTGAAACCAATACATTCCCATTAAAAGCTTTGATGAACTGCCATGAATTGCCAAGGATCATTAAACATACCATATTAAATGACTAATAAACTAAATACCTACAGGTTTGCAGAAGTTGGGCAAGGAGTACTTGTCTTACCCTGGGATATTTACTATCAGAAAAGTGGTGTATGCTTTACACGTGGAAACAATGGGCCAGGTCTTCAGCTGTTGCAATTCTGCATAATCTGTTGCCTTCATTGGAGCTATGCCAATTTACACTGCCTGAGGATATGGATACTATTTAATTTCAGGGAACTAGGATTGCTTTTGTTTGTTCAGGTTTTGAGCGAAAACTCATATTCGTTCTTACTGCATCTGAACTGTTTTCCTACCCTTCCTTAAAACCAGTCAGTAGCCTAGCCCAAATTCCAGGAAGTTGGAAGTTTTTTGTAGTTCTCAAGTGAATTTAGTGCTATGCAGTTTACATTTGCAATATAAAAACACCCAAACAAAAAAGAGAGAGAGAGTGAGAGAGCTGTGAATTATGACCATAAAAATCCCTGTTGTTGTTTATGGCCAGAGCTATGTGCAGAAACGGAACATGAAAAATGAGAATAATAGTGGCTAACAAATATTAGATCACTTTTGACAAGGAAATTAATTTTTGGAAACTTTCTCATAAAAGAGGGTTACTACCATCTATCCATGTTAGAGGCTGAAGTTACTTTTGGAGAAATTATATTTAAAAAATCAGCATTACCTTTGCATTGCATTCTATCACGATTTAATGCTCTTCTTTCTTTTGCTGTTCTTTTACAAAAAGAATGTTAGCTTTTCTAACGTCATGCCTCTTCTGTTGATTATAACTCTGCAGCACTTGGATACAACACGCACAACTAATTTTGAATAGGTGTATGGTTGTGCTTTGTTGTTCACCCATTAGATGTGATTTAAGCTCCATCTTCATCCCACAGAAAAGAATAATGTGGCTGGTGTGTTGCCATTAATTAAATCAGTTTCTTGTGTTTCTCTCATGCCTGGATTTTTGCAGTCCCTAGTTTCTCTTTGAGCTCAAAATGCAAAAAGAGAAAGTTTAGTTTTCCAAGAAGAGAAGACAAGGACACATAAATTGGGAAATTAAGCTATGAAGTAGTGGTTCATAGATACTTTTTTGTATTGTTTTTTTCTTGTAATGCTGGTAAATGCTTTGTTATCAGCCTAGCACAAAACACAAGAAGCTGGCTTTGCGATAAAACAATGCCTTACTGGTATCATTTTGAATATTACAAAGCATTTTTAAAGTCTTCCCACGGATACAACATACATCAGTAATCTACAGAGTCTACTCTTTTACATGAGCATTTCAGGCTGGAGTTGGTGGAAGTGCTTGTCCCCTTCATTTATAAAGTTTCAGGGTGCAGACTTTATGCCATGTGACTTAAGGGAGCAATCACACCCTATGAATAATGAATAGCAAATAGTCACTCCGCATAGTGGAAACAGGTAGTTTCTAGGCTAAAAATCATTCTCATGAAGTGTTTGGATAAAAATCAAAATTAGATAATTTGCAAAAGGACTATATTTGTTGGATAAATTGTTTGCTAGGAATAGTTTGCCCAGATTTGGTTGGATTTCTGCTTATTCACTTGAGATACTATTCCACAGTCTCATAAATCTTGGGCTGTTCCCGTCTCTTAATTTAATCTAATTACTCTAGTTGCATCTTCTTGTTCTGTCATTTTGTCTTCTCCTTCTCTTTCATGTGTGTGTCCTTCAGATATTTCTGGAAGGTTACCCAGTCCCTTTAATCGGTGCTTTGCTAAGATGTACCCATTTAATTCTTTCAATCTTCTCTTTTTATATCAATCCCTCCAGCTACTTAATCATTTTTAGTGACTCTTCTCTGACCTCCCCACAGCTTGTCTGCATCTTTCTGGTAATGAGGTGCCTAGAGCTGAACACTGTACTTCAGGTGTGGTCTCACCAGTGCCTTCAACAGTGAGACTGGATCTCACCGCTATGCGACGTAATGCCCTTGCATCTACAGCCTCAAATCACATTGCAAACCCACATTATAGTGGGGGTGCTGAGACCCATTGAACCGAACTGTAAATCCTGTATATGATGGGAACAGGGCCGGCTCCAGACGGCAGATGGGGTGGCAGATTCTAAGGGGCGGCATTCCGTACAATCCTAGGGTGGCATGGCCGCCCTTTTTTTTTTTTTTTTTTTTGGTTCGCTGCTCCGGCCGCCCTGTGCCCTGGTGTTTTTGTTTGTTTTGTTTTGTTTGTTTGTTTTTCTTTTGTTTCGCTGACGACTTTCAGTGCGTCACTGTAGGGGGCAGCGGCGCAGAGGAGGGGAGCGCCCTGCTGGGAGCGGGCTGCGCGCTCCATCTGCCCCAGCCGGTGCCAGGTCTGCAGCAAGCCCGGCAGCCCGCGTCCTTCCCTCCCCGCCGACCGCCGACTTTAATTCACCTGCAGGCGGGAGTGGTGCGGAGACCTCCCGGCAGCCGGTGTGGTGGGAGGGGCTGAGTGGCGAGCGCCCCAGCTGAAGGAAGCCCTGGCCGCCCCCCTTCTCTCTCTCCCCTCCGCTCCCTCCCCCTCTTCCTCCCCCCCACTAGCCGGGGCGCGCACTCCGCTGCCCGAGGCATGTCTGCAGCGCAGGGAGTCCCGCTAGCCAGAGTGCAGCCGCCGCCCGCCCAGAGGCTCGCCAGTGTGGCCGGGGGAGGCAGTCGCGAGCTGCCAAGTAAGTGACACCGAAAGTTTGCACCCTGTCTTTTTTGTTTTTTGTTTCGCTTGGGGTGGCAAAAAAGCCAGAGCTGGCCCTGGATGGAAACCACTTCAAGCCAGGGGGTGTGGCAGCAACCCCTCCCCCCCTTCCCCCACCTAGTTTCAGCACCTATGCCCTCAGGTGATAATTGGCAGTTTTGTTTTCTTTTTAGGATAACATTACAATAGCAGTTATTGATTCCTAATAGTGTGTCTATTTTTAAGATTACTCAAAATCTGACTCAAAATTATTCTGACTCAAAATCTTTGTGGCCCTTCCTTACAAGATTTCTTCCTTTAAGCCTGTCTGTGACTGCAGGATGTCCTGGGGACTGATTTCCCCCCAGGAAATACCGTGGTGAGGATCAAACAAAAGCTCTTCTGGGAACACTGTCCCTGAATTCTGCATATAAGGGTTAATGCTGAATCCTTAAATGTTAATGTTGCAACATTCAGAATATTGGAATTTCCATCTGCACTTAGTCTGGTATTGTACAGTAAGTGATTTATGACCTTGAGTAATGGAGCAAGTTCCTCCCTGTAAGAGCTTATGGTGTAGAGATCAGTTTTTCCTCCTCTGTAACCTGGGGAACAACCCATCCCATCTCACTTAGGAGACTGTATCTTTACATTAAAAAAAAGTACTCTTTTAAGCCACTTGGTTGAGGTTGATGATTGGCTGATGATTCACTGCTGTTTTACTGGGGAGCCTCTGTAATGGAATCATTTAACATATGTGTCTTGAGCCACCATCAAGAGTCAAAGTATGTCAGAAGAATTTATTCTAATTTATGGCATGCTAAGGAATTCAGCAAAAACCCCTGAGGGAGAGATCAGTAGAACATGCACTTATCTGGTGATTGGAGCATTGGTATCTTATCAAGGGATTGTGAGCAAATTGATAACATGGTGTCTTAGCTAGATTTCCTTCGTATTCCCAAAGCAGCAAGTTAAATTCCTTTCTCTTAGGACTCCTGTCTCTTCTATGCAGTTCTATATATTTTAATATAAAATAAGTTGCATCACATGAGTCTGGGCTATAAATGATTAAATATGGATGAGATACACATTTTTGTATCTATTGAAGGAGCTCCTCAAATAACAATAGAAGAGGTACTTATGGTAGGAGAGATGCAATTTACTGTGGAGTAAGTCCCAAATGAACTCATGTGCTTCTTAAAGACAGTGGGCCTCATTCTCTATTGTTCTGCATCTTGTGTGACTGTGCAACGTGGGTGCAAAATGCTGCCCAATCAGAATTATATTCTTTCACAATCCCTTTGCATAGGGTATGAATGACTACACAAGCCGGTGGAGAATCAAGTGCTGAAGGAGAATTGCCTTTGGAGTCAGGGCTGGCTCCAAGGTTTTTGCCACCCCAAGCACCACAAAAAAAAGCTGTGATAGCCTTCAGCGGCTGGTCCTTCACTCCAAGAGGGAGTGAGGGACCCGCTGCCGAAGAGCCGGACGTGCCATCCATCTCCGTTGGTCGCCCCAAGCACCTGCTTGCT
The DNA here is from genome assembly GCF_027887155.1 of Malaclemys terrapin pileata. Classification (NCBI taxonomy): domain Eukaryota; kingdom Metazoa; phylum Chordata; order Testudines; family Emydidae; genus Malaclemys; species Malaclemys terrapin. The sequence goes on from NC_071511.1 coordinate 15,654,235, forward strand.
GGGCTGGTGCCTGGAGCTGTCCCTGTTTGGAGTACTCTCTCTTGAGACCCTGGCAGAACTTGGAGAAAGTTCTGGGGACTAGCATGGGTCGAAAGTTGGGCCTACACTACGTTAGTCTGAACAGCCATAGGGAAGAGTGGTTGTTTCTACATGCATACACTGACACTAGGTGGAGGGTTTTATGCTAGGAATAAAGAGTTCACTGGCTGAGTGGGGACAAGGACCTAGTCAATGAAATTAAAGTAATTTGTCTAAAAAAAAAGGGTGATTAACATGCAGAGCTTGGTCTCTGAGTCCTGTTCTTTCAAACTTTTGACATACATTAAAAAAAGAGCGAGAGAGAGAAGAAACATTTTTTTTTTTTTTTTTACAATTTGAACTTAGACACCCTTTCTCGAGGCTTTTCCTAGGCTCTTTACCAAGATTTTCCCTGGTGGTTACTGTAATAGTGCAAAGCAGCCATATGGTAACAGACATTTGGGTCCTTTATGTATTGAACATTTGATGGCTGGTGTGGGAGCGTAGAAAGAAATCCCCTCTACTGAAAGATTCTGGAGAAAAGATGGAATTTTCCCTCCTCTAAACCTTGGTTTTCTATATCACAACTCACTTGTAGAGCTGAATATATTATACAACTACTTATGTATTGACTTATTTAAAGCAAATTTCAAGAAATGATAGGGGCCAAAAATAAATGTCCTTATCTGAGCATTGTCCTTACCATTGGTCCTTGCATCATCCATGGTTCTGATCCTGCTATAGGAAGAGTTTGCCATAGGAAGGACTGAGTAGATGTCGAGTGGACTTCAGGACTTGGTCTGGAGAGAACAGTCTGGAATGAATCAGAGAGGTGGTTCTGTGGATTCTCCTGATTCTGATGTACTGATGGGATTCATTTGAAAATAAAAGCAAATGTAGGGCTATTGACCACGATTGCTGCTAGATAGCAATTGCTTTCCCTTCAACTAGTCTGGGACTTCATACAGACTGGTTAAGCATGAAAGAACAAAAAAAAATGTTCATGTCTTCAACATCTGTACATTGATTAATGCTATAACTGAGGTTTCCATTCATTCTCCTATCTAATCCCAAAAGGATGTGACTTGCAAGTTGTGTCTAGGCATCAAACATTGAAATCTGTGTCATACTGCGTGATGGAACAGCCCACCTGTTTTTTTTAGCAACAGTGAATGATTATTGACTCTGATACAGGCAAAGAAGGTCATTGCTTAAACCATCATTCTATCAGAATTATAATTTATGACAGGGCAATTTAGTGCTCCTCTATCTCTTATCTATATGCATCCGAAGAAGTGGGCTGTAGTCCACGAAAGCTTATGCTCTAATAAATTTGTTAGTCTCTAAGGTGCCACAAGTACTCCTGTTCTTCTTTTTGCGGATACAGACTAACACGGCTGCTACTCTGAAATCTATCTCTTAGAAGTTTCTCAAGACACTCTTGGGTACTTGCCTACAGTATTCTGCATTTTGTACTGAACCTTCTTTTATTGTACTATAGTCATTATAGTACAGTGAATAATATTAAACATGTCCTTACTATTAAATGCCCGTGCCAGCTGTTCGAAGTCATAAATGGTGGGTGCTGCCATTGTTTGTTTTTGTTTTGTTTTTACCCCTCCCCCTCCCACAAATGAATGGCAATGTTCATAGCACAATGGGGTCCAAGGTACTACGGCAAAACGAGTAGTAATAATCATCATCATCATAATAACATAATTATGCCTGTACAGGAGGTGCCATTTACCAGTCCCACAATATCATACCAACCCATATTGCTTTCATCAGGTTGCTGATTTCTATTTCACTGTCTAAAGTGAGAGTGTCCAGGTATGTCACAAAACAAAGTAAAATATATTCATTATTCATTCACTTAATAGACTGATTCCTGTACATCTTGCGGTGGAAGAAAGTGCATTGACCACTTTCCCTGAAGGAGGTGAGGAGAACAGAGGGGACCGTGACTCAGTTTACATTTGTCTCAGCCAACAGACAAAAGCGTTGCTTGTCAAGCACTGTTGGTATGAGTTGAATCCACAGGCCATACAGAGAACTGAAGATACTTGCTGCCCATTCCTGCTTCTGCTGTGACTTAGAACTACTTGTTTTTGCATGCTTAGCATGCCTTCAGGGCCACCAGTCAAAAGCAAATATTAAATTACTGAAAAACTCTATTCCAAATGATCTTAAATGGTGGTACTGAGTGCTAATACATTTGGTAACTTAAGCTGAGTGATAGTTCCATAAAGCAATTTCCACTGCCGAGCAATAGTGCATGAGAGGGAGTGAGGTTATCATGAAATCATTGCCCCATGGGGGATTGCACTGAATATTTCTAATCCCCCAGGAGTGTGATTCTCACAGACTAACCACCCCTCCTGCCATATTTTTTAAAGTTTGTTATTAATATTGTGGGAGGAAAATGTGCATTTTTTTAGTTGAAAAGATGATGAAGCTGGCAATTTAAAATGTTCAACAGGAATTTCATATGAGCTGACATAGATTGATCTCACCCTTTAACATGTTCACCATTCAGGAAGCTCCCAAGCACTCTGTAAAATGAGATCACAGCTGCTCGAGCCTGTAGGTGGAGCTACCGCCTTAAAGAAAAAAAACAAACCAAACCAAAACCTCAATAGGGCTAAAATGAGGTAGCGTCAGACTGAAATACAGGTGGCAAAATGAATTTGAAATCTTATTTGATGTTTTTTCTTACCTACTGGTGACAGTGTCTGCAGGAGACGCTAACTACAGGCATAGTGAGCACTGTGCTCATTTCCTATAAAGGACAATTTAATCAAGCTGATTCAATGCCATTTACAGAGATTTTGTATTTGGAAGTCCAAAGATTTCTATGGTAAATGAACTGGTAAAAAATGGCATCTGTGTCCCCTCAGGGCATTGTCTTGTAACTTGGGGTGGCACTCTTCTAAGCTGTCGGAAGGGATCACTTAGGCAGACTGGTGTCTAGCCAGGTTACTGAACAATGATCATTAATGTGTTTGGAGAGTGGTGCCCTGCTTCTTGTAAGTAGTCTCAGGAGACGGGCAGTGAAGGAAGTAGACAGATAAGCTGGCATGTGTAGAATCACGTTTGGGTGGGTGGGTTTGGTAATCTCTAATTCACTTTTACTATTCTGAAATAACTATTCACAGCATACAGACAAACTTATATAAACATTCCGTGAGTCACTTTAACATGCAGGAATAAATCAGAGGATTGATGGGAAGGACACATGCCATCACATGTCATGAGAAGCAAAACAATCGTTCTGCAGTGGATTGAGCATTGGCCTGCTAAACTCAGGGTTGAGAGTTCAATCCCTGAGGGGGCCATCTGGGGCAAAAAATCAGTACTTGGTCCTGCTAGTGAAGGCAGGGGGCTGGACTCGATGACCTTTCAAGGTCCCTTCCAGTTCTATGAGATAGATAGATAGATATAATGCAACTGCCTTGGTTTTGTATTACTATCAAGTCCTGCAATCCGCATTCAGGCTAACTTCTGGTGAAGTCAATGGGAGTTTTATCTGAGTGAGGGCTGCAGGCTTTGACCCCCATTAATGTTCTTTTCAAGGGGAAAGTCTCAGATATTCAAGAAAGTGATCCTGACTAATAACAAGACAAATGCACATAAAGTAGCTGTTAGGTCTGGCAATACCTCACAATATTTAATATATTTATTCTCACAATACCCCTGTAAGGTAGGAAAGTACTATTATCCCATTCCACACGGGGAAAATGAGGTTCCGAGAGGCTAAGGGTATGTCTACATAGCACACTAAGCCCGGGCTCTGTCCGCACAGAAATTAGTCTTACTTGGGCCACATACCACTCTAGCCAGTGGCGCAGAGCCCAAGTACTGCTGTGATGCAGGTCAAAGCCCAGGCCTTTAGCAGTGAGGATGCTGCTCAAGTCTCGGTGGCCACTATCCCACAATCCCATGGGCTGTGCTTCCTAGCCCTGAAATCCCAAAACTTCTCACTTGCTTCTCGGGAACTGGAAACAACTTCCTGGTTCAAATGTAGCTGCTCAGCATTTAACCCTTCATTTCCACATCGACTGGAAACACAATTAATGCTCATGAGTGTTAGCATGGCCAGTACTAAGAAGAGGTCCTGCATCAAGCGTGCTGCTAGCCTGCCAGAGGAACACCTCCAGTTAATCTCTGGGGTGAGACAATCATGACGTTTAACTTCAGCAAGAGCACAAGAAATGATTTTGTCTGCAAAACTATTTCCCTGTTGCTGGTAGTTTGGGGGATTGACCGGACAGCAGAACAATGCAGAGAGCGAATCAAGTGGCTGAAGACCAAGTACTACAAAGTCAAGGTTGCTAACTCTCCATCATCTTGCATCTTTTATGAAGAATTTGACCAGATATTGGAAACTCTAGTGAGCACCGAGCCGGCAGTGTTGCAAGACAATCTTCTGAGTTGGGATGGAACCGTACTAACACACCCCACCCTGTCACAGGCACCGCCAGAAAAGAGGCAGCCCCTGGATGAAGGACAAGAACTAATCTTGGTGCCGAGGCTGGCAATCAAAGAGACTATGTTGCTGGCACAGCACATCCTGGGTCTCTGTTTGGAGCAGTGTGCTGCAGAACCAGCATCAGAGCAAGCGTTTGAGTCAGAGCCTGATACGTTTCTGCTGCCATGTTTTCATAGAATCATAGAATATCAGGGTTGGAAGGGACCTCAGGAGGTCATCTAGTCCAACCCCCTGATCAAAGCAGGACCAATCCCCACACAGATTTTTGCCCCAGATCCCTAAATGGCCCCCTCAAGGATTGAACTCACAACCCTGGGTTTAGCAGGCCAATGCTCAAACCTTCTTATTGTTAATATATGTATGGGAGGGATTTCCAGCTTACGGGCCTTTTAAGTGATTAATACAAGCTGGGGTTTTATTGTGCTTCTGTTGAGGGCAGAACCCATGCCAGTTCCCTAGTGCACCCACCTCCCCCTTGACACCATGCGAGATTCAAAATGGATACTGTGAAAAGAGAAAGTTAAAGTGGCAGGAATAAAATTTGTACTAGTTACTTGCTGATTGTTATGAGAATGGCTTGGGGCTTCACAATTAATACCCTCACATAACCCTCCTGTCTCATATAGCGCGCCTTATAAATGGGCCATGCCTGCACTGTCCCAGACTGCCTGTAAACTGAGTCCCAAAACAGCTGCCGGTTAGGAGTCAAAGCCAAACCAGAATGTGTATTTGGTTCATTGCTGGCATTAATATGAGTCCAAATTGAAGCAGAGGGTGTCAGTCTGTCTGTGTTAATAGTCCCCATGGTAGTCAGTCGGATCTGTGCATGGACGCAGGGTGCTTGTAAGGAGGGTGCACTGTGTTTCCATGCTACATCAGCCTCTTGTTGATTTGATCACAGACTTTCACCCATTGGAGACTAGTGATGAAAGCGAACTTCTCATGGAATAGGCACTGCAGACCGTCTGTTACGTTCTGGGGCCAGACAGACTTAGCAGACACCGGTAACTGTCCTCCACTGGCCTGGAACAGAAGTTTGCACTTTTATTCAGGGTTTTCCAGAGCTTACCCTATCTGACAGGATTGAAAAAATCATAGTTAGTGACTAGATCACTCATAAATCTACCCCTCACCAGAAAAAATGAAGGGGATATAGAAATGATTTCATTTGAATTTTGTATATGTATCAGTGCTGCTCCAAAGGATGTCTGCGGTTTTTATGTGAATAAAATACTGCCCATTGACCTTGAATTAAAGCAGCCCCTTTCATAGAGTGGAAAATGTGATGTGTATATATATATATTTTATCATGGCCAAACAATAATTTGCTCTTTCTTTCTCCTTTCAAGGCCCTTTCACCTCTACAGGGCAAACACACAGCACCTGGTACCTAAGAGTGCAGACCAGCCTACAGTGAGCGAGGAGAAAGAGTCTAAGATAAACTGATGGGAGAGCCAGTAGATAAAACTAATTGGCAGACAGAGTGCCAGAAGGATCACATGGAGTATCAGAAGGATAAGGATGAAAGAAGGGTAGAAAGAGACAGGCTCCACAGCACAAGGAGAAATTGTGAGACAGATTCATGGAGGATGACCATAAGTTGAGGGAGAAAGAAGGAGCGGTTTGAGCGATACTTGTGTTCACAGCTACCAGACTGCAGGCTCCAGTGCCACCTTCAGCTCTTGCTCCTGGCCCATGCGCCGAGTCCCCTCTGCGCTGCTACCAGGCCAGCAGTCTGTGAATCCTTTTGACAATTCAGGGGATGGCTGGGCCATGTTGCAGGCAATGAACACTAGCACATGGAATGGACAAATGTACCCTGTGCCTCCATCCACTCCAGTCGTGGCCCGCATGTGCAAAACACACCGGAAAGGCCAAGGAGAACAAAAGGACAGGAGACACCCAAGAGTAACCACCAGAAAAGGTTTTTCTGTTTATTGGCCTTTTTCCCCTAACATGAAAATTCAGGCAAACAATGTTGACATTTTTTGGCAAAATTTTCTGTAGCTCTTAAAATAAATTCTAACTTTTAAAATTCAGAATCAGGACTGGAAATGTTCTCAAAATGGATATTAAAATTTCCACTTACCGAAAACCAGGTTTTTTGGTCAATAAAATTAAAAAAAACCATTGTTGTTAATTGAAAAATAGGTTTATTTTTTTAAACAATTCTTTGAAATGAAAGCAAATTTTAAATTTCGGGTAAAACTACTTTTGTGGTTTTGGTCCAGTCCTACAAACTGCTGCTTGGTGGGTGGTCTGGGGTCAGTAGTAAGATTAGTTATAGTATTATCTCTGATACTCCTGGGAAAAGTTTTTTCCTGATCAATAGTGTTTGCAGGAGATAATGATTAGCCCTTAAAAACATGATGACTGACGCCAGTTCCATAGCCCCAGATTGTCTCAGAGGATAATTATAATGCTGCATATCACGCCACCAGATAGCGTCAGTACAGACAGCACCCAGCATTCAAAAATCATGTGCCCCCCCCCCCCCCCCAACACATGGAATTGGTTTAAAAATAATTATTTAAAAAAAATGCATGTTTGTGTTCTGGTGTTGGTCTTTTTAGTGTTTATATTTTCAAGCTCTTCCCTGCAAACATGTGGCTGAGTGGCATCCGTCCTGACGTTGGCACTCAGGGTGACCACCCTCCTTGCCTTCCTGGCCTGGAATAAGGCAATCTTAGTCTGGAATAAGAGCATCCACACCTGGAGTTAATCAGGAATAGTGAATCAAGAAGAGCTATTCCAGAATAATGCCCTGTGTATTCAAGCTCTTAGTCTTATTTTCAAAAGTGACTTAGGCACTTTTGAGCTAGGCTCCTAACTCTGCTAGGCATAGTAAGGCTGAGTGGAGCAACATCTAAATGCCTTTAAAAATCTGAGCCTAAATCTCAGTTTACACATCTTTAAAATGACCAATAATATCTAGTTCCTTGTAGGGACGTTGTGAGGCTTAATTCATGTTCAAAAATTGCTATGGAATTCTGGCATAAAGGGGCTATGTAAGTAGTAAGTGGTGTAATTATTATATTATTATTCTGGAGACCACATGGAGGAGACGGTAAAGATGAGAAGGGAAGCTAAATTGATTAGACATTCTATTACACTGTCAGGAGTGTTTTGCCTTTCAAACACATTAGAGAAGCAAATGAGCTGCCTGAACCTGCTTTTTCATCTCCAGACCTATTGCAGGTTTTACTGTGTAAAACAGCAGTTAAACCAAAGATCAAGCAGGATGCCATTGGCAAAGACTGCCCAGGTTGATAAGATGTTACAAAATAGATTTCCTAAACCAATTGTATTCCATTCAGTATGATTCTTCTCCTTTAGCAGGGCCATAGAACTTGGGCTGTAATTATAATGAACACCTTCTGATCTGCTATGGAGTCTCAGAGTGCCCTAAGGAGGTGGGTGGAGGACGGCAGGAAATGCTGCTGGAGAGAGTGGTTGCCATTGTAATGAAATTTAGAAGTAACAAAGTTTTTGACTGAATGTGTATCATGGTAGTTGGCACTGGGATTAAAAAAAAAAGGGCATTACTACACACTTCGATGATGTCTTGTTATGTTTCCTTTTTAGAAGGAGAAAAAGGGACACGGTGTAACCGAGAATTGGGTCCACTATGTCCCACTGATGGGAATATTGGGCTCTATAACATTTCCTGTGTTGGGAGGCCTCCTTGGCCAGCACAGAGCTGACATAAAGTTTCTACACTAGCCCTGTTTCAACCACCAGCATAATGTGGGTGTGACC